>NC_091286.1:12983509-13725384 GCF_032444005.1 Ranitomeya imitator
AATATTACTACTATAATACTGCTACTACGTATGTACAAGAATATAACTACTGTAATACTGCTCCCCTGTGTACAAGAATATAACTGAATATAACTACTATAATACTGCCTCATATGTAAAAGAATATAACTACTATAATACTGCTCCCTATGTACAAGAATATAACTACTATAATACTGCTCCCTATGTACAAGAATATAACTGCTATAATACTGCTCCCTATGTACAAGAATATAACTACTATAATACTGTCCCCTATGTACAAGAATATAACTACTATAATACTGTCCTATGTACAAGAATATAACTACTATAATACTGCTCCTATGTACAAGAATATAACTACTATAATACTGCTCCCCTATGTACAAGATTATAACTGAATATAACTACTATAATACTGCTCCCCTATGTACAAGAATATAACTGAATATAACTACTATAATACTGCCCTCTATGTACAAGAATATAACTACTATAATACTGCCTCATATGTAAAAGAATATAACTACTATAATACTGCCCCTATGTACAAGAATATAACTACTATAATACTGCCCCTATGTACAAGAATATAACTACTATAATACTGCTCCTATGTACAAGAATATAACTACTATAATACTGCTCCTATGTACAAGAATATAACTACTATAATACTGCCCCTATGTACAAGAATATAACTACTATAATACTGCCCCCTATGTACAAGAATATAACTACTATAATACTGCCCCCTATGTACAAGAATATAACTACTATAATACTGCTCCTCTGTACAAGAATATAACTACTATAATACTGCCCCTATGTACAAGAATATAACTACTATAATACTGCTCCTATGTACAAGAATATAACTACTATAATACTGCTCCTCTGTACAAGAATATAACTACTATAATACTGCTCCTATATACAAGAATATAACTACTATAATACTGCCCCTATGTACAAGAATATAACTACTGTACTGTGGATGTGATCTATACAGGGCATGGTCTCTAGGACTTGTTAGGAGACACTTGCAGCTTGTTCCATCTGTCGGTATTTCGTCTCTGGATACTTGCACAGTATTTCCGTCTGAGCTGGAGCAATGCTGTAATGAGGGGGTAGACTCAGACGCACGGGGCACAGTGTCAGCCTGGTAAGCTTGGCAGAGGCTGGATGTGATGGATACAAGTCAAAGCCGCAGAAGCTTTTACCAGACCCACCCAGCTCAGCCACCACACCTAAACAAATATGAGAGGCGCGCTGCTTGCGGTGCCAGAGATCACACGTTCTGCTCACTGTATCTGCGGACAAACAGGACGTACATCACAGACCGCATTACCCCGCGTGCTCTTGGGATGGCCGCGGTGGAGGTCACGTGGCTCGCGCACAGCCCCAGATGAGTGGGGAGAGGTGCAAGTAAAAGAGAATAGGAACAGAATAACAATCAGCTCCCCAGAATCCCAGAGACGGCGTCCACCGCTCCACTGACCGGGATCTGCCGGAACAGGACGCAGGATGCGCAGTAAAGACGGAGACTGGAAATAAACAGATACAAACAAAAATACATTTCTATTTGCTAAGGATGAGACCAAAAATGTTAGTGAAACATTGAAGAGATCTTGGCCTCCTGTAATGTGGGGGCCCCACCATCGCCGTGCGGCAGAACCCCGACAATGTCCTGGCATCACATGGAACCACAGTCGTTACGCCATAAACCACCATAGTACGTGTGCCCTGACAGCGGAGCGGAGGACCAGAAGAGGGATGAGCCGAAATATGAAGGGGATAAAATATCACTAAAATAACAATAATCTTCTCTCCGTCGTGTGCAGAACCTGCAATATCCCATGTAATAGGGAGGGAACGGAAAGGGGAAAGGATACAATGTAAGAGGACACATCCACAGACATCCGAAAACTGGCGCCCAGGTCCACGGTGTCATCTCTTCCCCTGTGCACAGGTCCACGGTGTCATCTCTTCTCCTGTGCACAGGTCCATGGTGTCATCTCTTCCCCTGTGCACAGGTCCACGGTGTCATCTCTTCCCCTGTGCACAGGTCCACGGTGTCATCTCTTCTCCTGTGCACAGGTCCATGGTGTCATCTCTTCCCCTGTGCACAGGTCCACGGTGTCATCTCTTCTCCTGTGCACAGGTCCACGGTGTCATCTCTTCTCCTGTGCACAGGTCCATGGTGTCATCTCTTCCCCTGTGCACAGGTCCACGGTGTCATCTCTTCTCCTGTGCACAGGTCCACGGTGTCATCTCTTCTCCTGTGCACAGGTCCACGGTGTCATCTCTTCCCCTGTGCACAGGTCCACGGTGTCATCTCTTCCCCTGTGCACAGGTCCACGGTGTCATCTCTTCCCCTGTGCACAGGTCCATGGTGTCATCTCTTCCCCTGTGCACAGGTCCACGGTGTCATCTCTTCCCCTGTGCACAGGTCCACGGTGTCATCTCTTCTCCTGTGCACAGGTCCATGGTGTCATCTCTTCTCCTGTACACAGGTCCATGGTGTCATCTCTTCTCCTGTACACAGGTCCATGGTGTCATCTCTTCTCCTGTGCACAGGTCCATGGTGTCATCTCTTCCCCTGTGCACAGGTCCATGGTGTCATCTCTTCCCCTGTGCACAGTTCCACGGTGTCATCTCTTCCCCTGTGCACAGGTCCATGGTGTCATCTCTTCTCCTGTGCACAGGTCCACGGTGTCATCTCTTCTCCTGTACACAGGTCCATGGTGTCATCTCTTCCCCTGTGCACAGGTCCATGGTGTCATCTCTTCTCCTGTGCACAGGTCCACGGTGTCATCTCTTCCCCTGTGCACAGGTCCACGGTGTCATCTCTTCTCCTGTACACAGGTCCATGGTGTCATCTCTTCTCCTGTGCACAGGTCCATGGTGTCATCTCTTCCCCTGTGCACAGGTCCATGGTGTCATCTCTTCTCCTGTGCACAGGTCCATGGTGTCATCTCTTCCCCTGTGCACAGGTCCACGGTGTCATCTCTTCTCCTGTACACAGGTCCACGGTGTCATCTCTTCTCCTGTGCACAGGTCCATGGTGTCATCTGTTCTTCTGTGCACAGGTCCACGGTGTCATCTCTTCTCCCGTGCACAGGTCCATGGTGTCATCTGTTCTTCTGTGCACAGGTCCACGGTGTCATCTCTTCTCCTGTACACAGGTCCACGGTGTCATCTCTTCTCCTGTGCACAGGTCCACGGTGTCATCTCTTCTCCTGTGCACAGGTCCATGGTGTCATCTGTTCTTCTGTGCACAGGTCCACGGTGTCATCTCTTCTCCTGTACACAGGTCCACGGTGTCATCTCTTCTCCTGTGCACAGGTCCATGGTGTCATCTCTTCCCCTGTGCACAGGTCCACGGTGTCATCTCTTCTCCTGTACACAGGTCCATGGTGTCATCTCTTCTCCTGTGCACAGGTCCATGGTGTCATCTCTTCCCCTGTGCACAGGTCCATGGTGTCATCTCTTCCCCTGTGCACAGTTCCACGGTGTCATCTCTTCCCCTGTGCACAGGTCCATGGTGTCATCTCTTCTCCTGTACACAGGTCCACGGTGTCATCTCTTCTCCTGTACACAGGTCCATGGTGTCATCTCTTCCCCTGTGCACAGGTCCATGGTGTCATCTCTTCTCCTGTGCACAGGTCCATGGTGTCATCTCTTCCCCTGTGCACAGGTCCACGGTGTCATCTCTTCCCCTGTGCACAGGTCCATGGTGTCATCTCTTCTCCCGTGCACAGGTCCATGGTGTCATCTGATCTGCACACAGATAATAATCTTTATTTTAATAATAATCCGTATTTTTATATAGCTCTAACATTCCGCAGCACTTTACAGTTTTGCACACATTATTGGATCGCCCCCAAGGGCTGTGGGGTACTCGGAGCCGGGTCCTTCGGTTCTCAGCACTCAGTGGGGATGTCACGGTGGCTGACCCGGTCCGTGGCCCTAGGGGAACGTCCGTAGTAAATTAGGGAAAGGTCTTTAAAGGGATAATGTTTGTGATGCCACCTGTGGTATTCGGTCAGGGTGACCGACGCTGCTTAGGGGTCCGCTGGGATGATGTTATGGCAGCTAGATGGTATACCTTCCCACAGGTGAAGTGTATCCCCAGGGCTTCCCGGTGTGTAGATGATGGATGGTGCAAGGCGCAGTGAATAACGAGGACACAGGGGTTGCAGTCTCTTAACCTTTTACTGAAGGTTCGGCATCCACAGTCCAGAGTAGGGACCACAGGGCAGGCAGAGTCCGGACGGTCTAAAGGCAAATCCGGAGTCCCCTTATCCAGGAGGAATTCAATAGCCTTCCCCTTGCGCACAGTAACGTAGTAGGTCCTTACTTGCATAAGCTACCATAAGGTCCTCACTGTTGTTACTTCTCTCTCTCTGTCCCCCAGATGGTACGGATAGGACAAAACCCGTATGACTGATGGCCTGGGGCTTGTTTATAGAGACCCTAGAGACGCCCCGACCCCCACAAGTTGCCACTGTGTCTTCTTAGGTATAAAGGTCGGACAGCCAACTTGGAATCAACTGCCCTGCCAGTCTCTGAAGTAACGGCATAGAGCTCTTTACTCCCTCGGTATTCTGGCCACCGGATCTGCGCTTCAGATGGAGGCAGCCTGCTTCTAGCTGGTCTCCCACTGATGTTTCACTCCTGTTGCTATGACTTCTTTTCTCACTCACTACAGCACAATTCCCTTCGTGTCCTTTCTTAGGATGCTGCTGCATGGGTTGCAGGCGCAGCTCCGTGTCCTACTTTCTCTCAGACTTCAGTCTGGATCTGACCAGGGATCACCCCAGCCAGCTCGACCGGGAGACCTTTCCTCGTCGGTCCCCAGCCAGGAACTCTCCTCTCCTGATACTGACTTCTGACTAACTTCCTAACCAACCCTCCAGTTTTACCCTATGTGAGGAGTGGCCTAATAGATAGAACCCCTTCAGACGTAACATCACTCCCCCTGGTGGAAGAACAACATTACTGCAAGGAACCAGGACTCTGGCGCGCTGCACAATCATCGCTGTCCCCGATGGGGCTCACAATCTAAATTCCCTATCAGTATATCTTTGGAATGTGGGAGGAAACCGGAGAACCTGGAGGAAACCCACGCAAACACGGGGAGAACATGCAAACTCCTAGCAGATGTTATCCTTGGTGGGGTTTGAACCAGAACCCCAGCACTGCAAGGCTGCAGTACTATCCACTGAGCCCTGGTGTCATTTCTTCTGTGCACAGGTCCATGGTGTCATATGTTCTTCTTTGCACAAGTCCATGGTGTCATCTGTTCTTCTGTGCACAGGTCCATGGTGTCATCTGTTCTTCTGTGCACAGGTCCATGGTGTCATCTGTTCTTCTGTGCACAGGTCCATGGTGTCATCTGTCCTTCTGTGCACAGGTCTATGGTGTCATCTGATCTTCTGTGCACAGGTCCACTGCTTCATTGGCTTTTGACCTTCCCATTACAAATGAATTACTCAGAAGTAAAGCACAGTCCTTTCAGCTGCATGGAGGTTTCTCTGCAGGGGTCTGAAAAGGTTAAAAAGAATCTCTATTTTTTGGCCAAATGTGGATTTCTGTTTTTATTTTCAGCATTTGGAATAGGCTTTGCTACAATTTTAGACTGAAGTTTTAGGCTTGGTTTCCTTCCTGCTTGCCAATTTTACATTATCATCACCCATTGGCAACATGAACCAGTTCATCCTCCTCTTTGGACTCCATGTTAGCGCCTCGATTGAATCTATAACACTCCGATCACACCCAAGCAGCAATCAGCAGACGTGTAAAGGCAGCTCTGGTTGTGACTGGAGTACAGAGCATAAAGAATGGCTTCCCTAGTGGTAAGTCTCGATATATTCCACTCCTTAGAGGTTACTTCTTGTTATCCAGTCTGCACGGCACATCTGCGCTCTGTCTTCTGCGAGGATTGACGAGTACCGCAGCTTTCGAGCATCCAGTGCATCTGCTTTCTGAATGAGCCTCATCGCTCCGGCAGGGTCTTGTGGGACAGTTTAGTGGATTCTGGATTGAGGTCATTTGCTTGGACGCTCATCTCGTGAATCGGCCTTACTGACTGGGATATAAAAATATCAATGGGATCGGTACTCGAGGCGTGCCGGGCGGTGACGTAATGACGAGCCCGTGTCCAAGACAATTCCCTGCACCTGCTCATTTTGGAATGAGCCGAATGGAGAGGATCTGTCCAGGCCAAAACCAACCCGAGTCCAGGACCGCAAGCACTCCAATATCTGAATGCACAAGAGGAATCTGGACGGGAAGACAAGAATCTCACCCTGAGAGTTTCATGATGGGACGACTCTGCGATGCATATCTGAACAGGTAATTGGGTGTGAAGAGACGCCTCCTGGACAAGTATTCAGGATCCTCCATTTAGCATTTACTTTCCACTGCCATTTGGCTGCGGATGTGGCTGGTGGTCATGTTAGGACAGAATCACACAAAATATTTGGGACATGCAACAATCTGACAAGTTCTAGCCAGCTCTTCCCTCTCCTAGTGTATCCTCACCCACCCCCTGCAGACTGTGAGCCCTCGCGGGCAGGGTCCTCCCTCCTTATGTACTCGTGTGCCTTGTTATCTGCTCATGTTTAATGTATTTGTCTATATTTGCCCCGTATTCACATGTAAAGCGCCATGGAATAAATGGCGCTATAAAAATGTATAATAATAATAATAATAAATGAAGGGTCCTCATTTCAGCAAACCTTCCAGCTTTGTTTTATTTTTAAAGCCAGTTTTTTCTTTCCTGAAGCTTTTTTTGCCACACGGTTTTGTAGCTTTTTGACTTGACAGTGTCAAGTTTGCAGAGGATTCCACAAAAGAATAGGCCTCAAAGAAGTGATCTATTGGTTGTTTTGTTCCAGTGGTAAAGGCCTTCGAACAAGAAGAGGTGCCAGGGATTCTGGCAGGTGAAAGACGGTCCGCAGAGCTCCACTCAGACTACTAACATGGCTGTTCGATCAGGTTCCTGTAAATCTTTTAGCTCACCTCCAGTTACTACCCATTGAGGCTCCTGTTCATTGCGATTCTCTGCTCTCGTTTTGATTCCCGACATTGATTCTAGACTGTGCCCAGATTTCTTGCCTGGTAATTGTTCCTACTCCCAGTTCGGACCCCTGGCCAACTTCTGACTACTGTCCTGCCTTCTTCATGCCATGAAGAAGAAGACATTTATTGACTATTCTGGGGACCATGACCTGGGAATGTCACCTAGACAATCCTTACCTCCTTGAAGGGACTAAAGGTGAAAAATGAGACGATTCTTCAGACTCTGAACCTTAGTAAGAACCAAAATAATGGAGGCTTATGAAAATTATTCCATTCCAAAGTAACAGAAAATTCTAACCGCTCAAGTTTTGAAAGCCCAGCTTCTACTCTAGAAGAGCAGATGACCTGCAGAATGGAGCCATCAGACTCTGGACCACTGGACCCCAAGGATCATTTACCGAGGTTTTCAGGCACAGGAATTACCATGGGGAAAGCTGAGTCTTCTCCGTCCACAGTCAAAGCCGTAAATCTTATTATATATAGTGTGAAGCATCTTTATGAGTTTCATCTCTGGTGCCAAATGCGGAGACTTGCGTTATCAGAACTGAGACAAAGAGGGAAAAAGTTCAAACATCTCAGATCTGGCAGAGGCCCTCAATGTTGCACCATCTCTGTATCTCTGCTCCCAGAGTTGTGTTTAACACATTATTACTGGAAGGCGAGACATTAAAGTGATGGGGCTCCCAGGGAAAACGGACATCAGGTGGTGGAATCATCTGACGGATAAACGATGCAATTGTAACTCACAACGCTCAAATGATGTCAGACAAGAGTTTATACAGGACGAGTATTGTGAATGTGTGAATAATGATCATTACATCGGGGACCGCGCCCTGTGGTCACATATTTACAACTTTAATTTGCACTACCCCTTTTTTGCCGGTCTAATCATTGAAGAAGCAAACAACTCCTAGTTCCATGACAATCTTCTAAAGATGAAGGGGATTTACGCTCACCTACACGATTTAATGATGAACAGACGTTTATGGACACGTTGTTCAGCCGCTCATCCCATTCACAACACACAATTATCGTGCATGATGGGCTATTACTGTTGAATCTGATTATCGGAGGGTGACAATGTCCCTTAAAAAGATGTGTCTAAGAAAAGTCCTAAAACTCCAAATTTTACATACACGCACACGTCCATCTACATGATGTGCAGGAAGCATCAGACAAGGCAGATTATTCTATTAACGCTCCCCACATATAAATAAGCCTTGTAGATAAACCTGTCAATGATACTCAGATTGGCCACATTTACTAATCTCTGTATACGGGACACCTCTCAAGACCCACCATATACCTGGAACTCCCGACAAGGCATGACACATACTAGGAACATCCCAAAAGACCTGCCATACACCAGGGCCAGCTGACAAGACCCGCCGTATAATGGGAACAGCTAACAAGTCCTGCCGTATACCGTCAACTCCTCAGAAGACCTGCCGAATATAGTCAACACCCGAGAAGACCAACTGTATACCAGGAACACCTCACAAGACATGCAGTATACCAAAAACAGCTGACAACACCCATGGTTTTCCGGCAAAAACCCACAAGTCCTGTTAGGAACACCCAACAATAACCAACGTACACCGGGAACACCCCACAACACCTGCCGTATACCGGGAACAGCTAAGAAAACCTGCCTTACAATGTCAACAAACCACAAGACCCAGTGTATACCGAGAACACTTAACAACACCTGCTGTATACCTGGAACAGCCAACAAGACCAACAGTATACAGGGAACTCCCCACAAGACCAGCCACATACCGGGAACTCCCCACAAGACCAAAAGTATACCGGGAACTCCCCACAAGACCAGCCGTTTATCGGGAACAGGCATCAACACCCACATTATAAAGAGAAAACCCCTCAAGTCCTGTCATATATAAGGAACACCCCAGAAGACCTAACTTATAGCGGTAACACCCAAAAAGACATGACATACCAGGAACACCTCACGAGAACCGCAGTATACCGGATCACCACACAAGAGAAACCGTATACCAAGAACGGTACACCAGGGACACCCAACAAGAAATGACACATACCAGGAACACTCCACAAGACCTGTTATATACTGGGAACAGACGACAAACCCATTGTGCATCGGGAAGACCTGTCGTATACCGGGAACACCCCAGAAGACCTACCTTATATCATGAACACCCAACAAGACATGACACATACCAGGAACACCCCACAAAAACGCTGTACACAGGGAACACCCCAAAAGACCTGCCGTATACCGGGACCAGCAAACACTCACGGTACACCAGGGACACCCAACAAAACATGACACATAACAGGAAAACCCCACAAGACCTCTTGTATTCCAGGAACAGCCAAGAAGACCCATCATATACTGGGAATACTCATGACCTGCAGTTGTGGAGATGACCAAGTCATACTGACATCATAATCTGGCCCTTAAAGAAGCTGCTCTGACTCTTACATTTGCCCATTTTCTGGCATCTAACACAAAGATCCATCTTTTCCATCCTTCACAGACACAAAAATATTCATAGCAAAAAGTCTTAGGTTTTATTGACGAATTTCTGATTGATCTTTGTGAGACCAGGAGTAGGCAATGATGGCGGTTCACAAGAAACAGCGCTACGTCATTCAACCATTACCCTGACACCACAGAGCGGCTGATTGTGGACGGTGGGATGACACACTCAGTCACAGAGGATTTCAGCATCGCTTAATGCTTCCAGCGGAAGATTCGGAGCAGCGCTCGGCCACTGCTGCAACGTTAAGGAGGACAATATGGCCGGTTCGAGGGGTTTCAATGTGGAACAAGCAGACTGTTTCATTATTAGAATAAAATGCAACCAGACATTGGAGAGAGGGTCCAGGGGCCGGGGCGTGGGGAGCGCTGGCCTGTAGTACTACTTCAACCCCCTGGAGAGCTATGAATGCAGCTTCACATCGTATTAGAGAAGAGGAGTGCGGACGACAAGACAGCGCCAAAATCAAGTGTAAAAAACAGGTGCAGATGAAGGCGACGTGGAAAGGAAAGAACACATTGCAGAAAATAGCTTGAAAAAAAAGAAGTTTAAGAATGTTTCCTTGTGATATACTGTAACACCCTCAGCTCTTAAAGGGATCCATGCCAAAGAGGAAAGAGACTTTAGTAAAAAAAAAAAAAACAACAGGTAATTGAGCTTAGTCTTGCTAGAGGAAGAGTCGCTGGAGGAGGGCAAAGTATAGATCCATGTCCAAGGCCCTCTAGACACGAAATGCATGAGGACAGGGCACACAGTGATAAACCAGCCGGACATGGGGCAGGTTGGCTCCGATTCATCACCGCATTCCCAGCAGTTCGTTTGGAGAGAATACCTCTCGATTAGTGACCTTATCATCTGCGACAAACGTATCAATTGATCTGCGCTCTTTCCAAGTTATCTTGCGGTTGAGTTTTCTGAATTCTAAAAAAGTTACAAAAATTTGGTGCAATTCTCCTCCAGTCTCCCTTGTAGTTAAACATTTAAATTTTTAAGACATTTGCGCCATTTTGATAAGATTGGAGCAAAAAACATCAGAGAAAACGGCAAATCAAGTAAAGAAAAATGACTTAAAAACAAAACGTGAATGATAAATCTGGTCCATTGTCATCTCTCTGAGCTCTTCTAATGGGGCCGCTGTACAGGAGCACCGCTAGCATCACCAGGCATGCGCTAGAAACCTCCGGACTATCAGACGAGAAGTACAGCTAGTAGTAATGGAGACGGTAGATTTAGTGTGGAATTAGATAGACTTCAGTCACAGCTCAGCAACCCCAGAAAAGAAAGTCCATTCATGCATCTGTGGCCGGGATCTATGATGGGTACTGTACTGTTCATGAAGCAGAGAGATTAGGATGATCAAAGCTGTCACGATAATGTATAAAATGGAGTAGGATTTTTCATTTTTCCTGTTAGCACACATGCTGTGGGCTCTGATCCCCCTTCTCTCTGTGCTACTGTTGCTGTGTGTGTGTGAATTCTAAACCTCTCATTCCCTCTCCCCACAAGAATTTTTATGACCTCTGTAGCTGCAGTAGACAATCCTCCTATCTAGTACCAGCTAGAACTGGTATAGTCTCTCTCATAAGACATGAGGTTCTTTGTTCTATTATAGTGAGATATTGGGCCACCGATTTGGGCTAGAAAAATAAGAAGTCCATATTGCAAATTTCCATCGGTAGATCTGTCAACCACTGTAAGCGCTAGCAGCTAAACACAACGTGTACAAAGTGCGGATTTCTCCAGAACTGTGTGGAACAACTAGTAAGAACTTGGTACCAATAGAAAGCTAATTTTAATATAAGATGAATGATGGGTGTGCTGTGACTCTGGCCTGTTCTGAAGCCAAGATATGGGAATTATAAGTATTGCTGGTACAATCTGTAACTTTGAGAGGGGAGGGGGCAGGCAAACCAGCCCTTTTAGTGATGTCACAAGCCTGCAGGTATAAGTTACTGCACTCAGCCCAGCCTTCAGTCTTGCCTGAGGAGCTGTTACTGCAGGTCTTGTCTGATGAACTGGGACATTTGGCTCCGCCTACCAGCTTGGTTAGCCTGAAATGACTTAAGCAAAATGTGAGTTTTATCTTTCTTTAATCCCTGTTTATTTTATAATTGCTGTACATACTTTAAATTGTCTCATGTTATAAAATCTTTATATACCTTTTATAAACACTGCCTACCTTTTCGGAGTAAAATATAAAATTTACTAGTTATGACTTCTCCATGCTCTGTGCGAATTTTCAAGTACCTGAAGTAATTACGCTACTAATTTGGGTTGGCTGGAACCCCTCTCTGTGAGAAATATGAGCTGGTGGCAGCGAAGTGTGTTCTGGGCTAAGAAAGTGAGCTGGCAGTGATGGAACGGGGTTTTATAAGCTATTGTCTGGCTGCAGCCTGAACATTTATAACTCCATCACTGCAGCGTACCTGCTAGCCAGTCCTCAGTGAAGCGGCCCG
The DNA here is from genome assembly GCF_032444005.1 of Ranitomeya imitator. Lineage (NCBI taxonomy): Eukaryota > Metazoa > Chordata > Amphibia > Anura > Dendrobatidae > Ranitomeya > Ranitomeya imitator. The sequence continues at coordinate 12,995,559 of NC_091286.1, forward strand.
TCCGACGACTAATTATCCCAGGTGTAGTTCCCTGACTGACCTGAGGGTAAGGGGGGCGGCGGAGAGCTGCAAGTTCCAAAGCGGAACTGGAAAGCGGGATATCCATAAATCCCTGCAGTTCGTGATATTGTAGCAGCAGTGGGATAACTAAAATAAGCCTCTGCGGTAAATTGATAGGTCAATAGCCTTGTTTGTGTTTTCCTCACATTGTAGCAGTGGAGGGATAACTAAGATAAGCCCCCTGCACCTGTGATAGCCGTGTGCTGGCCAAAGGTCACCCACGATCCGTGACCTATTGGTGTCAGCACGGTGGGAATCGTGGCAAAAGACATGAACGTTCTCCAGAAAAATTAGAATAATAAAAACGAAGAAATCACAGCTGATTTATACTGACAATGTCGGCACGACTTCAATACTCCACTCACATTCAGAGCTGCATTGGGCTGGCCACTAGATTAATGCCCCCATAGAGATGGAGATAAATGGCTACAAAACATATAAAACTATAAATGCAGAAGTAAAATAAAACAATTATATATCTATACATTACAGAACGGCTCATTGTAATTGGTGCATTAACCCTGATCATGTTAAGAAATGAAGTGACGGCATCATCAGAAAATTCTACACTGAATCCGCGGTAAACCATCTAAGCCATGAAACGCACCAGAAATAAAACCGCAGCGTCACTATTGTGTCCGAATCTGGACATCACTTGTCATAAACCCTGCACAAGAATAAGAAAAAATTCCATCCATCACTACTATAATACTGCCCCCTATGTACAAGAATATAACTACTGTAATACTGTCCCCTATGTACAAGAATATAACTACTATAATACTGCCCCTATGTACAAGAATATAACTACTATAATACTGCCCCTATATACAAGAATATAACTACTATAATACTGCCCCTATGTACAAGAATATAACTACTATAATACTGCCCCTATATACAAGAATAGAACTACTATAATACTGCTCCTATGTACAAGAATATAACTACTATAATACTGCCCCCTATGTACAAGAATATAACTACTATAATACTGTCCCCTATGTACAAGAATATAACTACTATAATACTGCTCCTATGTACAAGAATATAACTACTATACTGCTCCTATGTACAAGAATATAACTACTATAATACTGCTCCCTATGTACAAGAATATAACTACTATAATACTGCCCCTATGTACAAGAATATAACTACTATAATACTGCCCCTATATACAAGAATAGAACTACTATAATACTGCTCCTATGTACAAGAATATAACTACTATAATACTGCCCCCTATGTACAAGAATATAACTACTGTAATACTGTCCCCTATGTACAAGAATATAACTACTATAATACTGCTCCTATGTACAAGAATATAACTACTATACTGCTCCTATGTACAAGAATATAACTACTATAATACTGCTCCCTATGTACAAGAATATAACTACTATAATACTGCTCCTATGTACAAGAATATAACTACTATAATACTGCCCCTATGTACAAGAATATAACTACTATAATACTGCCCCTATGTACAAGAATATAACTACTATAATACTGCTCCTATATACAAGAATATAACTACTATTATACTGCTCCTATGTACAGGAATATAACTACTATAATACTGATCCTGTATACAAGAATATAACTACTATAATACTGCTCCCTATGTTCAAGAATATAACTACTATAATACTGCTCCCTATGTTCAAGAATATAACTACTATAATACTGCTCCTATGTACAGGAATATAACTACTATAATACTGCTCCTATATACAAGAATATAACTACTATAATACTGCTCCCTATGTTCAAGAATATAACTACTATTATACTGCTCCTATGTACAGGAATATAACTACTATAATACTGCTCCTATATACAAGAATATAACTACTATAATACTGCTCCCTATGTTCAAGAATATAACTACTATAATACTGCTCCTATATGCAAGAATATAACTACTATAATACTGCTCCCTATGTTCAAGAATATAACTACTATAATACTGCTCCCTATATACAAGAATATAACTACTATACAATACTGCTCCCTATGTACAAGAATATAACTACTATAATACTGCTCCTATGTACAAGAATATACCTACTATAATACTGCCCCTATATACAAGAATATAACTACTATAATACTGCTCCCTATGTTCAAGAATATAACTACTATAATACTGCCCCTATGTACAAGAATATAACTACTATAATACTGCTCCTATGTACAAGAATATACCTACTATAATACTGCCCCTATATACAAGAATATAACTACTAGAATACTGCTCCCTATGTACAAGAATATAACTACTATAATACTGCCTCTATGTACAAGAATATAACTACTATAATACTGCCTCTTAATGTCGGATCTTTATAGATCACTTCTAAATAATATGCAAGAACAATTTACATCTTGATATATATCATGCACCTGTCTTCCTGAGGAGGGCCTTGTTCCAGGTATCTGGAGGTGATGTGGGGGCTCCTGAGGACTGCAGAACCCTCTTTGCAGAGCTTTCTTCCACATTGGGTCTTGTGTTGGACATTATATATGAAGTGTCTCGATTCCTCATCTTCTCCTTCTTTAGCATACTGACCAGAATATCTGGAGATTAATAATAGGAAGAGAGAAACAGAGAATGGGGCAGATCGACGCACAGATCGGTGAATTCATTTCACACTAAAAATAAGGATCATTTGAAACATAATTGTGAGTGCGGCTGATTATCTACAGAGAATGAAGCGAGACAGTGACCCGGGAAAGTGACATAAAACGTCATTTATCGTCCAAATACTGCGCACAGGAAATTGCTCCCCTCCGGATCGCAGCTGGGAATACGGAAATAATGTCCAGTGTCGCTGGCACTTGAACCCCCGTAAGTTTCCTGGGAGCTGTCGTGGTTGCCCACGTCGCTGGTTCTGGTCTGTGTTAGCTTCACAAAGTCAGGCCACAGCTCATTCAACATGGTGAAGGCAAAAATCCAAACACAAAACTGACAAACTCAAACCTTAACTGCAGGTTTAAATGAGAACCACGGCCATGGGCCACTCGTACGTCCATGAGTGGAGGGAGGGATCCGTCCCACTACCTTCCTACAGATCTCTCCAAAAATAAAAGCTCATGTCCGGTTTTCCTAAACTGGAACCAGTCCACACTCCCTTTTATTCTACATGGTAATTACAACTGTGGCTGTAATTACAACAGGAACCCGATGATGTGACAGTCGTCCGGAAACAGCAAACACTCCTGGTACATGGCACAAGACCGAAATGAGACCGTTCATCCCAAGAAGAGGCGACCGTCATATTGGCACGGCTCAAGGCAGTCACAGATGTCCGAAGGATTCCCGCGTGAAATCTCACGTTTTGGTATATCTCAGCCAGAAGGTCAGTGAATACCCCAACCAGAAGATGAAGACCCCAAAACGCCTCAAACTGGAGGAAGCCAACAGTAATGTTGGTGAGGTGGGCACATATGGCCCAGCACATTCATCTGGAGACCACCATTGTGAGGAGAGAGGGAGCACGAATAGTGGAGGAAAGGAACTGGGAGAAAGGAAAAAAGTGCAAAAAAAGGATAAACAGGTAGAATGAAGGGAAAGTGCAAATGTGCTAAAAATCATATATGAGCGTCACTACAAAAAAAAAAAAAGATAAATGAGTGAAAAAATATGGCGAAAAGCGTAAATGTGGAGTTCCAGCGGGATTTAAGGCATCCGGGGAATCTCACCGTCCTAATGATGCAGGATAATCATCAATGGGGGAACGCTGGTCTCAGGAGGGATTGGAAAATCAGCATCAGGGATCTGAGCCGGGGTCCTCTGCTCTAGATCACTGATAAGTATGAAAAAGAGAAAAAGATCATCCACAAGGAAAAACCGCTCCTTCACCCTCAACAAGATGGATAAGGCAGAAGGATAAAGTGGAAGCACATGGGAAGCAGGCGGGCATCGCCTCTAAGGACATCACTACTGAGCATCCGGCCGCTTACTCCGGGGGTCAGAGACCAAGGGATTTTTTAAGAGAAACAAGTGACTCGGGCAATGAAGACATACACCCAAAAAAAAAGGGGGACTCAACCCTTGGGGCATGTTTCACAACAGTTGCCCCAAGCAAGAACCACAGATTATCAACCTGTCGACACTGCCGGTCATCTGTCCTGGCTCCAGAGCCGGTCTGCTCATCTCCTCTCCAGCACATCAATGCCTCCAGTGTGTGCTGCTCACCTCGACCTAGTGCTCCAACTGACCAAGTGACCTATACAAGACACACATGACTGAGAACGACAGGATGGTCTTGCAGAGGCGGCTTACCTCACCAGCCATGAAAACTCTCCAGAAGTTTAGTTTGATAAAGAATTTGTCATTTTCTGTGTAGAAGACGGACTTTCCAGCGTCTTCACTCCTGGGACCTATGTTCCTACAAGACCATGCAGCAGAAGACGGGAACCACAAGTATCAAGATTTTCTAAACTTAATTACAGAAAACTGGCTGCATTTTCCAGCGCACCTTGTCACATAAGTCTTCATGATTTACAATGTTTCGGGTTTTGTTTTGTTGCAGTTGTTAAAAGGGACATTAGATTGTGAGCCCTATCGGGGACAGCGATGATAAAGGTCTGTAAAGTGCTGAGGAATACGTTGACGCTATATAGATTATTATTTATTATTATTGAAACTGGTTATGGCGGGTGCAAATAATTTGAATACAGTGCAACAACTGAAGAATTACAGAAATTCCCCCAAGTCTCCTCTGCTGTACCGGAGTGTTACCCGCACATCCAGCTCCGCTTCTTTGCCCTTTTGTCTCTGCTGATTTGCGCTACTGTGCGCTGGCTGAAGCATGATACCTGCCAGCCAACTCAACTCTGCAAATATTGTGGTCTGCCCGCACACTGGGCTCTGCTGCATCCTGCACTTCCAGCTGTCCTATATGTCTACTTTTCCTGAGAGATGCAGGCCTCCTCCGGTTAGTCCGGCTCCTCCGGTTAGTCCAGCACCTCTGGTCCCTGCTGCTCGCTCTGACTTATGGCCGAGTGAATCCTCCCCACCAGGTGATGAGACGTCTCGGCCATTATACATTGCTATTCCGTTTCCATTATCCTGAGTATTTCGTCCTCACTTCTCAGTTTTCTCCCCATCCGCTGGGTTTTCCTTCATTCATACATTGTACCCCCCGGTTTAGTATCACATGCAGACACACCTACTTGTCATTAAAATATTCCTGCACGTCATTATTTTACTTCTCGCTTTTGTTATTCACATGATGTAAACAGACACTCACTTTTCACTATTCACCATCTAGTCACAATGACCCTTATTTTGCAGTTTTTCAGCTTCTTTCCGGTGATGGATGAGGTTCAGCACGTTTCCGCTCCAGTTCTGTAGATGTTTGTATATTTGGACGTCCGCTCCACGGCTTTCACTGCACTTGTTTCATTGCACAGTCGGTCTCTTCTCTTTTTTTCTGTTTTCCGTGGTACCGATCTCTTCCCATTTCGTTCTGCAGGAGACTGCAGGGAGGCGCTGCCGATTTTGCTTTCAGCTCAGTCAGCGACCACGTGGAAAATGAGGGTTTTTAGCTCCTTTCCATTGATGTTGGTGATGTGTGGGGTGGCGTGACCTGGAGCCTTGGGGCTGTAGGCACCGGGTCACTCGTCCTGCTGGGGTGGTCCTACTGCAATGGTGGGTGCTGCACCTCTAAGCTCAGATTTTCGGCGTGACGCGGTTTCATACACTCTGATCAGAAGGTTACAACAAGAACCTCGTTTTCACTTTAGTACATTTTTGCTTAGCCGCAATCGATCAGTGTGTGATTTTTTTGACGTGTGCTCCAGGGTTTTCCCTACGGTTATCTTATATTACAATCGGCTTCGAGGAGTTTGATTAGGGGTCTTCATCCCGTTGGTTGGGGGTAGTCACCAACCTTCTGGCTGACATATACCAAGATGCCAGATGGAAGAGTCTCGAATGTTGTCCAGGTGGCGACTTTCGGCCATCTAGGATTGCCGATATAATCAGACACTCACCTTTTTCTCCTTTCGGGCTTGTGCCCTGTATCAGGACCTTTACTCATGCCAGACTATCACGTCTACTAGTTGTCCTTGGAGCTGATCTTTTATATATTCATATAGTTGCTCTTTTTTAATAATCTGTATTCGGAGCATCACCAAGCACAGCGGGTATCAATGTCCTGTGGGCCATAAATGTCCGACCCAACTCTATGTTCTGGGCACATGGGACATCATGACGGTTCTCCATCTTTCCCACCATTTAGGAAAAGTGTAGCTGCATAATACAACTTGCTTTATGTGACTCGAGTTCTCTCTTCACTCTTACCTTGTTCTCATTTTAGTGACTCCTGAGCTTCTTCCTCCCTTTTTCCGGTAATTCTTCACAGTAAAGTCTACTAACCCCTTCCCGACATGTTCCTCACTTGCCGAGAACGAGGTATAAGGAGAGAACGTGTTATCAAGGCACAGCAATTTAGTGCAGATAGTGGCGTTAAAGGCTTTAGATCCCGACAAGCCGAAGGCTAGGGTCACGCTGCTCCAGGACCCCATTACCTCAAATGTGGGCTGCAATAGGAGCCTGTGACCTGATGAAAGCTCCCATGGCTGCCATGTTGATAATCATGTGAAGGCCATCTTGGAACACGTGATGACAAAATTATAGCTTCAGGCCCCCAAGAGAACTGAAGAATAAAGTAAAAATATGTTGTTGTTTTTTTTTAAATAAATAAAGGTTAAAAATATGTTAAAATTAAATCCACCACACCATTCCCAATTAAAAACATAACCGGTGTAAGAGGGTCACTGGTAATGTGCTGGAGAGGAGATATGTTTCACAGAGGTTATTAGCTTCAGTGATATGAACCTGGAGATTTGTTCCAGCATACTAAGTGCAGAGAGGGGTTGATCGGCCAGGACTGGGCCAGGTTTATTGTGAACAGCTAAAGAGTTGGGCAGGACGCTGTTCACCATATCTCCACCTTAGGCAGTGGGTCCAAGAGGTAAAAGTGAAACCTTTCGACTTACTGATTGTTCTGTGTGCTCTGAAGGAAAGTTGACCTAAAGAGCTGGGCTCTTGCTTAAAAGAGCTAAACCGATTTCTGAGCGGGGGATCAGTTATATGGACAGTAATGAGCGCTGTTTGTTTATGCCAACAAGTCTGAATACGGCTACTTTTCTGCGGAACTGATTTATGATGCAAGTCTTAATAAACCAGTTGAAGTTTTAAATGAAAAGCATTCCTCGAAGTGCATCGTTAAGCAGCCAAGGGAGCCGATTTACCACAATTGATGGAGAATGAGGGAAAGATCCCCAGGACATAAATGTGAGGACTGCGGACAAACTGCATGTCCTGGGTGAAAGCCACTATAAGGATAGATAAGCAGTTGGACAAAATGGAAGAGCTGATCAAGTACCTGGTCCAAATCCAGAAACAGCTAGCACTACAGGAAACGGATAAACTATTGGTGCAGCAGCAGAAACAGGTGGTGCTTATCAAGCAGATGGAACTCCTCGCAGACGCAGTCCATGGTAGGGTGACCACCCCACCCCCAAGACTAGATGATCAACCCCACATCAGGAAGGCGGCAAGACGTGCCATGCAAAAGATAACTCAGGGGAACAATGTTGAGGCATTTTTGGCAGTATTTGAAAGGATTGCACAGTGGGAGAAGTTGCAGCAGGATCAGTGGGCAGAGGTGCTTGCCCGCTAACTGGTGAGCCCCAAAAGGCTTATTATGACCTTGCCTTACAGGACACGAAGGAATATGATAAAGACAGAAATATTGGCACGCTTTGGAGTGATTTTGTCTCTCACCAGTTGATCCCTGTAAGGATTGTAGGCGTCCGCTGTATTCACGGGGACGCTAAGGACTAATCTGCCGCTTGAGTGTCCAAAGCATAGTAACTTTGGCACTGAGTCCCATGAGGTCAGAGTGGTCAAGGACCTGATACATCCGGTTATGATAGGGCAGTACTTTACCTTATTCTGCAACTCATGGCGAAAAGGCAAGGTTCCCAGTGACTCAGTTAAGAGCAGGTTCACCCTTAACAAAAAACCATTGCGGTCGGATGTGGAGAACTGGTCTATATCTTTTCCTGGACAGGTTTGCCAAAGGCACTCCTGACAGACCAAGGAACTCCATTCATGTCTGTGGAGACACGGGGAGTCAGTGGGTACCCTGGTCCGTTAGCCGAAACCACATGGACAAGGGATCATCCCACCCGAACGCTTGCTCTCCTTTCACCGTGGGCTTAATACCACTCAGACAACACAGGGTGAGGCTAAAGCAGTGTGGCAATACTTTATTGAACAACAAAACAGGCAAATAACACATAGAAGGAGTCCCAGCAAAATACCCAGGATGGTGTAAATTCCAACCCTTCCTCTGACTCGCCGGGGTAAAAGCAGCTGTGACTTCTGAGCTTCCAGGGCCAACTACACCACCGAGAGGAGGTAACCACATGCTTAGGAAGATGACAGTCCATTGAGGTACAAGGCCAAGTGACTGGAGGGACACAACCTGGCTTCTCCGAACATCTCCATGGAGCCAAGTGACCGGTGGGTCCCAATCCTGGCCCCCCCAACTTTTGAATTTATGCATTTTTTCTTCAATTAGTCAAGAGTCTGAACTGTTGACTATTCTTTCATGCAGGATCATGGAACATATAGATGTCATGATCCAGGCTGGGTTTTGAGTCCTGTCTTCTCCTTTCCGGGTCTGGTCATGTCAGGAGTTAACTTTGCTCTGCCTCATTTTGGGTTCAGGTTTGCCATTTATCTCCGCTGTATCCTGCAGGCGGTGTCCGTTATCGTTTCTGCCTACGGCGTGAGTAACTGACCCCGTTTAAACCTTGATTTGTCCTGCTGCCTTTGCTGACTGTGCCCATGTCTGTTTACTCCACTCTTCCCGTCCCGATACTGTGTTTCCCCTTCATAGTAACATAGTAACATAGTTAGTAAGGCCGAAAAAAGACATTTGTCCATCCAGTTCAGCCTATATTCCATCATAATAAATACCCAGATCTACGTCCTTCTACAGAACCTAATAATTGTATGATACAATATTGTTCTGCTCCAGGAAGACATCCAGGCCTCTCTTGAACCCCTCGACTGAGTTCGCCATCACCACCTCCTCAGGCAAGCAATTCCAGATTCTCACTGCCCTAACAGTAAAGAATCCTCTTCTATGTTGGTGGAAAAACCTTCTCTCCTCCAGACGCAAAGAATGCCCCCTTGTGCCCGTCACCTTCCTTGGTATAAACAGATCCTCAGCGAGATATTTGTATTGTCCCCTTATATACTTATACATGGTTATTAGATCGCCCCTCAGTCGTCTTTTTTCTAGACTAAATAATCCTAATTTCGCTAATCTATCTGGGTATTGTAGTTCTCCCATCCCCTTTATTAATTTTGTTGCCCTCCTTTGTACTCCATTATATCCTTCCTGAGCACCGGTGCCCAAAACTGGACACAGTACTCCATGTGCGGTCTAACTAGGGATTTGTACAGAGGCAGTATAATGCTCTCATCATGTGTATCCAGACCTCTTTTAATGCACCCCATGATCCTGTTTGCCTTGGCAGCTGCTGCCTGGCACTGGCTGCTCCAGGTAAGTTTATCATTAACTAGGATCCCCAAGTCCTTCTCCCTGTCAGATTTACCTAGTGGTTTCCCGTTCAGTGTGTAATGGTGATATTGATTCCCTCTTCCCATGTGTATAACCTTACATTTATCATTGTTAAACCTGATGTGTGGACTCTCAAGTATTTGACTCAGCTTGGACCCTGAGCTGCTTTTGTCTCTGGTCTTTGGTATTTCTGCTCCTGACCGGTATTGACCTTTTTGGCTTGTCTCTGACTCTGTGCTTGTTTATTCCTTTGGTACTGCGCTATGGACTAATATCGACCCGGCTGGTTGGACTATCCTGCTTCCACCTGGTGGTAGCCTCGCTGCTGCACTGCAGGTTTGCTCTGGCACTCTATTGCCATCTAGTGAAGCTTGCATCTCCCTGCATAGCAGCAGCATGACAATAGATAACAGCGTATTCCTCCTGGCTTTCTGAAAATAGACGTCTGGTTAATCAAGATAAAATGCTGTGTGGTTACAATGTCCAAAGTGATGAGAGAGTTGTGTCTGGCCCTCCAGATTACGTCACTTATTTCATTGGTATACCATCCACAAACGATGGCCTGGTGGAGAGGTTTAATAAAACTCTAAAGGCCATGGAAGGTCGTGGAGAAGGATGGTCAAGACTGGGACTGCCTACTCCGATATCTGCTGTTTTCAATCAGGGAAGTTACTCAGGCCTCCATGCGGCACTCTCCATTTGATCTATTGTATGGCCGGCACCCTCAGGGACTCCTGGATGTTGCAAAGGAGACCTGGGAAGCAGAAATTACACCCCACAGAAGCATCGTCGAGAATGTGGCCCAGATGCAGGAGAGAATTGTAGAGGTAACACCGATTGTGTAAGAGAGCTTCCTCCAGGAACAAGAGGCTCAGTCAAGGGTCTACAACTGGTCGCAAAGCTAAGACAGTTTAGCTCAGGACATCGACTCCTAGTGCGGATTCCCATGGTGAGAAGTAAATTTCTTGCTAAGTGGCAAAGCCAATACAAAGTGGTCAAAATACTGAGAGAAGTTAACTACAAGGTTACAAGTCAGGGAGAAGAAAACACTATCAGGTCTACCATGTCAACTTGCTCAAGCCATGGTATGATAGGTAACTGGAGGAAGCTCCATGCCTGGAGGCTAATCCCGGAGCCAATGTCAAGGTGGCATAGATACTATCACCAGCCCAGAAACAACAGTGCAAAGAACTCCTCCAGCGAAACCAAGATCTGTTTTCAGAGTTGCTCGCATGTACTCAGACCGTGGAGCAGGAACTTGATAGAAATAAACCTTAAGCCATGACGAATCACTGAAGCCATGCGTGACATGGAGGTGAGAAGAATGTTGGGCCAAGGTGTCCCATTGTCCTTGTCCTGAAGTGAAATAGAGAATGGTGGTTTTGTAATGATTATTGTAAGCTGAAGTGTCCAAGTTTGATGCGTATCTAATGCCCCAGGTCAATGAGCTCATTGAGAGGTTGGGGTCAGCAAGATACATTACCACCCTTAACTTAACGGAAAGGTACTGGCAAATCCAGTAAAAGAAATAAGTGTTCGCCAGCTCACCAGTAACCACCGCAGGTGCTCGGAACTCCGCTGCAGGTAGACGTAATGTTCATCAGAAGAAAAAAAGGGGGTTGAGTTCCAGCTCCTTAAAATAAAGCGTTTATTCATATAATTGTAAAAACCAATTGTACAAGGTGTACAAGCTCCCTAAGGTATATGCCCATAGATAACAGAGGCTGTAAGGCAACGCGTTTCGATCTAGATGATCTTTGTCGAAGCCATACCTTGATCTGACTGTTCACCTCTATAAAGGGAAAACCATCCAACCAGATTGCGACTATAAATCACATGACATATTGAAAGGTCCTAACATAAAACCTATACTGAGCATATAAATAATGCATACAACAATTCATCTCATAATCAACAATAATGCAGCATTACTTCATTTCGTTTATTTAATCCCATTGGGAATCGAGTATTTAAATGAAAAATCCAATGTGCTTCTCGGGTGAGGAGACATCGTCTGACGTCTCCACCGCGAGGTAATGCGTTTACACGTTCTATTCCCTGGACCTGGAAGTATGTTGTGCTGCGGGCATGGTGCGTAATAAAGTGTCTGGACGCTGCCGATACATTTCTGTCCACATTGTGAGTGTTACCTATATCGTATAGATGTTCTCTAATTCGTGTTTTTAGTTTTCTGGATGTGCATCCCACGTAAGACTAGTCACATTCTTTGCAGTCAGTTTTATATACTATATTGGTAGAGTTACAGTTGATATACTGTTTCATGTCAAATTTAACCGTTTCCTCCGCATTGTGAAAAGTTTTAGCAACAACTGCATGTTTGCAAGTACTACAATTATTTGTACCACATCTGTAAAACCCCGTGTAATTTAACCAGGTTTTAGTTAATTTTTTCTTATCTGAGGAAAACATGCTGGGAGCTATTTTGTTTCCGATTGTTGGTGCTCTTCTCGAAACCACATTAATACCTAAGTTTAATATGTCATATAGTTGTTGGTCCTCATATAGGATGGGCAGATACTTATAAATAATACCTTTGATTTTAGTAAACTGTGGACTATGTTGAAAACATATGTATGTTTTTTTTTTTCATATCTGAGTTAGTATTTTTTTGGGGACATTACCAATTCTTTACGATCTTTTTTATCCACAGTCCTTTTTGCCCTATTAATTGTCCATTGAGGATATTTGCGAAGTTTTAATTTATTTGACACTTGTTCGAATTCTCCCATCAGGTCCCCCTCCAAGCTACAATTTCGTTTAATCCTGGTGAGCTCACCCACTGGGATAGATTTAATAGTATGTTTACAGTGGCTGCTCTTGGCATGTAGGATGGTGGTACCCCTGAGTGGCTTATGGTGTGTCCTAGTTATAATCCTCTTATCAACATGTCCCCTGAGTTCCAGGTCCAGAAAAGAAATATTTGTCACATCACGTTTATAAGTAAATTTAATGTTGTACTCGTTATGACTTAGATAATCAATGAAGTGTGGTATGGCAGACACATCACCCCCCATATAATGAGGATGTCGTCTATGTATCTGCCATACCACACCACATACTCCAAATACGGATTGGTCACAGAAAAAACAAATTCCATCTCCCAGAAAGCCATCACCAAATTTGCAAGGGAGGGTGAGAATTTAGCACCCATGGCAACTCCCGCCCTTTGCATATAAAATTCTCCATCAAATGAAAAAAAATTATTTGTCAGTAGGGTTGAGCGACTTTTCCTTTTTTGAGGTCGAGTCGGGTTTCGCAAAACCCGACTTTCTCAAAAGTCGAGTCGAGTGAAATCGGCCGATTATCTTGAAAAGTCGGGGTCGGGGGATCGGCCGAAACATGAAACCCAATGCAAGTCAATGGGAAATCTCCATATATTTATATTTACTTCAGCGCGATATAGCAGAAAAGCCGGTAATTCAATTGCCGGCTTTTCATTTCCCTTGCCTAAACCCGACATATGAGACATGGTTACATACAGTAAACCATGTCATATCACCATTTTTTTTTGCATATTCCACACTACTGTTAGTAATGTGTATGTGCAAAATTTCGGCGCTGTAGCTATTAAATTTAAGGGTTAAATCGCGGAAAAAATTGGCGTGGGCTCCCGTGCAATTTTCTCTGCCAGAGTGGTAAAGCTAGTGACTGAGGGCAGATATTAATAGCCTGGAGAGGGTCCACGGTTATTGGCCCCCCCCTGGCTAAAAACATCTGCCCCCAGCCACCCCAGAAAAGGCACATCTGGAAGATGCGCCTATTTTGGCACTTGGCCACTCTCTTCCCATTCCCGTGTAGCGGTGGGATATGGGGTAATGAAGAGTTAATGTCACCTTGCTATTGTAAGGTGACATTAAGCCAGATTAATAATGGAGAGGCGTCAATTATGACACTGTCACGATATGGTATGAAATATCATAAGTAGTTCTCTAGCCTGTGTGGGCTAAGCCCCCTTCTTGGAGAACAGTTTGTAGCTGCAAATTCCTGGCTTTCCTTCTCTGAGAGTATGGGGGAAGAGAGGTTTTATTGCCGAACGGAATTTACGACTAGCATTTCCTGTGTAAGCTCTTGTCCAGCTAGAACAGGAAAAATGGCTCCAAAAATTCATGAAAGATTCTTTGTTTAGTTTTTGTTAGCTATTAGGCAAACGATTTAAGCTAGAAATACGAAAATATATATTCGTAGTCTCACTCGGTGTAGCTACACATCTCATGACACTCGGGTTTCTAACTCCATCTGGTAAAGAAGTAGGGTTTTCTCTGTAAATATGTATCCCAGATAGGACATATTTGATCTCATTAGAATGCTCACGTTAATCCGAGATGAATTATGGGTTTGGTATGACTCTGTCATGTTTTGTAGTGAAGTTATAGAAATTAGAAGAGAATAGTTTAAAGTTTAGGCAGAATGTAGAGAGAGGAGGGTCTGGATAAGCCAGCCTTTCTGTGATGTCACAGCCTTAATGTTTTAAGTGTCTGGCAGGCTCTGAGGAGTCACTTTTTGCTGATTTCTCCTTCTGGACTGCTTTGTCCTATTGTCCTGGAAGAGCTGGTACATCCCATGGACTGGGATGTATGGAAACTGCACTAGCCTGGTTGCTTGTCATGCTTTAAACATGTAAGTGTTGCTTTTCTCATTTATTCCCTTTATGTTATAATTACCCATGTACATATTTGCAATTGTCTCATTTATAACCTCTTTATAAACTATTTTTGATAAAGCATTGCCTAATTATTTTTAATGGGATATACTATTATATATTAGTTCGTTCTCCTGCTCTAAACCGTACCCTAAGTCTCTTGAAGGGAAAATACGCTACTGTTACTGTTGTGTTGGGTTAGCTTCGGACCCGTTTAATCGAAGCTGGTGGCAGCGAAAGTGTGCTGACGGTTGGATTCTGCTGAAGCAACTGCGGGTTTGATAATTATTGTTCCTGCCTGTGTGGGAGTAGTTATCGCGTCGCTGCAGCGTGCCCAATAGCCAGTACATAGCAGGCAGCCTTTCTGGCGACTAATTACCCAGGGTGCAGTACCTAATCTGACCTGAGACTAAGGGGGCGCCAGAGAGCTGCAAGTGTTAAGTGGAACTGTAAGCGGGATATACATAAATCCCTGCAGTTCGTGGTATATAGAAAAGCAGTGGGATACCTGGAATAAGCCCCTGCTGTAAACTAAGAGGTCAATAGCCTTGTGTGTGGTTTTTCATCACATTGTTAGCAGTGGAGGGATAACTAAGATAAGCCCCCCTGCACATGTGATAGCCGTCTGTTGGCCTAAAGTCACCCTGATCCGTGACGTAGGGGTGACGGTCACGGTGTGAATCCTGACCCAGTGGTGACAGCGGTCAGGGGAATCGTGACAATTATCTTAGTTATCCCTCCACTGCTAACAATGTGATGAAAAACCACACACAAGGCTATTGACCTCTTAGTTTACAGCAGGGGCTTATTCCAGGTATCCCACTGCTTTTCTATATACCACGAACTGCAGGGATTTATGTATATTCCGCTTACAGTTCCACTTAACACTTGCAGCTCTCTGGCGCCCCCTTAGTCTCAGGTCAGATTAGGTACTGCACCCTGGGTAATTAGTCGCCAGAAAGGCTGCCTGCTATGTACTGGCTATTGGGCACGCTGCAGCGACGCGATAACTACTCCCACACAGGCAGGAACAATAATTATCAAACCCGCAGTTGCTTCAGCAGAATCCAACCGTCAGCACACTTTCGCTGCCACCAGCTTCGATTAAACGGGTCCGAAGCTAACCCAACACAACAGTAACAGTAGCGTATTTTCCCTTCAAGAGACTTAGGGTACGGTTTAGAGCAGGAGAACGAACTAATATATAATAGTATATCCCATTAAAAATAATTAGGCAATGCTTTATCAAAAATAGTTTATAAAGAGGTTATAAATGAGACAATTGCAAATATGTACATGGGTAATTATAACATAAAGGGAATAAATGAGAAAAGCAACACTTACATGTTTAAAGCATGACAAGCAACCAGGCTAGTGCAGTTTCCATACATCCCAGTCCATGGGATGTACCAGCTCTTCCAGGACAATAGGACAAAGCAGTCCAGAAGGAGAAATCAGCAAAAAGTCACTCCTCAGAGCCTGCCAGACACTTAAAACATTAAGGCTGTGACATCACAGAAAGGCTGGCTTATCCAGACCCTCCTCTCTCTACATTCTGCCTAAACTTTAAACTATTCTCTTCTAATTTCTATAACTTCACTACAAAACATGACAGAGTCATACCAAACCCATAATTCATCTCGGATTAACGTGAGCATTCTAATGAGATCAAATATGTCCTATCTGGGATACATATTTACAGAGAAAACCCTACTTCTTTACCAGATGGAGTTAGAAACCCGAGTGTCATGAGATGTGTAGCTACACCGAGTGAGACTACGAATATATATTTTCGTATTTCTAGCTTAAATCGTTTGCCTAATATCTAACAAAAACTAAACAAAGAATCTTTCATGAATTTTTGGAGCCATTTTTCCTGTTCTAGCTGGACAAGAGCTTACACAGGAAATGCTAGTCGTAAATTCCGTTCGGCAATAAAACCTCTCTTCCCCCATACTCTCAGAGAAGGAAAGCCAGGAATTTGCAGCTACAAACTGTTCTCCAAGAAGGGGGCTTAGCCCACACAGGCTAGAGAACTACTTATGATATTTCATACCATATCGTGACAGACACCTATCCATTACTCCAATAGAATGAAATGGTTAAAAAAACACACAAACATTATTACAAAGTATTTTAATGAAATAAACACACAAGCTGTTGTAATATTTTATTGCACTCTCAATCCACCTGAAGACCCTCGACCTGTAACAAATTAAAAATAAACCAACAATATCTCATACCTTCCGTCGTTCTGTCACATCCCACGATGTAAATCCATCTGAAGGGATTAAATTATTTTACAGGCAGGAGCTCTGCTATAATGCAGCTGTGCTCCTGCCTGTAAAACCCCAGCGAATGAATGGAAAGTAGGTCAATGACCTGTAGTTACCTTCATTCGCGGTGATGCGCCCTCTGCTGGATGTCCTCATATGACCTCGAGCCTGGGAACTATTCTGAATATTTTCCCACGCTCGAGATCATATGAGGACATCCAGCAGAGGGCGCATCACCGCGAACAAAGGTAACTACAGGTCATTGACATACTTTCCATTCATTCACTGGGGTTTTACAGCCATGAGCACAGCTGCATTAGCAGAGCTCCTGGGTGTAAAATTATTTAACCCCTTCAGATGGATTTACAGCGTGGGATGTGACAAATCATCGGAAGGTATGGGATATTGTTGGTTTATTATTTTTAATTTGTTACAGGTCGAGGGGCTTCAGGTGGATTAAGAGTCTAATAAAATATTACAACAACCTGTGTATTTATTTCATTAAAAGACTTTGTAATAATGTGTGTGTGTGTTTTTTAACCATTTCATACAATTTGATTAATAATGGATAGGTGTCATAATTGACGCCTCTCCTTTATTAATCTGGCTTAATGTCACCTTACAATAGCAAGGTGACGGTAACCCTTCATTTCCCCATATCCCACTACTACACGGGAATGGGAAGAGTGTGGCCAAGTGCCAGAATAGGCGCATCTTCCAGATGTGCCTTTTCTGGGGTGGCTGGGGGCAGATGTTTTTAGCCGGGGGGGGGGGGGGGCAATAACCGTCGACCCTCTCTAGGCTATTAATATCTGCCCTCAGTCACTGGCTTTACCACTCTGGCGGAGAAAATTGCACGGGAGCCCATGCCAATTTTTTCCGCGATTTAACCCTTAAATTTAATAGCTACAGTGCCCAAATTTTGCACATACACACTACCAACATTAGTAGTGTGGAATATGCAAAAAGAACGGAGATATGACATGGTTTACTGTATGTAACCATGTCTCATATCATGTCGGGTTTAGGCAGGAGAAATGAAAAGCCGGCAATTGAATTACCGTCTTTTCTGCTATATCGCGCTGAAGTAAATTTAAATATATGTGTCTCAATGACATATATATATATGTATATATAAAAAACGAAACCCGACTTTGGAGCGAAGATCGCCGACCCCATCCCACAGTGGGATCGGGTCGGGTTTCACGAAACCCGACTTTGCCAAAAGTCGGCGACTTTTGAAATTGGCTGATCCGTTTCGCTCAACCCTATTTGTCAGTAAAAAACGTATCACCACCAATAGATAATCAGATCTGCGGAATAGTTGCTAAATTTTGTAAGATGAAAATGTATCGCTCGTATTGCCAAATCATGTGGAATGCACGTATACAAGGATATGACTTCACAACATAACCATGAATGATTGGCCAACCACGTTCTATCAACAAGAATGTGCAAGACTTCTTTAGAGTCTCTAATGTATCCTGGGGTGCGTTTGACAAGGGGCTGTAGTAGTGAATCTTCTATTCTATTTGTTTTTTGGTTAGTACCCCCAAGCTTTGCCCCTCTTTTATAATCAGATCTCTTTCCTTTATAATTTCATATGTTGGATTTTGCTTTAATTTTTTATATGTACCGTATTTTCCAGACTATAAGACGCACCGGACTATAAGACGCACCCAGGTTTTAGAGGTTGAAAATAGGGAAAAAATATTTGAAGCAATAAAGGTGGTAAAATATTTAATAACATAAACATACTATTATATGCGTTGTTATTATATATAATAGTATGTTATTATGTTGGAAGCTGCTGGTAGAAGATGGTGCTGCGGGACCAGTGTGGTGTCTGTAATGTACTGTATGAAGATGCTGGAGGTTGAGTATAAGAATGGGGGCACAGGGCTTATATTTAAAGCTCCACTCCAGCACTGAAAAATAACACTGGAGTGCTGCTTTGAGATCCCATTGGGAGAACTATAACTCCCAGCATGTCCTGCAGATGCTATGGCATGCTGGGAGTTATAGTTCACCACAGAAGTGGCAGAGTGCTTTATTGTGTGTTGTAGTGACTAACCTTTTAATTGAGGCAGCCAGCCACACTGTGGTGAGGTAAAATGCTGGAGCATCCCATCCCATGACACCACAGAGCACTCCCTCTTGTTGCTTCTCCACAGCACAGGAGTAAGCTTGCAGATCTGTGGCGTCTGCAGGACCTGTGATGACATCAGAAGAGGGAGGGCTCTGTGATGCTCCAGCCCGCCCACTCCTGACATCACACAGGTCCTTGTGCTGGAGCACTCAGAACCCAGCACAGCCCTGGCAGGCAGGTATGCAGCGATCTTGTCTCCTCTGGCCCCTGCTGCTGCCTCCTCCACCAGACACACAGGTCTCCCCAGCTGCTGCAGGAATCCAGTGCTGGGGAAACCATGTGTGTCCCTGTGAAGGAGTATTCATGTGCTGCTCCCAGCTCACTGCTCAGCTGACAGTTGGGCGGGGAAGCAGATAATGAACATTCACTGCACTTTAATGATCGGGACCATGTGGTTTCCCCAGTGCTGATTCCTGATGCCAGGCAGGGACATTTTTCTGCCTCCCAGTGCAATCCCACTCGCTGCTGCCCCTCCCCACGTTACATCCCTACCATAAGACGCACCCACACTTTCATCCCAAATTTGGAGGAAAAAAATTGCGTCTTATGGTCAGAAAAATATGGTATTTTGGTCGGATAATAGCTCTAGCATTTTTTATGATAGTCCACTGTGTTTAACACTACAACCACCCCCCCTTTATCAGACATTTTGATAGTCAAATCTGACATTTCTTTAAGTCCTTTTATTGCATGCTGATGTCGTATACATATATTTCTATGACTTTTTTCTCTTTTAGTTTTCACATCATTATAAAGCCGTCTGAAAACGATCCACACATTGTAACCTGGACTGGACAGGATAGAAGTATGGATTCTTGGTGATAAAACCCTGAGAAAAATTAACCCGTTCGTGATCTGACAATAGTTCAGAGCTCAGATCTTGTAATGCAACCAGCGCTACTTGTTCCTTAAAATCCATTTGAGCAAATTCATTGTCCCGTCTTTCCGGAGTTACTGTCTCTTCCTGATTATCATCCTCTTCTTGATTTTCACCATGGAGGAAATGCTTCTTGATGGTTAGGTTCCGTATAAATTTATTAGTGTCCATTATAGTTGTAAATAAGTCAAAGTCCTGATCAGGAACAAAATTTAAACCCAAAGATAAAACTTGGATTTGATCAGAAGACAGAGTTCTGGAAGACAAATTTAACACATTGGTATATTCATTCATTTGTTGTGATATCTCTTGTTCCGCGTAGTCATTCCCCCGTCGTCTGCAGTGCTTTCTTCCCCCCCGCCTCGTCCGTTTTTTGCCAGGCGGTAATCATTTTTGGGGGCACATGCCCTGCTCTCATTAAGGGAAACATCTGAGGCACTACATTGATTATCCGACGAATCTGGGTCTAATGAGGTGAAATATACATGCGGTTTGGTTACTTTTTTCTTGAAGAATTTACGTTTTTGGTGAGGCTGGCTCTGCTTTAATATGGATCTAGGAGTTCTGTTCACATTGGTCCAGTTACCCCAGTCATATACCTTATTAGTAGAAAAGTCATTGGAATCTCTGGTAAATTTCCTCTTTTTGGGGTCCATAATCTGTTCTTCCAGGGCTGTAACTCTAATTTATTTGTGCAATTGATACATCAAACTGCATTTGTTTTATGCTCAATTAGCAAGGAATTAACCTCATCCAATTCCTGCTGTATTGTTTTTAGTTTATTTTCCTCGTATTTAAGGGTTGACATACCCATATCATATATGCAGCAGAGTTCCGAGCACCTGCGGTGGTTACTGGTGAGCTGGCGAACACTTATTTCTTTTACTGATGTTGCTGGATTGCCGTGCTCCTAGTTTGCTCCCTGGACAATAGTTGACATACCCATATCACCGTCCTGCTGATTGGAAAACACCTGTGCAGCTTTCCGCAATCTGTCTCTCGACAGGTCCATAGCCATGTTGATATATGAGATGAATAAAAGAGTCTCTGAGCCTACAGGCAATTGTACCAATATATGCAAACAAAATTATGCTCAACTATTGTCCAGGGACCAAACTAGGAGCACGGCAATCCAGCAACATCAGTAAAAGAAATAAAGGTTCGCCAGCTCACCAGTAACCACCGCAGGTGCTCGGAACTCTGCTGCATATATGATATGGGTATGTCAACCCTTAAATACGAGGAAAATAAACTAAAAACAATACAGCAGGAATTGGATGAGGTTAATTCCTTGCTAATTGAGCATAAAACAAATGCAGTTTGATGTATCAATTGCACAAATAAATGAAAGAGTTACAGCCCTGGAAGAACAGATTATGGACCCCAAAAAGAGGAAATTTACCAGAGATTCCAATGACTATTCTACTAATAAGGTATATGACTGGGGTAACTGGACCAATGTGAACAGAACTCCTAGATCCATATTAAAGCAGAGCCAGCCTCACCAAAAACGTAAATTCTTCAAGAAAAAAGTAACCAAACCGCATGAATATTTCACCTCATCAGACCCAGATTCGTCGGATAATCAATGTAGTGCCTCAGATGTTTCCCTTAATGAGAGCAGGGCATGTGCCCCCAAAAATGATTACCACCTGGCAAAAAACGGACGAGGCGGGGGGGAAGAAAGCACTGCAGACGACGGGGGAATGACTACGCGGAACAAGAGATATCACAACAAATGAATGAATATACCAATGTGTTAAATTTGTCTTCCAGAACTCTGTCTTCTGATCAAATCCAAGTTTTATCTTTGGGTTTAAATTTTGTTCCTGATCAGGACTTTGACTTATTTACAACTATAATGGACACTAATAAATTTATACGGAACCTAACCATCAAGAAGCATTTCCTCCATGGTGAAAATCAAGAAGAGGATGATAATCAGGAAGAGACAGTAACTTCTCCCCTATGCCTCCAAACTACTGGAACAACACTTCTACCTTGAACTGTCCTCCCATCTCTCTTCTTGCTCCCTCTTTGACCGCCTACAATCTGGCTTCCGGTCACACCATTCCACCGAAACTGCCCTAACTAAAGTCACCAATGACCTCTTAACCGCCAAGAGCAAGCGACACTACTCTGTCCTCCTCCTCCTCAACCTGTCGGCTGCCTTTGACACAGTGGACCATTCCCTATTCTTACAAACCTTCTCATCCCTTGGCATCACAGACTTGGCCCTGTCCTGGATCTCATCATACCTAACAGACCGGACTTTCAGTGTCTCCCACTCACACACCACCTCCTCACCTCGCCCCCTATCTGTCGGAGTCCCGCAAGGTTCAGTCCTTGGGCCCTTGCTCTTCTCCATTTACACTTTTGGCCTGGGACAGCTCATAGAATCTCATGGCTTTCAGTATCACCTCTATGCTGACGACACACAGATCTACATCTCTGGACCAGATATCACCTCCCTTCTAACCAGAATCCCTCAATGTCAGTCCACTATTTCATCCTTCTTCTCCACTAGATTTCTGAAACTTAACATGGACAAAACAGAACTCATCATCTTTCCCCCATCCCACGCGACCCCCCCAACGAACCTATCCATTACAGTAAATGGCTGCCCACTCTCCCCAGTCCCACAAGCTCGCTGCCTCGGGGTAATCCTTGATGCTGATCTCTCCTTCAAACCACATATCCAAGCCCTTTCCACTTCCTGCCGACTTCAACTCAAAAATATTTCACGAATCCGTTCATTCCTCAACCATGAATCTGCAAAAACCCTAGTCCATGCCCTCATCATCTCTCGCCTTGACTACTGCAACCTCCTGCTCTGTGGCCTCCCCTCTAACACTCTCACACCCCTCCAATCTATTCTAAACTCTGCTGCCCGACTAATCCACTTGTCCCCCCGCTATTCCCCGGCCTCTCCCCTCTGTTAATCCCTTCACTGGCTCCCCATTGCCCAGAGACTCCACTACAAAACCCTAACCATGACGTACAAAGCCATCCACAACCTGTCTCCTCCATACATCTGTGACCTCGTCTCCGGGTACTTACCTACCCGCAACCTCCGATCCTCACAAGATCTCCTTCTCTACTCCCCTCTTATCTCCTCTTCCCACAATCGTATACAAGATTTCTCTCGCGTATCACCCCTACTCTGGAACCCTCTACCACAACACATCAGACTCTCACCTACCATCGAAACCTTCAAAAAGAACCTGAAGACCCACCTCTTCCGACAAGCCTACAACCTGCAGTAACCACCGATCAACCAAACCGCTGCCTGACCATCTCTACCCTCACCTGCTGTATTCTCACCCATCCCTTGTAGATTGTGAGCCCTCACGGGCAGGGTCCTCTCTCCTCCTGTAAAAGTTATGACTTGTATTGTTTAAGATTATTGTACTTGTTTTTATGTACACCCCTCCTCACATGTAAAGCGCCATGGAATAAATGGCGCTATAACAATAAATAATAATACAAAATAATAATAATAACTCCGGAAAGACGGGACAATGAATTTGCTCAAATGGATTTTAAGGAACAAGTAGCGCTGGTTGCATTACAAGATCTAAGCTCTGAACTATTGTCAGATCACGAACGGGTTAATTTTAATTTTTCTCAGGGTTTTATCACCAAGAATCTATACTTCTATCCTGTCCAGTCCAGGTTAGAATGTATGGATCATTTTCAGACAGCTTTATAATGATGTGAAAACTAAAAGAGAAAAAAGTCATAGAAATATATGTATACGACATCAGCATGCAATAAAAGAACTTAAAGAAATGTCAGATTTGACTATCAAAATGTCTGATAAAGGGGGAGGTGTGGTGGTTGTAGTGTTAAATACAGTGGACCATCATAAAAAAATGCTAGAGCTATTATCCGACCAAAATACATATAAAAAATTAAAGCAAAATCCAACATATGAAATTATAAAGGAAAGAGATCTGATTATAAAAGAGGGGCAAAGCTTGGGGGGAATAACCAAAAAACAAATAGATTAGAATATTCACTACTACAGCCCCTTGTCGAACGCACCCCAGGATACATTAGAGACTCTAAAGAAGTCTTGCGCATTCTTGGTGATAGAACGTGGTTGGCCAATCATTCGTGGTTATGCTGTGA
The DNA here is from genome assembly GCF_032444005.1 of Ranitomeya imitator. Lineage (NCBI taxonomy): Eukaryota > Metazoa > Chordata > Amphibia > Anura > Dendrobatidae > Ranitomeya > Ranitomeya imitator. Next base: position 13,019,338 of record NC_091286.1, read on the forward strand.
CGTCATATCCTTGTATACGTGCATTCCACATGATTTGGCAATACGAGCGATACATTTTCATCTTACAAAATTTAGAAACTATTCCGCAGATCTGATTGAGTATCTATTGGTGGTGATACGTTTTTTACTGACAAATAATTGTTTTTCATTTGATGGAGAATTTTATATGCAAAGGGAGGGAGTTGCCATGGGTGCTAAATTCTCACCCTCCCTTGCAAATTTGGTGATGGCTTTCTGGGAGATGGAATTTGTTTTTTCAGTGACCAATCCGTATTTGGAGTATGTGGTGTGGTATGGCAGATACATAGACGACACCCTCATTATATGGGGGGGGGGGGGTGATGTGTCTGCCATACCACACTTCATTGATTATCTAAGTCATAACGAGTACAACATTAAATTTACTTATAAACGTGATGTGACAAATATTTCTTTTCTGGACCTGGAACTCAGGGGACATGTTGATAAGAGGATTATAACTAGGACACACCATAAGCCACTCAGGGGTACCACCATCCTACATGCCAAGAGCAGCCACTGTAAACATACTATTAAATCTATCCCAGTGGGTGAGCTCACCAGGATTAAACGAAATTGTAGCTTGGAGGGGGACCTGATGGGAAAATTCGAACAAGTGTCAAATAAATTAAAACTTCGCAAATATCCTCAATGGACAATTAATCGGGCAAAAAGGATTGTGGACAAAAAAGATCGTAAAGAATTGGTAATGTCCCCAAAAAAATACTAACTCAGATATGGAAAAAAAAACATACATATGTTTTCAACATAGTCCACAGTTTACTAAAATCAAAGGTATTATTTATAAGTATCTGCCATCCTATATGAAGTCCAACAACTATATGACATATTAAACTCAGGTATTAATGTGGTTTCGAGAAGAGCACCAAAAATCGGAAACAAAATAGCTCCCAGCAGGTTTTGCTCAGATAAGAAAAAATTAACTAAAACCTGGTTAAATTACACAGGGTTTTACAGATGTGGTACAAATAATTGTAGTACTTGCAAACATGCAGTTGTTGCTAAAACTTTTCACAATGCGGAGGAAACGGTTAAATTTGACATAAAACAGTATATCAACTGTAACTCTACCAATATAGTATATAAAACTGACTGCAAAGAATGTGACTTGTCTTACGTGGGATGCTGTTATGAAAGGCAATTCAGAATCACAATGGACATGGAGGTCAGAGCAGATACAGTGAACTGACAATAACCCAAAATAATAGAACGAGCTCTGAGACGTGGGAACTCTGCAGACCGCAATTCCTAAGCCTATCAAACCACACTAAAGGTAGCCGTGGAGCGCTCCTGACCAGAACCTAGGCGCCTCGTCACAGCCTGAGAAACTAGCTAATCCTGAAGATAGAAAAATAAGCCTACCTTGCCTCAGAGAAATTCCCCAAAGGAAAAGGCAGCCCCCCACATATAATGACTGTGAGTAAGATGAAAACACAAACATAGAGATGAAACAGATTTAGCAAAGTGAGGCCCGACTAGCTGAACAGAACGAGGATAGGGAAGATAACTTTGCGGTCAGCACAAAAACCTATAAAAAAAACCACGCAGAGGGGACAAAAAGACCCTCCGCACCGACTAACGGTACGGAGGTGGTCCCTCTGCGTCTCAGAGCTTCCAGCAGGCGAGAAAAACCAATAAAGCAAGCTGGACAGAAAAATAGCAACAAAATAACATAAGCAAAACTTAGCTTTGCAGAGCAGCAGGCCACAGGAATGATCCAGGGAAAAAACAAGTCCCACACTGAAACATTGACAGGAAGCATGGATCAAGGCATCAGGTGGAGTTAAGTAGAGAAGAAGCCAACGAGCTCACCAGATCACCTGAGGGAGGAAACTCAGAAGCTGCAGTACCACTTTCCTCCACAAACGGAAGATCCCAGAGAGAATCAGCCGAAGTACCACTTGTGACCACAGGAGTGAACTCTGCCACAGAATTCACAACAGTACCCCCCCCTTGAGGAGGGGTCACCGAACCCTCACCAGAGCCCCCAGGACGACCAGGATGAGCCACATGAAAGGCACGAACAAGATCGGGAGCATGGACATCAGAGGCAAAAACCCAGGAATTATCCTCCTGAGCATAACCCTTCCATTTAACCAGATACTGGAGTTTCCGTCTTGAAACACGAGAATCCAAAATCTTCTCCACAATATACTCCAATTCCCCCTCCACCAAAACCGGGGCAGGAGGCTCAACAGATGGAACCATAGGTGCCACGTATCTCCGCAACAATGACCTATGGAATACGTTATGTATGGAAAAAGAATCTGGAAGGGTCAGACGAAAAGACACAGGATTAAGAACCTCAGAAATCCTATACTGACCAATAAAACGAGGTTTAAACTTAGGAGAGGAAACCTTCATAGGAATATGACGAGAAGATAACCAAACCAGATCCCCAACACGAAGTCGGGGACCCACACGGCGTCTGCGATTAGCGAAAAGTTGAGCCTTCTCCTGGGACAAGGTCAAATTGTCCACTACCTGAGTCCAAATCTGCTGCAACCTGTCCACCACAGTATCCACACCAGGACAGTCCGAAGACTCAACCTGTCCTGAAGAGAAACGAGGATGGAACCCAGAATTGCAGAAAAACGGTGAAACCAAGGTAGCCGAGCTGGCCCGATTATTAAGGGCGAACTCAGCCAAAGGCAAAAAGGACACCCAGTCATCCTGATCAGCAGAAACAAAGCACCTCAGATATGTTTCCAAGGTCTGATTGGTTCGCTCGGTCTGGCCATTAGTCTGAGGATGGAAAGCCGAGGAAAAAGACAAGTCAATGCCCATCCTACCACAAAAGGCTCGCCAAAACCTCGAAACAAACTGGGAACCTCTGTCAGAAACAATATTCTCTGGAATGCCATGCAAACGAACCACATGCTGGAAGAACAAAGGCACCAAATCAGAGGAGGAAGGCAATTTAGACAAGGGTACCAGATGGACCATCTTAGAAAAGCGATCACAGACCACCCAAATGACTGACATCTTTTGAGAAACGGGAAGGTCAGAAATAAAATCCATAGAGATATGTGTCCAAGGCCTCTTCGGGACCGGCAAGGGCAAAAGCAACCCACTGGCACGAGAACAGCAGGGCTTAGCCCGAGCACAAATCCCACAGGACTGCACAAAAGCACGCACATCCCGCGACAGAGAGGGCCACCAAAAGGATCTAGCCACTAACTCTCTGGCACCAAAGATTCCAGGATGACCAGCCAACACCGAACAATGAAGTTCAGAGATAACTCTATTCGTCCACCTATCAGGGACAAACAGTTTCTCCGCTGGGCAACGATCAGGTTTATTAGCCTGAAATTTTTGCAGCACCCGCCGCAAATCAGGGGAGATGGCAGACACAATTACTCCTTCCTTGAGGATACCCGCCGGCTCAGATAAACCTGGAGAGTCGGGTACAAAACTCCTAGACAGAGCATCCGCCTTCACATTTTTAGAGCCCGGAAGGTACGAAATCACAAAGTCAAAACGGGCAAAAAATAACGACCAACGAGCTTGTCTAGGATTCAAGCGCTTGGCAGACTCGAGATAAGTCAAGTTCTTATGATCAGTCAATACCACCACGCGATGCTTAGCTCCTTCAAGCCAATGACGCCACTCCTCGAATGCCCACTTCATGGCCAGCAACTCTCGGTTGCCCACATCATAATTACGCTCAGCAGGCGAAAACTTCCTGGAAAAGAAAGCGCATGGTTTCATCACTGAGCAACCAGAACCTCTCTGCGACAAAACAGCCCCTGCTCCAATCTCAGAAGCATCAACCTCGACCTGGAACGGAAGAGAAACATCTGGTTGACACAACACAGGGGCAGAAGAAAAACGACGCTTCAACTCTTGAAAAGCTTCCACCGCAGCAGAAGACCAATTGACCACATCAGCACCCTTCTTGGTCAAATCGGTCAATGGTTTAGCAATACTAGAAAAATTGCAGATGAAGCGACGATAAAAATTAGCAAAGCCCAGGAACTTTTGCAGACTTTTCAGAGATGTCGGCTGAGTCCAATTATGGATGGCTTGGACCTTAACAGGGTCCATCTCGATAGTAGAAGGGGAAAAGATGAACCCCAAAAATGAAACCTTCTGCACACCAAAGAGACACTTTGATCCCTTCACAAACAAAGAATTAGCGCGCAGGACCTGAAAAACCGTTCTGACCTGCTTCACATGAGACTCCCAATCATCCGAGAAGATCAAAATGTCATCCAAGTACACAATCAGGAATTTATCCAGGTACTCTCGGAAGATGTCATGCATAAAGGACTGAAACACTGATGGAGCATTGGCAAGTCCGAACGGCATCACGAGATACTCAAAATGACCCTCGGGCGTATTAAATGCAGTTTTCCATTCATCACCTTGCTTAATTCGCACCAGATTATACGCACCACGAAGATCTATCTTTGTGAACCAACTAGCCCCCTTAATCCGAGCAAACAGATCAGATAACAATGGCAAGGGGTACTGAAATTTAACCGTGATCTTATTAAGAAGGCGGTAATCTATACAAGGTCTCAGCGAACCATCCTTCTTGGCTACAAAAAAGAACCCTGCTCCTAATGGCGACGATGACGGGCGAATATGCCCCTTCTCCAGGGATTCCTTCACATAACTGCGCATAGCGGTGTGCTCAGGCACGGACAAATTAAACAATCGACCTTTTGGGAATTTACTACCAGGAATCAAATTGATAGCACAATCACAATCCCTATGCGGAGGTAGGGTATTGGACTTGGGCTCATCAAATACATCCCGGTAATCAGACAAGAACTCTGGGACCTCAGAAGGAGTGGATGACGAAATTGACAGAAATGGAACATCACCATGTACCCCCTGACAACCCCAGCTGGACACCGACATGGATTTCCAATCTAATACTGGATTATGGGCTTGTAGCCATGGCAACCCCAACACGACCACATCATGCAGATTATGCAACACCAGAAAGCGAATAACCTCCTGATGTGCAGGAGCCATGCCCATGGTCAGCTGGGTCCAGTATTGAGGCTTATTCTTGGCCAAAGGCGTAGCATCAATTCCTCTCAATGGAATAGGACACTGCAAGGGCTCCAAGAAAAACCCACAACGCTTAGCATATTCCAAGTCCATCAAATTCAGGGCAGTGCCTGAATCCACAAATGCCATGACAGAATACGATGACAAAGAGCATATCAAGGTAACGGACAGAAGAAATTTTGACTGTACAGTACCAATGGTGGCAGACCTAGCGAACCGCTTAGTGCGCTTAGGACAATCAGAGATAGCATGAGTGGAATCACCACAGTAGAAACACAGACCATTCAAACGTCTATGTTCTTGCCGTTCAACTCTGGTCAAGGTCCTATCACACTGCATAGGCTCAGGTTTAAGCTCAGGTAATACCGCCAAATGGTGCACAGGTTTACGCTCACGCAAGCGTCGACCGATCTGAATGGCCAAAGACATAGACTCATTCAAACCAGCAGGCATAGGAAATCCCACCATGACATCCTTAAGGGCTTCAGAGAGACCCCTTCTGAATATTGATGCCAGCGCAGATTCATTCCAGTGAGTGAGCACTGACCACTTTCTAAATTTCTGACAATATACCTCTATCTCATCCTGAGCCTGACAAAGAACCAGCAAATTTTTTTCTGTCTGATCCACTGAATTAGGCTCATCGTACAGCAACCCAAGCGCCAGGAAAAACGCATCGATATTACTCAATGCAGGATCTCCTGACGCAAGAGAAAACGCCCAGTCCTGAGGGTCGCCGCGCAAAAAAGAAATGACGATCCTAACCTGTTGAATTGGGTCACCAGAAGAGCGAGGTTTCAAAGCCAGAAATAGTTTACAATTATTTTTGAAACTCAGAAATTTAGTTCTATCTCCAAAAAACAAATCTGGAATAGGAATTCTCGGTTCAAGTAAAGAATTCTGGACCACAAAATCTTGAATATTTTGAACTCTTGCCGTGAGCTGATCCACACATGAAGACGGACCTTTAATGTCCATTGCTACACCTGTGTCCTGAACCACCCAAATATCTAGGGGAAAAAAAAGACAAAACACAGTGCAAAGAAAAAAAAATGGTCTCAGAACTTCTTTTTTCCCTCTATTGAGAATCATTAGCACTTTTGGCTTCCTGTACTGTTATGAAAGGCAATTCAGAATCACAATGGACATGGAGGTCAGAGCACATACAGTGAACTGACAATAACCCAAAATAATAGAACGAGCTCTGAGACGTGGGAACTCTGCAGACCGCAATTGCTAAGCCTATCAAACCACACTAAAGGTAGCCGTGGAGCGCTCCTGACCAGAACCTAGGCGCCTCGTCACAGCCTGAGAAACTAGCTAATCCTGAAGATAGAAAAATAAGCCTACCTTGCCTCAGAGAAATTCCCCAAAGGAAAAGGCAGCCCCCCACATATAATGACTGTGAGTAAGATGAAAACACAAACATAGAGATGAAACAGATTTAGCAAAGTGAGGCCCGACTAGCTGAACAGAACGAGGATAGGGAAGATAACTTTGCGGTCAGCACAAAAACCTATAAAAAACCACGCAGAGGGGACAAAAAGACCCTCCGCACCGACTAACGGTACGGAGGTGGTCCCTCTGCGTCTCAGAGCTTCCAGCAGGCGAGAAAAACCAATAAAGCAAGCTGGACAGAAAAATAGCAACAAAATAACATAAGCAAAACTTAGCTTTGCAGAGCAGCAGGCCACAGGAATGATCCAGGGAAAAAACAAGTCCCACACTGAAACATTGACAGGAAGCATGGATCAAGGCATCAGGTGGAGTTAAGTAGAGAAGAAGCTAACGAGCTCACCAGATCACCTGAGGGAGGAAACTCAGAAGCTGCAGTACCACTTTCCTCCACAAACGGAAGATCCCAGTGAGAATCAGCCGAAGTACCACTTGTGACCACAAGAGTGAACTCTGTCACAGAATTCACAACAGGATGCACATCCAGAAAACTAAAAACACGAATTAGAGAACATCTATACGATATAGGTAACACTCACAATGTGGACAGAAATGTATCAGCAGCGTCCAGACACTTTATTACGCACCATGCCCGCAGCACAACATACTTCCAGGTCCAGGGAATAGAACGTGTAAACGCATTACCTCGCGGTGGAGACGTCAGACGATGTCTCCTCACGCGAGAAGCACATTGGATTTTTCATTTAAATACTCGATTCCCAATGGGATTAAATAAACAAAATGAAGTAATGCTGCATTATTGTTGATTATGAGATGAATTTTTTATGCATTATTTATATGCTCAGTATAGGTTTTATGTTAGGACCTTTCAATATGTCATGTGTTGTGAATTCTGCTCTTGGGCTCCCTCCGGTGGTTGTTGATGGTAATGCAGTTATTCCTGAGCAGCAGTCTTGGACAGGTGTTTCTGCTAATTGCAATTCGGACTGGGGTATTTAGCTGTGCAGGACTCATTAGTCCTTGCCAGTAGTCAATGTTCCTTTGGAAGTGTTGGTCCTCTGCCTGGCTCCTCCTGCTTGCTGCCAATTCAGCTAAGATAAGTGTTTTTTTCATTTTTTTAGACACACTGCTGTGTGTTTATTTTCTGTGCTTATCTTGTTTCTATTTTGTTCCTGCTAGACTGTGCCTGATGTTTTTCTCAGTCTAGTTGGACTCGCTGGAGTCGCAGATATACTCTCCACATCTTTAGTTAGGTGGTGGAGTTTTTGTATTTTTCTGCTGTGGACATTTTGTAGTGTTTTATGCTGACCGCATAGTATCCTGTACTATCCTTTCCTATCTAGGTAGAAGTGGCCTCCTTTGCTTATCCCGGTTTTCTGTCTGCGTGTGTCTTTTCCTCTCCTACTCACAGTCATTATTTGTGGGGGGCTACCTATCCTTTGGGGGTCTACTCTGAGGCAAGAGAGTTTTCCTATTTCCATCTTTAGGGATATTTAGTCCTTAGGCTGTGTCGAGGTGTCTAGGTCTGGTTAGGCACACCCCACGGCAACTTCTAGTTGCGGTGATAGGATCAGGGATTGCGGTCAGTAAAGTTACCACTGCTCCAGCGAAGGTCATTTCATGCTGCTCCAAGGCCACCTGATCATAACAGTCATGTGATTTATAGTCGCAATCTGGTTGGATGGTTTTCCCTTTATAGAGGTGAACAGCCAGATCATGGTATGGCTTTGACAAAGATCATCTAGATCGAAACGCGTTGCCTTACAGCCTCTTATCTATGGGCATATACCTTAGGGAGCTTGTACACCTTGTACAATTGGTTTTTACAATTATATGAATAAACGCTTTATTTTAAGGAGCTGGAACTCAGCCCCCTTTTTTTCTACTGGCAAATCCCCATGTCCCAAACGTCCAAAGAGAAGAAGGCCTTCTCTACACCCGATGTTTCCAATACGCCAGGATGCTTTTTGGTCTGCAAGGAGCCCCAGCCACATTCCAGAGGGCCATGGACAGGGGTCCTAACTCTTCACAAGAAATCTGCGGCAACTTACCTAAACAATGTCGTGATTTTCAGATCGGATTGGGAAAGTCATCGGTAGAAGGTCCAGGCGGTACTGAATGCACTGAGGATGGTGAGGTTTACTATAAGCCCGAATAAGTGCGCCATGGGGAAGGTGGCCAAATACCTAAGCTATATCATCGGTATGGGCGAAATCAAGACACAGGAGAACAAGGTGGAGGTGATCTAAAATTGGTCACAACCAATCTCAAAGAAACAGGCTCAGTCGTCTCTGGGAATTGTGGGATACTATCAGCGGTTCATCTGGAATTTTGCCATGAGAGCAGCACGCTGCTATTTTAGAATTGCATTTTTGTCACCATTTCACCAAACTTGGACTTTTTTCCTAGCAGATTAGGAGTAGTGTCGATCACAATGAGAACACGTCCTACGGGGCTTAATATCCAGAAGGGGCCTGGTCCGCAGCGGCACAGCTGGCCTTACGTGGCATTACCCGGATGTATGCGGCTCGCTCTATGATCGGTGATTTCTGCCCTCGTTCACACTTGCTGACACATCGGTGGCTCTCCCTGCACTTTATTGTTTAGCTTTGGATCCCTACATCAGACGCAGCAGACGCAGCAGGCGCAGCGCCTCCACGCCCGCTGGGATCTTGGCGCCGTCTCAGTGGCGCGCTCTGAGCTGGTAAGGATACTGATCTCGCTGTCTCGTTGCTGCAGAAGATCTCGGAGCTTCTTCACCTCGTCAGGAAGAGCAGAGGACGTGGCGGGTCTTTCCGTGGATTCTTCTAGCGAGCGCGCTGTGCCCTCTGATGGTTTCTTTCCATGCAGAACTCTCTGCCGAAACAATAAAATACAACAGATGATCATTAGCTGACGTGACTAATGGCGCCACATTATCGGTCGCACACCGCTGCCGCAGAACAGGCGCGATCCGCTCATCCCATCATTGCTGCTGAGGCCGAGGGACCAACGTGTCACAGGGGCTCGAATCTGCCCCCCCTGTGTATAACCTCTGCCCCCCCCTGTGTATAACCTCTGCCCCCCCTGTGTATAACCTCTGCCCCCCCTGTGTATAACCTCTGCCCCCCCTGTGTATAACCTCTGGCCTCCATGTATAGCCTCTGGCCCCCCGTGTATAGCCTCTGGCCCCCCGTGCATAACCTCTGCCCCCCTCGTGTATAACCTCTGCCACCCCCCATGTATAACCTCTGCCCCCCCCTCGTGTATAACCTCTGCCCCCCCGTGTATAACCTCTGCCCCCCCCCCTGTGTATAACCTCTGCCCCCCCTGTGTATAACCTCTGCCCCCCCGTGTATAACCTCTGCCCCCCCTGTGTATAACCTCTGCCCCCCCTGTGTATAACCTCTGCCCCCCCTGTGTATAACCTCTGCCCCCCCTGTGTATAACCTCTGGCCCCCCGTGTATAGCCTCTGGCCCCCCGTGCATAACCTCTGCCCCCCTCGTGTATAACCTCTGCCCCCCCCTCGTGTATAACCTCTGCCCCCCCCTGTGTATAACCTCTGCCCCCCCCTCGTGTATAACCTCTGCCCTGCCGTGTATAATCTCTGGCCTCACCGTGTATAACCTCTGGCCTCACCGTGTATAACCTCTGGCCCCCCCGTGTATAACCTCTGCCCCCCCCACCCCCGTGTATAACCTCTGCCCCCCCCCCGTGTATAACCTCTGGCCTCCCGTGTACAACCTCTGGCCCCCCCGTGTACAACCTCTGGCCCCCCGTGTACAACCTCTGGCCCCCCGTGTACAACCTCTGCCTCCCCCCCATGTATAACCTATGCCCCCCCGTGAATAACCTCTGCCTCCCGTGTATGACCTCTGCCCCCGTGTATAACCTCTAGCTCCCCCCCCCCCCCGTGTATAACCTCTGGCCCCCCGTGTATAACCTCTGCCTCCCCCCATGTATATCCTATGCCCCCCCGTGAATAACCTCTGCCTCCCGTGTATGACCTCTGCCCCCGTGTATAACCTCTAGCTCCCCCCCCCCCCCCCGTGTATAACCTCTGGCCCCCCGTGTATAACCCCTGCCCCCCCTCCCAGTGTATAACCTCTGCCCCCCCCCCCCGTGTATAACCTCTGCCCCCCCCCCGTGTATAACCTCTGCCCCCCTCCCCCCCGTGTATAACCTCTGCCCCCCCGTGTATAACCTCTGCCCCCCCATGTATAACCTCTGCCCCCCCCATGTATAACCTCTGCCCCCCCGTGTATAACCTCTGGCCCCCCGTGTATAACCTCTGGCCCCCCGTGTATAATCTCTGTCCCCCCCCCCCCCCCCCCGGTGTATAACCTCTGCACCCCCGTGTATAACCTCTGCCCCCACCCCGTGTATAACCTCTGCCCCCACCCCGTGTATAACCTCTGCCCCCTCCCGTGTATAACCTCTGCCCCCGCCCCGTGTATAACCTCTGCCCCCTCCCCCCCCCGTGTATAACATCTGCCCCCCGTGTATAACCTCTGCCCCCCCGTGTATAACCTCTGCCTCCCGTGTATAACCTCTGGCCCCCCCGTGTATAACCTCTGGCCCCCCGTGTATAACCTCTGCCTCCCCATGTATAGCCTCTGCGTCCCCGTGTATAACCTCTGCCTCCCGTGTATAACCTCTGGCCCCCCGTGTAAAACCTCTGCCTCCCCACGTATAGCCTCTGCGTCCCCGTGTATAACCTCTGCCCCCCGTGTATAACCTCTGGCCTCCCACCATGCTATCTGCCATTACTACCATGTGAGAGAGCGGCCGGTGGTGCAGAGCTCCTGATACCAGCACAGTCCTGTAATAGGAAACACTGGGGTAACAAGACCGTCCCTGATATTTCACCCGACTGAATCCTCACCTGAGAGTGATATTACTGAGAAGTGGCAGGAATCGCAGCAAGTCAGCCACAAAGTGCAGACCCCGAAACGTTACAGAGCGAGGGGCCGAGTGCTGAGGAGCAGAAAAGTCACCACCGCTCTGCTGACTCCAAAACTGCAGAGTCCAAACCTCCTCTGGTATCAGCGCAAACACTGTGCCCCCCACCAGGAGCTTTGTGGCCGAGCAGCTGCATGCAGCCGTACATCACCAAGCACAATGCCGAGCGTCAGATGGAGTGGTGTAAAGCCGCCACCACTGGACTCTGGAGGAGACGGGTTCTGTGCAGTGACGGATCGCACTCCTCTATCTGCATCTGATGAAGGATTCGGGGTTTGTTGATTCCAGGAGGACGTTACCCCCTGATTGCATTGTGCCCCCTGTACAGATGGTGGAGGAGGATAATGCTGTCGGCAGTCATCAGGGGGGCGGCCGGAGACCCTCAGCTCCAGTGATGGGAAATATTAATATTAATCTTCAGCTCTAGATATTGTGGACAATTGCAGCTTCAACTTTGTGGGAACAGTTTGGGGAAAACCCTTATTTGTCCCCATAACTGTGCCCAGTGCACAAGGTCCATAGGGACATGGGGGGGAACATAAACGGCCGCACAGAGCCCCATACAGACATGGAGAAGAGAACATGAGCGGCCGCACAGAGCCCCATACAGACATGGAGGGGAGAACATAAGCGGCCGCACAGAGCCCCATACAGACATGGAGGAGAGAACATGAGCGGCCGCACAGAGCCCCATACAGACATGGAGGAGAGAACATGAGCGGCCGCACAGAGCCCCATACAGACATGGAGGAGAGAACATGAGCGGCCGCACAGAGCCCCATACAGACATGGAGGAGAGAACATGAGCGGCCGCACAGAGCCTCATACAGACATGGAGGAGAACATGAGCGGCCGCACAGAGCCCCATACAGACATGGAGGAGAGAACAAGAGCGGCCGCACAGAGCCCCATACAGACATGGAGGGGAGAACATGAGCGGCCGCACAGAGCCCCATACAGACATGGAGGAGAGAACATGAGCGGCCGCACAGAGCCTCATACAGACATGGAGGAGAACATGAGCGGCCGCACAGAGCCCCATACAGACATGGAGGAGAGAACAAGAGCGGCCGCACAGAGCCCCATACAGACATGGAGGGGAGAACATGAGCGGCCGCACAGAGCCCCATACAGACATGGAGGAGAGAACAAGAGCGGCCGCACAGAGCCCCATACAGACATGGAGGGGAGAACATGAGCGGCCGCACAGAGCCCCATACAGACATGGAGGAGAACATGAGCGGCCGCACAGAGCCCCATACAGACATGGAGGAGAGAACATGAGCGGCCACACAGAGCCCCATACAGACATGGAGGAGAGAACATGAGCGGCCGTACAGAGCCCCATACAGACATGGAGGGGAGAACATGAGCGGCCGCACAGAGCCCCATACAGACATGGAGGAGAGAACATGAGCGGCCGCACAGAGCCCCATACAGACATGGAGGAGAGAACATGAGCGGCCGTACAGAGCCCCATACAGACATGGAGGGGAGAACATGAGCGGCCGCACAGAGCCCCATACAGACATGGAGGAGAGAACATGAGCGGCCGCACAGAGCCCCATACAGACATGGAGGAGAGAACATGAGCGGCCGCACAGAGCCCCATACAGACATGGAGGAGGGAACATGAGCGGCCGCACAGAGCCCCATACAGACATGGAGGAGAGAACATGAGCGGCCGCACAGAACCCCATACAGACATGGAGGAGAGAACATGAGCGGCCGCACAGAACCCCATACAGACATGGAGGAGAGAACATGAGCGGCCGCACAGAGCCCCATACAGACATGGAGGAGAGAACATGAGCGGCCGCACAGAGCCCCATACAGACATGGAGGAGAGAACATGAGCGGCCGCACAGAGCCCCATACAGACATGGAGGAGAGAACATGAGCGGCCGCACAGAGCCCCATACAGACATGGAGGAGGGAACATGAGCGGCCGCACAGCCTCATACAGATATGGAGGAGAACATGAGCGGCCGCACAGAGCCCCATAAAGACATGGAGGGGAGAACATGATCGGCCGCACAGAGCCCCATACAGACATGGAGGAGAGAACATGAGCGGCCGCACAGAGCTCCATACAGACATGGAGGAGAGAACATGAGAGGCCACACAGAGCCCCATACAGACATGGAGGAGAGAACATGAGCGGCTGCACAGAGCCCCATACAGACATGGAGGGGAGAACATGAGCGGCTGCACAGAGCCCCATACAGACATGGAGGGGAGAACATGAGCGGCCGCACAGAGCCCCATACAGACATGGAGGAGAGAACATGAGCGGCCGCACAGAGCCCCATACAGACATGAAGGAGGGAGAACATGAGCGGCCGCACAGAGCCCCATACAGACATGGAGAAAAGAACATAAGCGGCCGCACAGAGCCCCATACAGACATGGAGGAGAGAGGACATGAGCGGCCGCACAGAGCCCAATACAGACATGGAGGGGAGAACATGAGCGACCGCACAGAGCCCCATACAGACATGGAGGAGAGAACATGAGCGGCCGCACAGAGCCCCATACAGACATGGAGGAGAGAACATGAGCGACCGCACAGAGCCCCATACAGACATGGAGGAGAGAACATGAGCGGCCGCACAGAGCCTCATACAGACATGGAGAAGAGAACATGAGCGGCCGCACAGAGCCTCATACAGACATGGAGGAGAGAACATGAGCGGCCGCACAGAGCCCCATACAGACATGGAGGGAGAACATGAGCGGCCGCACAGAGCCACATACAGACATGGAGGAGAGAACATGAGCGGTCGCACAGAGCCCCATACAGACATGAAGGAGAGAGAACATGAGCGGCCGCACAGAGCCCCATACAGACATGGAGAGGAGAACATAAGCGGCCGCACAGAGCCCCATACAGACATGGAGGAGAGAACATGAGCGACCGCACAGAGCCCCATACAGACATGGAGGGGAGAACATGAGCGGCCGCACAGAGCCCCATACAGACATGGAGGAGAGAACATGAGCGGTCGCACAGAGCCCCATACAGACATGAAGGAGAGAGAACATGAGCGGCCGCACAGAGCCCCATACAGACATGGAGAGGAGAACATAAGCGGCCGCACAGAGCCCCATACAGACATGGAGGAGAGAACATGAGCGACCGCACAGAGCCCCATACAGACATGGAGGGGAGAACATGATCGGCCGCACAGAGCCCCATACAGACATGGAGGAGAGAGGACATGAGCGACCGCACAGAGCCCCATACAGACATGGAGGAGAGAACATGAGCGGCCGCACAGAGCCCCATACAGACATGGAGGAGAGAACATGAGCGGCCGCACAGAGCCCCATACAGACATGGAGGAGAGAACATGAGCGGCCGCACAGAGCCTCATACAGACATGGAGGAGAGAACATGAGCGGCCGCACAGAGCCTCATACAGACATGGAGGAGAGAACATGAGCGGCCGCACAGAGCCCCATACAGACATGGAGGGAGAACATGAGCGGCCGCACAGAGCCCCATACAGACATGGAGGAGAGAACATGAGCGGCCGCACAGAGCCCCATACAGACATGAAGGAGAGAGAACATGAGCGGCCGCACAGAGACCCATACAGACATGGAGAGGAGAACATAAGCGGCCGCACAGAGCCCCATACAGACATGGAGGAGAGAACATGAGCGGCCGTACAGAGCCCCATACAGACATGGAGGGGAGAACATGAGCGGCCGCACAGAGCCCCATACAGACATGGAGGAGAGAACATGAGCGGCCGCACAGAGCCCCATACAGACATGGAGGAGAGAACATGAGCGGCCGCACAGAGCCCCATACAGACATGGAGGAGGGAACATGAGCGGCCGCACAGAGCCCCATACAGACATGGAGGAGAGAACATGAGCGGCCGCACAGAACCCCATACAGACATGGAGGAGAGAACATGAGCGGCCGCACAGAACCCCATACAGACATGGAGGAGAGAACATGAGCGGCCGCACAGAGCCCCATACAGACATGGAGGAGAGAACATGAGCGGCCGCACAGAGCCCCATACAGACATGGAGGAGAGAACATGAGCGGCCGCACAGAGCCCCATACAGACATGGAGGAGAGAACATGAGCGGCCGCACAGAGCCCCATACAGACATGGAGGAGGGAACATGAGCGGCCGCACAGCCTCATACAGATATGGAGGAGAACATGAGCGGCCGCACAGAGCCCCATAAAGACATGGAGGGGAGAACATGATCGGCCGCACAGAGCCCCATACAGACATGGAGGAGAGAACATGAGCGGCCGCACAGAGCTCCATACAGACATGGAGGAGAGAACATGAGAGGCCACACAGAGCCCCATACAGACATGGAGGAGAGAACATGAGCGGCTGCACAGAGCCCCATACAGACATGGAGGGGAGAACATGAGCGGCCGCACAGAGCCCCATACAGACATGGAGGGGAGAACATGAGCGGCCGCACAGAGCCCCATACAGACATGGAGGAGAGAACATGAGCGGCCGCACAGAGCCCCATACAGACATGAAGGAGGGAGAACATGAGCGGCCGCACAGAGCCCCATACAGACATGGAGAGGAGAACATAAGCGGCCGCACAGAGCCCCATACAGACATGGAGGAGAGAACATGAGCGACCGCACAGAGCCCCATACAGACATGGAGGGGAGAACATGATCGGCCGCACAGAGCCCCATACAGACATGGAGGAGAGAGGACATGAGCGGCCGCACAGAGCCCAATACAGACATGGAGGGGAGAACATGAGCGACCGCACAGAGCCCCATACAGACATGGAGGAGAGAACATGAGCGGCCGCACAGAGCCCCATACAGACATGGAGGAGAGAACATGAGCGACCGCACAGAGCCCCATACAGACATGGAGGAGAGAACATGAGCGGCCGCACAGAGCCTCATACAGACATGGAGAAGAGAACATGAGCGGCCGCACAGAGCCTCATACAGACATGGAGGAGAGAACATGAGCGGCCGCACAGAGCCCCATACAGACATGGAGGGAGAACATGAGCGGCCGCACAGAGCCACATACAGACATGGAGGAGAGAACATGAGCGGTCGCACAGAGCCCCATACAGACATGAAGGAGAGAGAACATGAGCGGCCGCACAGAGCCCCATACAGACATGGAGAGGAGAACATAAGCGGCCGCACAGAGCCCCATACAGACATGGAGGAGAGAACATGAGCGACCGCACAGAGCCCCATACAGACATGGAGGGGAGAACATGAGCGGCCGCACAGAGCCCCATACAGACATGGAGGAGAGAACATGAGCGGCCGCACAGAGCCCCATACAGACATGAAGGAGAGAGAACATGAGCGGCCGCACAGAGCCCCATACAGACATGGAGAGGAGAACATAAGCGGCCGCACAGAGCCCCATACAGACATGGAGGAGAGAACATGAGCGACCGCACAGAGCCCCATACAGACATGGAGGGGAGAACATGATCGGCCGCACAGAGCCCCATACAGACATGGAGGAGAGAGGACATGAGCGACCGCACAGAGCCCCATACAGACATGGAGGAGAGAACATGAGCGGCCGCACAGAGCCCCATACAGACATGGAGGAGAGAACATGAGCGGCCGCACAGAGCCCCATACAGACATGGAGGAGAGAACATGAGCGGCCGCACAGAGCCTCATACAGACATGGAGGAGAGAACATGAGCGGCCGCACAGAGCCTCATACAGACATGGAGGAGAGAACATGAGCGGCCGCACAGAGCCCCATACAGACATGGAGGGAGAACATGAGCGGCCGCACAGAGCCCCATACAGACATGGAGGAGAGAACATGAGCGGCCGCACAGAGCCCCATACAGACATGAAGGAGAGAGAACATGAGCGGCCGCACAGAGACCCATA
Source organism: Ranitomeya imitator (assembly GCF_032444005.1). NCBI lineage: Eukaryota > Metazoa > Chordata > Amphibia > Anura > Dendrobatidae > Ranitomeya > Ranitomeya imitator. The sequence goes on from NC_091286.1 coordinate 13,036,653, forward strand.
CAGACATGGAGAGGAGAACATAAGCGGCCGCACAGAGCCCCATACAGACATGGAGGAGAGAACATGAGCGACCGCACAGAGCCCCATACAGACATGGAGGGGAGAACATGATCGGCCGCACAGAGCCCCATACAGACATGGAGGAGAGAGGACATGAGCGGCCGCACAGAGCCCAATACAGACATGGAGGGGAGAACATGAGCGACCGCACAAAGCCCCATACAGACATGGAGGAGAGAACATGAGAGGCCGCACAGAGCCCCATACAGACATGGAGGAGAGAACATGAGCGGCCGCACAGAGCCCCATACAGACATGGAGGGAGAACATGAGCGGCCGCACAGAGCCCCATACAGACATGGAGGGAGAACATGAGCGGCCGCACAGAGCCTCATACAGACATGGAGGAGAGAACATGAGCGGCCGCACAGAGCCCCATACAGACATGGAGGAGAACATGAGCGGCCGCACAGAGCCCCATACAGACATGGAGGAGAGAACATGAGCGGCCACACAGAGCCTCATACAGACATGGAGGAGAGAACATGAGCGGCCGCACAGAGCCCCATACAGACATGGAGGAGAGAACATGAGCGGCCGTACAGAGCCCCATACAGACATGGAGGGGAGAACATGAGCAGCCGCACAGAGCCCCATACAGACATGGAGGAGGGAACATGAGCGGCCGCACAGAGCCCCATACAGACATGGAGGAGAGAACATGAGCGGCCGCACAGAACCCCATACAGACATGGAGGAGAGAACATGAGCGGCCGCACAGAGCCCCATACAGACATGGAGGAGAGAACATGAGCGGCCGCACAGAGCCCCATACAGACATGGAGGAGAGAACATGAGCGGCCGCACAGAACCCCATACAGACATGGAGGAGAGAACATGAGCGGCCGCACAGAACCCCATACAGACATGGAGGAGAGAACATGAGCGGCCGCACAGAGCCCCATACAGACATGAAGGAGAGAGAACATGAGCGACCGCACAGAGCCCCATACAGACATGGAGGGGAACATGAGCGGCCGCACAGAGCCCCATACAGACATGGAGGAGAGAACATGAGCGGCCACACAGAGCCCCATACAGACATGGAGGAGAGAACATGAGCGGCCGCACAGAGCCCCATACAGACATGGAGGAGAGAACATGAGCGGCCGTACAGAGCCCCATACAGACATGGAGGGGAGAACATGAGCAGCCGCACAGAGCCCCATACAGACATGGAGGAGGGAACATGAGCGGCCGCACAGAGCCCCATACAGACATGGAGGAGAGAACATGAGCGGCCGCACAGAACCCCATACAGACATGGAGGAGAGAACATGAGCGGCCGCACAGAACCCCATACAGACATGGAGGAGAGAACATGAGCGGCCGCACAGAGCCCCATACAGACATGAAGGAGAGAGAACATGAGCGGCCGCACAGAGCCCCATACAGACATGAAGGAGAGAGAACATAAGCGGCCGCACAGAGCCCCATACAGACATGGAGGAGAGAACATGAGCGGCCGCACAGAGCCCCATACAGACATGGAGGAGAGAACATGAGCGGCCGCACAGAGCTCCATACAGACATGAAGGAGAGAGAACATGAGCAGCCGCACAGAGCCCCATACAGACATGAAGGAGAGAGAACATGAGCAGCCGCACAGAGCCCCATACAGACATGAAGGAGAGAGAACATGAGCAGCCGCACAGAGCCCCATACAGACATGAAGGAGAGAGAACATGAGCGGCCGCACAGAGCTCCATACAGACATGAAGGAGAGAGAACATGAGCGGCCGCACAGAACCCCATACAGACATGGAGGAGAGAACATGAGCGGCCGCACAGAGCCCCATACAGACATGAAGGAGAGAGAACATGAGCGACCGCACAGAGCCCCATACAGACATGGAGGGGAGAACATAAGCGGCCGCACAGAGCCCCATACAGACATGGAGGAGAGAACATGAGCGGCCGCACAGAGCCCCATACAGACATGGAGGAGAGAACATGAGCGGCCGCACAGAGCCCCATACAGACATGGAGGAGAGAACATGAGCGGCCGCACAGAGCCCCATACAGACATGGAGGAGAGAACATGAGCGGCCGCACAGAGCCCCATACAGACATGGAGGGGAGAACATAAGCGGCCGCACAGAGCCCCATACAGACATGGAGGGGAGAACATAAGCGGCCGCACAGAGCCCCATACAGACATGGAGGAGAGAACATGAGAGGCCGCACAGAGCCCCATACAGACATGGAGGGAGAACATGAGCGGCCGCACAGAGCCCCATACAGACATGAAGGAGGGAGAACATGAGCGGCCGCACAGAGCCCCATACAGACATGGAGAGGAGAACATAAGCGGCCGCACAGAGCCCCATACAGACATGGAGGAGAGAACATGAGCGACCGCACAGAGCCCCATACAGACATGGAGGGGAGAACATGATCGGCCGCACAGAGCCCCATACAGACATGGAGGAGAGAGGACATGAGCGGCCGCACAGAGCCCAATACAGACATGGAGGGGAGAACATGAGCGACCGCACAGAGCCCCATACAGACATGGAGGAGAGAACATGAGCGGCCGCACAGAGCCCCATACAGACATGGAGGAGAGAACATGAGCGACCGCACAGAGCCCCATACAGACATGGAGGAGAGAACATGAGCGGCCGCACAGAGCCTCATACAGACATGGAGAAGAGAACATGAGCGGCCGCACAGAGCCTCATACAGACATGGAGGAGAGAACATGAGCGGCCGCACAGAGCCCCATACAGACATGGAGGGAGAACATGAGCGGCCGCACAGAGCCACATACAGACATGGAGGAGAGAACATGAGCGGTCGCACAGAGCCCCATACAGACATGAAGGAGAGAGAACATGAGCGGCCGCACAGAGCCCCATACAGACATGGAGAGGAGAACATAAGCGGCCGCACAGAGCCCCATACAGACATGGAGGAGAGAACATGAGCGACCGCACAGAGCCCCATACAGACATGGAGGGGAGAACATGAGCGGCCGCACAGAGCCCCATACAGACATGGAGGAGAGAACATGAGCGGTCGCACAGAGCCCCATACAGACATGAAGGAGAGAGAACATGAGCGGCCGCACAGAGCCCCATACAGACATGGAGAGGAGAACATAAGCGGCCGCACAGAGCCCCATACAGACATGGAGGAGAGAACATGAGCGACCGCACAGAGCCCCATACAGACATGGAGGGGAGAACATGATCGGCCGCACAGAGCCCCATACAGACATGGAGGAGAGAGGACATGAGCGACCGCACAGAGCCCCATACAGACATGGAGGAGAGAACATGAGCGGCCGCACAGAGCCCCATACAGACATGGAGGAGAGAACATGAGCGGCCGCACAGAGCCCCATACAGACATGGAGGAGAGAACATGAGCGGCCGCACAGAGCCTCATACAGACATGGAGGAGAGAACATGAGCGGCCGCACAGAGCCTCATACAGACATGGAGGAGAGAACATGAGCGGCCGCACAGAGCCCCATACAGACATGGAGGGAGAACATGAGCGGCCGCACAGAGCCCCATACAGACATGAAGGAGAGAGAACATGAGCGGCCGCACAGAGACCCATACAGACATGGAGAGGAGAACATAAGCGGCCGCACAGAGCCCCATACAGACATGGAGGAGAGAACATGAGCGACCGCACAGAGCCCCATACAGACATGGAGGGGAGAACATGATCGGCCGCACAGAGCCCCATACAGACATGGAGGAGAGAGGACATGAGCGGCCGCACAGAGCCCAATACAGACATGGAGGGGAGAACATGAGCGACCGCACAAAGCCCCATACAGACATGGAGGAGAGAACATGAGAGGCCGCACAGAGCCCCATACAGACATGGAGGAGAGAACATGAGCGGCCGCACAGAGCCCCATACAGACATGGAGGGAGAACATGAGCGGCCGCACAGAGCCCCATACAGACATGGAGGGAGAACATGAGCGGCCGCACAGAGCCTCATACAGACATGGAGGAGAGAACATGAGCGGCCGCACAGAGCCCCATACAGACATGGAGGAGAACATGAGCGGCCGCACAGAGCCCCATACAGACATGGAGGAGAGAACATGAGCGGCCACACAGAGCCTCATACAGACATGGAGGAGAGAACATGAGCGGCCGCACAGAGCCCCATACAGACATGGAGGAGAGAACATGAGCGGCCGTACAGAGCCCCATACAGACATGGAGGGGAGAACATGAGCAGCCGCACAGAGCCCCATACAGACATGGAGGAGGGAACATGAGCGGCCGCACAGAGCCCCATACAGACATGGAGGAGAGAACATGAGCGGCCGCACAGAACCCCATACAGACATGGAGGAGAGAACATGAGCGGCCGCACAGAGCCCCATACAGACATGGAGGAGAGAACATGAGCGGCCGCACAGAGCCCCATACAGACATGGAGGAGAGAACATGAGCGGCCGCACAGAACCCCATACAGACATGGAGGAGAGAACATGAGCGGCCGCACAGAACCCCATACAGACATGGAGGAGAGAACATGAGCGGCCGCACAGAGCCCCATACAGACATGAAGGAGAGAGAACATGAGCGACCGCACAGAGCCCCATACAGACATGGAGGGGAACATGAGCGGCCGCACAGAGCCCCATACAGACATGGAGGAGAGAACATGAGCGGCCACACAGAGCCCCATACAGACATGGAGGAGAGAACATGAGCGGCCGCACAGAGCCCCATACAGACATGGAGGAGAGAACATGAGCGGCCGTACAGAGCCCCATACAGACATGGAGGGGAGAACATGAGCAGCCGCACAGAGCCCCATACAGACATGGAGGAGGTAACATGAGCGGCCGCACAGAGCCCCATACAGACATGGAGGAGAGAACATGAGCGGCCGCACAGAACCCCATACAGACATGGAGGAGAGAACATGAGCGGCCGCACAGAACCCCATACAGACATGGAGGAGAGAACATGAGCGGCCGCACAGAGCCCCATACAGACATGAAGGAGAGAGAACATGAGCGGCCGCACAGAGCCCCATACAGACATGAAGGAGAGAGAACATAAGCGGCCGCACAGAGCCCCATACAGACATGGAGGAGAGAACATGAGCGGCCGCACAGAGCCCCATACAGACATGGAGGAGAGAACATGAGCGGCCGCACAGAGCTCCATACAGACATGAAGGAGAGAGAACATGAGCAGCCGCACAGAGCCCCATACAGACATGAAGGAGAGAGAACATGAGCAGCCGCACAGAGCCCCATACAGACATGAAGGAGAGAGAACATGAGCAGCCGCACAGAGCCCCATACAGACATGAAGGAGAGAGAACATGAGCGGCCGCACAGAGCTCCATACAGACATGAAGGAGAGAGAACATGAGCGGCCGCACAGAACCCCATACAGACATGGAGGAGAGAACATGAGCGGCCGCACAGAGCCCCATACAGACATGAAGGAGAGAGAACATGAGCGACCGCACAGAGCCCCATACAGACATGGAGGGGAGAACATAAGCGGCCGCACAGAGCCCCATACAGACATGGAGGAGAGAACATGAGCGGCCGCACAGAGCCCCATACAGACATGGAGGAGAGAACATGAGCGGCCGCACAGAGCCCCATACAGACATGGAGGAGAGAACATGAGCGGCCGCACAGAGCCCCATACAGACATGGAGGAGAGAACATGAGCGGCCGCACAGAGCCCCATACAGACATGGAGGGGAGAACATAAGCGGCCGCACAGAGCCCCATACAGACATGGAGGGGAGAACATAAGCGGCCGCACAGAGCCCCATACAGACATGGAGGAGAGAACATGAGAGGCCGCACAGAGCCCCATACAGACATGGAGGGAGAACATGAGCGGCCGCACAGAGCCCCATACAGACATGGAGGAGAGAACAAGAGCGGCCGCACAGAGCCTCATACAGACATGGAGGAGAGAACATGAGCGGCCGCACAGAGCCCCATACAGACATGGAGGAGAACATGAGCGGACGCACAGAGCCCCATACAGACATGGAGGAGAGAACATGAGCGGCCACACAGAGCCCCATACAGACATGGAGGAGAGAACATGAGCGGCCGCACAGAGCCCCATACAGACATGGAGGAGAGAACATGAGCGGCCGCACAGAGCCCCATACAGACATGGAGGGGAGAACATGAGCGGCCGCACAGAGCCCCATACAGACATGGAGGAGAGAACATGAGCGGCCGCACAGAGCCCCATACAGACATGGAGGAGAGAACATGAGCGGCCGCACAGAACCCCATACAGACATGGAGGGGAGAACATAAGCGGCCGCACAGAGCCCCATACAGACATGGAGGAGAGAACATGAGCGGCCGCACAGAACCCCATACAGACATGGAGGAGAGAACATGAGCGGCCGCACAGAACCCCATACAGACATGGAGGAGAGAACATGAGCGGCCGCACAGAGCCCCATACAGACATGGAGGAGAGAACATGAGCGGCCGCACAGAGCCCCATACAGACATGGAGGAGAGAACATGAGCGGCCGCACAGAGCCCCATACAGACATGGAGGAGAGAACATGAGCGGCCGCACAGAGCCCCATACAGACATGGAGGAGGGAACATGAGCGGCCGCACAGCCTCATACAGATATGGAGGAGAACATGAGCGGCCGCACAGAGCCCCATAAAGACATGGAGGGGAGAACATGATCGGCCGCACAGAGCCCCATACAGACATGGAGGAGAGAACATGAGCGGCCGCACAGGGCCCCATACAGACATGGAGGGGAGAAGATGAGCGGCCGCACAGAGCCCCATACAGACATGGAGGGGAGAACATGAGCGGCCGCACAGAGCCCCATACAGACATGGAGGAGAGAGGACATGAGCGGCCGCACAGAGCCCCATACAGACATGGAGGAGAGAACATGAGCGGCCGCACAGAGCCCCATACAGACATGGAGGGGAGAACATGAGCGACCGCACAGAGCCCCATACAGACATGGAGGAGAGAACATGAGCGGCCGCACAGAGCCCCATACAGACATGGAGGAGAGAACATGAGCGGCCGCACAGAGCTCCATACAGACATGGAGGAGAGAACATGAGCGGCCGCACAGAGCCCCATACAGACATGAAGGGGAGAACATGAGCGACCGCACAGAGCCCCATACAGACATGAGGAGAGAACATGAGCGGCCGCACAGAGCCCCATACAGACATGGAGGAGAGAACATGAGCGGCCGCACAGAGCCCCATACAGACATGGAGGAGAGAACATGAGCGGCCGCACAGAGCCCCATACAGACATGGAGGAGAGAACATGAGCGGCCGCACAGAGCCCCATACAGACATGGAGGAGAGAACATGAGCGGCCGCACAGAGCTCCATACAGACATGGAGGAGAGAACATGAGCGGCTGCACAGAGCCCCATACAGACATGGAGGGGAGAACATGAGCGGCTGCACAGAGCCCCATACAGACATGGAGGAGAGAACATGAGCGGCCGCACAGAGCCCCATACAGACATGGAGGAGAGAACATGAGCGGCCGCACAGAGCCCCATACAGACATGGAGGAGAGAACATGAGCGGCCGCACAGAGCTCCATACAGACATGGAGGAGAGAACATGAGCGGCTGCACAGAGCCCCATACAGACATGGAGGGGAGAACATGAGCGGCTGCACAGAGCCCCATACAGACATGGAGGAGAGAACATGAGCGGCCGCACAGAACCCCATACAGACATGGAGGAGAGAACATGAGAGGCCACACAGAGCCCCATACAGACATGGAGGAGAGAACATGAGCGGCCACACAGAGCCTCATACAGACATGGAGGAGAGAACATGAGCGGCCACACAGAGCCTCATACAGACATGGAGGAGAGAACATGAGCGGCCGCACAGAGCCCCATACAGACATGGAGGGGAGAACATAAGCGGCCGCACAGAGCCCCATACAGACATGGAGGGGAGAACATAAGCGGCCGCACAGAGCCACATACAGACATGGAGGAGAGAACATGAGAGGCCGCACAGAGCCCCATACAGACATGGAGGGAGAACATGAGCGGCCGCACAGAGCCCCATACAGACATGGAGGAGAGAACATGAGCGGCCGTACAGAGCCCCATACAGACATGGAGGGGAGAACATGAGCAGCCGCACAGAGCCCCATACAGACATGGAGGAGGGAACATGAGCGGCCGCACAGAGCCCCATACAGACATGGAGGAGAGAACATGAGCGGCCGCACAGAGCCCCATACAGACATGGAGGAGAGAACATGAGCGGCCGCACAGAGCCCCATACAGACATGGAGGGAGAACATGAGCGGCCGCACAGAGCCCCATACAGACATGGAGGAGAGAACATGAGCGGCCGCACAAAGCCCCATACAGACATGGAGGGGAGAACATGAGCGGCCGCACAGAGCCTCATACAGACATGGAGGAGAGAACATGAGCGGCCGCACAGAGCCCCATACAGACATGGAGGAGAGAACATGAGCGGCCGCACAGAGCCCCATACAGACATGGAGGAGGGAACATGAGCGGCCGCACAGCCTCATACAGATATGGAGGAGAACATGAGCGGCCGCACAGAGCCCCATAAAGACATGGAGGGGAGAACATGATCGGCCGCACAGAGCCCCATTCAGACATGGAAGAGAGAACATGAGCGGCCGCACAGAGCCCCATACAGACATGGAGGAGAACATGAGCGGCCGCACAGAGCCCCATACAGACATGGAGGAGAGAGGACATGAGCGGCCGCACAGAGCCCAATACAGACATGGAGGGGAGAACATGAGCGACCGCACAGAGCCCCATACAGACATGGAGGAGAGAACATGAGCGGCCGCACAGAGCCCCATACAGACATAGAGGAGAGAACATGAGCGGCCGCACAGAGCCTCATACAGACATGGAGGAGAGAGGACATGAGCGGCCGCACAGAGCCCAATACAGACATGGAGGGGAGAACATGAGCGACCGCACAGAGCCCCATACAGACATGGAGGAGAGAACATGAGCGGCCGCACAGAGCCCCATACAGACATGGAGGAGAGAACATGAGCGGCCGCACAGAGCTCCATACAGACATGGAGGAGAGAACATGAGAGGCCGCACAGAGCCCCATACAGACATGGAGGGGAGAACATGAGCGGCCGCACAGAGCCCCATACAGACATGGAGGAGAGAACATGAGAGGCCGCACAGAGCCCCATACAGACATGGAGGGGAGAACATGAGCGGCCGCACAGAGCCCCATACAGATATGGAGGAGAGAACATGAGCGGCCGCACAGAGCCCCATACAGACATGGAGGAGAGAACATGAGCGGCTGCACAGAGCCCCATACAGACATGGAGGAGAGAACATGAGCGGCCGCACAGAGCCCCATACAGACATGGAGGGGAGAACATGAGCGGCCGCACAGAGCCCCATACAGACATGGAGGGAGAACATGAGCGGCCGCACAGAGCCCCATACAGACATGGAGGAGAGAGGACATAAGCGGCCGCACAGAGCCCAATACAGACATGGAGGGGAGAACATGAGCGACCGCACAGAGCCCCATACAGACATGGAGGAGAGAACATGAGAGGCCACACAGAGCCCCATACAGACATGGAGGAGAGAACATGAGCGGCTGCACAGAGCCCCATACAGACATGGAGGGGAGAACATGAGCGGCTGCACAGAGCCCCATACAGACATGGAGGGGAGAACATGAGCGGCCGCACAGAGCCCCATACAGACATGGAGGAGAGAACATGAGCGGCCGCACAGAGCCCCATACAGACATGAAGGAGAGAGAACATGAGCGGCCGCACAGAGCCCCATACAGACATGGAGGAGAGAACATGAGCGACCGCACAGAGCCCCATACAGACATGGAGGGGAGAACATGATCGGCCGCACAGAGCCCCATACAGACATGGAGGAGAGAGGACATGAGCGGCCGCACAGAGCCCAATACAGACATGGAGGGGAGAACATGAGCGACCGCACAGAGCCCCATACAGACATGGAGGAGAGAACATGAGCGGCCACACAGAGCCCCATACAGACATGGAGGAGAGAACATGAGCGGCCGCACAGAGCCTCATACAGACATGGAGGAGAGAACATGAGCGGCCGCACAGAGCCCCATACAGACATGGAGGGGAGAACATAAGCGGCCGCACAGAGCCCCATACAGACATGGAGGGGAGAACATAAGCGGCCGCACAGAGCCCCATACAGACATGGAGGAGAGAACATGAGAGGCCGCACAGAGCCCCATACAGACATGGAGGGAGAACATGAGCGGCCGCACAGAGCCCCATACAGACATGGAGGAGAGAACAAGAGCGGCCGCACAGAGCCTCATACAGACATGGAGGAGAGAACATGAGCGGCCGCACAGAGCCCCATAAAGACATGGAGGGGAGAACATGATCGGCCGCACAGAGCCCCATACAGACATGGAGGAGAGAACATGAGCGGCCGCACAGGGCCCCATACAGACATGGAGGGGAGAACATGAGCGGCCGCACAGAGCCCCATACAGACATGGAGGGGAGAACATGAGCGGCCGCACAGAGCCCCATACAGACATGGAGGAGAGAGGACATGAGCGGCCGCACAGAGCCCCATACAGACATGGAGGAGAGAACATGAGCGGCCGCACAGAGCCCCATACAGACATGGAGGGGAGAACATGAGCGACCGCACAGAGCCCCATACAGACATGGAGGAGAGAACATGAGCGGCCGCACAGAGCCCCATACAGACATGGAGGAGAGAACATGAGCGGCCGCACAGAGCTCCATACAGACATGGAGGAGAGAACATGAGCGGCCGCACAGAGCCCCATACAGACATGGAGGGGAGAACATGAGCGACCGCACAGAGCCCCATACAGACATGGAGGAGAGAACATGAGCGGCCGCACAGAGCCCCATACAGACATGGAGGAGAGAACATGAGCGGCCGCACAGAGCCCCATACAGACATGGAGGAGAGAACATGAGCGGCCGCACAGAGCCCCATACAGACATGGAGGAGAGAACATGAGCGGCCGCACAGAGCCCCATACAGACATGGAGGAGAGAACATGAGCGGCCGCACAGAGCTCCATACAGACATGGAGGAGAGAACATGAGCGGCTGCACAGAGCCCCATACAGACATGGAGGGGAGAACATGAGCGGCTGCACAGAGCCCCATACAGACATGGAGGAGAGAACATGAGCGGCCGCACAGAACCCCATACAGACATGGAGGAGAGAACATGAGAGGCCACACAGAGCCCCATACAGACATGGAGGAGAGAACATGAGCGGCCACACAGAGCCTCATACAGACATGGAGGAGAGAACATGAGCGGCCACACAGAGCCTCATACAGACATGGAGGAGAGAACATGAGCGGCCGCACAGAGCCCCATACAGACATGGAGGGGAGAACATAAGCGGCCGCACAGAGCCCCATACAGACATGGAGGGGAGAACATAAGCGGCCGCACAGAGCCACATACAGACATGGAGGAGAGAACATGAGAGGCCGCACAGAGCCCCATACAGACATGGAGGGAGAACATGAGCGGCCGCACAGAGCCCCATACAGACATGGAGGAGAGAACATGAGCGGCCGTACAGAGCCCCATACAGACATGGAGGGGAGAACATGAGCAGCCGCACAGAGCCCCATACAGACATGGAGGAGGGAACATGAGCGGCCGCACAGAGCCCCATACAGACATGGAGGAGAGAACATGAGCGGCCGCACAGAGCCCCATACAGACATGGAGGAGAGAACATGAGCGGCCGCACAGAGCCCCATACAGACATGGAGGGAGAACATGAGCGGCCGCACAGAGCCCCATACAGACATGGAGGAGAGAACATGAGCGGCCGCACAGAGCCCCATACAGACATGGAGGGGAGAACATGAGCGGCCGCACAGAGCCTCATACAGACATGGAGGAGAGAACATGAGCGGCCGCACAGAGCCCCATACAGACATGGAGGAGAGAACATGAGCGGCCGCACAGAGCCCCATACAGACATGGAGGAGGGAACATGAGCGGCCGCACAGCCTCATACAGATATGGAGGAGAACATGAGCGGCCGCACAGAGCCCCATAAAGACATGGAGGGGAGAACATGATCGGCCGCACAGAGCCCCATTCAGACATGGAAGAGAGAACATGAGCGGCCGCACAGAGCCCCATACAGACATGGAGGAGAACATGAGCGGCCGCACAGAGCCCCATACAGACATGGAGGAGAGAGGACATGAGCGGCCGCACAGAGCCCAATACAGACATGGAGGGGAGAACATGAGCGACCGCACAGAGCCCCATACAGACATGGAGGAGAGAACATGAGCGGCCGCACAGAGCCCCATACAGACATGGAGGAGAGAACATGAGCGGCCGCACAGAGCTCCATACAGACATGGAGGAGAGAACATGAGAGGCCGCACAGAGCCCCATACAGACATGGAGGGGAGAACATGAGCGGCCGCACAGAGCCCCATACAGACATGGAGGAGAGAACATGAGAGGCCGCACAGAGCCCCATACAGACATGGAGGGGAGAACATGAGCGGCCGCACAGAGCCCCATACAGATATGGAGGAGAGAACATGAGCGGCCGCACAGAGCCCCATACAGACATGGAGGAGAGAACATGAGCGGCTGCACAGAGCCCCATACAGACATGGAGGAGAGAACATGAGCGGCCGCACAGAGCCCCATACAGACATGGAGGGGAGAACATGAGCGGCCGCACAGAGCCCCATACAGACATGGAGGGAGAACATGAGCGGCCGCACAGAGCCCCATACAGACATGGAGGAGAGAGGACATGAGCGGCCGCACAGAGCCCAATACAGACATGGAGGGGAGAACATGAGCGACCGCACAGAGCCCCATACAGACATGGAGGAGAGAACATGAGAGGCCACACAGAGCCCCATACAGACATGGAGGAGAGAACATGAGCGGCTGCACAGAGCCCCATACAGACATGGAGGGGAGAACATGAGCGGCTGCACAGAGCCCCATACAGACATGGAGGGGAGAACATGAGCGGCCGCACAGAGCCCCATACAGACATGGAGGAGAGAACATGAGCGGCCGCACAGAGCCCCATACAGACATGAAGGAGAGAGAACATGAGCGGCCGCACAGAGCCTCATACAGACATGGAGGAGAGAACATGAGCGGCCGCACAGAGCCCCATACAGACATGAAGGAGAGAGAACATGAGCGGCCGCACAGAGCCCCATACAGACATGGAGGGGAGAACATAAGCGGCCGCACAGAGCCCCATACAGACATGGAGGAGAGAACATGAGCGACCGCACAGAGCCCCATACAGACATGGAGGGGAGAACATGATCGGCCGCACAGAGCCCCATACAGACATGGAGGAGAGAGGACATGAGCGGCCGCACAGAGCCCAATACAGACATGGAGGGGAGAACATGAGCGACCGCACAGAGCCCCATACAGACATGGAGGAGAGAACATGAGCGGCCACACAGAGCCCCATACAGACATGGAGGAGAGAACATGAGCGGCCGCACAGAGCCTCATACAGACATGGAGGAGAGAACATGAGCGGCCGCACAGAGCCCCATACAGACATGGAGGGGAGAACATAAGCGGCCGCACAGAGCCCCATACAGACATGGAGGGGAGAACATAAGCGGCCGCACAGAGCCCCATACAGACATGGAGGAGAGAACATGAGAGGCTGCACAGAGCCCCATACAGACATGGAGGGAGAACATGAGCGGCCGCACAGAGCCCCATACAGACATGGAGGAGAGAACAAGAGCGGCCGCACAGAGCCTCATACAGACATGGAGGAGAGAACATGAGCGGCCGCACAGAGCCCCATACAGACATGGAGGAGAACATGAGCGGCCACACAGAGCCCCATACAGACATGGAGGAGAGAACATGAGCGGCCGCACAGAGCCCCATACAGACATGGAGGAGAGAACATGAGCGGCCGTACAGAGCCCCATACAGACATGGAGGGGAGAACATGAGCGGCCGCACAGAGCCCCATACAGACATGGAGGAGAGAACATGAGCGGCCGCACAGAGCCCCATACAGACATGGAGGAGAGAACATGAGCGGCCGCACAGAACCCCATACAGACATGGAGGGGAGAACATAAGCGGCCGCACAGAGCCCCATACAGACATGGAGGAGAGAACATGAGCGGCCGCACAGAACCCCATACAGACATGGAGGAGAGAACATGAGCGGCCGCACAGAACCCCATACAGACATGGAGGAGAGAACATGAGCGGCCGCACAGAGCCCCATACAGACATGGAGGAGAGAACATGAGCGGCCGCACAGAGCCCCATACAGACATGGAGGAGAGAACATGAGCGGCCGCACAGAGCCCCATACAGACATGGAGGAGAGAACATGAGCGGCCGCACAGAGCCCCATACAGACATGGAGGAGGGAACATGAGCGGCCGCACAGCCTCATACAGATATGGAGGAGAACATGAGCGGCCGCACAGAGCCCCATAAAGACATGGAGGGGAGAACATGATCGGCCGCACAGAGCCCCATACAGACATGGAGGAGAGAACATGAGCGGCCGCACAGGGCCCCATACAGACATGGAGGGGAGAACATGAGCGGCCGCACAGAGCCCCATACAGACATGGAGGGGAGAACATGAGCGGCCGCACAGAGCCCCATACAGACATGGAGGAGAGAGGACATGAGCGGCCGCACAGAGCCCCATACAGACATGGAGGAGAGAACATGAGCGGCCGCACAGAGCCCCATACAGACATGGAGGAGAGAACATGAGAGGCCACACAGAGCCCCATACAGACATGGAGGAGAGAACATGAGCGGCCACACAGAGCCTCATACAGACATGGAGGAGAGAACATGAGCGGCCACACAGAGCCTCATACAGACATGGAGGAGAGAACATGAGCGGCCGCACAGAGCCCCATACAGACATGGAGGGGAGAACATAAGCGGCCGCACAGAGCCCCATACAGACATGGAGGGGAGAACATAAGCGGCCGCACAGAGCCACATACAGACATGGAGGAGAGAACATGAGAGGCCGCACAGAGCCCCATACAGACATGGAGGGAGAACATGAGCGGCCGCACAGAGCCCCATACAGACATGGAGGAGAGAACATGAGCGGCCGTACAGAGCCCCATACAGACATGGAGGGGAGAACATGAGCAGCCGCACAGAGCCCCATACAGACATGGAGGAGGGAACATGAGCGGCCGCACAGAGCCCCATACAGACATGGAGGAGAGAACATGAGCGGCCGCACAGAGCCCCATACAGACATGGAGGAGAGAACATGAGCGGCCGCACAGAGCCCCATACAGACATGGAGGGAGAACATGAGCGGCCGCACAGAGCCCCATACAGACATGGAGGAGAGAACATGAGCGGCCGCACAGAGCCCCATACAGACATGGAGGGGAGAACATGAGCGGCCGCACAGAGCCTCATACAGACATGGAGGAGAGAACATGAGCGGCCGCACAGAGCCCCATACAGACATGGAGGAGAGAACATGAGCGGCCGCACAGAGCCCCATACAGACATGGAGGAGGGAACATGAGCGGCCGCACAGCCTCATACAGATATGGAGGAGAACATGAGCGGCCGCACAGAGCCCCATAAAGACATGGAGGGGAGAACATGATCGGCCGCACAGAGCCCCATTCAGACATGGAAGAGAGAACATGAGCGGCCGCACAGAGCCCCATACAGACATGGAGGAGAACATGAGCGGCCGCACAGAGCCCCATACAGACATGGAGGAGAGAGGACATGAGCGGCCGCACAGAGCCCAATACAGACATGGAGGGGAGAACATGAGCGACCGCACAGAGCCCCATACAGACATGGAGGAGAGAACATGAGCGGCCGCACAGAGCCCCATACAGACATGGAGGAGAGAACATGAGCGGCCGCACAGAGCTCCATACAGACATGGAGGAGAGAACATGAGAGGCCGCACAGAGCCCCATACAGACATGGAGGGGAGAACATGAGCGGCCGCACAGAGCCCCATACAGACATGGAGGAGAGAACATGAGAGGCCGCACAGAGCCCCATACAGACATGGAGGGGAGAACATGAGCGGCCGCACAGAGCCCCATACAGATATGGAGGAGAGAACATGAGCGGCCGCACAGAGCCCCATACAGACATGGAGGAGAGAACATGAGCGGCTGCACAGAGCCCCATACAGACATGGAGGAGAGAACATGAGCGGCCGCACAGAGCCCCATACAGACATGGAGGGGAGAACATGAGCGGCCGCACAGAGCCCCATACAGACATGGAGGGAGAACATGAGCGGCCGCACAGAGCCCCATACAGACATGGAGGAGAGAGGACATGAGCGGCCGCACAGAGCCCAATACAGACATGGAGGGGAGAACATGAGCGACCGCACAGAGCCCCATACAGACATGGAGGAGAGAACATGAGCGGCTGCACAGAGCCCCATACAGACATGGAGGGGAGAACATGAGCGGCTGCACAGAGCCCCATACAGACATGGAGGGGAGAACATGAGCGGCCGCACAGAGCCCCATACAGACATGGAGGAGAGAACATGAGCGGCCGCACAGAGCCCCATACAGACATGAAGGAGAGAGAACATGAGCGGCCGCACAGAGCCTCATACAGACATGGAGGAGAGAACATGAGCGGCCGCACAGAGCCCCATACAGACATGAAGGAGAGAGAACATGAGCGGCCGCACAGAGCCCCATACAGACATGGAGGGGAGAACATAAGCGGCCGCACAGAGCCCCATACAGACATGGAGGAGAGAACATGAGCGACCACACAGAGCCCCATACAGACATGGAGGGGAGAACATGATCGGCCGCACAGAGCCCCATACAGACATGGAGGAGAGAGGACATGAGCGGCCGCACAGAGCCCAATACAGACATGGAGGGGAGAACATGAGCGACCGCACAGAGCCCCATACAGACATGGAGGAGAGAACATGAGCGGCCGCACAGAGCCCCATACAGACATGGAGGAGAGAACATGAGCGACCGCACAGAGCCCCATACAGACATGGAGGAGAGAACATGAGCGGCCGCACAGAGCCTCATACAGACATGGAGGAGAGAACATGAGCGGCCGCACAGAGCCTCATACAGACATGAAGGAGAGAGAACATGAGCGGCCGCACAGAGCCCCATACAGACATGGAGGAGAGAACATGAGCGGCCGCACAGAGCCTCATACAGACATGGAGGAGAGAACATGAGCGGCCGCACAGAGCCTCATACAGACATGGAGGAGAGAACATGAGCGACCGCACAGAGCCCCATACAGACATGGAGGAGAGAACATGAGCGGCCGCACAGAGCCTCATACAGACATGGAGGAGAGAACATGAGCGGCCGCACAGAGCCTCATACAGACATGGAGGAGAGAACATGAGCGGCCGCACAGAGCCCCATACAGACATGGAGGAAAGAACATGAGCGGCCACACAGAGCCTCATACAGACATGGAGGAGAGAACATGAGCGGCCACACAGAGCCCCATACAGACATGGAGGAGAGAACATGAGCGGCCGCACAGAGCCCCATACAGACATGGAGGAGAGAACATGAGCGGCCGCACAGAGCCCCATACAGACATGGAGGAGAGAACATGAGCAGCCGCACAGAGCCCCATACAGACATGGAGGAGAGAACATGAGCGGCCGCACAGAGCCCCATACAGACATGGAGGAGAGAACATGAGCGGCCGCACAGAGCCCCATACAGACATGGAGGGGAGAACATGAGCGGCCGCACAGAGCCCCATACAGACATGGAGGAGAGAACATGAGCGGCCGCACAGAGCCCCATACAGACATGGAGGAGAGAACATGAGCGGCCGCACAGAGCCCCATACAGACATGGAGGGGAGAACATGAGCGGCCGCACAGAGCCCCATACAGACATGGAGGGGAGAACATGAGCGGCCGCACAGAGCCTCATACAGACATGGAGGAGAGAACATGAGCGGCCACACACAGCCCCATACAGACATAGAGGGGAGAACATGAGCGGCCACACAGAGCCCCATACAGACATGGAGGAGAACATGAGCGGCTGCACAGAACCCCATACAGACATGGAGGAGAGAACATGAGCGGCCGCACAGAGCCCCATACAGACATGGAGGAGAGAACATGAGCGGCCGCACAGAGCCCCATACAGACATGGAGGAGAGAACATGAGCGGCCGCACAGAGCCCCATACAGACATGGAGAGGAGAACATGAGCGGCCGCACAGAGCCCCATACAGACATGGAGGAGAGAACATGAGCGACCGCACAGAGCCCCATACAGACATGGAGGAGAGAACATGAGCGGCCGCACAGAGCCCCATACAGACATGGAGGAGAGAACATGAGCGGCCGCACAGAGCCCCATACAGACATGGAGGAGAGAACATGAGCGGCCGCACAGAGCCCCATACAGACATGGAGGAGAGAACATGAGCGGCCGCACAGAGCCCCATACAGACATGGAGGAGAGAACATGAGCGGCCGCACAGAGCCCCATACAGACATGGAGGAGAGAACATGAGCGGCCGCACAGAGCCCCATACAGACATGGAGGGGAGAACATGAGCGGCCGCACAGAGCCCCATACAGACATGGAGGGGAGAACATGAGCGGCCGCACAGAGCCTCATACAGACATGGAGGAGAGAACATGAGCGGCCGCACAGAGCCCCATACAGACATGGAGGGGAGAACATGAGCGGCCGCACAGAGCCCCATACAGACATGGAGGGGAGAACATGAGCGGCCGCACAGAGCCCCATACAGACATGGAGGGGAGAACATGAGCGGCCGCACAGAGCCCCATACAGACATGGAGGAGAGAGGACATGAGCGGCCGCACAGAGCCTCATACAGACATGGAGGGGAGAACATGAGCGGCTGCATAGAGCTCAGACCACAGCCGCATTCAACAACAATAATGGAGATTGATAATATTATGTATCGGGGTCTGTACACCAGTGTGCACATGAGAGTCGAGACCCTCTGCACGGAGCTGTTGTGTTGTGTGCGGCCCCCTCTCCCCCCTGCACAGCTCACCGTGCTACACTGTGGTACCTTAAAAAAAGCAAAACTATACTGGATCCTCCGCATGTCGGCCCCCACGTCCAGACTACTTTCAGGGTTCTTGTCACCCAAGAAATCGTAGAGCTGCTCCTCCAGCCTGGAAGAAAAAAAAATGGTGCGCTGATAAATATCAAAAGACGGTCAAAATCCAGATCAACAGATGCTTTAACATTCTAGAATAATTATTGCACACAGGAGAAACACAGGGCTCCATGTACAACCTCCCTGTGCCGCCATACAGGCTCCATGTACAACCTCCGTGTGCCGCCATACAGGCTCCATGTACAACCTCCGTGTGCCGCCATACAGGCTCCATGTACAACCTCCGTGTGCCGCCATACAGGTTCCATGTACAACCTCCGTGTGCCGCCATACAGGCTCCATGTACAACCTCTGTGTGCCGGCATGCCGCCATAGAGGCTCCATGTCCAACCTGCGTGTGCCGCCACACAGGCTTCATGTACAACCTCCGTGTGCCGCCATACAGGCTCCATGTCCAACCTCCGTGTGCCGCCATACAGGCTCCATGTACAACCTCCGTGTGCCGCCATGCAGGCTCCATGTCCAACCTGCGTGTGCCGCCACACAGGCTTCATATACAACCTCCGTATGCCGCCATACAGGCTCCATGTACAACCTCCGTGTGCCGCCATACAGGCTCCATGTCCAACCTCCGTGTGCCGCCATACAGGCTCCATGTACAACCTCCGTGTGCCGCCATACAGGCTCCATGTACAACCTCCGTGTGCCGCCATGCAGGCTCCATGTCCAACCTGCGTGTGCCGCCACACAGGCTTCATATACAACCTCCGTATGCCGCCATACAGGCTCCATGTACAACCTCCGTGTGCCGCCATAAAGGCTCCATGTACAACCTCCGTGTGCCGCCATACAGGCTCCATGTCCAAACTCCGTGTGCCGCCATACAGGCTCCATGTCCAACCTGCGTGTGCCGCCACACAGGCTTCATGTACAACCTCCGTATGCCGCCATACAGGCTCCGTGTACAACCTCCGTGTGCCGCCATACAGGCTCCATGTCCAATCTCCGTGAGCCGCCATACAGGCTCCATGTCCAACCTGCATGTGCCGCCACACAGGCTTCATGTTCAACCTCCATGTGCCGCCATACAGGCTCCATGTACAACCTCCGTGTGCCGCCATACAGGCTCCATGTCCAACCTGCGTGTGCCGCCACACAGGCTTCATGTACAACCTCCGTATGCCGCCATACAGGCTCCATGTACAACCTCCGTGTGCCGCCATACAGGCTCCATGTACAACCTCCGTGTGCCGCCATACAGGCTCCATGTACAACCTCCCTGTGCCGCCATACAGGCTCCATGTACAACCTCCGTGTGCCGCCATACAGGCTCCATGTACAACCTCCGTGTGCCGCCATACAGGCTCCATGTCCAACCTGCGTGTGCCGCCACACAGGCTTCATGTTCAACCTCCATGTGCCGCCATACAGGCTCCATGTACAACCTCCGTGTGCCGCCATACAGGCTCCATGTACAACCTCCGTGTGCCGCCACACAGGCTCCATGTCCAACCTGCGTGTGCCGCCACACAGGCTCCATGTACAACCTCCGTGTGCCGCCATACAGGCTCCATGTACAACCTCCGTGTACAACAAGCTCAGCAGTCATTATGACACAGGAGAGGATTAGATACACAGCTCAGCAGACAGTATCACACAGGAGAGGATTAGATACACGGCTCAGCAGACAGTATCACACAGGATTGGATTAGATACACAGCCCAGCAGACAGTATCACACAGGGTAGGATTAGATACACAGCTCAGCAGACAGTATCACACAGGATAGGATTAGATACACGGCTCAGCAGACAGTATCACACAGGATAACATTAGATACACAGCTCAGCAGACGGTATCACACAGGAGAGGATTAGATGCCCAGCTCAGCAGACAGTATCACACAGGATAGGATTAGATACACAGCTCAGCAGACGGTATCACACAGGATAGGATTAGATACACAGCTCAGCAGACAGTATCACACAGGATAGGATTAGATACACAGCTCAGCAGACAGTATCACACAGGATAGGATTAGATACACGGCTCAGCAGACAGTATCACACAGGATAACATTAAATACACAGCTCAGCAGACAGTATCACAGGATAGGATTAGATACACAGCTCAGCAGACGGTATCACACAGGATAGGATTAGATACACAGCTCAGCAGACAGTATCACACAGGATAGGATTAGATACACGGCTCAGCAGTCAGTATCACACAGGAGGATTAGATACACAGCTCAGCAGACAGTATCACACAGGATAGGATTAGATACACGGCTCCGCAGACAGTATCACACAGGAGAGGATCAGATACACGGCTCAGCAGACCGTATCACACAGGAGAGGATTAGATACACGGCTCAGCAGACAGTATCACACAGGTGAGGATCAGATGCAGCTCAGCAGACAGTATCACACAGGACAGGATTAGATACATGGCTCAGCAGACGGTATCACACAGGATAGGATTAGATACACAGCTCAGCAGACAGCATTACACAGGATAGGATTAGATACACGGCTCAGCAGACAGTATCACACAGGATAGGATTAGATACAGCTCAGCAGACAGTATCACACAGGAGAGGATTAGATACATGTGGGGTGCGGTACCTCTGCAGCTCGTCGGGGGTGAGCTCTGTCGTCCTCTCTTCTCCAGTGATCAGGGCGATCTCATCTTTAAATAACTGAATTTGCTTCTTCAGACGCACGATTATCTGAGAAACATCAAGAAGAAACAAACAATCTGTGTGGGAAGTAACGTACTCTCCCCATGTGCACGACTACAGCAGCAGAGCTATCAAGCATGTGCTTTCCCCGCAGCACAGAGGATTTCAGCTCAGTAGCATGCAGGCGGGAATATTCTTACCAGCTGCGGGTCGATCTCCTCGTTGAGCACGGCTTCATTCTTGATCAGAGAGACTCTTTGTGCAAAGCGACAGGTGGAGATGGATTCCTGCGGCAGATCACAGACATTAGATGAACGGACGAGATTCTTACAGGATTTTATTACAATCTCATCCTCCTTCCGGAGACAATGTCTGTAACTCATCTCCTACCAGCTACATGATACAGCGGCACTGTGGGGCCCGGAGCCGCCCGGATCAGCCACTGGGGGCCACACGCCGCCTGCACAGAATGGTGCCGATATACAGGAATGATGGCGACCGGACGGAGACCGAGCCGCACTCCGCTCAAACACTTACATCAATGTTACTCTTGTCTAAGGACAGGGTGGCGATCATGGTGGTCATACAGTTCCCCCCGAGGCTGTCCCGCAGCACCGAGGTCATCATGGAGTTTCTGTACGGTATATGGGAGCGATTCTTCTCAGCCAGCGCAATAATCACCTGGAAAAGCGACAGCAGTTATATACTGATCATACATACACACTGACCGTATACTACATGTGTACAGTATATAACGTGTGTACAGGGGCAGTCACTGGGCATACATTACTGATCCTGTATTATACCCCAGAGCTGCACTCACTATTCTGCTGGTGCAGTCACTGTGCACATACATTACATTACTGATCCTGAGTTACAGCCTGTATTATACTCCAGAGCTGCACTCACTATTCTGCTGGTGCAGTCACTGTGTACATACATTACATTACTGATCCTGAGTTACATCCTGTATTATACTCCAGAGCTGCACTCACTATTCTGCTGGCACAGTCACTGTGTACATACATTACATTACTGATCCTGAGTTACATCCTGTATTATACTTCAGAGCTGCACTCACTATTCTGCTGGTGCAGTCACTGTGCACATACATTACATTACTGATCCTGAGTTACATCCTGTATTATACTCCAGAGCTGCACTCACTATTCTGCTGGTGCAGTCACTGTGCACATACATTACATTACTGATCCTGAGTTACATCCTGTATTATACTCCAGAGCTGCACTCACTATTCTGCTGGTGCAGTCACTGTGCACATACATTACATTACTGATCCTGAGTTACATCCTGTATTATACTCCAGAGCTGCACTCACTATTCTGCTGGTGTAGTCACTGTGTACATACATTACATTACTGATCCTGAGTTACATAATGTATTATACTCCAGAGCTGCACTCACTATTCTGCTGGTGCAGTCACTGTGTACATACATTACATTACTGATCCTGAGTTACATAATGTATTATACCCCAGAGCTGCACTCACTATTCTGCTGGTGCAGTCACTGTGTACATACATTACTGATCCTGAGTTACATCCTGTATTATACTCCAGAGCTGCACTCACTATTCTGCTGGTGCAGTCACTGTGCACATACATTACATTACTGATCCTGAGATACCTCCTGTATTATACCCCAGATCTGCACTCACTATTCTGCTGGTGCAGTCACTGTGTACATACATTACATTACTGATCCTGAGATACCTCCTGTATTATACCCCAGAGCTGCACTCACTATTCTGCTGGTGCAGTCACTGTGTACATACATTACATTACTGATCCTGAGTTACCTCCTGTATTATACTCCAGAGCTGCACTCACTATTCTGCTGGTGCAGTCACTGTGTACATACATTACATTACTGATCCTGAGTTACATCCTGTATTATACTCCAGAGCTGCACTCGCTATTCTGCTGGTGCAGTCACTGTGTACATACATTACATTACTGATCCTGAGTCACATCCTGTATTATACTCCAGAGCTGCACTCACTATTCTGCTGGTGCAGTCACTGTGTACATACATTACATTACTGATCCTGAGTTACATCCTGTATTATACTCCAGAGCTGCACTCGCTATTCTGCTGGTGCAGTCACTGTGTACATACATTACATTACTGATCCTGAGTTACATCCTGTATTATACTCCAGAGCTGCACTCACTATTCTGCTGGTGCAGTCACTGTGTACATACATTACATTACTGATCCTGAGTTACATCCTGTATTATACTCCAGAGCTGCACTCACTATTCTGCTGGTGCAGTCACTGTGTACATACATTACATTACTGATCCTGAGTTACATCCTGTATTATACCCCAGAGCTGCACTCACTATTCTGCTGGTGCAGTCACTGTGTACATACATTACATTACTGATCCTGAGTTACATCCTGTATTATACCCCAGAGCTGCACTCACTATTCTGCTGGTGCAGTCACTGTGTACATACATTACATTACTGATCCTGAGTTACATCCTGTATTATACTCCAGAGCTGCACTCACTATTCTGCTGGTGCAGTCACTGTGTACATACATTACATTACTGATCCTGAGTTACATCCTGTATTATACCCCAGAGCTGCACTCACTATTCTGCTGGTGCAGTCACTGTGTACATACATTACATTACTGATCCTGAGTTACATCCTGTATTATACTCCAGAGCTGCACTCGCTATTCTGCTGGTGCAGTCACTGTGTACATACATTACATTACTGATCCTGAGTTACATCCTGTATTATACCCCAGAGCTGCACTCACTATTCTGCTGGTGCAGTCACTGTGTACATACATTACATTACTGATCCTGAGTTACATCCTGTATTATACTCCAGAGCTGCACTCGCTATTCTGCTGGTGCAGTCACTGTGTACATACATTACATTACTGATCCTGAGTTACATCCTGTATTATACCCCAGAGCTGCACTCACTATTCTGCTGGTGCAGTCACTGTGTACATACATTACTGATCCTGAGTTACCTCCTGTATTATACTCCAGAGCTGCACTCACTATTCTGCTGGTGCAGTCCCTGTGTACACACATTACAGATCCTGTGTGGATTCTGCAGGGACGCCCTTGTGTAGATGTATTTTGGGGTCTCAGCGCCCCCCTGAGGCCATGTGAAGGGTGCGGCAGCCTCTGGTGAGTTCTGGTTTTCCATGTTGCCCTGGTTTGTGTCTGCGCTGTGACGGATCATCCAGAGCAGAGTTCGGGGGTCCGATATGACCCCGTGATACACAGAGAAGCCTTTCCGGCCTCACCCTGAGCGCCGTGTCCTCGTCTTCTGCTCTTTTAATGGCTCCGCTCATAGAGCCGCCATTGTTCCCAGACACGTGGGTGTTCCGCTCATCCAGAGATCTCAGCCGGTCAGGCTCTGTTCACACATGTGTCAGTATCGGTGAGATTTCTGATATCTCGCGCCCCCGCTTTCCTTTTCCCTGTCGCTGGTGTGCAGCTCTGTAGTGTTTCCTGAACACAGCGGGTGAATGGTGGCAGCGTTTTTTTAGGCCAATTAATTCCTAAAAATCATAACAAAAAAAACGCAACCAAAATTGCACAAAATCCCCTGTGATCTGCGCGATTCCAGCCAACACTGTAGGTATGGCGGAGAAAAATCTACAGAAAAAAGGAGCGCAATTCCGAATCGAGCCCCCCGTGTTGGGGGAGTCAGGAGAGAGGTCGTCAGCCAAACTATGGCTCATCCGTCAGGTATCTAATGTGAACAAGGGCTTAACTCCTACAAGGTATTGTCTTGTGTTAGAAGCGTCAAGGCTTGTAAAGTGTGGTTTAAAGGGACGGTTCAGCACTTAAGTGATCAGTCCCAGGTTGGTGGGGCCGATATCCGTCACCCCGCTGACCAGCAGATCCTGCCCCCGCCAGCAGTGCAGAGGTGGAGCAGCACAGCGCCATACACCATGCAGTGGTCACTTCCGGGTACTGCAGCTTCACATTCACTTCAATACATGGTATCCGGAGCTGTGCTGCACCAGGTACCACTGCCGGGGCGGTGCTGGGAGGTCAGATATCCTAAGGTGAGCTCATCAATGCATTACTCCTGATCAACCTAATAAATGCAATGTATGAGGAGATCTCCGTTCTGAAGACTGGAGACAGTGGTGGGGGGCATTACTGTAGGATACAATCCACAGCTACTTCAGAACCACTTTGATAGAAGGCTGCAGACATTTCTGGCTGTCACTTATTATAATATTCCTGTTGCAGTCGCTGGGACTATTAGCGCCCCATTCTGGCCTGGAACGTCAGTGTCAGTGCGGCTGCCCCATGACCCGGTTGTGGGTTGATGCGGTGCCCGCTCACCTGCTCCAGGTAGTGCAGGGACAGGTTGATGTACTTGGCCTCGGTCAGCAGCTGCCCCCCGATTCCGCTCTTGGCCACGCGCTCAGATCCCGCCAGGTCCACAAGGTGCAGCTTGGAGCGGCGGACGGTGGCGGAGCCGGGCTCTTTGCTGGAGATGTGGATGGTGAAAATACAGTGCGAGCGGGTGGACGCCTGGTTCATCGGAGTCTAGAAAGGCAGAAAGGAGAATCAGTGTAAAAAAACATCAGCAACTAACTGACAAGATCTCTGCTTGCTGTCATTTACTGGGGACTTTCTTATTTCCCTCCTGAGCCTGAAATTCTCAAACTTATTCTATTAACTGGACATACATTGCGACAAACCAGGACGGATGTCACTCACTGAGCATTACCAGGATACATTGTGATAAACCAGGACGGATGTCAGTCACCGAGCATTGCCTGGATACATTGTGATAAACCAGGACGGATGTCACTCACTGAGCATTGCCGGGATACATTGTGACAAACCAGGACGGATGTCACTCACTGAGCATTGCCGGGATACATTGCGACAAACCAGGACGGATGTCACTCACCGAGCATTGCCAGGATACATTGTGACAAACCAGGACGGATGTCACTCACCGAGCATTGCCGGAATACATTGTGACAAACCAGAACGGATGTCAGTCACTGATAATTGCCTGGATACATTGTGACAAACCAGGACAGATGTCACTCACCGAGCATTGCCGGGATACATTGTGATAAACCAGGACGGATGTCACTCACCGAGCATTGCCCGAATAAATTGTGACAAACCAAAACGGATGTCAGTCACTGAGCATTGACTGGATACATTGTGATAAACCAGGACGGATGTCACTCATCGAGCACTGCCTGGATACACTGAGACTGACCAGGACGGATGTCAGTCACCGAGCATTGCCTGGATACATTGTGATAAACCAGGATGGATGTCAGTCACCGAGCATTGCCTGGATACATTGTGATAAACCAGGACGGATGTCAGTCACTGAGCATTGCCTGGATACATTGTGACATGAGGACGGATGTCAGATACTGAGCATTGCCTGGATACATTGTGATAAACCAGGACGGATGTCACTCATCGAGCACTGCCTGGATACACTGAGACTGACCAGGACGGATGTCAGTCACCGAGCATTGCCTGGATACATTGTGATAAACCAGGATGGATGTCAGTCACCGAGCATAGCCTGAATACATTGTGATAAACCAGGACGGATGTCAGTCACTGAGCATTGCCTGGATACATTGTGACACGAGGACGGATGTCACTCACTGAGCATTGCCTGGATACATTGTGACATGAGGACGGATGTCAGATACTGAGCATTGGCTGGATACATTGTGACAAACCAGGACGGATGTCACTCACCGAGCATTGCCTGGATACATTGTGACACGAGGACGGATGTCAGTCACTGAGCATTGCCTGGATACATTGTGACATGAGGACGGATGTCAGATACTGAGCATTGCCTGAATACATTGTGACAAACCAGGACGGATGTCACTCACCGAGCATTGCCTGGATACATTGTGACACCTGGACAGATGTCAGTCACCAAGAACTGCCTGGATACATTGTGATACCAGGATGGATGTCACTCACCGAGCATTGTCTGGATACATTGTGACTAACCAGGACAGATGTCACTCACCGAGCATTGCCTGGATACATTAAGACAAACCAGGACGGATGTCACTCACCGAGCATTGCCTGGATACATTGTGACACCTGGACAGATGTCAGTCACCAAGAACTGCCTGGATACATTGTGATACCAGGATGGATGTCATTCACCGAGCATTGCCTGGATACATTGTGAATAACCAGGACGGATGTCACTCACCAAGCATTGCCTGGATACATTGTGACAAACCAGGACGGATGTCAGTCACTGAGCATTGCCAGGATACATTGTGATACCAGGATAGATGTCACTCACCGAGCATTGCCTGGATACATTGTGATACCAGAATGGATGTCACTCACTAAACATTGCCTGGGTACACTGTGACAAACCAGGACGGATGTCAGTCACCGAGCATTGCCTGGATACATTGTGACAAACCAGGACGGATGTCAGTCACTGAGCATTGCCAGGATACATTGTGATACCAGGATAGATGTCACTCACTGAGCATTGCCTGGATACATTGTGATACCAGGATAGATGTCACTCACCGAGTATTGCCTGGATACACTGTGACACCAGGACGGATGTCAGTCACTGAGCTTTGCCTGGATACATTGTGACACGAGGACGGATGTCAATCACCGAGCATTGCCTGGATACATTGTGACACGAGGATGGATGTCAGATACCGAGCATTGCCTGGATACATTGTGACACGAGGACGGATGTCAGTCACTGAGCATTGCCTGGATACATTGTGACAAACCAAGACGGATGTCAGTCTCTGAGCATTGCCTGGATACATTGTGACTAACCAGGACGGATGTCAGTCACTGAGCATTGCCTGGATACATTGTGACAAACCAGGACGGATGTCAGTCACTGAGCATTGCCTGGATACATTGTGACTAACCAGGACGGATGTCAGTCACTGAGCATTGCCTGGATACACTGTGACAAACCAGGACGGATGTCAGTCAACGAGCATTGCCTGGATACATTGTGACAAACCAAGACGGATGTCAGTCTCTGAGCATTGCCTGGATACATTCTGACACGAGGACGGATGTCAGATACTGAGCATTGCCTGGATACATTGTGACAAACCAGGACGGATGTCAGTCACCGAGCATTGCCTGGATACATTGTGACAAACCAAGACGGATGTCAGTCTCTGAGCATTGCCTGGATACATTCTGACACGAGGACGGATGTCAGTCACTGAGCATTGCCTGGATACATTGTGACAAACCAGGATGGATGTCACTTACCGAGCATTGCCTGGATACATTGTGACACGAGGACGGATGTCAATCACCGAGCATTGCCTGGATACATTGTGACACCAGGATGGATGTCAGTCACTGAGCATTGCCTGGATACATTGTGAAACCAGGATGGATGTCAGTCACTGAGCATTGCCTGGATACATTGTGACACGAGGACGGATGTCAGTCACTGAGCATTGCCAGGATACATTGTGACACCAGGACGGATGTCAGTCACTGAGCATTGCCTGGATACATTGTGACACGAGGACGGATGTCAGATACCGAGCATTGCCTGGATACATTGTGACAAACAAGGACGGATGTCAGTCACCGAGCATTGCCTGGATACATTGTGACAAACCAGGATGGATGTCACTTACCGAGCATTGCCTGGATACACTGTGACACGAGGACGGATGTCAGTCACTGAGCATTGCCTGGATACACTGTGACACCAGGATGGATGTCAGTTTCTGAGCATTGCCTGGATACATTGTAACAAGCCCCCCAGCTGTGCAGTACGGAAACCCTTGTTTTCACTGACAGCAAGCGGTGATCCTCCAAAAGCAGAAATGATGAGGCGTCACTCGCAGGCCCGTGTTAGGCTGTACAGGCAGGAGGGGACGTATAGACGCGGTGGAGGACAGCGCAGATTTATAGGCGGAGGTCGGGGGTTTGGTAAATGTTTCTGCCAGTAAAGCGGAACGTGGTAAATATTTAGAGACAGAAGGGTCTTCTTCATAAACATTTACGCTCAGGGGGAGTACGGACGTCAGGCTTTATGGACACGGTCCAGGCCGAGCGTCAGGAACATCAGGGGAAGTTCGCTCCCCGGTGACATAACAACAATGGCACAAGCGCTGTCAATCAAGACCGCAGTGACCATCGGAGGAGACATGGCGCCCCCCAGAGAAGAAGATTTATTATCAACATCCCTGATGTCATCATTACACAAAATGGAAAAAGAAGCGATGTGTTAGGAGCAGCGCAGAGTGTTTCAGGAGTGCAGTGTGTTGACCTTGTGTAGGGCAGTGACCGTCCACTTGTGATATTAGTGCGGCAATCGCTGTGTAAGGAGGACGGAGGAGGCCACGGACTGAGAACGACAAAGTAGAAGAGGAGCCTTCAGCAGCACAGAGTATTTCAGGACAGGGATGTGCTGATCAGTCCAGCAGGGCCATGGTGGAGATCCTGGAAGCATCAGGGTCACCCCGCAGCACAGAGGCTTTCAGGAGAGGCGTATTCTGCGCCGGTTAAGCAGCTGTAAGACATTTTGATTACACGACTTATAAAGGACATAAATCTGAGCAGCTGAGACCGTGTCCGGGGTCTGCGTGTGCCGCCCTCCAGCCCAGCAGGACTGTGGCCAGCAGAGGTTATTACAATGACGACCTCCGCTCCAGAAATCAAGATGTGTTTCATTACTGCATAATCCGAGGAAATGATGAGAGGAGGATGATATCCTGCGGAGTTATTGGCCGGGGTCTCCTCCGCAGCGCGGTTCACTCCTAGTACGTGGGAACGGACTGCCACTTGGGGGCTTCACATTTGGTAGACATTACGCTGGCGATGGGCGACGCTTGTCCGGTAACGCTGTGGCGAGAAGCCTGCTGTGGCCGACAACACGGCGTCCTCCGCAGCCAGGGAAAATCCATCAAGCAGAAGATCCTTGATGATCATCCCAGGGTTCTGAGCTTGGAAAAAGGGAACAGTCAGCGGAGCAGACGGCATGTGAGTTACGAGGCCGCGGCGGCGGTGCCAGCAGTAACGGCACATGTTCACCATTAAACAGCAGAAGAGAAAACCACTTCAAATGGTGATGAGTCCGCCGGCGGGAAGACAATGCTATGATCTCTTACACAAGCCTCGATGCGCTCCCCATACATTGTGCTGGCGAGAAGACAATGCTCTGATCTCTTACACAAGCCTCGATGTGTTCCCCATACATTGTGCTGGCAGGAAGACAATGCTCTGATCTCTTACACGAGCCTCGATGTGCTCCCCATACGGTGTGCTGGCGAGAAGACAATGCTCTGATCTCTTACACGAGCCTCGATGTGCTCCCCATACGGTGTGCTGGCGAGAAGACAATGCTCTGATCTCTTACACGAGCCTTGATGTGTTCCCCATACATTGTGTCGGCGGGAAGACAATGCTCTGATCTCTTACACGAGCCTCGATGTGCTCCCCATACATTGTGCTGGCGAGAAGGACAATGCTCTGATCTCTTACACAAGCCTTGATGTACTCCCCATACAGTGTGCTGGCGAGAAGACAATGCTCTGATCTCTTACACGAGCCTCGATGTGCTCCCCATACGGTGTGCTGGCGAGAAGACAATGCTCTGATCTCTTACACGAGCCTCGATGTGCTCCCCATACGGTGTGCTGGCGAGAAGACAATGCTCTGATCTCTTACACGAGCCTCGATGTGATCCCCATACAGTGTGCCGGCGGGAAGACAATGCTCTGATCTCTACATACTTGGGGGCTTCACATTTGGTAGACATTACGCTGGCGATGGGCGACGCTTGTCCGGTAACGCTGTGGCGAGAAGTCTGCTGTGGCCGACAACAGGGCGTCCTCCGCAGCCAGGGAAAATCGATCAAGCAGAAGATCCTTGATGATCATCCCAGGGTTCTGAGCTTGGAAAAAGGGAACAGTCAGCCGAGCAGACGGCATGTGAGTTACGAGGCCGCGGCGGCGGTGCCAGCAGTGTCGGCACATGTTCACTATTAAACAGCAGAAGAGAAAACCACTTCAAATGGTGATGAGTCTGCCGGCGGGAAGACAATGCTCTGATCTCTTACACGAGCCTTGATGTGTTCCCCATACATTGTGTCGGCGGGAAGACAATGCTCTGATCTCTTACACGAGCCTCGATGTGCTCCCCATACATTGTGCTGGCGAGAAGGACAATGCTCTGATCTCTTACACAAGCCTTGATGTACTCCCCATACAGTGTGCCGACGGGAAGACAATGCTCTGATCTCTTACATGAGCCTCGATGTGATCCCCATACAGTGTGTCGGCGAGAAGGGCAATGCTCTGATCTCTTACACAAGCCTCGATGTGCTCCCCATACATTGTGCCGGCGAGAAGGACAATGCTCTGATCTTATACACAAGCCTCGATGTGATCCCCATACATTGTGCTGGCGAGAAGGACAATGCTCTGATCTCTTACACAATCCTCGATGTACTCCCCATACAGTCTGCCGACGGGAAGACAATGCTCTGATCTCTTACACGAGCCTCGATGTGATCCCCATACAGTGTGTCGGCGAGAAGGGCAATGCTCTGATCTCTTACACAAGCCTTGATGTGCTCCCCATACAGTATGCCGGTGAGAAGAACAATGCTCTGATCTCTTACACGAGCCTCGATGTGCTCCCCATACAGTATGCCGGTGAGAAGAACAATGCTCTGATCTCTTACACGAGCCTCGATGTGCTCCCCATACATTGTGCTGGCGGGAAGACAATGCTCTGGTCTCTTACACAAGCCTCGATGTGCTCCCCATACAGTGTGCCGGCGAGAAGGACAATGCTCTGATCTCTTACACGAGCCTCGATGTGCTCCCCATACATTGTGCTGGCGGGAAGACAATGCTCTGGTCTCTTACACAAGCCTCGATGTGCTCCCCATACAGTGTGCCGGCGAGAAGGACAATGCTCTGATCTCTTACACAAGCCTTGATGTGCTCCCCATACATTGTGCTGGCGGGAAGACAATGCTCTGATCTCTTACACAAGCCTTGATGTGCTCCCCATACAGTGTGCTGGCGGGAAGACAATGCTCTGATCTCTTACACAAGCCTCGATGTGCTCCCCATACAGTGTGCTGCTGAGTAGGGCAATGCTCTGATCTCTTACACGAGCCTCGATGTGCTCCCCATACATTGTGCTGGCGAGAAGGACAATGCTCTGATCTCTTACACAAGCCTCGATGTGCTCCCCATACAGTGTGCTGCTGAGTAGGGCAATGCTCTGATCTCTTACACAAGCCTCGATGTGCTCCCCATACAGTGTGCCGGCGAGAAGGGCAATGCTCTGATCTCTTACACAAGCCTCGATGTGCTCCCCATACATTGTGCTGCTGAGTAGGGCAATGCTCTGATCTCTTACAAGAGCCTCGATGTGCTCCCCATACAGTGTGCCGGCGAGAAGGACAATGCTCTGATCTCTTACACAAGCCTCGATGTGCTCCCCATACAGTGTGCCGGAGAGAAGACAATGCTCTGATCTCTTACCTAAGTTTTTAGCGCAAATACTGCAATGGTCACAATGTGTCACTTTCCTATTATAAACTGATGGATGTGTGGGGCCGCGGGTTGCATTTTGGCGCACGTTGTAAAAATACAGCGAATTCTATCATTACGTGAGGCCGTCGTCCGTGCAGACCGGTGACGCTCCCTGCAGTTTGCGAGGCCTAGTAAGTATTCACACATTAACACGAGAAACAAGAAGAGGAACCCTGCAGACCCCGAATGACCTCATGGGTTACACTCTAGTAACACCCAAAGCTGCGCTCACAGCATAAAGCCTCCTGTTTGGGTGGAGATACAATGAAACAATGTCCTGAGGATGAATGCAGTGTGTGAGGAATACGATGAGGCAGGCAGTACAGGGTGAAATCACGATTAGCGCCCCCCATGGACTCCAGCGGGATGAGGTCAATGTACCTCTCACTTTTACACCAAACCTTCCAAACCCCCCCACGTGTTAATGATCAGGGGAGGCCGGTTGACGGGAAACGTCTCTGCTCTTAGTAGGGTTGGGCTATAAGTAATGATGATGGGTGAACCACACAATGAAGCCATGACGGTCAGCGGCCGCGGACCCGAATGTATTATTATCAGGGGGCTCCCAGATGTGATAACAGCCCCACCTGCCCGTACAGCACCCGGCGCCTTTTATTCTTTCCTTCTCGGCCATAAACACTGGTGAAACGCAGGAGGATCCAACCCTGATCTGATGCCGCACATGCCGGATTCAGCCCCCTGGACAATACCAGGAGGAAGGTGCCATTTTCCTCACCTCCCGCCATCCTCCTGTTCCTCTTCCCTGTCTGCATCGTCTTTTTTAATGTTCACAGACCTTTTCGGCAGGGAGGAGGGGGATGCAGCTGCAGGTTTTCTCTTTGTGTCAGAGGCAGAGAGCGGCCACAGAAGTGAGGAGATGGAGGCTCGGCTCGGGGGAAGCAGCACACCTGAGCGTGCGGGATCTGTTCTCATCTGATAGTTACAGATCCGATATTTAAAATATAACTGGATCACAAACAGATACAAAATGGAAACTAAAGTTTCTGTATTTGAACTGATCGGTCTTTAAAAAATGACCATCTACGTTTCCGTTTTTCCGAGAAGAGTCTCTGAACATCTCTTGTGTTCTGGGCATGTGCAGCGCTAACATACCAGGTGCCCATCCGCTATGAGCCGCTCCCATAGACTTCAATGTGAAACATGTCATGGATTCCATTACTCTCCGTTTTTTTCTGGAAGGACAGAAAAAAACCGGCGCATAGAAAGAAGGAAGGCAAACGGAAGACATTTTATGCCACTTCCAGGCCCTATCTAATGAATGGATCCTGTACTAGATTATTTTTTGCGATCCCAAAAATGAATCTAAAAATAGGACTATATCTGCTGTAGAAGGGTACAGGATGCGAGACCCCAAATCTGTATGTCCCCCGGCAGAATTAGACGCCCGGCTCACCTCGGCTATCATGCGGTTGGTGTCCCCCAGGAAGAGCAGGTTGAGGGCTTCCTCTTCGGTGGTGGCCTGCTGCATGGACAGGTTCTTCAGATGAATGTTTTGGTCTGGATCCTCCATGATGGTCACCTTCCTGGACACAAATCAGAAGATATGAGTATTTTGTAAGCGGATCTTCATGTATTTCTATGTTACACTGGGATATTTGGTGGGTATATTCAGGGGTATCCCCCTTAGGCCCCCTATGGCATAGCCACAGACTAAGCCACAATAGTCTGATCGAGGCGCGTCCCACCCATGTGGCGAATTTCCCAGAAATGGATGTAAAGCCGCCATCATCAGAGCTATGAGAGGGGGAATTAAAGGGGCACGGCCTTTAGGCGTTTCCAACCTGGCTGCTCCAGTCTCCCCCTACAGATCACAACACACCGTCCGTCCGAGGAAATAGCTGCAGACGAGGAATATAAATATCGGCGGCCGCACCATCTGTTTTGTGGCACGGTGGTGGAGATTGGCATCACATTTCTAAGTAAACAGTTACAGGCCCAACTGTGGAGGGCGGCAGTCATTTCCTACACAGACAAACCTATTTTTGTTTTGCTCGTGGTCGGGGCGGTGAGAGCGGTAATCAGTGGATCTGGCGGTCGCACTTAGCGGCAGGTGGTTGGTTTCCAAATATTTTTCGCATGTGAGAAGTCCTGACTGTCTCTATGCCTATAGGAGCAGAACAAATATGTCTGACATACTCTGTGCTGCTGGGGGCCCTGCTCCCGGGGGTCTCCATGCTCCTGCACTAGTTATATGCAGCCCTGTCCTCAACAACCACTACCGGCAGCAGCTGGAATTGTGCGCTGCAATCAGACGTCCCCGATCCTTCTCTCCCCAATATCATTGCTCCAAGCTGAACAGAGCAGTTAGGAGCCCACAGAATACGCAGGGGTGTGCGGGGCGGGGAGAGGTGCGCGGGGCGGGGAGAGGTGCGCGGGCCGGGGAGAGGTGCGCGGGGCGGGGAGAGGTGCGCTGACCGGGGGAGTGGTGCGCTGCCCGGGGGAGCGGTGCGCTGGCCGGGGAGAGGTGCACTGACCGGGGAAGGGTGCTCTGACAGGGGGAGGGGTGCGCTGGCCGGCGAGAGGTGCGCTGAGCAGGGGAGGGGTGCGCTGACGGGGGGAGGGGTGCGCTGAGCGGGGGAGGGGTGTGCGGGCCGGGGAGAGGTGCGCTGACTGGGGGAGGGGTGCGCTGACGGCGGGAGGGGTGCGCTGGCCAGTGAGAGGTGCGCTGAGCGGGGGAGGGGTAGTAGGATAGAAAAGGTGTATGCATAGAGGAAATGGGATCATCACATCAATACACCATGCATATGAGGATGGGCATTTTATAGAAATAACAGCATGTATATATTATGAAATACTTGGCTACTATTATCTTGCCATGGTGATATAGATTGTATTGTAATTGGCTTGCAGTGTTTTTTGCGGTATTTACCCCATATTTGAGTGGACCCGTAACCTCTACTCATGTTGTTGGGTTTTTAACTGTTTTTAATGTCTTTTTGTGTTATTTCCCAATAAAAATTGCTATTTTTTGCACTTTATGATTGATGTGGTGATCCCATTTCCTCTATGCATACACTTTTTCCATTCTAATAGTTCTCAATGAGATATGCAGTAGGTGATCCCCTTTGTTTATTGCAAATTGATGGTGCCCGCTCAAAACTATGGTAGAGCGGGGGAGGGGTGCGCGGGCCGGAAAGCGGTCCGCTGGCGGGTGACTTGTGGGAAGTGAGCGATCACGATGTAACCCATATATGCTATACAGCTCCAACCACAGATCGTCCTGAGAATATTCTGAGCTCATTCATTATGGACTAGTTACAATCGGATAAAAATTATCAACCTGGACTTCTTTTTACGTGAACGATGTCTTGTGAGCAGAGAACAATCATCTTGGTTGAAATTGTTCAATTTGATCATATTAATGGATGAGCCCGATCTGACATTACTGGTAAAAGAGTAAACACATCTTAGAAAAGTCACTACAGAGAAGACCTTGTCCTGTAATAATAATAATAATCTTTATTTTTATATAGCGCTAACATATTCTGCAGCGCTTTACAGTTTACACACATTATCATCGCTGTCCCCAATGGGGCTCACAATCTAAATTCCCTATCAGTATGTCTTTGGAATGTGGGAGGAAACCGGAGTGCCCAGAGGAAACCCACGCAAACATGGAGAGAACATAAACTCTTTGCAGATGTTGTCCATGGTGGGATTTGAACCCAGGACTCCAGTGCTGCAAGGCTGCAGTGCTAACCACTGCGCCACCGATACAGGACCTCCTTCTACAGTCAGACAGGAGAGGACCCCAACTTGTAGACAGTGAGGAGAGGATTTCATCCTATAGTCAAAATTTAAACGACCTCTTCTTACAGTCAGACAGGACCCCCTCCTACAGTCAGACAAGACCCCTCCTGTAGTTAATGAGGAGAGGACCCCTTCATGCAGTCAGACAGGAGAAGATCCCTTCATACAGACAGAGAGGAGAGGACCCCTTCCTACAGTCAGACAGGAGAGGACCCCTTCCTACAGTCACACAGGAGAGCACCCCTTCCTACAGTCACACAGGAGAGGACCCCTTCCTACAGTCAGACAGGAGAGGACCCCTTCCTACAGTCAGACAGGAGAGGACCCCTTCCTACAGTCACACAGGAGAGGACCCCTTCCTACAGTCACACAGGAGAGGACCCCTTCCTACAGTCAGACAGGAGAGGACCCCTTGCTACAGTCAGACAGGAGAGGACCCCTTCCTACAGTCAGACAGGAGAGGACCCCTTCCTACAGTCACACAGGAGAGGACTCCTTCCTAAAGTCAGACAGGAGAGGACCCCTTGCTACAGTCAGACAGGAGAGGACCCCTTCCTACAGTCAGACAGGAGAGGACCCCTTCCTACAGTCACACAGGAGAGGACTCCTTCCTAAAGTCAGACAGGAGAGGACCCCTTGCTACAGTCAGACAGGAGAGGACCCCTTCCTACAGTCAGACAGGAGAGGATCCCTTCCTACAGTCAGACAGGAGAGGACACCTTGCTACAGTCAGACAGGAGAGGACCTCTTCATACAGACAGGGGACCCCTTCATACAGTCAGACAGGAGAGGACCCCTTCATACAGTCAGACAGGAGAGGACCCCTTCCTACAGTCAGACAGGAGAGGACCCCTTCCTACAGTCAGACAGGAGAGGACCCCTTCCTACAGTCAGACAGGAGAGGATCCCTTCCTACAGTCAGACAGGAGAGGACACCTTGCTACAGTCAGACAGGAGAGGACCCCTTCCTACAGTCAGACAGGAGAGGATCCCTTCCTACAGTCAGACAGGAGAGGACACCTTGCTACAGTCAGACAGGAGAGGACCTCTTCATACAGACAGGGGACCCCTTCATACAGTCAGACAGGAGAGGACCCCTTCATACAGTCAGACAGGAGAGGACACCTTGCTACAGTCAGATAGGAGAGGACCCCTTCCTACATACAGGGGACCCCTTCATACAGTCAGTCAGGAGAGGATCCCTACCTACAATCAGACAGGAGAGGAAACCTTGCTACAGTCACACAGGAGAGGACCGCTTCATACAGACAGGGGACCCCTTTATACAGTCAGACAGAAGAGGATCCCTTCCTACAATCAGATAGGAGAGGACACCTTGCAACAGTCACACAGGAGAGGAACCCTTCCTACAGTCACACAGGAGACGACCCCTTCCTACAGTCGCACAGGAGAGGACCCCTTCCTACAGTCAGACAAGAGAGGATCCCTTCATACAGTCAGACAGGAGAGGACACCTTGCTACAGTCAGACAGGAGAGGACCCCGTCCTACAGTCAGACAGGAGAGGATTCCTTCATACAGGAGAGGTCCCCTTCATACAGACAGGGTACCCCTTCATACAGTCAGACAGAAGAGGATCCCTTCCTACAATCAGACAGGAGAGGACACCTTGCTACAGTTAGACAGGAGAGGATCCCTTCCTAGAGTCAGACAGGAGAGGATCCCTTCATACAGTCAGACAGGAGAGGATCCCTTCATACAGTCAGACAGGAGAGGATCCCTTCATACAGGAGAGGACCCCTTCATACAGACAGGGGACCCCTTCATACAGTCAGACAGGAGAGGACCCCTTCATACAGTCACACAGGAGAGGATCCCTTCATACAGTCAGACAGAAGAGGATCCCTTCCTACAATCAGACAGGAGAGGACACCTTGCTACAGTCAGACAGGAGAGGACCCCTTCCTACAGTCACACAGGAGAGGATGCCTTCCTACGGTCAGACAGAAGCGGACTCCTTCCTACAGTCAGACAGGAGAGGATCCCATCCTACAATCAGACAGGAGAGGACCCCTTCCTACAGTCAGACAGGAGAGGACACCTTGCTACAGTCAGACAGGAGAGGATCCCGTCCTACAATCAGACAGGAGAGGACTCCTTCCTACAGTCAGACAGGAGAGGATCCCTTCATACAGTCAGACAGGAGAGGATCCCTTCATACAGTCAGACAGGAGAGGACACCTTGCTACAGTCAGACAGGAGAGGATCCCTTCATACAGTCAGACAGGAGAGGACACCTTGCTACAGTCAGACAGGAGAGGATCCCGTCCTACAATCAGACAGGAGAGGACACCTTGCTACAGTCAGACAGGAGAGGACTCCTTCCTACAGTCAGACAGGAGAGGACACCTTGCTACAGTCAGACAGGAGAGGATCCCTTCATACAGTCAGACAGGAGAGGACCCCTTCATACAGTCAGACAGGAGAGGATGCCTTCCTACGGTCAGACAGAAGCGGACTCCTTCCTACAGTCAGACAGGAGATGATCCCGTACTACAGTCAGACAGGAGAGGATCCCTTCATACAGTCAGACAGGAGAGGACACCTTGCTACAGTCAGACAGGAGAGGATCCCGTCCTACAATCAGACAGGAGAGGACACCTTGCTACAGTCAGACAGGAGAGGATCCCGTCCTACAATCAGACAGGAGAGGACTCCTTCCTACAGTCAGACAGGAGAGGACACCTTGCTACAGTCAGACAGGAGAGGATCCCTTCATACAGTCAGACAGGAGAGGACTCCTTCCTACAGTCAGACAGGAGAGGATCCCGTACTACAATCAGACAGGAGAGGACCCCTTCATACAGCCAGACAGGAGAGGATGCCTTCCTACGGTCAGACAGAAGCGGACTCCTTCCTACAGCCAGACAGGAGAGGATCCCTTCCTACAGTCACACAGGAGAGGACTCCTTCCTACAGTCAGACAGGAGAGGATCTCTTCCTACAGTCAGACAGGAGAGGATGCCTTCCTACGGTCAGACAGAAGAGGACCTTTTGAAGTGTTTCTTTTGTCAGAACCCTGAATACCTGGCAATGACGACACGAGACCTGTGACAAGTAAATAAATACATACGATTCGGATCCATTCATTTACATAATGTGACGATTAAAGACTTTACAGGAATAGATGTTTTTCCCCTAAATAGCGATGTTCTAACCAGCAGAAAAGCTTTTAAAGCCAAGCATTGATAAATATAGGACGGCTGTCTGTAATTTACCGGTAACAGGATACTGCGTGAAGGCAGAAATCAGCGAGAGCTTCAGGATATTCTGAAAGTCATCCGTGCTTTTTAAAGATCATACTCCAGCCCATTCCCATTAGTTATGGTGATAGTGTGCTGGGAACACTGGTTGTCATGAACATTGTACAGAACGGCCTAGGACAGGTGTGGGGTCAGCTCAGGAGTACTGCAGACCCTAAAGGGTTTATTCAGATTTTGTGATCTGGTCGTGATTTTAGTCGCAGTTTTTCTTAACTTAGCAAAAACACTGCAATATGAAATCATGGCAAAAACCTGCGACGTATAAACGGTGAGGGTGATATAATGGGCGTCCGTTCTAGCCTAGAGGACCTATCACAGCGATCAATCATCCGGCAGAGGACCCGTCTCAGTGATCAATCATCCGGCAGGGGACCAGTCTCAGTGATCAATCATCCGGCAGGGGACCAGTCTCAGTGATCAATCATCCGGCAGAGGACCCGTCTCAGTGACCAATCATCCGGCAGAGGACCCGTCTCAGTGACCAATCATCCGGCAGAGGACCCGTCTCAGTGATCAATCATCCGGCAGGGGACCCGTCTCAGTGATCAATCATCCGGCAGAGGACCCGTCTCAGTGATCAATCATCCGGCAGGGGACCCGTCTCAGTGATCAATCATCCGGCAGAGGACCCGTCTCAGTGATCAATCATCTGGCATAGGACCCGTCTCAGTGACCAATCATCCGGCAGAGGACCCGTCTCAGTGACCAATCATCCTGCAGAGGACCCGTCTCAGTGATCAATCATCCGGCAGAGGACCCGTCTCAGTGACCAATCATCTGGCAGAGGACCCGTCTCAGTGACAAATCATCCGGCAGAGGACCCGTCTCAGTGACCAATCATCTGGCAGAGGACCCGTCCCAGAGACCAATCATCAGCCAGAGGACCCGAATCAGCGACCAATCATTTGGCAGAGGACTCGTCTCAGTGATCAATCATTCAGCAGAGGCCCCTTCTCAGTGACCAATCAGCTGGCAGATGGCCCGTCCCAGCGACCCAACTTCCGGCAGAGGCCTGTCCCAGGGAACAATCATTCGTCAGAGGACCCATTCCAGGGACCAATCATCTGGCAGAGGACCCGTCCCAGCGACCAATCATCCCGCAGAGGACCCGTCTCAGTGACCAATCATCCGGCAGCGGACCCATCCCAGCTA
The DNA here is from genome assembly GCF_032444005.1 of Ranitomeya imitator. Taxonomy (NCBI): domain Eukaryota; kingdom Metazoa; phylum Chordata; class Amphibia; order Anura; family Dendrobatidae; genus Ranitomeya; species Ranitomeya imitator. The sequence goes on from NC_091286.1 coordinate 13,078,390, forward strand.
CCAATCACCCAAAAGTGGACCCGTCCCAGTGACCAATCATCCAACAGTGGACCTGTCGCAGCGACCAATCATCCAGCAGAGATCTGTAACTATTGTTCATTTTTTTAAATGGCCATTGCTACCGAGTGGCTGAGTCTGTAAGGGGCTGCGTCTTTGGGGGGATGAGTCTAAGGGGCTGTGTCTGTGGGGAGCTGCATGTGTAAGGGGATGAGTCTGTAAGGGGCTACTTCTGGTGGGGGGGCAGCATCTGTAAGGGGCTACATCTGTGGGGTACTATTTGGCACCTGGGTGTCGTTCCCTGTGCAATGTTGTGCCAGCGGTGGTCACCACCCAGTAGTACTCTTAATAGAGTAGGGACCACTACAGAGGTCGCTGTGACGTGGCAGTGGGCTTATGCACTTTGGTCAATATGATAATTAAGAAGGCCGTGTTCAGTTTTGAGACATTCTGCTTCTCCACAGTGGCTCAATGTATAATCCTTGTTGTGCTCCATGACTTTTTCTACAGTTATGGTTTCCGCCTCATCTTCGCCCTGTAAACTGATACAACTGCATAAAACCAAGATGTTATCACCAGATTACTAGTCGGCTCTGACTTACGGGAGGTCTTCCAGCTTGGAGGCCTCATGTTTTTGGTCCAGCAAATCGTAGCCGCACTCGTTGTATATCTCCAGGTAGGAGATGTGCACCGTGTAGACTTTACTGCCATCCTGGAGAAAATATAAAACTAGATGAAATACACCTGTCCGGACACCACAGTAGGGTTACTGGAGACCATATCCCACCTTCTGCAGCGCCTCGAATATGTAGGACAAGGTCCTGGGGATGACCCCTCGGTCGCTGTAACGCTCGGCTCCTCCAGTGATGGTGAAGGTCTTACCACTGCCGGTTTGTCCATAAGCGAATATGGTGCCATTATAGCCGGTGAGAACGCTGTCAGGGGAGAGCAAGCGGCACATGTACCCCAAATCATATTACTAGAGGCTCGGTCTCCATCGCCAATAACATGTTAGGAGACCACATGTGGTATACGCTGGGAAAAGCTCCCAGTGCACACACCAAACCTATCCATAGGGTCCCAGCAAAATGTTTTAACCTATTTGGTTGCAGTATATAATAGAATACCGGTCAAAGGTTTGGACACCCCTGTCTATTCAATGGATTTCCTTGCGCTTACTGGAATGTGCACATTGTAGATTCAGACTGAAGGCGATAAAACCACAAAGGATACAAACATATGGACACTTGTGAACAAACCAGAAATTGTAGCTTTTTTCTTGTACCCCGTTTCTCAGACGACAGCGTTACACCCCATCTGTAGCTTCATCAGGTGTCACCCGCAATGGCTTCCCGCAGTCATGAAGGATTTCCTGGAGGCGCTGAGAGTTTTGTCAGCTGCTTTGCCTTCACTCTGCATCCAACTCATCCCAAACCATCTCCATCGGGTTAAGGTCAGTGATTACGGCAGCCATGTCCTCTTGACGCAGCCTCCATCCCTCTCTTGCTCAGTCACATCGCCCTTATATTGCCTGGAGGTCATTGTTCTGTTAGAACACAGATGATGGTCCAACCGAGCACAAACCAGATGGGACGGTGGTGGCTGCAGAACACTGTGGGGCGTGCTGGGTAATGTGCCTTGTATTTGGAGCAAATCACCACCAGTGTCCCCAGCAGATCCCCCCCCCCCCCCCCAACACCATCACCGCTCTCCCTCATACAGATGTCCACCGATCTAATGTCCTGTCTGTGTTATTCAGCCTAAACAAGTGCCTTCTTGTTTGCAGTCCTCAGTAGAGGCTTCGTTGCAGTAATTCGACTACAAAGTTCTTGTTTCTTGAAGTCTCATATGGAAGCTGCTGTGGACTTATCTGCTACTTGATGTCTGTGCACCATTTATTAGGGCTGTTATCTAAGGTGCTGTCAATTTGTGGTTTCTGAGGATGGCAACTCTGATGAACTTATCCTCTGCAGCAAAGGTAATGCTTAGTCTTTCTGGGGCGGTCCTCATGACAGCCAATTTCATTATAGCAATTGGTTGTTTTCATAACTGCACTTAAGGATCTTCAATGTTCTAGCAATTTTCCAGATTTGCTGACCTTCATGTCTTCTGGCAATAATGGGCTGTGGCTTCTCTGTACTTAGTGACGCGCTCATTGCCATATTCTGGGCAAAGGACAGTTGTGGAATAGGCTCAGCACTGTATGGAGCTGCACACTGACAGTGCCGCTGCAAAAAAAAAAAACCCTGATGGTCACAGACATTTGCTGAAGGTCTGCGATTCCACAAATGTACTGCTAATGAGGTGACCTGACAATTGGAGCCATTATAGATAAAGACGCGTTGAAGCTGTGAGAACGAGGAATATAAGGCAGAAAATATATTCTGGTTTGTTTCTAACAACTTTCTTTCCATATGCGCGTATCCTGTATGGTTCTGCTGCCTTCAGTCTGAATTTACAATGGGCACATTCCAACGAAAACAAGAAATAGAGATAGATATATATATATATATATATATATATATATATATATATATATATATAGAAACCATAAAAATTGGAACAGCACAATGCTCACCGGTGGGTGCCTGGCCTCCTGGGCAAGATGGTCCACTCATCTGCCCACATGTATACAAAAATAAGCAAATTAAGGCAGCACTCCAACTCCTCTTGAAGGTGAAAAAATGTGACTTTATTGAACCCACATCTCTGTGCGACGTTTCGGCTCACACTGAGCCTTTCTCAGGCTTGAGATATACACAGTATATATATACACATACATTTATTACATGATGCAGAATCAGAACAAGTGTATGTAATGTATATAACATTTCAGATGCAGACGGCAGGAGACTTCATCCTCTCCTCTCTGCAGAGCCCACCCAGGTGTGACGGGATATATGCAGAAATGTGACTAAATGCAACGTGTCGTCAGCCCACATGTAATATACAAATTATACACTAGGAATGACAGAAGTGGCTCCGGGGTCACCGGGTCCATCCCAGTGGGAACATAGCAGAGCAGACATAAGGATGGGAAGATACAGATTCCTCCCCCCATGGACATCAGCAAAGTGCGTCACTGACGGAAAAGGTGGATTATATGTACAAGTGCTTCTCACAAAATTATAATATCATCAAAAAGTGAATTTATTTCAGTTCAAAACAAAAAGTGAATCTCATATTAGATGGATCACTCTGTTTGTAATGATTCTATTTCACGTGTTCATTCTGTTAATGTCGATGATTATGGCTTACAGCCAATGAAAACCCAAAAGTCATTATCTCAGTAAATTAGAATACTTTATAACACCAGTTTGAAAAATGATTGAAAAATCCGAAATGTTGTCCTACTGAAATGTATGTTCAGTAATTGCACTCAGTACTTGGTCGCGGCTCCTTTTGCATCAATTACTGCATCAATGCGGCGTGGCACGGAGGCGATCAGCCTGTGGCACTGCTGAGGGGTTATGGAAGCCCAGGTTGCTTTGATAGCAGCCTTCAGCTCGTCTGCATTGTTGGGTCTGGTGCCTCATCTTCCTCTTGACAACAATCCATAGATTCTCTATGGGGTTAAGGTCAGGCGAGTTTGCTGCCAATCAAGCCCAGTGATACTGTTGTTTTTACACCAGGTATTGGTACTTTTGGCAGTGTGGACAGGGGCCAAGTCCTGCTGGAGAATGACATTTCCATCTCCAAAAAGCTTGTCGGCAGAGGGAAGCATGAAGTGCTCTACAATGTCCTGGTAGACGGCTGCGCTGACTTTGGTCTTGATAAAACACAGTGGACCTACACCAGCAGATGACATGGCTCCCGAAACCATCACTGATTGTGGAGACTTCACACTAGACCTCCAGCAGCTCGGATTGTGGCCTCCACTCTTCCTCCAGACTCTGGGACCTGGATTTCCAAATGAAATGCAGAATTTACTTTCATCTGAACACAACACCTTGGACCGCTGACAACAGTCCGGTTCTTGTTCTCCTTGGCCCAGGTAAGAGGCTTCTGGCGTTGTGTATTGGTCATGAGCGGCCGGACACAAGGAATGTGACACTTGTAGCCCATGTCCTGGACACGTCTGTGTGTGGTGAAGCAATGACTCCAGCAGCAGTCCAGTCCTTGTGAATCTCCCCCACATTATTGAATGGCCTTTTCTTACCAATCCTTTCCAGGCTGCGGTTATCCCGGTTGCTTGTGCACCTTTTTCTACCAGACTTTTTCCTTCCACTCCACTTTCCATTAATATACTTGGATACAGCACTGTGTGAACAGCCAGCTTCTTTACCAATGACCTTGTGTGGCTTCCCCTCCTTGTGGAGTGTATCAGTGACGCCTTCTGGACATCTGTCAGGTCAGCAGTCTTTCCCATGATTGTGGAGCTACCGAAACAGACTAAGGACCTTTATAAACACTTAGGAGCCTTTAAGGTGTTTTTGTTAATTGTTCTAATTTACTGAGATAATGACTTTTGGGTTTTCATTGGCTGTAAGCCATAATCATCAACATTAACATAAATAAACACATGAAATAGATCACTCTGTGTGTAATGACTCTATAGCATATAGGAGATTCACTTTTTTTATTGAACAACTCAAATTCACTTTTTGATGATATTCTAATTTAGTGAGAAGACCTTGTATGTATGTACAGTGAAGGAAATAAGTATTTGATCCCTTTCTGATTTTGTAAGTTTGGCCACTGACAAAGACATGAACAGTCTATATTATTAAGGGTAGGTTAATTTTAACATTGAGAGATACAATATCAAAAATAAAATCCAGAGAATCACATTGTATCAATTATAGACATTTATTTGCATTTTGCAGTGAGAAATAAGTATTTGATCCCTCCAGCAAACAAGACTTAATACTTGGTAGCAAAACCCTTGTTGACGAGCACAGCAGTCAGATGTTTTTTTGTAGTGGATGATGAGGTTTGCGCACATGTCAGGAGGAATTTTGCTCCACTCCTCTTTGCAGATCATCTCTGAATCATTAAGATTTTGAAGCTGTCGCTTGGCAACTCGGAGCTTCAACTCCCTCCATACGTTTTCTATGGGATTAAGGTCTAAAGACTGGCTAGGCCACTCCATGACCTTAATGTGCTTCTTTTTGAGCCACTCCATTGTTGCTTTGGCTGTTTTGGGTCATTGTCTTGCTGGAAGACCCAGCCATGACCCATTTTTAATGTCCTGGTGGAGGGAAGGAGGTTGTCACTCAGGATTTTACGGTACTTGGCTCCATCCATTCTCCCATTGATGCGGTGAAGTAGTCATGTGCCCTTAGCAGAGAAACACCCCTAAAACATGTTTCTACCTCCATGCTTGACAGTGGGGATGGTGTTCTTTGGGTCATAGGCAGCATTTCTCTTCTTCCAAACATGGCAAGCTGAGTTAATGCCAAATACCTCAATTTTTGTCTCATTTGACCACATCACCTTCTCCCAATCAGTCACAGAATCATCCAGGTGTTCATTGGCAAACTTCAGACGGGCCTGCACATGTGCCTCCTTGAGCAGGGGACCTTGCGGGCACTGCAAGATTTTATATCTTTACTCCATAATGTGTTACCAATGGTTTTCTTGGTGACTGTGGTCCCAGCTGCCGTGAGATCATTAACAAGTTCCCCCCATGTAGTTTTAGCCTGATCTTTCATCTTCCTCATGATCAAGGATACCCCACGAGGTTTGCATGGTGCCCCAGATCGATGTCGACTGACATTCATTTTGTATTTCTTCCATTTTCTTACTATTGCACCAACAGTTGTCTCCTTCTCACCCAGCGTCTTACTTATGGTTTTGTAGCCCATTCCAGGTTTATGCAGGTCTATCATCTTGTCCCTGACATCCTTATAAAGCTCTTTGGTCTTGCCCATGTTGTAGAGGTTAGAATCTGACTGATTAATGGAGTCTGTGGACAGGAGTCTTGTATAAAGGTGACTATGTAAGACAACTGTCTGTAATGCAGGTAACGAGTTGATTAGAGTCTAACTGGTCTGTAGGAGCCAGAACTCTTAATGGTTGGTAGGGGATAAAATACTTATTTCTCACTGCAAAAAATGCAAATAAATGTATATAAATTTATAAAACGTAATTTTCTGGATTTTATTTTTGATACTCTATCTCTCAATGTTAAAATTAACCTATCCTTAAAATTATAGACTGTTCATGTCTTTGTCAGTGGGCAAACGTACAAAATCAGCAAGGGATCAAATACTTATTTTCCCCACTGTATGTATAAACAGACACATTATATACAGTATTTATCACAAGGCTGAAATCAGCAGCAGACAGCAGCTCGGCTACAATATAAGGGAAGAGACAGCAGCTCCGATGAGGCACTGACCAGAGGGTCCGGAGGCACCCAGCGCCCAGTCAGTGCCGCCGCGGCCCCCCAGCGCCCAGTCAGTGCCGCCGCGGCCCCCCAGCGCCCAGTCAGTGCCGCCGCGGCCCCCCAGCGCCCAGTCAGTGCCGCCGCGGCCCCCCAGCACCTGTCTATCCTGCTAATGAGACTCAACTACGTGTTCTGAAAGTAGATGAATGGGTAAAGACCTCAACTTTGGCTAGAAAAAAAAAAAGGATTCAGACTTGAGATGCTGCGTTACTGAATAAACCTTGACATCTTGAACCCGCAAATTATTATCTGAAAATTCCTTGTGAAAAACATGAATGAAAACAAGTAAATCGCAAGTGAAAATGGCGTTAAAGATTAAACACACCAAGGAAAGACAGAAGAAAAGTCAGGCATCAGACACAGAAGGCCGCAGTTGTAGAGGTGCTCACAATCCAGAATGGAAATTTCCAGCAATTTATTCCCATATAAGTGAGTAAATGGGGGGGTCTTTCAAATCTCATGTACGTATAAAGGAAAAATCTGCTTGAAAGGCTGTGGAGGTCTCTGTGGATTTACCGATCTGTAGCATCACGGTGTGCACTGCATCATACACAACGCAGAAGATGGAATCAGGGCAAAATCTGCACCATAAATGTTCTGCCACATCTGAATGTAGCGTAAGACCCCTTTAGACATTAGATGTAAGGCAGACAAATGTGCCGATTAACGAGGGGCCAATCAACCATCGGACATGTATGGGGGTCTTCAGACTTTCCTTGACAGAGGATGACATGGTGGGAGTTTCACGGACTGTGGATGTACGCTTCTTCCAGGGGTCTCCAACAGCGACTCTGAGAAAAAGGTGAGACACGGGGGTCTGCTAGCAGAATACGCATGGACCATGTGCCGTGGCACCGAATGCCCGCTCTCCTTTTAAAAGTGGGCAAAGCTCTACTCCGACCACACAGGGTGAAGGTAAACAGTGTGACAAGGCTTCATTGAACCACAAAACAGGCAGATAACACAGAACAGTCCCAGAACAGTACCCAAGATGGGGCACATTACAGAGTCTCGCCCTTCTGCTGACCCCGCCTGGATAATGGAAGATGTTACTTTATAGCTCCCAGGGTCGACTACCCCACCTGTGGCAAGCACCTAGAGAGGAGGTTACGACAAGCGTAGGAAGCTGACAGTCCATTCAGGTACAAGGCCTGTTGACCCAAGGGTCACAAGCTGGCTTCTCCGAACATTTCCATGGACCCAGGTGACCAGTGGGTCCCATTTCTGGCTTTCTCAAAACATATCCATGGATTTGCTTTGGTCAATGAAGCAGAATTGTAGTCTTCCGGCCGGGGCCAAGGTCCCCCAAGCTGCCATCCTGTAGAATGATAAATCTGTGTCCCTCGTGATGGAGCCATGATGAATTGGCTGCTGTCCTGTAAAGACTCTCTTGATGTCTGTCTCTCTTTTACAGAGCCATATAACCTCTTTTTATGGTTAACAAGTGCCCTTAATTCAGTATTTACAGGTAATAAGACAAACTCAAACTGGTCGATTATGTAATCTATTTGCATAGATTTTCCTCCTCTGTTTTGAATGCCAAAAAACTGGCTGGCCTGAACAATGTGTAATTGACGTATCAGCAAACATCACTAGTCATCATCAAGGATAAGAGCACAGTATGTTACATCAAATGTCAACTTACAAGTCAATATTCCAGGCTTACACAAGCAAAAGTCTGTTTTCTTGACCAACCAGAAAGAAATGCTTAAATTCAAAAGTCAACATATAGATAACAGTCTATTCTTCCTGGCTTGCAAAAAAATAGACATCTGGTTAATTAAGATACAATGCCGTGTCCTCACAATTTTCTACTATGGGGGCAATCTTCAGGTTTAGGCAGACACAGCCCCCTGTATCAGGATGCAAGTGATCTTGTCTACACCCACTGAGACATGTCCACTGTCGGGGAGAGTTGGGCACCAGGTGTGATTAGCAGGTGTCGAAAACCCATCCTACTCATTAGAACAGGACATATGGACGATAACTACCAATTACGTCCTGGCCGGTGGGTGAAGACGCGACATCCTGGGACCGCTCACTTTCCAATGCGGTGTCGGACCACCCGTTTAAGGCTCCTGATCTCAGGTGACTAAAATGTAGTTTCCCATATTGATTTACACCCAATGACAGCCGCTCCGGAGTGTAAGGGATCAGCTATACCGGGACGATACTACATCCCCGAGGCTGCACAGCAGAGCTAGTCGTGCACAGAATCCCGGCCAGTGATGGAAATATGGGATCTGAAGTCAGAGGTAACAGGAAACCAGCAGAATTACGAGAAAAAGAAGATGTGAGGAAAGCAGGCGGTTTTCTGAGAGCGATGGTCCCGTCTTCCCTCCGCTCACGAGACAACGAGGAACAGTAATGCAGCCAGCCGGGGAACCACCTGGTCTGAATTTAGGGCTGTGCTGCGATGCATTACCGTCCTGGACCCTTATATTCCAACATAAAAAATAATTGCGCCTTTTGTGTGGAGACGCTCCTCGAATTTGGTCCAAGACACCGGCGTCTGAGAAGCTGCTGTGACAATGGCTGAACGCGCGCAGCTTGTTTGGATCACGGAAACTTTCCATCTGCGATCGCCAGAGCCGAGATCCAAAAGCCGGGAGTCGTGCAAAGTCTCCCCCCATTACCCGACATCATTAGACAGGACAAATATGCCGGACCCCGGCTAATAAAAAAGAAGAAAAGGAAGGCGAGAAAACACTGACAGATCTGTGGCAGCCGACAACGCAGGGCAGCGCACCAAAGAATCCGCGCACGCGGGCCAGCGCTCCGCAAATGAAGCGCGGCACATTCACAGATATTAATTGGAAAAGCTCCGAAGACGTCCGGTTTCCGAGATTTAGTGGGGGCGTGCGGGGGGATTTGTAACACGGAGGCTGTATAAATAGGGCCGCGTCACAAGTGGAAATTCTCCGGCATTATTTATACAGAGGCGCTGTGGATATAATGAATCATCCCGCTGTAGCGTCCACGTTACCACGGGCCGTGCTGACCCGATTAACCCATTACTGCCACGGCCCAGGCAGAAGGATGACCCAGGGATCAGTGGTAACCATTTAGGTGCTGGGCCAGTATCATCGCTCTCCGGATGATTGACACTGCCGAACTGAAAGGTCTAAAACATCTCTCCTTGCTGTCACTGAATGGAAACATTAATTACATCCAGAGGATGAAAAGTGATCGGATACTTCTGACAGCTGAGGGTTTGTTACATTGACATGTAATTTTAGGAGCTGAGCACATCCGCAGCACAAATCTCTCTATGGTCAGAGACAGGTTCATCCCCAACGGTTCCTGCCTGGATCATTGACAATATGATTGACAGCTAAAGGCTCCTGCCCCGTCGTTCACCACTTTGGGCCCAGGAGAGGTATCTAGTGGGGGCCAAGGGCAATGACCGTCAACACGCCAGCCTGGGCCACCAGCAGATGGATCTAATGGGGGCCAAGGGCAATGACCATCAACACGCCAGTCTGGGCCGCAAGCAGACAGATATAGTGGGGGCCAAGGGCAATGACCATAAACACGCCAGCCTGGGCCACCAGCACACGGATCTAATGGGGGCCAAGGGCAATGACCATAAACACGCCAGCCTGGGCCACCAGCACACGGATCTAATGGGGGCCAAGGGCAATGACCATAAACACGCCAGCCTGGGCCACCAGCACACGGATCAAATGGGGGCCAAGGGCAATGACCATAAACACGCCAGCCTGGGCCACCAGCAGACGGATCTAATGGGGGCCAAGGGCAACGACCATCAACACACCAGCCTGGGCTGCAAGCAGACAGATCTAGTGGGGGCCAAGGGCAATGACCATAAACACGCCAGCCTGGGCTGCAAGCAGACAGATCTAGTGGGGGCCAAGGGCAATGACCATAAACACGCCAGCCTGGGCCACCAGCAGACGGATCTAATGGGGGCCAAGGGCAATGACCATAAACACGCCAGCCTGGGCCACCAGCACACGGATCAAATGGGGGCCAAGGGCAATGACCATCAACACGCCAGCCTGGGCCGCAAGCAGACAGATCTAGTGGGGGCCAAGGGCAATGACCGTCAACACGCCAGCCTGGGCCACCAGCAGATGGATCTAATGGGGGCCAAGGGCAATGACCATCAACACGCCAGTCTGGGCCGCAAGCAGACAGATATAGTGGGGGCCAAGGGCAATGACCATAAACACGCCAGCCTGGGCCACCAGCACACGGATCTAATGGGGGCCAAGGGCAATGACCATAAACACGCCAGCCTGGGCCACCAGCACACGGATCTAATGGGGGCCAAGGGCAATGACCATAAACACGCCAGCCTGGGCTGCAAGCAGACAGATCTAGTGGGGGCCAAGGGCAATGACCATAAACACGCCAGCCTGGGCCACCAGCAGACGGATCTAATGGGGGCCAAGGGCAATGACCATAAACACGCCAGCCTGGGCCACCAGCACACGGATCAAATGGGGGCCAAGGGCAATGACCATCAACACGCCAGCCTGGGCCGCAAGCAGACAGATCTAGTGGGGGCCAAGGGCAATGACCATAAACATGCCAGCCTGGGCCACCAGCACACGGATCTAATGGGAGCCAAGGGCAATGACCATAAACACGCCAGCCTGGGCCACCAGCAGACGGATCTAATGGGGGCCAAGGGCAACGACCACCAACACGCCAGCCTGGGCCGCCCGCAGATGGATCTTTGGGCCGCTCTCTGTACGGCGATATTATTTTGGGGGAAAAACAGCAAGAGGAAAATATCGGGGCGCCAGGATGGGGAACCTTACGCAATTAGGTTAGAAGGACGGTGGGACAAAAAACAGAATCTAAACTTTCTAGACAGCAGTGACCGTGACTGGAGGAAGTGTCCTGGCGGTCTGGGCTGGATGGAGAAGATAAAGAAAGAGAACCAACATGTCATTGCAGAGCGACCTGCTGATGATCGGAGATGGATACTCTCACAGGTACAATCTGTGCAGGGGGGGGGCGGGATCTTAAACACAATCCTACCCCCCTACAGGAGCGAATCTTTGCCAATTAGATGTCAAGACCCTCTCATAACAGTAGACGTCCTCCTCTGGAAGGCTCCCTACCCCTTCTCCATATTATGCGTACGCCTTTAAGAGCAGATTTTCTGCTTCCATTTTTAGCATTAAGTGACCTAAAAACAATAAGACTTCTTCATCCCCGCGCCTCTGCAATGCAGCCAGTGAGGATAAGAGGCCAAAGACATTGTGTCCTGGTGAGCGGCTGGTTACACGGCAGCTGGGGTGAATCATGACACAGCTGTGTGCACAGCGCACAAGGAAGGACCAGAGCGCCGTACGGATGTCAGCACAGGCCGGGAACCAGGGACTTCCACAGTGTGGGCTGATGGGACACAGATCACCATGCGGGGGTGACGGGACACAGAGATCACCATGCGGGGGTGACGGGACACGGAGATCACCATGAAAGGGTGACGGGACACGGAGATCACCATGAAAGGGTGACGGGACACGGAGATCACCATGAAAGGGTAACGGGACACGGAGATCACCATGCGGGGGTGACGGGACACGGAAATCACCATGAAAGGGTGACGGGACATGGAGCTCACCATGAAAGGGTGACTGGACACGGAGATCACCATGCGGGGGTGACGGGACATGGAGTTCACCATGATTGGGTGATAGGACGCGGGGATTGCCATGCGGGGGTGAGGAGACACGTAGATCATGTGGGAGTGACGGGACACAGGGATCGCCACTGTTGTGAATTCTGTGGCCGAGTTCACTTCTGTGGTCACAAGTGGTATTGCAGTCTCTGGGCTTCCTCCCTCAGGTGTTTTGGTGAGCTCGTTGGCTGCCTTGCTATTTAGCTCCACCTGAGTCTGTCTTCCTTGCTCCTTGTCAATGTTCCAGTGTTGGATCTGAGCTACTGCATCTTTCCTTGGGCCTGCTGCTCTGCTAGATAAGTGCTTCTAGTTTGTTTTCTGTTTTTTCTGTCCAGCTTGCTATTAACTTTTGCTGGAAGCTCTGAGAAGCAAAGGAGTGCACCGCCGTGCTGTTAGTTCGGCACGGTGGGTCTTTTTGCCCCTTTGCGTGGTTTTCGTTTTAGGGTTTTTTGTAGACTGCATAGTTCTCTTTGCTATCCTCGCTCTGTCTAGAATATCGGGCCTCACTTTGCTGAATCTATTTCATTCCTACGTTTGTCTTTTCATCTTGCTAACAGTCATTATATGTGGGGGGCTGCCTATTCCTTTGGGGTATTTCTCTGAGGTAAGTCAGGCTTGTATTTCTATCTTCAGGCTAGTCAGCTCCTCAGGCAGTGCCGAGTTGCATAGGTAGTGATAGGCGCAATCCACTGCTGCTTATAGTTGTGTGAGGATAGATCAGGTACTGCAGTCTACAGAGATTCCACGTCTCAGAGCTCGTCCTATTGTTTTTGGTTATTGCCAGATCTCTGTATGTGCGCTGATTACTGCACGCTGTGTTGCCTGATTGCCAGCCATAACACGCCACGTGGGGAATCACACTAAGGGCAGAAGCTGCTGCACCAGGGACGCCGTGCCCCACATGGTGTGGTTGCAACAACTCCATGTTCAGAGGTTTAAAGATGGCAGCAACAATGAGGCAGCTTATCGAAAGGCCCAAGAGCGGCGTTGCAATGTCATATCTACAAAAACAGACAAAGCCTCTGTGCGCCATCATCTCCATGTTGTCGCTGGGACGGACTGTAGACACAAATCTGCGGCCAGATCCGCAGGTGTCACTAGGGGTCCACCATACGTCACATATACATTGGCAGCTTCCAGTGAGGTGCGACATTACACATCGTCTGCCCGTAGAGAATGAAGAGCTGCACCCCGAGGATGAGGAGCGCGGTAAGCCGGACATGATGGCCGACACCCTGCACCACAATCTTCAGGAATACAACGCTCCATGCTTCCATAAATCCTCAGTTTCAGGACACCGACAATTCACATTTCACAAATGCTCGATTCTGGCCGCTCAGCGCAGGATCTGATCCAAAAATCGGGGTAACAGAACAGAAAACAAGGTTGTTATGGAAAACAGTAACTCCGCTCCTTGCACAAGACTTGAATCCCATCCTGGACGGATAAGAGCAGCTAACCGCCCTGAACCAAACACCAGGGGGGCCGCCGCTGGAGATGACCTGCAGCCCCCCAGTAATTCCAGCTGGGGGCACTCTCACACCGGACCCATTACTGAGCTGATAGTTCATTCCCTTCATCAGAGCAGATGGCTGAGGTCAGGGGTCGGCAGCCCTTGGTACTCCAGCCAGGGTGGAACTACAACTCCCAAGATGCTTGGAGCTGTAGTTTCACGATAGCTGAAGTGCTGCAGGTTCTGATCTGAGTTTGATCTCTGACTCCTGAGTGGAGGGGGAAGTGTCCAGGTGACGGGGTCTCTAGACCCACCTGGAGCATTCGACTACTGATGAGTCAAACACGCACCGACTGTGACATGATGCAAGGACGGTTGCGGCTCTCCGGCACAAGACGGCTGCCGCTCTCCGGTAGGGAACGGCTGCAGCTCTCCGGCACAAGGACGGCTGCCGCTCTCCGGCACAAGGACGGCTGCCGCTCTCCGGCACAAGGACGGCTGCCGCTCTCTCCGGCTCCTTCATTCCTGCAGCCTGGAGTCGATCGTCATCACTGCGGTCGTCTGGCACTGGGAAGGTGAGAACGACGCAGCTGTTGGCAGGTAAGCCCCATATGCCCGCCTGGGCGCTCGTCAGGCCTTTCATGTGGCGTACTCTCACTTTAATTGCACTTTGATAATTTTCCGCCTTTTGTTTGTCTATGGAGTACGATCCAGATGCCCCATTAAAACGTCTCCGGGCTGGTTTGCACGTGAGATTTGGCTACTCCTCACTGGCCGCGTGCTTTACATCATGTTCTTTACGTTATCTAGGACACAGTTGTGATGGGAGGCGGACGTCGGTGCGGAAACTCGCCTCGTGCCGCAGCGGCTTGTATTACTTCTAACATGACGTGTTTGTTCTGGGTTTATAGGAACGGCAGAGCGTCCGAGTAACGCCAGGATAATAGAAGGTCTGCGAGATCCGCGCTGAAGGACATTCTGCAGCAAAGGGCTCAATCCTGCTCCCCAAAGAACAGAGCGGAAGCAGAGGTGTCCGACCCTGGGTCAATTAGGACTTCTGAGGAATTATCGGCCAATGTAGGGAACCAATTATTGAGGACTTTTATGTTCATGAAATGGATCCGACAGGAGGGTGTACCAGCAGGGAACAGGAGGAACAAAATAAAGGAGCCCTCCCTTCCCTCCAGGTAATAACAGATGACACCGAAGAATGAGCACAAAATACCCAGAGCCCAAAACCTAAACAGCAGAACCAGAACGGTAAAAAGCATCGAGCCCGACACAGGAATAATGACCGATATAATGCTATAATCCTTATAGCATTGAGAAAATCATGATTGAAGAAAGTCACCAGAGGAGCCAGGAAGCCCCCGGACAATCCTGATCCGCACAGCGCTGGATGCTTGGGGCCGATGCTGGATTCTGTACGGGGCCCCGCTATTTCCTGCACAGTCCGCGGCGCAGTCATCAGAGGATCCAGGAAGCCCCCGGACAATCCTGATCCGCACAGCACTGGATGCTTGGGGCCGATGCTGGATTCTGCACAGGGCCCCGTTATTTCCAGCATAGTCCGCGGCGCAGTCATCAGAGGAGCCAGGAAGCCCCCGGACAATCCTGATCCGCACAGCGCTGGATGCTTGGGGCCGATGCTGGATTCTGTACGGGGCCCCGTTATTTCCTGCACAGTCTGCGGCACAGTCACCAGAGGAGCCAGGAAGCCCCCGGACAATCCTGATCCGCACAGCGCTGGATGCCTGGGGCCGATGCTGGATTCTGTACGGGGCCCCATTATTTCCAGTCTGCGGAGCAGTCACCAGAGGAGCCAGGAAGCCCCCGGACAATCCTGATCCGCACAGCGCTGGATGCTTGGGGCCGATGCTGGATTCTGTACGGGGCCCCGTTATTTCCTGCACAGTCTGCGGCACAGTCACCAGAGGAGCCAGGAAGCCCCCGGACAATCCTGATCCGCACAGCGCTGGATGCTTGGGGCCGATGCTGGATTCTGTACGGGGCCCCGTTATTTCCTGCACAGTCTGCGGCACAGTCACCAGAGGAGCCAGGAAGCCCCCGGACAATCCTGATCCGCACAGCGCTGGATGCTTGGGGCCGATGCTGGATTCTGTACGGGGCCCCGTTATTTCCAGTCTGCGGAGCAGTCACCAGAGGAGCCAGGAAGCCCCCGGACAATCCTGATCCGCACAGCGCTGGATGCTTGGGGCCGATGCTGGATTCTGTACGGGGCCCCGTTATTTCCAGTCTGTGGAGCAGTCATCAGAGGAGCCAGGAAGCCCCGGACAATCCTGATCCGCACAGCGCTGGATGCTTGGGGCCGATGCTGGATTCTGTACGGGGCCCCGCTATTTCCTGCACAGTCCGCGGCGCAGTCACCAGAGGAGCCAGGAAGCCCCGGACAATCCTGATCCGCACAGGGCTGGATGCTTGGGGCCGATGCTGGATTCTGTACAGGGCCCCGCTATTTCCAGTCTGCGGAGCAGTCACCAGAGGAGCCAGGAAGCCCCCGGACAATCCTGATCCGCACAGCGCTGAATGCTTGGGGCCGATGCTGGATTCTGTACGGGGCCCCGCTATTTCCTGCACAGTCCGCGGCGCAGTCACCAGAGGAGCCAGGAAGCCCCGGACAATCCTGATCCGCACAGCGCTGGATGCTTGGGGCCGATGCTGGATTCTGTACAGGGCCCCGCTATTTCCAGCACAGTCTGCGGAGCAGTCACCAGAGGAGCCAGGAAGCCCCGGACAATCCTGATCCGCACAGCGCTGGATGCTTGGGGCCGATGCTGGATTCTGTACGGGGCCCCGTTATTTCCAGTCTGCGGAGCAGTCATCAGAGGAGCCAGGAAGCCCCGGACAATCCTGATCCGCACAGCACTGGATGCCTGGGGCCGATGCTGGATTCTGCACAGGGCCCCGTTATTTCCTGCACAGTCTGCGGAGCAGTCACCAGAGGAGCCAGGAAGCCCCGGACAATTCTGATCCGCACAGCGCTGGATGCTTGGGGCCGATGCTGGATTCTGTACGGGGCCCCGTTATTTCCAGCATAGTCCGCGGAGCAGTCACCAGAGGAGCCAGGAAGCCCCGGACAATCCTGATCCGCACAGCGCTGGATGCCTGGGGCCGATGCTGGATTCTGTACGGGGCCCCATTATTTCCAGTCTGCGGAGCAGTCACCAGAGGAGCCAGGAAGCCCCGGACAATCCTGATCCGCACAGCGCTGGATGCCTGGGGCCGATGCTGGATTCTGTACGGGGCCCCGCTATTTCCTGCACAGTCCGCGGAGCAGTCATCAGAGGAGCCAGGAATCCCCGGACAATCCTGATCCGCACAGCGCTGGATGCCTGGGGCCGATGCTGGATTCTGCACAGGGCCCCGTTATTTCCAGCATAGTCCGCGGCGCAGTCATCAGAGGAGCCAGGAAGCCCCGGACAATCCTGATCCGCACAGCGCTGGATGCTTGGGGCCGATGCTGGATTCTGTACGGGGCCCCGCTATTTCCAGTCTGCGGAGCAGTCACCAGAGGAGCCAGGAAGCCCCCGGACAATCCTGATCCGCACAGCGCTGGATGCTTGGGGCCGATGCTGGATTCTGTACGGGGCCCCGTTATTTCCTGCACAGTCTGCGGAGCAGTCATCAGAGGAGCCAGGAAGCCCCCGGACAATCCTGATCCGCACAGCGCTGGATGCTTGGGGCCGATGCTGGATTCTGTACAGGGCCCCGCTATTTCCAGTCTGTGGAGCAGTCACCAGAGGAGCCAGGAAGCCCCCGGACAATCCTGATCCGCACAGCGCTGGATGCTTGGGGCCGATGCTGGATTCTGTACGGGGCCCCGTTATTTCCTGCACAGTCTGCGGAGCAGTCATCAGAGGAGCCAGGAAGCCCCGGACAATCCTGATCCGCACAGCGCTGGATGCTTGGGGCCGATGCTGGATTCTGTACGGGGCCCCGTTATTTCCAGTCTGCGGAGCAGTCACCAGAGGAGCCAGGAAGCCCCCGGACAATCCTGATCCGCACAGCGCTGGATGCTTGGGGCCGATGCTGGATTCTGTACGGGGCCCCGTTAGTTCCAGTCTGCGGAGCAGTCACCAGAGGAGCCAGGAAGCCCCCGGACAATCCTGATCCGCACAGCGCTGAATGCTTGGGGCCGATGCTGGATTCTGTACGGGGCCCCGTTATTTCCAGTCTGCGGAGCAGTCACCAGAGGAGCCAGGAAGCCCCCGGACAATCCTGATCCGCACAGCGCTAGATGCTTGGGGCCGATGCTGGATTCTGTACGGGGCCCCGTTATTTCCTGCACAGTCTGCGGAGCAGTCATCAGAGGAGCCAGGAAGCCCCCGGACAATCCTGATCCGCACAGCGCTGGATGCTTGGGTCCGATGCTGGATTCTGTACAGGGCCCCGCTATTTCCAGTCTGCGGAGCAGTCACCAGAGGAGCCAGGAAGCCCCGGACAATCCTGATCCGCACAGCGCTGAATGCTTGGGGCCGATGCTGGATTCTGTACGGGGCCCCGCTATTTCCAGCACAGTCCGCGGCGCAGTCATCAGAGGAGCCAGGAAGCCCCCGGACAATCCTGATCCGCACAGCGCTGGATGCTTGGGGCCGATGCTGGATTCTGTACGGGGCCCCGTTATTTCCTGCACAGTCTGCAGAGCAGTCACCAGAGGAGCCAGGAAGCCCCCGGACAATCCTGATCCGCACAGCGCTGAATGCTTGGGGCCGATGCTGGATTCTGTACGGGGCCCCGTTATTTCCAGCACAGTCCGCGGCGCAGTCATCAGAGGAGCCAGGAAGCCCCGGACAATCCTGATCCACACAGGGCTGGATGCTTGGGGCCGATGCTGGATTCTGTACGGGGCCCCGTTATTTCCAGCACAGTCCACGGCGCAGTCATCTTACCTTTCTGCTACTGGTTTCGCGATACGTTCAAATATGGCTTCCTGCTTTGTTTCTTGGTCAAAAGTCTCTTGAAACCTGCAAAATATCCAAAAATTAGGATCTTTTAGCACCTCTGAGTGTGGAACAGAGCTCGATTCATAACCCCAATGTTTCTATAGAGAACCCCACAGCTCATAAACCATGCACAGAATGAAACAAAGCCCCCCAGTGTTCTGCCGCAGCGCCGGCTTGTGCTATTGTCAGTAAATTGATGGCTGAGATTAGTTCTGGGTAGTAAAAATCCACTGAAAATTAATGTGGCATTGATGTTGTTGGAGGGCCGAGCCGCGCTGAGCCAGGTGCCCCTACTGCAAGGTGTATACAGCGTCTGACGGAGCAGGCCGAGGAAATGAAACACATGGCCGGGGGGTAGAGTCCGACCACGTGCCGGAATATAAGAGGAGGGGGCGCCAGCTCCGGACATCACAAAGTCATCTAAGTGGAAAGTTCACAGCTCCGAGCACAAGAACTGGAGGACAGTAGGGAGGCCAAGGGGAACCGCGGAGGCCGAAGCCGCCCAAGGCAATGCTCGCAAGTCCAAGAAGGTCAAGGGTGGTGAATGAACTCATGGATAGAGGCCTGGTGGTCTAGGTGGGGTGGGGGTTGAAGGCATTTATAGAGAAACCTGGTGGCCTACGGAGGTGTATGGACTCATGGAGATATTCATGATAGTCTGGGGAAGCAAAAATATATTCATACGGACATATCCCTGGTGGTCTAGGGTGGTGCACAGACTCATGGAGATATCCCTGGTGGTGCAGGGTGGTGCACAGACTCATGGAGATATCCCTGGTGGTGCAGGGTGGTGCACAGACTCATGGAGATATCCCTGGTGGTCTAGGGTGGCGAACAGACTCATGGCGATATCCCTGGTGGTCTAGGGTGGCGCACAGACTCATGAAGATATCCCTGGTGGTCTAGGGTGGCGCACAGACTCATGAAGATATCCCTGGTGGTCTAGGGTGGCGCACAGACTCATGAAGATATCCCTGGTGGTCTAGGGTGGCGCACAGACTCATGAAGATATCCCTGGTGGTCTAGGGTGGCGCACAGACTCATGAAGATATCCCTGGTGCTCTAGGGTGGCGCACAGACTCATGAAGATATCCCTGGTGGTCTAGGGTGGCGCACAGACTCATGAAGATATCCCTGGTGGTCTAGGGTGGCGCACAGACTCATGAAGATATCCCTGGTGGTCTAGGGTGGCGCACAGACTCATGGAGATATCCCTGGTGGTCTAGGGTGGCGCACAGACTCATGGCGATATCCCTGGTGGTCTAGGGTGGCGCACAGACTCATGAAGATATCCCTGGTGGTCTAGGGTGGCGCACAGACTCATGAAGATATCCCTGGTGGTCTAGGGTGGTGCACAGACTCATGGCGATATCCCTGGTGGTCTAGGGTGGTGCACAGACTCATGGAGATATCCCTGGTGGTCTAGTGTGGTGAACAGACTCATGGAGATATCCCTGGTGGTCTAGGGTGGTGCATAGACTTAGGAAGATATCCCTGGCGGTCTAGTATGGTGAACACTACAAAGGAGGTACCGTGCGCACAACTACATAGAAGGGTGCCTGGGTAGGTTCCCACACCGTAAGTATATATTAAATAAACCCAACACTCATCTTATGTGATCAAACAGAATTTAATCTGGTTCTCCGCCCCCTATGGATCTGTTGTGTTACCACGCCTTACCCCTGCTTTGGAACGCAGCAAACCTTACTATGGAATGCACGGCCATCTTCTTCCGGCGTATCTCGGACCTTTCACCTGATTGGCAGCCTTTACCTCTTTAGTCGGCCTCTTCCCTTCTTTTACCGGCATGCCGCCCTCCTCCCCATTGGACTAGCGGCTGACACCGCGTCCATGAGCGCCACAGCGGCGTGCTGCACGTTCCTCTGCACAGAGGCTAATAAGTAACCAAACAATCTACTCCACGCGCTTTCTATTCCTGGACTACATGGGAAACCAGTATATCCATATATTTACTTTTATATTATTTCACAGACTTTACCGCGCCACTCCACTCTGTTCCTGATAGCAGTTTCAGTATGCATGCTCTTATTATTATTATTATTAGTTTTTTTTCCACCACATCACTCCATATTTTTGATCACACCGTTTTCTCTTCTCACAATAGAGGTAGCTATATTATTGTGATCGCCTGACTCCCACAAGCGAGTCTGCACTCTTATACACTGGTATGTGCAATTTCATTCTACTTTTAGCTATTTTGCTATCCTGACCCTGCCCATCGGGCAGTGTCTCTCCGTGTCATAGGCACGTATTCTAGGTCTCAGCTTTTCCATTCCATTATATGTATGGTTTATTATATATTAATGACCTCCTACATGTGGATACCTTTGGATATACCTTATTTTTTTATTTTTGTTTTGTCTTTTCACTGTTTTACCATATTTGTTAATATTATTTTGTAGTAACTGATGAAGGTCTGAGGTCAAGACTGAAACGTTTGCACTACAGCGAATCACATTAAATTCTGTTTGATCACATAAGATGAGTGCTGGGTTTATTTAATATATAGGGTGGTGAACAGACACATGGAGATATCCCTGGTGGTCTAGTGTGGTGCATATAATCATGGAGATATCCCTGGTGGTCTAGTGTGGTGAACAGACTCATGGAGATATCTATGGTGAACAGGCTCATGGAGATATCCCTGGTGGTCTAGGGTGGTGCACAGACTCATGAAGATATCCCTGGTGGTCTAGGGTGGTGCATAGAATCATGGAGATATCCCTGGTGGTCTAGTGTGGTGAACAGGCTCATGGAGATATCCCTGGTGAACAGGCTCATGAAGATATCCCTGGTGGTCTAGGGTGGCGCACAGACACATGGAGATATCCCTGGTGGTCTAGTGTGGTGCATAGAATCATGGAGATATCCCTGGTGGTCTAGTGTGGTGAACAGGCTCATGGAGATATCCCTGGTGAACAGGCTCATGGAGATATCCCTGGTGGTCTAGGGTGGTGCACAGACTCATGAAGATATCCCTGGTGGTCTAGGGTGGTGCATAGAATCATGGAGATATCCCTGGCTCTCTAGTGTGGTGAACAGACTCATGGAGATATCCCTGGCGGTCTACAGTGGTGAACAGACTCATGGAGATATTCCTGGTGGTCTACAGTGGTGAACAGACTCATGGAGATATTCCTGGTGGTCTAGTGTGGTGAACAGTCTCATGGAGATATCCCTGGTGAACAGGCTCATGAAGATATCCCTGGTGGTCTAGAGTGGTGAATAGACTCATGGAGATATTCCTGGTGGTCTAGTGTGGTGAACAGACTCATGAAGATATCCCTGGTGAACAGACTAATGGAGATATCCCTGGTGGTCTAGTGTGGTGCATATAATCATGGAGATATCCCTGGTGGTCTAGTGTGGTGCATAGAATCATGAAGATATCCCTGGTGGTCTAGGATGATGAACACAATCATGGGGATATAGCCATAATGACCTGGGAAGGTGCACAGACTTCTGGAGAGTATCCTGGTGGTCTTGGTTGGAAAATCTCCATATCCCTATGTATTGCGTCTCTTTATTATAACAGGACATTAATTATTTAAACAATGTAAACAAATCTTACCGGAACTTGTAACTCTCCCGCTTATTATTGACAATTCCGTCTGCCAGATCCCGGGGGACGATGATCTCCAGGGAAGAAGCTGCCGAGTCTTCATTATTGACGGAATAGATCTATACAGAGACCAATACAGAGAGGAGGTCAGCAGAGACCAATACAGAGAGGAGGTCGGCAGAGACCAATACAGAGAGGAGGTCAGCAGAGAGCAATACAGAGAGGAGGTCGGCAGAGGCCAATACAGAGAGGAGGTCGGCAGAGAGCAATACAGAGAGGAGGTCGGCAGATGCCAATACAGAGAGGAGGTCGGCAGAGAGCAATACAGAGAGGAGGTCGGCAGAGAGCAATACAGAGAGGAGGTCGGCAGAGGCCAATACAGAGAGGAGGTCGGCAGAGACCAATACAGAGAGGAGGTCGGCAGAGGCCAATACAGAGAGGAGGTCGGCAGAGAGCAATACAGAGAGGAGGTCGGCAGAGAGCAATACAGAGAGGAGGTCGGCAGAGGCCAATACAGAGAGGAGGTCGGCAGAGGCCAATACAGAGAGGAGGTCGGCAGAGAGCAATAAAGAGAGGAGGTCGGCAGAGGCCAATACAGAGAGGAGGTCGGCAGAGGCCAATACAGAGAGGAGGTCGGCAGAGGCCAATACAGAGAGGAGGTCGGCAGATGCCAATACAGAGAGGAGGTCGGCAGAGAGCAATACAGAGAGGAGGTCGGCAGATGCCAATACAGAGAGGAGGTCGGCAGAGAGCAATACAGAGAGGAGGTCGGCAGAGGCCAATACAGAGAGGAGGTCGGCAGAGAGCAATACAGAGAGGAGGTCGGCAGAGGCCAATACAGAGAGGAGGTCGGCAGAGACCAATACAGAGAGGAGGTCGGCAGATGCCAATACAGAGAGGAGGTCGGCAGAGAGCAATACAGAGAGGAGGTCGGCAGAGGCCAATACAGAGAGGAGGTCGGCAGAGACCAATACAGAGAGGAGGTCGGCAGATGCCAATACAGAGAGGAGGTCGGCAGAGGCCAATACAGAGAGGAGGTCGGCAGAGACTAATACAGAGAGGAGGTCGGAAGAGACCAATACAGAGAGGAGGTCGGCAGATGCCAATACAGAGAGGAGGTCGGCAGAGGCCAATACAGAGAGGAGGTCGGCAGAGAGCAATACAGAGAGGAGGTCGGCAGAGACCAATACAGAGAGGAGGTCGGCAGAGGCCAATACAGAGAGGAGGTCGGCAGAGAGCAATACAGAGAGGAGGTCGGCAGAGAGCAATACAGAGAGGAGGTTGGCAGAGGCCAATACAGAGAGGAGGTCGGCAGAGGCCAATACAGAGAGGAGGTCGGCAGAGGCCAATACAGAGAGGAGGTCGGCAGAGAGCAATAAAGAGAGGAGGTCGGCAGAGGCCAATACAGAGAGGAGGTCGGCAGAGGCCAATACAGAGAGGAGGTCGGCAGAGACCAATACAGAGAGGAGGTCGGCAGAGGCCAATACAGAGAGGAGGTCGGCAGACAATAGAATGTTTATGTGCTATGATAACTCTCAGACTCCGGCATCGGCGATCACTATGCTGGGTGGGCTCCAGGGCTGCAGGGTCGGTAAGCTAAACTTCTGACCCCGACTCCAATTTTGACTCCCAGCACTGGTCACATGACGTGCGGCACAGATTCATCTCAAATATAACATTGGCCAATACAGACTTCTAAAATAGATAATACATTGGGTTCAGTAGTTCGCGCAGCATGTGCTGTGATTGTTTTCAGAATAATTTAGGAAAGTTATGAAATGTCCTATAAATGTCTGTCCTGGTCCTGATCTCAGGATCTCGGCTTTTAATCTTTGCTGCACTTTATGTCCATGCTCAGTAGTGACCGGGGCTGTGGAGTCGGAGTCATTGAGCCGGGAGTCAGGAAATTGAGGAGTCAGAGTCGGTGGTTTGGCTTGCCACCTCAACAGTCCCGCACACACTTCCTCATCCTGATCTATGGTTCCTCCCATTAATCGTCACACCCCTGACCACGATATATGCAACCCCATCTATGGTAACACCCCCTCTCCAGATCAAAGGCCCCCCATAAATGGTCATACACCCCCTCCCCCAGATCTATGGCCACACACACCCACCTGATCTATGGCCCCCCCCATCTATGGTCAAACCCTCCGCCTGAACTATGCCCCTCCTCCCCCCACCTATGGTCACACCCGCTCCCCATGATCTATAGTCGCACATCCCCATCTATGGTTACAACCGCTCCCTCTGATGTATGCCCTCCCATCTGTGGTCACACCCCCTCCATCCTATAGATCTATGGTCCCATCCTACCCCAACCCTCGACTATGGCCCCTTCCTCTAAAACTCCCCCCCCCCCCCCAACTGTGGTCCCTTCCTCTCCTCCTACCCCCATCTATGGTTCCTTCTTCACCCCACCCCCCTGACTATGGTTCCGTCCTCTCCTCCCACCCCCGTCTATGGTCCCTCCTCTCCCCCCCACCCCCCGAATATGGTCCCTTCCTCTCCCCCCACCCCCCGACTATGGTCCCTTCCTCTCCTCCCACCCCCGACTATGGTCCCTTCCTCTCCCCCCGACTATGGTCGCTTCCTCTCCCTCCACCCCCATCTATGGTTCCTTCTTCACCCCACCCCCCTGACTATGGTTCCGTCCTCTCCTCCCCCCTATGGTCGCTTCCTCTCCCTCCACCCCCGACTATGGTCCCTTCCTCTCCCCCCCACACCCAGACTATGGTCCCTTCCACTCCCCCCAATTATGGTCTCTTCCTCTCCCCCCACCCCCCAGACTATGGTCCCTTCCTCTCCTCCCACGCCCCGTCTATGGTCCCTTCCTCTTCCCCCACTATGGTCCCTTCCTCTAACCCCCACCCCCGACTATGGTCCCTTCCTCTCCCCCCACGCAAAAGCTATGGTCCCTTCCTCTCCCCACACCCCGTCTATGGTCCCTTCCTCTCCCCCCAGGTCTCGACTATGGTCCCTTCCTCTCCCCCCGACTATGGTCGCTTCCTCTCCCTCCACCCCCGACTATGGTCCCTTCCTCTCCCCCCCACACCCAGACTATGGTCCCTTCCACTCCCCCCAATTATGGTCTCTTCCTCTCCCCCCACCCCCCAGACTATGGTCCCTTCCTCTCCTCCCACGCCCCGTCTATGGTCCCTTCCTCTTCCCCCACTATGGTCCCTTCCTCTAACCCCCACCCCCGACTATGGTCCCTTCCTCTCCCCCCACGCAAAAGCTATGGTCCCTTCCTCTCCCCACACCCCGTCTATGGTCCCTTCCTCTCCCCCCAGGTCTCGACTATGGTCCCTTCCTCTCCCTCCACCCCATCTATGGTCCCTTCCTCTAACCCCACCCCCGACTATGGTCCCTTCCCCTCCCCCCCCCCCCCCGACTATGGTCCCTACCTCTCCCCCCACGCAAAAACTATGGTCCCTTCCTCTCCCCACACCCCGTCTATGGTCCCTTCCTCTCCCCCCCCCCCCCCACGCCCCATCTATGGTCTTTTCCTCTCCCCCCACGTCCCGACTATGGTCCCTACCTCTCCCCCCACACCCAGACTATGGTCCCTTCCTCTCCCCCCAATTATGGTCCCTTCCTCTCCCCCCACTATGGTCCCTTCCTCTCCTCCCACGTCCCGTCTATGGTTCCTTCCTCTCCCCCACCCACGTCTATGGTCCCTTCCACTCCCCCACCCCCGTATATGGTCCCTTCCTCTCCCCCACTATGGTCCCTTCCTCTAACCCCCACCCCGACTATGGTCCCTTCCTCTCCCCCCACGCAAAAGCTATGGTCCCTTCCTCTCCCTCCACCCCATCTATGGTCCCTTCCTCTAACCCCACTATGGTCCCTTCCTCTAACCCCCACCCCCGACTATGGTCCCTTCCTCTCCCCCACCACCCCGACTATGGTCCCTACCTCTCCCCCCACCCACGTCTATGGTCCCTACCTCTCCCCCCACCCACGTCTATGGTCCCTTCCACTCCCCCACCCCTGTCTATGGTCCCTTCCTATCCCCCACCCCGACTATGGTCCATTCCTCTGCCCCCACGCCCCGTCTATGGTCCCTACCTCTCCCTCCACGCTCAGACTATGGTCCCTTCCTCTCCCCGCACCCTGTCTATGGTCCCTTCCTCCCCCCACTATGGTCCCTACCTCTCCTCCCACGCCCCGTCTATGGTCCCTTCCTCTCCCCCCATGTCTCGACTATGGTCCCTTCCTCTCCCCCAAAACCGACTATGGTCCCTACCTCTCGCCCCACGCAAAATCTATGGTCCCTTCCTCTAAACCCACTATGGTCCCTACCTCTCCCCCCACGCAAAAACTATGGTCCCTTCCTCTCCCCACACCCCGTCTATGGTCCCTTCCTCTCCCCCCCCCCCACGCCCCATCTATGGTCTTTTCCTCTCCCCCCACGTCCCGACTATGGTCCCTACCTCTCCCCCCACACCCAGACTATGGTCCCTTCCTCTCCCCCCAATTATGGTCCCTTCCTCTCCCCCCACGCCCCCCCGACTATGGTCCCTTCCTCTCCTCCCACGTCCCGTCTATGGTCCCTTCCTCTCCCCCACCCACGTCTATGGTCCCTTCCACTCCCCCACTATGGTCCCTTCCTCTAACCCCCACCCCGACTATGGTCCCTTCCTCTCCCCCCACGCAAAAGCTATGGTCCCTTCCTCTCCCTCCACCCCATCTATGGTCCCTTCCTCTAACCCCACTATGGTCCCTTCCTCTAACCCCCACCCCCGACTATGGTCCCTTCCTCTCCCCCACCACCCCGACTATGGTCCCTACCTCTCCCCCCACCCACGTCTATGGTCCCTACCTC
The DNA here is from genome assembly GCF_032444005.1 of Ranitomeya imitator. Lineage (NCBI taxonomy): Eukaryota > Metazoa > Chordata > Amphibia > Anura > Dendrobatidae > Ranitomeya > Ranitomeya imitator. Next base: position 13,105,265 of record NC_091286.1, read on the forward strand.
TCCCCCCACCCACGTCTATGGTCCCTTCCACTCCCCCACCCCTGTCTATGGTCCCTTCCTATCCCCCACCCCGACTATGGTCCATTCCTCTGCCCCCACGCCCCGTCTATGTTCCCTACCTCTCCCTCCACGCTCAGACTATGGTCCCTTCCTCTCCCCGCACCCTGTCTATGGTCCCTTCCTCCCCCCACTATGGTCCCTACCTCTCCTCCCACGCCCCGTCTATGGTCCCTTCCTCTCCCCCCATATCTCGACTATGGTCCCTTCCTCTCCCCCAAAACCGACTATGGTCCCTACCTCTCGCCCCACGCAAAATCTATGGTCCCTTCCTCTAAACCCACTATGGTCCCTTCCTCTCCCCCCACGCCCCGTCTATGGTCCCTACCTCTCCCTCCATGCTCAGACTATGGTCCCTTCCTCTCCCCGCATCCCGTCTATGGTCCCTTCCTCCCCCCACGCCCAGACTATGGTCCCCCCCCCCAATTATGGTCCCTTCCTCTCCACTCACTCCCCCCCCCCCCCCCCGACTATGGTCCCTTCCTCTCCTCCCACGCCCCGTCTATGGTCCCTTCCTCTCCCCCCACGCCCCGTCTATGGTCCCTACCTCTCCCTCCATGCTCAGACTATGGTCCCTTCCTCTCCCCGCACCCGTCTATGGTCCCTTCGTCCCCCCCACGCCCAGACTATGGTCCCTTCCTCTCCCCCCACCCCGACTACGGTCCCTTCCTCTCCTCCCACGCTCCGTCTATGGTCCCTTCCTCTCCCCCCACGCCCCGTCTATGGTCCCTACCTCTCCCTCCATGCTCAGACTATGGTCCCTTCCTCTCCCCGCACCCCGTCTATGGTCCCTTCCTCCCCCCCCCACGCCCAGACTATGGTCCATTCCTCTCCCCCCACCCCGTCTATGGTCCCTTCCTCTCCCCCCACCCCCGACTATGGTCCCTTCCTCTTCCCCCCACGCCCACTCTATGGTCCTTTCCTCTCCTCCCACACCCGTCTTTGCTTCCTTGCTCTCCCCCAACTTGTCATAAAAATAAAAAAGGAGTCGGTGATAACAGCCATCGGCGCCTCCCGAGCCCTCCGCTCTCACCCCGGCCTCGGACCCTCCGCTCTCACCCCGGCCTCGGACCCTCCGCTCTCACCCCGGCCCCTCCGCTCTCACCCCGGCCTCGGACCCTCCGCTCTCATCCTGGACCCTCCGCTCTCACCCCGGCCTCAGACCCTCCGCTCTCACCCCGGCCCCTCCGCTCTCACCCCGGCCTCGGACCCTCCGCTCTCATCCCGGACCCTCCGCTCTCACCCCGGCCTCGGACCCTCCGCTCTCACCCCGGTCCTTACACTCTCATCCCGGCCTCAGACCCTCCACTCTCACCCCGGCCCCTCCGTTCTCACCCCGGCCTCGGACCCTCCGCTCTCACCTCGGCCCCTCCGCTCTCACCCCGGCCTCCGACCCTCCGCTCTCACCTCGGACCCCCGCTCTCGACCCGACCTCGGCCCCTCCGCTCTCACCCCAGCCCCGCTCACTCCGCTCTCACCCCGGCCCCTCCACTCTCACCCCGGCCTCGGACCCTCCGCTCTCATCCCGGACCCTCCGCTCTCACCCCGGCCTCGGACCCTCCGCTATCACCCCGGCCTCGGACCCTCCGCTATCACCCCGGCCCCTCCGCTCTCACCCCGGCCTCGGACCCTCCGCTCTCACCCCGGCCTCGGACCCTCCGCTCTCGCCCCGGCCCCTCCGCTCTCACCCCGGCCTCGGACCCTCCGCTCTCGCCCCGGACCCGGCCCCTCCGCTCTCGCCCCGGCCCCTCCGCTCTCACCCCGGCCCCTCCGCTCTCGCCCCGGACCCTGCGCTCTCACCCCGGCCCCTCCGCTCTCGCCCCAGACCCGGCCCCTCCGCTCTCACCCCGGCCCCTCCGCTCTCACCCCAGACCCGGACCCTCCGCTCTCACCCCGGCCCCCCCGCTCTCGCCCCGGACCCTCCGCTCTCGCCCCGGCCTCGGACCCTCCGCTCTCACCCCGGCCTCGGACCCTCCGCTCTCACCCCGGCCTCGGACCCTCCGCTCTCGCCCCGGCCCCCCAGCTCTCGCCCCGACCCCTCCGCTCTCGCCCCGACCCCTCCGCTCTCGCCCCGACCCCTCCGCTCTCGCCCCGGGCCCTCCGCTCTCGCCCCGGGCCCTCCGCTCTCGCCCCGGACCCTCCGCTCTCGCCCCGGGCCCTCCGCTCTCACCCCGGCCTCGGACCCTCCGCTCTCGCCCCGGCCCCTCCGCTCTCACCCCGGCCTCGGACCCTCCACTCTCGCCCCGGCCCCGGACCCTCCGCTCTCGCCCCGGACCCTCCGCTCTCGCCCCGGACCCTCCGCTCTCACCCCGGCCTCGGACCCTCCGCTCTCGCCCCGGCCCCTCCGCTCTCACCCCAGACCCGGCCCCTCCGCTCTCACCCCGGCCCCTCCGCTCTCACCCCGGACCCTGCGCTCTCACCCCGGACCCGGCCCCTCCGCTCTCACCCCGGCCCCTCCGCTCTCACCCCAGACCCGGACCCTCCGCTCTCACCCCGGCCCCTCCGCTCTCGCCCCGGCCCCCCCGCTCTCGCCCCGGACCCTCCGCTCTCGCCCCGGACCCTCCGCTCTCGCCCCGGACCCTCCGCTCTCGCCCCGGACCCTCCGCTCTCGCCCCGGCCTCGGACCCTCCGCTCTCACCCCGGCCTCGGACCCTCCGCTCTCACCCCGGCCTCGGACCCTCCGCTCTCACCCCGGCCTCGGACCCTCCGCTCTCACCCCGGACCCTCCGCTCTCACCCCGGCCTCGGACCCTCCGCTCTCACCCCAGACCCTCCGCTCTCACCCCGGCCTCGGACCCTCCGCTCTCGCCCCGGCCTCGGACCCTCCGCTCTCGCCCCGGCCCCTCCGCTCTCACCCCGGCCTCGGACCCTCCGCTCTCACCCCAGACCCGGCCCCTCCGCTCTCACCCCAGACCCGGCCCCTCCGCTCTCACCCCAGACCCGGCCCCTCCGCTCTCGCCCCGGACCCTGCGCTCTCACCCCGGCCCCTCCGCTCTCACCCCAGACCCGGCCCCTCCGCTCTCACCCCAGACCCGGACCCTCCGCTCTCGCCCCGGACCCTCCGCTCTCGCCCCGGACCTTCCGCTCTCGCCCCGGACCCTCCGCTCTCACCCCGGACCCTCCGCTCTCACCCCGGCCCCCCCGCTCTCACCCCGGACCCTCCGCTCTCGCCCCGGACCTTCCGCTCTCGCCCCGGACCCTCCGCTCTCACCCCGGCCCCCCCGCTCTCGCCCCGGACCCTCCGCTCTCGCCCCGGACCCTCCGCTCTCGCCCCGGACCTTCCGCTCTCGCCCCGGACCCTCCGCTCTCACCCCGGACCCTCCGCTCTCACCCCGGCCCCCCCGCTCTCGCCCCGGACCCTCCGCTCTCGCCCCGGACCCTCCGCTCTCGCCCCGGACCCTCCGCTCTCGCCCCGGACCCTCCGCTCTCGCCCCGGACCCTCCGCTCTCGCCCCGGACCCTCCGCTCTCCCCCCGGACCCTCCGCTCTCACCCCGGCCTCGGCCCCTCCGCTCTCGCCCCGGACCCTCCGCTCTCACCCCGGCCTCGGCCCCTCTGCTCTCACCCCGGCCCCTCCGCTCTCGCCCCGGCCCCTCCGCTCTCCCTCGGCCCCTCCGCTCTCGCCCCGGCCCCTCCGCTCTCGCCCCGGCTCCTCCGCTCTCCCTCGGCCCCTCCGCTCTCCCTCGGCCCCTCCGCTCTCGCCCCGGCCCCTCCGCTCTCGCCCCGGCCCCTCCGCTCTCCCTCGGCCCCTCCGCTCTCGCCCCGGCCCCTCCGCTCTCCCTCGGCCCCTCCGCTCTCGCCCCGGCCCCTCCGCTCTCGCCCCGGCCCCTCCGCTCTCGCCCCGGCCCCTCCGCTCTCACCCCGGCCTCGGCCCCTCCGCTCTCGCCCCGGCCCCTCCGCTCTCGCCCCGGCCCCTCCGCTCTCGCCCCGGCCCCTGCGCTCTCGCCCCGGCCCCTGCGCTCTCGCCCCGGCCCCTCCGCTCTCGCCCCGGCCCCTCCGCTCTCGCCCCGGCCCCTCCGCTCTCACCCCGGACCCTCCGCTCTCACCCCGGCCTCGGCCCCTCCGCTCTCGCCCCGGCCCCTCCGCTCTCGCCCCGGCCCCTCCGCTCTCGCCTCGGCCGCTCCGCTCTCACCCCGGCCTCGGCCCCTCCGCTCTCGCCTCGGCCCCTCCGCTCTCGCCCCGGCCCCTCCGCTCTCACCCCGGCCCCTCCGCTATCACCCCGGCCCCTCCGCTCTCGCCCCGGCCCCTCCGCTCTCGCCCCGGCCCCTCCGCTCTCACCCCGGCCGGCCTCCTGCTCGGCTTCACTCGCGCGTAGATCTGGATCGTCTGCTTCACCATGTTCCCGGCTCCTCACAGACAGGTGCGGGCACCCTAGCAACCGTTACTAGGAACACTATCCAGGATGCTTCGCGGTCCAACCCGGATTCTCATTGGCTGCATTGTGAGGAAGGCGGGATTTACAGAAGCCCTGCAGTCACATGACCCTGTGAGAACCGCTCAGTCACGTGACCGCGCTCCCTGCGGCCGTTGGAGTTATTTATAGTTCCTGTCGCTATTATTAGTAACGTTCTATTTACAGTGATGTGATACATTGTTACAGTGACGTCACCGCGGAGACCACTGTCCGCACACCTGACAGCAGCGTTATTATAAGGAATGGCCTCATTATAATTGCTCAGCTCATTAATATAACTCATCCCTTATCGTAATTAAAATCTTAGTTTTATTGATGGGATTATGATTGCCAGTAATGACGTATTATATTATTATCCAGATGATGGCGGCTCTGCTCTGGGGGTCACTTATTTCCCCTTCTCTTCCTATGAGCCGCCCTTATTGGTGCCCAGGACTTGCGCTCTCAGTATTTACAGCCGAGCAGCCATTTATTGACCCTTTTTTATATGTCACTTTTACAGGATCAGTCATAATTGGGTGCTGTGGTCTTCGTACTTTGTATTTTCATAGCTCAGGGTTTGTTTCAATGGAATATTGTACAAACAATCATCAAACCCTTCAGGAAAACAACAAAACCAAATAACTATGTTGGCGCATAATTTGGTACACGTTCAATGTGTGGGAATAAGTGTCCACGTTCCGGATTCAGGATTGTATCAGGATTTTATGCAGGTAAAATCCTGACCAAATCTGCACCTGAGGTCACTGACAGGTCACCTGCGCTGTCCTTGTGTTTTTTTCTGCAATGTAAGGACATTCTGCGTTCAGACGCGCCGCATGTGCGTTTTCGCGGGTCTGCCGCATGCGTCTTTTAATGCATAGTGGAGACGGGATTTCATGAAATCCCCTCCACTACGCTGTAACATCTGGACGCTGCGGCTCAACACAGGGTCAAAAATGCAGCGTTTCCTGAACGTGGAAACAAACCCTAAGAGGCTAGAGCACATTCACACTGCGGCCACTTCACAGACAGAACCAAAGAAAAAAATGTGCAAATAGCCCATGGTAAGTAAGTAAATAATTGCCCCGCACATGTGCTCCTTCCCTCACTGCAGACAGTTTTCATACACATGCTTTTCTGAAGAAAGACTTTGGATTTTACTGGACTGGTGGGTGCCACTATTTTTTTCTTCTCATATACAAAAGTAAGTAAATAGTAATAATGCATGTAAATAACAAGAGGGACATTGTTTACACAGTTTTGGTCACAAATCTTAAGTACCAAATTGGCTCTGTCACTAAGGGGTTAAGTCACATGCTGTCCATTTCCTAGTGATGCTCCTTGAGATGGTTCTACTCCTTCATTGGAGTCCAGCTGTGTGTAATTAATCTGATAGATAAGGCAGCACACTGCAGCGCCAAAACATGCAAACATGAAACACGAAAATTGAACTGCATTACTGCACTAGAAATATGAAAAATGAGAGCGTTTAGCGCATAAAAATGGCCAATTTTATGTGTACCTGGTAGCCACTTTACGGCATCTCTCTTATACCGTAAAATGGCTACTAGGTACACATAAAATTGGCCATTTTTATGCGCTAAACGCTCTCATTTTTCATATTTCTAGTGCAGTAATGCAGTTCAATTTTGCGTGTTTCATGTTTGCATGTTTTAGCGCTGCAGTGTGCTGCTTTATTTATTTGACTATATATGAGTTGGCGACTCTAGGTTCAGCACCTGTTCACACTTAGTCTATGTTTGGATGTGACGGTCAGTCTTTTGTAATTAATCTGATAGGACTTGATTTGGAAAGGCGCACACCTGTCTATATAAGACTTCACAGCTCACAGTGCATGTCAGACCAAATGGGAATCATGAGGCCAAAGGAACTGGCCAAAGAGCTCAGAGACAGAATTGTGGCGGTGGCCATAACTCGTATCAGCCAAACCTGGTGATAGGTTCATAATAATGTTTTCTAGGCCACAGTTATCCCGGTGGCTTGTGCACCTTTTTCTACCACACTTTTTCCTTCCACTTCCCATTAATATTCTTGGATACAGCACTGTGTGAACAGCCGGCTTCTTTACCAATGACCTTTTGTGGCTTCCCCTCCTTGTGGACTGTGTCAGTGACGCCTTCTGGACATCTGTCAGGTCAGAGTCTTCCCCATGATTGTGGAGCTACTGAAACAGACTAAGGACCTTTATAAACGCTTAGGAGCCTTTACAGGTGCTTTTTGTTAATTATTCTAATTTACTGAGATAATGACTTTTGGGTTTTCATTGGCTGTAAGTCGTAATCATCAACATTAACACAAATAAATACGTGAAATAGATCACTCTGTGTGTAATGACTCTATAGAATGTAGGAGATTCACTTTTTGTATTTTTAGAACTGAAATAAATTCACTTTTTGATGATATTCTAATTAAGGGAGAAGCACTTGTAGAATGCTTATCATTTGGAATAAGAAAAAAAGAGTTTGGGAGTTGCTTGTGCCAAATTTATTTTAAAAAAGCCTCTTAATAAATAAGCAGTTTTGTACTTTCCTAAAATTATTAGCCGCGCTCCGTCCTGGTTAACCAAGTCCACTTTTTGAGCGATTTGGGGGACATAACAAATTGTGAATGCTAGAAAGTTTCAGAACTCGGCAGTGTACCGATCTCCAGTCTTGATGGATTGTTGCAATGTATCACATTAAAGGGACAGGTCACCTGAATTTGGAGGGAACAATCTTCAGCCATGGAGGCGGGGTTTTTGGGTGTTTGATTCACCCTTTCCTTACCCGCTGGCTGCATGCTGGCTGCAATATTGGATTGAAGTTCATTCTCCGTCCTCCGTAGTACAGGCAATCTTACCTTGTGCAGGCGTGTACTATGAAGGACAGAGAATGAACTTCAATCCAATATTGCAGCCAGCATGCAGCCAGCGGGTAAGGAAAGGGTGAATCAAACACCCAAAAACCCCGCCTCCATGGCTGAAGATTGTTCCCTCCAAATTCAGGTGACAGTGTCCCTTTAAGGGCTCGTTCACACGTACAAGAAAAACACCAATTATTCTGATCACACTTTGATCACAGTTTGTTCAGTGCGGTCTCAGTGTCATCAGATTTTGTCATGTGAATATCATTCAAGTGCAGTCCGATTTTTTTCACGGACCGATTGACTTGCCTTGCCTATTTTGATAAGATCTTGTGATCAAAATCAGATATATCTCCACAATTTTCCATTGACTAAAAAAATCACCGATGAGTGGTATCAGGGAAAAGCATGGATAACATTCGATCGTATAAATCAGACTTTGGAACGAGGCGTTACTGTGCCATTTACACCAGGTGTTGGCATAAACCGCCTCATTTAGAAGATTCAACAACTTTACACTGCATTTTCTGACATTTAGGCTATGTGCACACGTAGGAAAAGAGGTGCAGAATTTTCTGCACAAAATCCGCATCTCCTGGCAGAATCCGCAGCCGTGGATTTACTGCGGTTTTAATGCGGATTTTGTGCGGTTTTTATGCGGAATTGATGCGGATTTTGTGCGGATTTTTTGCGGTTTTTGCCACTGCGGATTTTTAACATGGAGGGGTGCAGAAACGCTGCAGACATGTGGAGCACCCCCAGACACAGGGCCACGAGTTCTCGGTACCGGGCCTCTCTGGTTCGGTTCTGAGGCTGTTACGGTGGCTAGACCCGGTCCGCGACCCTGCTAAGGGGCGTCCAATAAAAGGGGAAACGAGTCTGTCAAGGTTTTGTGACGCCACCTGTGGTATTCGGTCAGGGTGACCGACGCTGCTGTGGGGTCCGCTGGGGTGATGGAAAGGCAGCTGGATGGTATACCTTCCCACAGGTGAAGTATGTCCCCAGAACTTCCCAGTAAGGTGGATGGTGATGGTGTGAGGTGCAGTCAATAACGAGGACAGAGGGTTGCAGTCTCTTTACTTCTTTACTGAAGATTTCAGGATCCTCAATCCAGAGCACTTTTAACAGGGCTATCAGAGACCGGCTGGTCCGATGGGCACATCCAGAGTTCCCTTTACAGGTGGAAATCGTTGCCTACCACTAGCACCTGTGTGTTGTATTCCTACCCTGCTGAGCATTCGTAATAGTTCTCACAACTTCTGTTCTCGTTCGTTCGTTCTTTCTAATTCGTTCCAGATGTTTCTAGTTCAACGTCCCCCAGGTATGTTATGGCTAGGACGCACCCGTATGACGGGAAGGCCTGGAGGTCTTCCGGGACCCTAGAGACGCCCCTCTCCCACAGTTGCCCCCTATGTCTTCGTAGGTGTTTAGGTGAGACAGCCAACCTATAATTAACTGTCCTGCAGAGTTTGAAGTAAAGCGTAGAGTCAGTTACTCCCTTGGTGTTCCAGCCACCGGCTACGCGCCTCAGTAGGATGTTGCCTCGGTCTCACGGCACGACTCCTACTAGTTCTCCTTTGTGCTTGATCTCGTTTCTCACTGTTCCACAATATCCTTCGCTTTGTGTCTCTTTCTTAGGATACCGCCGCGGGGTGTGCAGGCGCGGTTCCGTAACGTTCTATTCTGGTCGCTAGGTGCCTGCCAGGTTCCCACGCCTGACAGGGACCCCCCTGTGTCTTCTCCCTGCAACACCCCCTGCCACGGGATGTTGCCTAAATCCAACCCAGTCAGCTTCTGACTAACTTCCTATCCAGCCCCTAGTTTTACCAATGTGAGGAGTGGCCCAATAAATAAAGCCTTTTGCTCCCCCTAGTGGCCGGAGTGTGAAGTGTAATGTGTGCTGGTGATACCTGGTCAGTAGAATTCCTTCAGTGACATCAGACGTACCATCACTCCCCTTAGTGGCAGAGCATCATACTGCAACGACCAGGTCTCTGGGGCGCTGCACATGCACGTCTTTGAAATCCGCAGCAATTCCGCACTGATTTTTCCGTACCATCTGCACAGCTATTTTTAACCCCATTGATTTACATTGTACTGTACATCACAGTGCGGCTCCGCAGCAAATCCGCATCGTGTGCACATAGCCTTAGACAGTTTTTAGATGCACCAAATTTCTAACAAGGAGTGTTACTGTTATTACGTTTGGAGCAAATATTTCAACTCTCGTTTCCCAGACTCGGTAACCGTGGGCCAAAATCAGAAAGACCCAGGACAGTTCTGCGCAGTTGCACGGCCCTGTAAATCTGCGGATCATCAGACATTGCTGTATCTTCCACTGTTACAAAGAATTGTCTGTAGATAATGAGCCCCGGATGGAGGAACAGGCTGAGCGGGGAAACAGCAGACGCCGAGAAGTCAAACTGGACTCATCACAAATAAACAGGAAGCAACTTTACTAAAAATAGCTGCAGCCAATTGGTAGAAAAATAACAGCGACAGCGGCAACATTGATCCATCCAGGACTGTCACCAGCAGATGTCACTGACAGCAAAACACCAGGGCCGGGAAATCAGGGAACATGTCGCATGATACACCAGGATGCGAGCCGAAGATATACAGAACATGATGCAAAGAATGCGACAATCCGGGACACAAGAGAGAGAGTACGTCATAGCTGTACAGATACTGGGCCCGGATCATACAGCGTTATCTGAAAACCATTATTTATTATAATGAGGCCGGACCAGACAAGACGGCGTGTTCTACATAGTGTGCTTAGAGCAGGACCCTCACTCCTCTTCTAACTGGTGAACTATCAGTTATTGGGTAATGTGTTCATTGTCTGTATATTTCTCCACTGATTGTAAAGAGCTGCTGAAAATGATGGTGAAATAGTAATAACATTATATAATCTGTGATGTCACCGCCGATCTCTGCTGATGTCACCGCTGATCTCTAGTGATGGATAGGAGGCATTCTCAGTGATGTCACCGCTGATCTCTGGTGATGGATAGGAGGCATTCTCAGTGATGTCACCGCTGATCTCTAGTGATGGATAGGAGGCATTCTCAGTGATGTCACCGCTGATCTCTAGTGATGGACAGGAGACATTCTCAGTGATGTCACCGCTGATCTCTGGTGATGGATAGGAGACATTCTCAGTGATGTCACCTCTGATCTCTAGTGATGGATAGGAGACATTCTCAGTGATGTCACCGCTGATCTCTGGTGATGGATAGGAGGCATTCTCAGTGGTGTCACCGCTGATCTCTGGTGATGGATAGGAGGCATTCTCAGTGATGTCACCTCTGATCTCTGGTGATGGATAGGAGACATTCTCAGTGATGTCACCTCTGATCTCTGGTGATGGATAGGAGACATTCTCAGTGATGTCACCTCTGATCTCTGGTGATGGATAGGAGGCATTCTCAGTGATGTCACCTCTGATCTCTGGTGATGGATAGGAGACATTCTCAGTGATGTCACCTCTGATCTCTGGTGATGGATAGGAGACATTCTCAGTGATTTCACCTCTGATCTCTGGTGATGGATAGGAGACATTCTCAGTGATGTCACCTCTGATCTCTGGTGATGGATAGGAGGCATTCTCAGTGATGTCACCACTGATCTCTAGTGATGGATAGGAGACATTCTCAGTGATGTCACCGCTGATCTCTGGTGATGGATAGGAGGCATTCTCAGTGAGGTCACCGCTGATCTCTGGTGATGGATAGGAGGCATTCTCAGTGATGTCACCTCTGATCTCTAGTGATGGATATGAGACATTCTCAGTAATGTCACCGCTGATCTCTGGTGATGGATAGGAGGCATTCTCAGTGATGTCACCACTGATCTCTAGTGATGGATAGGAGGCATTCTCAGTGATGTCACCACTGATCTCTAGTGATGGATAGGAGGCATTCTCAGTGATGTCACCACTGATCTCTAGTGATGGATAGGAGGCATTCTCAGTGATGTCACCACTGATCTCTAGTGATGGATAGGAGGCATTCTCAGTGATGTCACCACTGATCTCTAGTGATGGATAGGAGGCATTCTCAGTGATGTCACCGCTGATCTCTAGTGATGGATAGGAGACATTCTCAGTGATGTCACCGCTGATCTCTGGTGATGGATAGGAGGCATTCTCAGTGATGTCACCACTGATCTCTAGTGATGGATAGGAGACATTCTCAGTGATGTCACCTCTGATCTCTGGTGATGGATAGGAGGCATTCTCAGTGATGTCACCTCTGATCTCTGGTGATGGATAGGAGACATTCTCAGTGATGTCACCTCTGATCTCTGGTGATGGATAGGAGACATTCTCAGTGATGTCACCTCTGATCTCTGGTGATGGATAGGAGACATTCTCAGTGATGTCACCTCTGATCTCTAGTGATGGATAGGAGACATTCTCAGTTATGTCACCTCTGATCTCTGGTGATGGATAGGAGGCATTCTCAGTGATGTCACCACTGATCTCTAGTGATGGATAGGAGACATTCTCAGTGATATCACCTCTGATCTCTGGTGATGGATAGGAGGCATTCTCAGTGATGTCACCTCTGATCTCTGGTGATGGATAGGAGACATTCTCAGTGATGTCACCGCTGATCTCTGGTGATGGATAGGAGGCATTCTCAGTGATATCACCTCTGATCTCTAGTGATGGATAGGAGGCATTCTCAGTTATGTCACCACTGATCTCTGGTGATGGATAGGAGACATTCTCAGTGATGTCACCTCTGATCTCTGGTGATGGATAGGAGACATTCTCAGTGATGTCACCTCTGATCTCTGGTGATAGATAGGAGGCATTCTCAGTCATGTCACCTCTGATCTTTGGTGATGGATAGGAGGCATTCTCAGTGATGTCACCTCTGATCTCTGGTGATAGATAGGAGGCATTCTCAGTGATGTCACCTCTGATCTCTGGTGATGGATAGGAGGCATTCTCAGTGATGTCACCTCTGATCTCTGGTGATGGATAGGAGACATTCTCAGTGATGTCACCGCTGATCTCTGGTGATGGATAGGAGGCATTCTCAGTGATGTCACCGCTGATCTCTGGTGATGGATAGGAGGCATTCTCAGTGATGTCACCGCTGATCTATGGTGATGGATAGGAGGAATTCTCAGTGATGTCACCGCCAATCTCTGGTGATGGATAGGAGACATTCTCAGTGATGTCACCGCTGACCTCTGGTGATGGATAGGAGGCATTCTCAGTGATGTCACCGCTGATCTCTGGTGATGGATAGGAGGCATTCTCAGTGAGGTCACTGCTGATCTCTAGTGATGGATAGGAGGCATTCTCAGTGATGTTACCTCTGATCTCTGGTGATGGATAGGAGGCATTCTCAGTGATGTCACCGCTGATCTCTGGTGATGGATAGGAGGCATTCTCAGTGAGGTCACCGCTGATCTCTGGTGATGGATAGGAGGCATTCTCAGTGATGTCACCGCTGATCTCTGGTGATGGATAGGAGGCATTCTCAGTGAGGTCACCTCTGATCTCTGGTGATGGATAGGAGGCATTCTCAGTGAAGTCACCTCTGATCTCTGGTGATGGATAGGAGGCATTCTCAGTGATGTCACCTCTGATCTCTGGTGATGGATAGGAGACATTCTCAGTGATGTCACCTCTGATCTCTAGTGATGGATAGGAGGCATTCTCAGTGATGTCACCGCTGATCTCTGGTGATGGATAGGAGGCATTCTCAGTTATGTCACCGCTGATCTCTGGTGATGGATAGGAGGCATTCTCAGTGATGTCACCTCTGATCTCTGGTGATGGATAGGAGGCATTCTCAGTGATGTCACCTCGGATCTCTGGTGATGGATAGGAGACATTCTCAGTGATGTCACCTCTGATCTCTGGTGATGGATAGGAGACATTCTCAGTGATGTCACCTCTGATCTCTGGTGATGGATAGGTGACATTCTCAGTGATGTCACCGCTGACCTCTGGTGATGGATAGGAGGCATTCTCAGTGATGTCACCGCTGATCTCTGGTGATGGATAGGAGGCATTCTCAGTGAGGTCACTGCTGATCTCTAGTGATGGATAGGAGGCATTCTCAGTGATGTCACCTCTGATCTCTGGTGATGGATAGGAGGCATTCTCAGTGATGTCACCGCTGATCTCTGGTGATGGATAGGAGGCATTCTCAGTGAGGTCACTGCTGATCTCTAGTGATGGATAGGAGGCATTCTCAGTGATGTCACCTCTGATCTCTGGTGATGGATAGGCGGCATTCTCAGTGAGGTCACTGCTGATCTCTAGTGATGGATAGGAGGCATTCTCAGTGATGTCACCTCTGATCTCTGGTGATGGATAGGAGACATTCTCAGTGATGTCACCGCTGATCTCTGGTGATGGATAGGAGGCATTCTCAGTAATGTCACCGCTGATCTCTGGTGATGGATAGGAGGCATTCTCAGTGATGTCACCTCTGATCTCTGGTGATGGATAGGAGACATTCTCAGTGATGTCACCTCTGATCTCTGGTGATGGATAGGAGGCATTCTCAGTGATGTCACCTCTGATCTCTGGTGATGGATAGGAGGCATTCTCAGTGATGTCACCTCTGATCTCTGGTGATGGATAGGAGACATTCTCAGTAATGTCACCGCTGATCTCTGGTGATGGATAGGAGGCATTCTCAGTAATGTCACCGCTGATCTCTGGTGATGGATAGGAGGCATTCTCAGTGATGTCACCTCTGATCTCTGGTGATGGATAGGAGACATTCTCAGTGATGTCACCTCTGATCTCTGGTGATGGCTAGGAGGCATTCTCAGTGATGTCACCTCTGATCTCTGGTGATGGATAGGAGGCATTCTCAGTGATGTCACCTCTGATCTCTGGTGATGGATAGGAGACATTCTCAGTGATGTCACCTCTGATCTCTAGTGATGGATAGGAGGCATTCTCAGTGATGTCACCGCTGATCTCTGGTGATGGATAGGAGGCATTCTCAGTGATGTCACCTCTGATCTCTGGTGATGGATAGGAGGCATTCTCAGTGATGTCACCTCTGATCTCTGGTGATGGATAGGAGGCATTCTCAGTGATGTCACCTCTGATCTCTGGTGATGGATAGGAGACATTCTCAGTGATGTCACCTCTGATCTCTGGCGATGGATAGGAGACATTCTCAGTGATGTCACCTCTGATCTCTGGTGATGGATAGGTGACATTCTCAGTGATGTCACCGCTGATCTCTGGTGATGGATAGGAGGCATTCTCAGTGATGTCACCTCTGATCTCTGGTGATGGATAGGAGGCATTCTCAGTGATGTCACCGCTGATCTCTGGTGATGGATAGGAGGCATTCTCAGTGATGTCACCTCTGATCTCTGGTGATGGATAGGAGACATTCTCAGTGATGTCACCTCTGATCTCTGGTGATGGATAGGAGACATTCTCAGTGATGTCACCTCTGATCTCTGGTGATGGATAGGAGGCATTCTCAGTGATGTCACCGCTGATCTCTTGTGATGGATAGGAGGCATTCTCAGTGATGTCACCTCTGATCTCTGGTGATGGATAGGAGACATTCTCAGTGATGTCACCGCTGATCTCTGGTGATGGATAGGAGACATTCTCAGTGATGTCACCCCTGATCTCTGGTGATGGATAGGAGGCATTCTCAGTAATGTCACCGCTGATCTCTGGTGATGGATAGGAGGCATTCTCAGTGATGTCACCGCTGATCTCTGGTGATGGATAGGAGGCATTCTCAGTGATGTCACCCCTGATCTCTGGTGATGGATAGGAGGCATTCTCAGTGATGTCACCTCTGATCTCTGGTGATGGATAGGAGACATTCTCAGTGATGTCACCGCTGATCTCTGGTGATGGATAGGAGACATTCTCAGTGATGTCACCCCTGATCTCTGGTGATGGATAGGAGGCATTCTCAGTGATGTCACCGCTGATCTCTGGTGATGGATAGGAGGCATTCTCAGTGATGTCACCGCTGATCTCTGGTGATGGATAGGAGGCATTCTCAGTGATGTCACCCCTGATCTCTGGTGATGGATAGGAGGCATTCTCAGTGATGTCACCTCTGATCTCTGGTGATGGATAGGAGGCATTCTCAGTGATGTCACCCCTGATCTCTGGTGATGGATAGGAGACATTCTCAGTGATGTCACCCCTGATCTCTGGTGATGGATAGGAGACATTCTCAGTGATGTCACCGCTGGTCTCTAGTGATGGATAGGAGGCATTCTCAGTGATGTCACCTCTGATCTCTGGTGATGGATAGGAGGCATTCTCAGTGATGTCACCTCTGATCTCTGGTGATGGATAGGAGACATTCTCAGTGATGTCACCCCTGATCTCTGGTGATGGATAGGAGGCATTCTCAGTGATGTCACCTCTGATCTCTGGTGATGGATAGGAGGCATTCTCAGTGATGTCACCGCTGATCTCTGGTGATGGATAGGAGACATTCTCAGTGATGTCACCTCTGATCTCTGGTGATGGATAGGAGACATTCTCAGTGATGTCACCTCTGATCTCTGGTGATGGATAGGAGACATTCTCCGTGATGTCACCTCTGATCTCTGGTGATGGATAGGAGACATTCTCAGTGATGTCACCTCTGATCTCTGGTGATGGATAGGAGACATTCTCAGTGATGTCACCTCTGATCTCTGGTGATGGATAGGAGACATTCTCAGTGATGTCACCTCTGATCTCTGGTGATGGATAGGAGGCATTCTCAGTGATGTCACCTCTGATCTCTGGTGATGGATAGGAGGCATTCTCAGTGATGTCACCTCTGATCTTTGGTGATGGATAGGAGGCATTCTCAGTGATGTCACCGCTGATCTCTAGTGATGGATAGGAGGCATTCTCAGTGATGTCACCGCTGATCTCTGGCGATGGATAGGAATACATTCTCAGTGATGTCACTGCTGATCTCTAGTGATGGATAGGAGGCATTCTCAGTGATGTCACCACTGATCTCTGGTGATGGATAGGAGGCATTCTCAGTGATGTCACCACTGATCTCTGGTGATGGATAGGAGACATTCTCAGTGATGTCACCGCTGATCTCTTGTGATGGATAGGAGACATTCTCAGTGATGTCACCGCTGATCTCTTGTGATGGATAGGAGGCATTCTCAGAGAGGTCACCGCTGATCTCTGGTGATGGATAGGAGGCATTCTCAGTGATGTCACCGCTGATCTCTGGTGATGGATAGGAGGCATTCTCTGTGATGTCACCTCTGATCTCTAGTGATGGATAGGAGACATTCTCAGTGATGTCACCTCTGATCTCTGGTGATGGATAGGAGGCATTCTCAGTGATGTCACCGCTGATCTCTTGTGATGGATAGGAGGCATTCTCAGTGATGTCACCGCTGATCTCTAGTGATGGATAAGAGGCATTCTCAGTGATGTCACCTCTGATCTCTAGTGATGGATAGGAGGCATTCTCAGTGATGTCACCGCTGATCTCTGGTGATGGATAGGAGACATTCTCAGTGATGTCACCTCTGATCTCTATTGATGGATAGGAGACATTCTCAGTGATGTCACCGCTGATCTCTTGTGATGGATAGGAGGCATTCTCAGTGATGTCACCGCTGATCTCTAGTGATGGATAGGAGGCATTCTCAGTGATGTCACCTCTGATCTCTAGTGATGGATAGGAGGCATTCTCAGTGATGTCACCACTGATCTCTGGTGATGGATAGGAGACATTCTCAGTGATGTCACCACTGATCTCTGGTGATGGATAGGAGACATTCTCAGTGATGTCACCGCTGATCTCTGGTGATGGATAGGAGACATTCTCAGTGATGTCACCGCTGATCTCTGGTGATGGATAGGAGGCATTCTCAGTGATGTCATCGCTGATCTCTTGTGATGGATAGGAGACATTCTCAGTGATGTCACCCCTGATCTCTGGTGATGGATAGGAGGCATTCTCAGTGAGGTCACCGCTGTTCTCTGGTGATGGATAGGAGGCATTCTCAGTGATGTCACCGCTGATCTCTGGTGATGGATAGGAGGCATTCTCAGTGATGTCACCTCTGATCTCTAGTGATGGATAGGAGACATTCTCAGTGATGTCACCTCTGATCTCTGGTGATGGATAGGAGGCATTCTCAGTGATGTCACCGCTGATCTCTAGTGATGGATAGGAGGCATTCTCAGTGATGTCACCGTTGATCTCTGGTGATGAATAGGAGGCATTCTCAGTGATGTCACCTCTGATCTCTGGTGATGGATAGGAGGCATTCTCAGTGAGGTCACCGCTGATCTCTGGCGATGGATAGGAGACATTCTCAGTGATGTCACCGCTGATCTCTTGTGATGTATAGGAGACATTCTCATTGATGTCACCTCTGATCTCTGGTGATGGATAGGAGGCATTCTCAGTGATGTCACCTCTGATCTCTGGTGATGGATAGGAGGCATTCTCAGTGATGTCACCTCTGATCTTTGGTGATGGATAGGAGGCATTCTCAGTGATGTCACCGCTGATCTCTAGTGATGGATAGGAGGCATTCTCAGTGATGTCACCGCTGATCTCTGGTGATGGATAGGAGGCATTCTCAGTGATGTCACCGCTGATCTCTGGTGATGGATAGGAGACATTCTCAGTGATGTCACCTCTGATCTCTGGTGATGGATAGGAGACATTCTCAGTGATGTCACCTCTGATCTCTGGCGATGGATAGGAGACATTCTCAGTGATGTCACCGCTGATCTCTGGCGATGGATAGGAGACATTCTCAGTGATGTCACCGCTGATCTCTTGTGATGGATAGGAGACATTCTCAGTGATGTCACCTCTGATCTCTTGTGATGGATAGGAGGCATTCTCAGTGATGTCACTGCTGATCTCTAGTGATGGATAGGAGGCATTCTCAGTGATGTCACCACTGATCTCTGGTGATGGATAGGAGGCATTCTCAGTGATGTCACCACTGATCTCTGGTGATGGATAGGAGACATTCTCAGTGATGTCACCGCTGATCTCTTGTGATGGATAGGAGACATTCTCAGTGATGTCACCGCTGATCTCTTGTGATGGATAGGAGACATTCTCAGTGATGTCACCTCTGATCTCTGGTGATGGATAGGAGGCATTCTCAGTGAGGTCACCGCTGATCTCTGGTGATGGATAGGAGGCATTCTCAGTGATGTCACCGCTGATCTCTGGTGATGGATAGGAGGCATTCTCTGTGATGTCACCTCTGATCTCTAGTGATGGATAGTAGACATTCTCAGTGATGTCACCTCTGATCTCTGGTGATGGATAGGAGGCATTCTCAGTGATATCACCGCTGATCTCTTGTGATGGATAGGAGGCATTCTCAGTGATGTCACCGCTGATCTCTAGTGATGGATAGGAGGCATTCTCAGTGATGTCACCTCTGATCTCTAGTGATGGATAGGAGGCATTCTCAGTGATGTCACCGCTGATCTCTGGTGATGGATAGGAGACATTCTCAGTGATGTCACCTCTGATCTCTATTGATGGATAGGAGACATTCTCAGTGATGTCACCGCTGATCTCTTGTGATGGATAGGAGGCATTCTCAGTGATGTCACCGCTGATCTCTAGTGATGGATAGGAGGCATTCTCAGTGATGTCACCTCTGATCTCTAGTGATGGATAGGAGGCATTCTCAGTGATGTCACCACTGATCTCTGGTGATGGATAGGAGACATTCTCAGTGATGTCACCACTGATCTCTGGTGATGGATAGGAGACATTCTCAGTGATGTCACCGCTGATCTCTGGTGATGGATAGGAGACATTCTCAGTGATGTCACCGCTGATCTCTGGTGATGGATAGGAGGCATTCTCAGTGATGTCATCGCTGATCTCTTGTGATGGATAGGAGACATTCTCAGTGATGTCACCTCTGATCTCTGGTGATGGATAGGAGGCATTCTCAGTGAGGTCACCGCTGTTCTCTGGTGATGGATAGGAGGCATTCTCAGTGATGTCACCGCTGATCTCTGGTGATGGATAGTAGGCATTCTCAGTGATGTCACCTCTGATCTCTAGTGATGGATAGGAGACATTCTCAGTGATGTCACCTCTGATCTCTGGTGATGGATAGGAGGCATTCTCAGTGATGTCACCGCTGATCTCTAGTGATGGATAGGAGACATTCTCAGTGATGTCACCGCTGATCTCTTGTGATGTATAGGAGACATTCTCAGTGATGTCACCTCTGATCTCTTGTGATGGATAGGAGGCATTCTCAGTGATGTCACCGCTGATCTCTAGAGATGGATAGGAGGCATTCTCAGTGATGTCACCGCTGATCTCTGGTGATGGATAGGAGGCATTCTCTGTGATGTCACCTCTGATCTCTAGTGATGGATAGGAGACATTCTCAGTGATGTCACCTCTGATCTCTGGTGATGGATAGGAGGCATTCTCAGTGATGTCACCGCTGATCTCTTGTGATGGATAGGAGGCATTCTCAGTGATGTCACCGCTGATCTCTAGTGATGGATAGGAGGCATTCTCAGTGATGTCACCTCTGATCTCTAGTGATGGATAGGAGGCATTCTCAGTGATGTCACCGCTGATTTCTGGTGATGGATAGGAGGCATTCTCAGTGATGTCACCGCTGATCTCTTGTGATGGATAGGAGGCATTCTCAGTGATGTCACCTCTGATCTCTAGTGATGGATAGGAGGCATTCTCAGTGATGTCACCGCTGATCTCTGGTGATGGATAGGAGGCATTCTCAGTGATGTCACCGCTGATCTCTTGTGATGGATAGGAGGCATTCTCAGTGATGTCACCTCTGATCTCTAGTGATGGATAGGAGGCATTCTCAGTGATGTCACCGCTGATCTCTGGTGATGGATAGGAGACATTCTCAGTGATGTCACCATTGATCTCTAGTGATGGATAGGAGACATTCTCAGTGATATCACCGCTGATCTCTTGTGATGGATAGGAGGCATTCTCAGTGATGTCACCGCTGATCTCTAGTGATGGATAGGAGGCATTCTCAGTGATGTCACCTCTGATCTCTAGTGATGGATAGGAGGCATTCTCAGTGATGTCACCACTGATCTCTGGTGATGGATAGGAGACATTCTCAGTGATGTCACCACTGATCTCTGGTGATGGATAGGAGACATTCTCAGGGATGTCACCGCTGAT
Organism: Ranitomeya imitator; assembly: GCF_032444005.1. Lineage (NCBI taxonomy): Eukaryota > Metazoa > Chordata > Amphibia > Anura > Dendrobatidae > Ranitomeya > Ranitomeya imitator. Next base: position 13,125,749 of record NC_091286.1, read on the forward strand.
CTCTGGTGATGGATAGGAGACATTCTCAGTGATGTCACCGCTGATCTCTGGTGATGGATAGGAGACATTCTCAGTGATGTCACCGCTGATCTCTGGTGATGGATAGGAGGCATTCTCAGTGATGTCACCGCTGATCTCTTGTGATGGATAGGAGACATTCTCAGTGATTCACCTCTGATCTCTGGTGATGGATAGGAGGCATTCTCAGTGAGGTCACCGCTGTTCTCTGGTGATGGATAGGAGGCATTCTCAGTGATGTCACCGCTGATCTCTGGTGATGGATAGGAGGCATTCTCAGTGATGTCACCTCTGATCTCTAGTGATGGATAGGAGACATTCTCAGTGATGTCACCTCTGATCTCTGGTGATGGATAGGAGGCATTCTCAGTGATGTCACCGCTGATCTCTAGTGATGGATAGGAGGCATTCTCAGTGATGTAACCGTTGATCTCTGGTGATGGATAGGAGGCATTCTCAGTGATGTCACCTCTGATCTCTGGTGATGGATAGGAGGCATTCTCAGTGATGTCACCGCTGATCTCTAGTGATGGATAGGAGGCATTCTCAGTAATGTCACCTCTGATCTCTGGTGATGGATAGGAATCATTCTCAGTGATGTCACCACTGATCTCTGGTGATGGATAGGAGACATTCTCAGTGATGTCACCACTGATCTCTGGTGATGGATAGGAGGCATTCTCAGTGATGTCACCTCTGATCTCTAGTGATGGATAGGAGACATTCTCAGTGATGTCACCGCTGATCTCTTGTGATGGATAGGAGACATTCTCAGTGATGTCACCGCTGATCTCTTGTGATGGATAGGAGACATTCTCAGTGATGTCACCTCTGATCTCTGGTGATGGATAGGAGGCATTCTCAGTGAGGTCACTGTTGTTCTCTGGTGATGGATAGGAGGCATTCTCAGTGATGTCACCGCTGATCTCTGGTGATGGATAGGAGGCATTCTCAGTGATGTCACCTCTGATCTCTAGTGATGGATAGGAGACATTCTCAGTGATGTCACCTCTGATCTCTGGTGATGGATAGGAGGCATTCTCAGTGATGTCACCGCTGATCTCTAGTGATGGATAGGAGGCATTCTCAGTGATGTCACTGTTGATCTCTGGTGATGGATAGGAGGCATTCTCAGTGATGTCACCTCTGATCTCTGGTGATGGATAGGAGGCATTCTCAGTGATGTCACCTCTGATCTCTAGTGATGGATAGGAGGCATTCTCAGTGATGTCACCGCTGATCTCTGGTGATGGATAGGAGACATTCTCAGTGATGTCACCACTGATCTCTAGTGATGGATAGGAGACATTCTCAGTGATGTCACCGCTGATCTCTTGTGATGGATAGGAGGCATTCTCAGTGATGTCACCGCTGATCTCTAGTGATGGATAGGAGGCATTCTCAGTGATGTCACCTCTGATCTCTAGTGATGGATAGGAGGCATTCTCAGTGATGTCACCACTGATCTCTGGTGATGGATAGGAGACATTCTCAGTGATGTCACCTCTGATCTCTTGTGATGGATAGGAGACATTCTCAGTGATGTCACCTCTGATCTCTGGTGATGGATAGGAGACATTCTCAGTGATATCACCTCTGATCTCTAGTGATGGATAGGAGACATTCTCAGTGATGTCACCACTGATCTCTGGTGATGGATAGGAGACATTCTCAGTGATGTCACCACTGATCTCTGGTGATGGATAGGAGACATTCTCAGTGATGTCACCGCTGATCTCTGGTGATGGATAGGAGGCATTCTCAGTGATGTCACCGCTGATCTCTTGTGATGGATAGGAGACATTCTCATTGATGTCACCTCTGATCTCTGGTGATGGATAGGAGGCATTCTCAGTGAGGTCACCGCTGTTCTCTGGTGATGGATAGGAGGCATTCTCAGTGATGTCACCGCTGATCTCTGGTGATGGATAGGAGGCATTCTCAGTGATGTCACCTCTGATCTCTAGTGATGGATAGGAGACATTCTCAGTGATGTCACCTCTGATCTCTGGTGATGGATAGGAGGCATTCTCAGTGATGTCACCGCTGATCTCTGGTGATGGATAGGAGGCATTCTCAGTGATGTCACCGTTGATCTCTGGTGATGGATAGGAGGCATTCTCAGTGATGTCACCTCTGATCTCTGGTGATGGATAGGAGGCATTCTCAGTGAGGTCACCGCTGATCTCTAGTGATGGATAGGAGGCATTCTCAGTAATGTCACCTCTGATCTCTGGTGATGGATAGGAGGCATTCTCAGTGATGTCACCACTGATCTCTGGTGATGGATAGGAGACATTCTCAGTGATGTCACCACTGATCTCTGGTGATGGATAGGAGGCATTCTCAGTGATGTCACCTCTGATCTCTAGTGATGGATAGGAGGCATTCTCAGTGATGTCACTGTTGATCTCTGGTGATGGATAGGAGGCATTCTCAGTGATGTCACCTCTGATCTCTGGTGATGGATAGGAGGCATTCTCAGTGAGGTCACCGCTGTTCTATGGTGATGGATAGGAGACATTCTCAGTGATGTCACCTCTGACCTCTGGTGATAGATAGGAGGCATTCTCAGTGATGTCACCTCTGATCTCTGGTGATGGATAGGAGGCATTCTCAGTGATGTCACCTCTGATCTTTGGTGATGGATAGGAGGCATTCTCAGTGATGTCACCGCTGATCTCTAGTGATGGATAGGAGGCATTCTCAGTGATGTCACCGCTGATCTCTGGTGATGGATAGGAGGCATTCTCAGTGATGTCGCCGCTGATCTCTGGTGATGGATAGGAGACATTCTCAGTGATGTCACCTCTGATCTCTGGTGATGGATAGGATACATTCTCAGTGATGTCACCTCTGATCTCTGGTGATGGATAGGAGACATTCTCCGTGATGTCACCGCTGATCTCTGGCGATGGATAGGAGACATTCTCAGTGATGTCACCGCTGATCTCTTGCGATGGATAGGAGACATTCTCAGTGATGTCACCTCTGATCTCTTGTGATGGATAGGAGGCATTCTCAGTGATGTCACCGCTGATCTCTAGTGATGGATAGGAGGCATTCTCAGTGATGTCACCACTGATCTCTGGTGATGGATAGGAGGCATTCTCAGTGATGTCACCACTGATCTCTGGTGATGGATAGGAGACATTCTCAGTGATGTCACCGCTGATCTCTTGTGATGGATAGGAGACATTCTCAGTGATGTCACCGCTGATCTCTTGTGATGGATAGGAGACATTCTCAGTGATGTCACCTCTGATCTCTGGTGATGGATAGGAGGCATTCTCAGTGAGGTCACTGCTGATCTCTGGTGATGGATAGGAGGCATTCTCAGTGATGTCACCGCTGATCTCTGGTGATGGATAGGAGGCATTCTCAGTGATGTCACCTCTGCTCTCTAGTGATGGATAGGAGACATTCTCAGTGATGTCACCTCTGATCTCTGGTGATGGATAGGAGGCATTCTCAGTGATGTCACCGCTGATCTCTTGTGATGGATAGGAGGCATTCTCAGTGATGTCACCTCTGATCTCTAGTGATGGATAGGAGGCATTCTCAGTGATGACACCTCTGATCTCTAGTGATGGATAGGAGGCATTCTCAGTGATGTCACCGCTGATCTCTTGTGATGGATAGGAGACATTCTCAGTGATGTCACCTCTGATCTCTGGTGATCGATAGGAGGCATTCTCAGTGAGGTCACCGCTGTTCTCTGGTGATGGATAGGAGGCATTCTCAGTGATGTCACCGCTGATCTCTGGTGATGGATAGGAGGCATTCTCAGTGATGTCACCTCTGATCTCTAGTGATGGATAGGAGACATTCTCAGTGATGTCACCTCTGATCTCTGGTGATGGATAGGAGGCATTCTCAGTGATGTCACCGCTGATCTCTAGTGATGGATAGGAGGCATTCTCAGTGATGTCACTGTTGATCTCTGGTGATGGATAGGAGGCATTCTCAGTGATGTCACCTCTGATCTCTGGTGATAGATAGGAGGCATTCTCAGTGAGGTCACCGCTGATCTCTAGTGATGGATAGGAGGCATTCTCAGTAATGTCACCTCTGATCTCTGGTGATGGATAGGAGGCATTCTCAGTGATGTCACCACTGATCTCTGGTGATGGATAGGAGACATTCTCAGTGATGTCACCACTGATCTCTGGTGATGGATAGGAGACATTCTCAGTGATGTCACCGCTGATCTCTCGTGATGGATAGGAGGCATTCTCAGTGATGTCACCTCTGATCTCTAGTGATGGATAGGAGACATTCTCAGTGATGTCACCGCTGATCTCTTGTGATGGATAGGAGACATTCTCAGTGATGTCACCTCTGATCTCTGGTGATGGATAGGAGGCATTCTCAGTGAGGTCACCGTTGTTCTCTGGTGATGGATAGGAGGCATTCTCAGTGATGTCACCGCTGATCTCTGGTGATGGATAGGAGGCATTCTCAGTGATGTCACCTCTGATCTCTAGTGATGGATAGGAGACATTCTCAGTGATGTCACCTCTGATCTCTGGTGATGGATAGGAGGCATTCTCAGTGATGTCACCGCTGATCTCTAGTGATGGATAGGAGGCATTCTCAGTGATGTCACTGTTGATCTCTGGTGATGGATAGGAGACATTCTCAGTGATATCACCGCTGATCTCTGGTGATGGATAGGAGACATTCTCAGTGATGTCACCTCTGATCTCTGGTGATGGATAGGAGGCATTCTCAGTGATGTCACCGCTGATCTCTTGTGATGGATAGGAGACATTCTCAGTGATGTCACCTCTGATCTCTGGTGATGGATAGGAGGCATTCTCAGTGATGTCACCACTGATCTGTGGTGATGGATAGGAGGCATTCTCAGTGATGTCACCACTGATCTCTGGTGATGGATAGGAGACATTCTCAGTGATGTCACCTCTGATCTCTAGTGATGGATAGGAGGCATTATCAGTGATGTCACCTCTGATCTCTGGTGATGGATGTGATGGATAGGAGGCATTCTCAGTGATGTCACCTCTGATCTCTGGTGATGGATAGGAGGCATTCTCAGCGATGTCACCTCTGATCTCTGGTGATGGATAGGAGGCATTCTCAGTGATGTCACCGTTGTTCTCTGGTGATGGATAGGAGGCATTCTCAGTGATGTCACCGCTGATCTCTGGTGATGGATAGGAGGCATTCTCAGTGATGTCACCGCTGATCTCTAGTGATGGATAGGAGGCATTCTCAGTCATGTCACCTCTGATCTCTGGTGATGGATAGGAGGCATTCTCAGTGATGTCACCGCTGATCTCTGGTGATGGATAGGAGGCATTCCCAGTGATGTCACCGCTAATCTCTGGTGATGGATAGGAGGCATTCTCAGTGATGTCACCGCTGATCTCTAGTGATGGATAGGAGGCATTCTCAGTGATGTCACCGCTGATCTCTGGTGATGGATAGGAGGAATTCTCAGTGATGTCACCTCTGATCTCTGGTGATGGATAGGAGACATTCTCAGTGATGTCACCGCTGATCTCTGGTGATGGATAGGAGGCATTCTCAGTGATGTCACCTCTGATCTCTGGTGATGGATAGGAGGCATTCTCAGTGATGTCACCGCTGATCTGTGGTGATGGATAGGAGGCATTCTCAGTGATGTCACCACTGATCTCTGGTGATGGATAGGAGACATTCTCAGTGATGTCACCTCTGATCTCTAGTGATGGATAGGAGGCATTCTCAGTGATGTCACCTCTGATCTCTGGTGATGGATGTGATGGATAGGAGGCATTCTCAGTGATGTCACCTCTGATCTCTGGTGATGGATAGGAGGCATTCTCAGCGATGTCACCTCTGATCTCTGGTGATGGATAGGAGGCATTCTCAGTGATGTCACCTCTGATCTTTGGTGATGGATAGGAGGCATTCTCAGTGATGTCACCGCTGATCTCTAGTGATGGATAGGAGGCATTCTCAGTGATGTCACCTCTGATCTCTGGTGATGGATAGGAGACATTCTCAGTGATGTCAGCTCTGATCTCTGGTGATGGATAGGAGACATTCTCAGTGATGTCACCGCTGATCTCTTGTGATGGATAGGAGACATTCTCAGTGATGTCACCTCTGATCTCTGGTGATGGATAGGAGGCATTCTCAGTGAGGTCACCGCTGATCTCTGGTGATGAATAGGAGGCATTCTCAGTGATGTCACCGCTGATCTCTGGTGATGGATAGGAGGCATTCTCAGTGATGTCACCTCTGATCTCTAGTGATGGATAGAAGACATTCTCAGTGATGTCACCTCTGATCTCTGGTGATGGATAGGAGGCATTCTCAGTGATGTCACCGCTGATCTCTTGTGATGGATAGGAGGCATTCTCAGTGATGTCACCGCTGATCTCTAGTGATGGATAGGAGGCATTCTCAGTGATGTCACCTCTGATCTCTAGTGATGGATAGGAGGCATTCTCAGTGATGTCACCGCTGATCTCTGGTGATGGATAGGAGACATTCTCAGTGATGTCACCTCTGATCTCTAGTGATGGATAGGAGACATTCTCAGTGATGTCACCGCTGATCTCTTGTGATGGATAGGAGGCATTCTCAGTGATGTCACCGCTGATCTCTAGTGATGGATAGGAGGCATTCTCAGTGATGTCACCTCTGATCTCTAGTGATGGATAGGAGGCATTCTCAGTGATGTCACCACTGATCTCTGGTGATGGATAGGAGACATTCTCAGTGATGTCACCACTGATCTCTGGTGATGGATAGGAGACATTCTCAGTGATGTCACCGCTGATCTCTGGTGATGGATAGGAGACATTCTCAGTGATGTCACCGCTGATCTCTGGTGATGGATAGGAGGCATTCTCAGTGATGTCACCGCTGATCTCTTGTGATGGATAGGAGACATTCTCAGTGATGTCACCTCTGATCTCTGGTGATGGATAGGAGGCATTCTCAGTGAGGTCACCGCTGTTCTCTGGTGATGGATAGGAGGCATTCTCAGTGATGTCACCGCTGATCTCTGGTGATGGATAGGAGGCATTCTCAGTGATGTCACCTCTGATCTCTAGTGATGGATAGGAGACATTCTCAGTGATGTCACCTCTGATCTCTGGTGATGGATAGGAGGCATTCTCAGTGATGTCACCGCTGATCTCTAGTGATGGATAGGAGGCATTCTCAGTGATGTCACCGTTGATCTCTGGTGATGGATAGGAGGCATTCTCAGTGATGTCACCTCTGATCTCTGGTGATGGATAGGAGGCATTCTCAGTGAGGTCACCGCTGATCTCTAGTGATGGATCGGAGGCATTCTCAGTAATGTCACCTCTGATCTCTGGTGATGGATAGGAGGCATTCTCAGTGATGTCACCACTGATCTCTGGTGATGGATAGGAGACATTCTCAGTGATGTCACCACTGATCTCTGGTGATGGATAGGAGACATTCTCAGTGATGTCACCGCTGATCTCTCGTGATGGATAGGAGGCATTCTCAGTGATGTCACCTCTGATCTCTAGTGATGGATAGGAGACATTCTCAGTGATGTCACCGCTGATCTCTTGTGATGGATAGGAGACATTCTCAGTGATGTCACCTCTGATCTCTGGTGATGGATAGGAGGCATTCTCAGTGAGGTCACCGTTGTTCTCTGGTGATGGATAGGAGGCATTCTCAGTGATGTCACCGCTGATCTCTGGTGATGGATAGGAGGCATTCTCAGTGATGTCACCTCTGATCTCTAGTGATGGATAGGAGACATTCTCAGTGATGTCACCTCTGATCTCTGGTGATGGATAGGAGGCATTCTCAGTGATGTCACCGCTGATCTCTAGTGATGGATAGGAGGCATTCTCAGTGATGTCACTGTTGATCTCTGGTGATGGATAGGAGGCATTCTCAGTGATGTCACCTCTGATCTCTGGTGATGGATAGGAGGCATTCTCAGTGATGTCACCGCTGATCTATAGTGATGGATAGGAGGCATTCTCAGTGATGTCACTGTTGATCTCTGGTGATGGATAGGAGGCATTCTCAGTGATGTCACCTCTGATCTCTGGTGATGGGTAGGAGGCATTCTCAGTGAGGTCACCGCTGTTCTCTGGTGATGGATAGGAGGCATTCTCAGTGATGTCACCTCTGATCTCTGGTGATGGATAGGAGGCATTCTCAGTGAGGTCACCGCTGATCTCTAGTGATGGATAGGAGGCATTCTCAGTCATGTCACCTCTGATCTCTGGTGATGGATAGGAGGCATTCTCAGTGATGTCACCGCTGATCTCTGGTGATGGATAGGAGGCATTCCCAGTGATGTCACCGCTAATCTCTGGTGATGGATAGGAGGCATTCTCAGTGATGTCACCGCTGATCTCTAGTGATGGATAGGAGGCATTCTCAGTGATGTCACCTCTGATCTCTGGTGATGGATAGGAGGTATTCTCAGTGATGTCACCGCTGATCTCTTGTGATGGATAGGAGGCATTCTCAGTGATGTCACCTCTGATCTCTAGTGATGGATGGGAGTCATTCTCAGTGATGACACCTCTGATCTCTAGTGATGGATAGGAGGCATTCTCAGTGATGTCACCGCTGATCTCTTGTGATGGATAGGAGACATTCTCAGTGATGTCACCTCTGATCTCTGGTGATCGATAGGAGGCATTCTCAGTGAGGTCACCGCTGTTCTCTGGTGATGGATAGGAGGCATTCTCAGTGATGTCACCGCTGATCTCTGGTGATGGATAGGAGGCATTCTCAGTGATGTCACCTCTGATCTCTAGTGATGGATAGGAGACATTCTCAGTGATGTCACCTCTGATCTCTGGTGATGGATAGGAGGCATTCTCAGTGATGTCACCGCTGATCTCTAGTGATGGATAGGAGGCATTCTCAGTGATGTCACTGTTGATCTCTGGTGATGGATAGGAGGCATTCTCAGTGATGTCACCTCTGATCTCTGGTGATAGATAGGAGGCATTCTCAGTGAGGTCACCGCTGATCTCTAGTGATGGATAGGAGGCATTCTCAGTAATGTCACCGCTGATCTCTGGTGATGGATAGGAAGCATTCTCAGTGATGTCACCACTGATCTCTGGTGATGGATAGGAGACATTCTCAGTGATGTCACCACTGATCTCTGGTGATGGATAGGAGACATTCTCAGTGATGTCACCGCTGATCTCTCGTGATGGATAGGAGGCATTCTCAGTGATGTCACCTCTGATCTCTAGTGATGGATAGGAGACATTCTCAGTGATGTCACCGCTGATCTCTTGTGATGGATAGGAGACATTCTCAGTGATGTCACCTCTGATCTCTGGTGATGGATAGGAGGCATTCTCAGTGAGGTCACCGTTGTTCTCTGGTGATGGATAGGAGGCATTCTCAGTGATGTCACCGCTGATCTCTGGTGATGGATAGGAGGCATTCTCAGTGATGTCACCTCTGATCTCTAGTGATGGATAGGAGACATTCTCAGTGATGTCACCTCTGATCTCTGGTGATGGATAGGAGGCATTCTCAGTGATGTCACCGCTGATCTCTAGTGATGGATAGGAGGCATTCTCAGTGATGTCACTGTTGATCTCTGGTGATGGATAGGAGACATTCTCAGTGATGTCACTACTGATCTGTGGTGATGGATAGGAGGCATTCTCAGTGATGTCACCACTGATCTCTGGTGATGGATAGGAGACATTCTCAGTGATGTCACCTCTGATCTCTAGTGATGGATAGGAGGCATTATCAGTGATGTCACCTCTGATCTCTAGTGATGGATAGGAGACATTCTCAGTGATGTCACCTCTGATCTCTGGTGATGGATAGGAGGCATTCTCAGTGATGTCACCGCTGATCTCTAGTGATGGATAGGAGGCATTCTCAGTGATGTCACTGTTGATCTCTGGTGATGGATAGGAGACATTCTCAGTGATATCACCGCTGATCTCTGGTGATGGATAGGAGACATTCTCAGTGATGTCACCTCTGATCTCTGGTGATGGATAGGAGGCATTCTCAGTGATGTCACCGCTGATCTCTTGTGATGGATAGGAGACATTCTCAGTGATGTCACCTCTGATCTCTGGTGATGGATAGGAGGCATTCTCAGTGATGTCACCACTGATCTGTGGTGATGGATAGGAGGCATTCTCAGTGATGTCACCACTGATCTCTGGTGATGGATAGGAGACATTCTCAGTGATGTCACCTCTGATCTCTAGTGATGGATAGGAGGCATTATCAGTGATGTCACCTCTGATCTCTGGTGATGGATGTGATGGATAGGAGGCATTCTCAGTGATGTCACCTCTGATCTCTGGTGATGGATAGGAGGCATTCTCCGCGATGTCACCTCTGATCTCTGGTGATGGATAGGAGGCATTCTCAGTGATGTCACCGTTGTTCTCTGGTGATGGATAGGAGGCATTCTCAGTGATGTCACCGCTGATCTCTGGTGATGGATAGGAGGCATTCTCAGTGATGTCACCGCTGATCTCTAGTGATGGATAGGAGGCATTCTCAGTCATGTCACCTCTGATCTCTGGTGATGGATAGGAGGCATTCTCAGTGATGTCACCGCTGATCTCTGGTGATGGATAGGAGGCATTCACAGTGATGTCACCGCTAATCTCTGGTGATGGATAGGAGGCATTCTCAGTGATGTCACCGCTGATCTCTAGTGATGGATAGGAGGCATTCTCAGTGATGTCACCGCTGATCTCTGGTGATGGATAGGAGGAATTCTCAGTGATGTCACCTCTGATCTCTGGTGATGGATAGGAGACATTCTCAGTGATGTCACCGCTGATCTCTGGTGATGGATAGGAGGCATTCTCAGTGATGTCACCTCTGATCTCTGGTGATGGATAGGAGGCATTCTCAGTGATGTCACCGCTGATCTGTGGTGATGGATAGGAGGCATTCTCAGTGATGTCACCACTGATCTCTGGTGATGGATAGGAGACATTCTCAGTGATGTCACCTCTGATCTCTAGTGATGGATAGGAGGCATTCTCAGTGATGTCACCTCTGATCTCTGGTGATGGATGTGATGGATAGGAGGCATTCTCAGTGATGTCACCTCTGATCTCTGGTGATGGATAGGAGGCATTCTCAGCGATGTCACCTCTGATCTCTGGTGATGGATAGGAGGCATTCTCAGTGATGTCACCTCTGATCTTTGGTGATGGATAGGAGGCATTCTCAGTGATGTCACCGCTGATCTCTAGTGATGGATAGGAGGCATTCTCAGTGATGTCACCTCTGATCTCTGGTGATGGATAGGAGACATTCTCAGTGATGTCAGCTCTGATCTCTGGTGATGGATAGGAGACATTCTCAGTGATGTCACCGCTGATCTCTTGTGATGGATAGGAGACATTCTCAGTGATGTCACCTCTGATCTCTGGTGATGGATAGGAGGCATTCTCAGTGAGGTCACCGCTGATCTCTGGTGATGAATAGGAGGCATTCTCAGTGATGTCACCGCTGATCTCTGGTGATGGATAGGAGGCATTCTCAGTGATGTCACCTCTGATCTCTAGTGATGGATAGAAGACATTCTCAGTGATGTCACCTCTGATCTCTGGTGATGGATAGGAGGCATTCTCAGTGATGTCACCGCTGATCTCTTGTGATGGATAGGAGGCATTCTCAGTGATGTCACCGCTGATCTCTAGTGATGGATAGGAGGCATTCTCAGTGATGTCACCACTGATCTCTAGTGATGGATAGGAGGCATTCTCAGTGATGTCACCGCTGATCTCTGGTGATGGATAGGAGACATTCTCAGTGATGTCACCTCTGATCTCTAGTGATGGATAGAAGACATTCTCAGTGATGTCACCTCTGATCTCTGGTGATGGATAGGAGGCATTCTCAGTGATGTCACCGCTGATCTCTTGTGATGGATAGGAGGCATTCTCAGTGATGTCACCGCTGATCTCTAGTGATGGATAGGAGGCATTCTCAGTGATGTCACCTCTGATCTCTAGTGATGGATAGGAGGCATTCTCAGTGATGTCACCGCTGATCTCTGGTGATGGATAGGAGACATTCTCAGTGATGTCACCTCTGATCTCTAGTGATGGATAGGAGACATTCTCAGTGATGTCACCGCTGATCTCTTGTGATGGATAGGAGGCATTCTCAGTCATGTCACCGCTGATCTCTAGTGATGGATAGGAGGCATTCTCAGTGATGTCACCTCTGATCTCTAGTGATGGATAGGAGGCATTCTCAGTGATGTCACCACTGATCTCTGGTGATGGATAGGAGACATTCTCAGTGATGTCACCACTGATCTCTGGTGATGGATAGGAGACATTCTCAGTGATGTCACCGCTGATCTCTGGTGATGGATAGGAGACATTCTCAGTGATGTCACCGCTGATCTCTGGTGATGGATAGGAGGCATTCTCAGTGATGTCACCGCTGATCTCTTGTGATGGATAGGAGACATTCTCAGTGATGTCACCTCTGATCTCTGGTGATGGATAGGAGACATTCTCAGTGATGTCACCTCTGATCTCTAGTGATGGATAGGAGGCATTCTCAGTGATGTCACCTCTGATCTCTGGTGATGGATGTGATGGATAGGAGGCATTCTCAGTGATGTCACCTCTGATCTCTGGTGATGGATAGGAGGCATTCTCAGCGATGTCACCTCTGATCTCTGGTGATGGATAGGAGGCATTCTCAGTGATGTCACCTCTGATCTTTGGTGATGGATAGGAGGCATTCTCAGTGATGTCACCGCTGATCTCTAGTGATGGATAGGAGGCATTCTCAGTGATGTCACCGCTGATCTCTTGTGATGGATAGGAGACATTCTCAGTGATGTCACCTCTGATCTCTGGTGATGGATAGGAGGCATTCTCAGTGAGGTCACCGCTGATCTCTGGTGATGAATAGGAGGCATTCTCAGTGATGTCACCGCTGATCTCTGGTGATGGATAGGAGGCATTCTCAGTGATGTCACCTCTGATCTCTAGTGATGGATAGAAGACATTCTCAGTGATGTCACCTCTGATCTCTGGTGATGGATAGGAGGCATTCTCAGTGATGTCACCGCTGATCTCTTGTGATGGATAGGAGGCATTCTCAGTGATGTCACCGCTGATCTCTAGTGATGGATAGGAGGCATTCTCAGTGATGTCACCTCTGATCTCTAGTGATGGATAGGAGGCATTCTCAGTGATGTCACCGCTGATCTCTGGTGATGGATAGGAGGCATTCTCAGTGAGGTCACCGCTGATCTCTGGTGATGAATAGGAGGCATTCTCAGTGATGTCACCGCTGATCTCTGGTGATGGATAGGAGGCATTCTCAGTGATGTCACCACTGATCTCTGGTGATGGATAGGAGACATTCTCAGTGATGTCACCACTGATCTCTGGTGATGGATAGGAGACATTCTCAGTGATGTCACCTCTGATCTCTGGTGATGGATAGGAGGCATTCTCAGTGAGGTCACCGCTGATCTCTGGTGATGAATAGGAGGCATTCTCAGTGATGTCACCGCTGATCTCTGGTGATGGATAGGAGGCATTCTCAGTGATGTCACCTCTGATCTCTAGTGATGGATAGAAGACATTCTCAGTGATGTCACCTCTGATCTCTGGTGATGGATAGGAGGCATTCTCAGTGATGTCACCGCTGATCTCTTGTGATGGATAGGAGGCATTCTCAGTGATGTCACCGCTGATCTCTAGTGATGGATAGGAGGCATTCTCAGTGATGTCACCTCTGATCTCTAGTGATGGATAGGAGGCATTCTCAGTGATGTCACCGCTGATCTCTGGTGATGGATAGGAGACATTCTCAGTGATGTCACCTCTGATCTCTAGTGATGGATAGGAGACATTCTCAGTGATGTCACCGCTGATCTCTTGTGATGGATAGGAGGCATTCTCAGTGATGTCACCGCTGATCTCTAGTGATGGATAGGAGGCATTCTCAGTGATGTCACCTCTGATCTCTAGTGATGGATAGGAGGCATTCTCAGTGATGTCACCACTGATCTCTGGTGATGGATAGGAGACATTCTCAGTGATGTCACCACTGATCTCTGGTGATGGATAGGAGACATTCTCAGTGATGTCACCGCTGATCTCTGGTGATGGATAGGAGACATTCTCAGTGATGTCACCGCTGATCTCTGGTGATGGATAGGAGGCATTCTCAGTGATGTCACCGCTGATCTCTTGTGATGGATAGGAGACATTCTCAGTGATGTCACCTCTGATCTCTGGTGATGGATAGGAGGCATTCTCAGTGAGGTCACCGCTGTTCTCTGGTGATGGATAGGAGGCATTCTCAGTGATGTCACCGCTGATCTCTGGTGATGGATAGGAGGCATTCTCAGTGATGTCACCTCTGATCTCTAGTGATGGATAGGAGACATTCTCAGTGATGTCACCTCTGATCTCTGGTGATGGATAGGAGGCATTCTCAGTGATGTCACCGCTGATCTCTAGTGATGGATAGGAGGCATTCTCAGTGATGTCACCGTTGATCTCTGGTGATGGATAGGAGGCATTCTCAGTGATGTCACCTCTGATCTCTGGTGATGGATAGGAGGCATTCTCAGTGAGGTCACCGCTGATCTCTAGTGATGGATCGGAGGCATTCTCAGTAATGTCACCTCTGATCTCTGGTGATGGATAGGAGGCATTCTCAGTGATGTCACCACTGATCTCTGGTGATGGATAGGAGACATTCTCAGTGATGTCACCACTGATCTCTGGTGATGGATAGGAGACATTCTCAGTGATGTCACCGCTGATCTCTCGTGATGGATAGGAGGCATTCTCAGTGATGTCACCTCTGATCTCTAGTGATGGATAGGAGACATTCTCAGTGATGTCACCGCTGATCTCTTGTGATGGATAGGAGACATTCTCAGTGATGTCACCTCTGATCTCTGGTGATGGATAGGAGGCATTCTCAGTGAGGTCACCGTTGTTCTCTGGTGATGGATAGGAGGCATTCTCAGTTATGTCACCGCTGATCTCTGGTGATGGATAGGAGGCATTCTCAGTGATGTCACCTCTGATCTCTAGTGATGGATAGGAGACATTCTCAGTGATGTCACCTCTGATCTCTGGTGATGGATAGGAGGCATTCTCAGTGATGTCACCGCTGATCTCTAGTGATGGATAGGAGGCATTCTCAGTGATGTCACTGTTGATCTCTGGTGATGGATAGGAGGCATTCTCAGTGATGTCACCTCTGATCTCTGGTGATGGATAGGAGGCATTCTCAGTGATGTCACCGCTGATCTATAGTGATGGATAGGAGGCATTCTCAGTGATGTCACTGTTGATCTCTGGTGATGGATAGGAGGCATTCTCAGTGATGTCACCTCTGATCTCTGGTGATGGGTAGGAGGCATTCTCAGTGAGGTCACCGCTGTTCTCTGGTGATGGATAGGAGGCATTCTCAGTGATGTCACCTCTGATCTCTGGTGATGGATAGGAGGCATTCTCAGTGAGGTCACCGCTGATCTCTAGTGATGGATAGGAGGCATTCTCAGTCATGTCACCTCTGATCTCTGGTGATGGATAGGAGGCATTCTCAGTGATGTCACCGCTGATCTCTGGTGATGGATAGGAGGCATTCCCAGTGATGTCACCGCTAATCTCTGGTGATGGATAGGAGGCATTCTCAGTGATGTCACCGCTGATCTCTAGTGATGGATAGGAGGCATTCTCAGTGATGTCACCTCTGATCTCTGGTGATGGATAGGAGGCATTCTCAGTGATGTCACCGCTGATCTCTTGTGATGGATAGGAGGCATTCTCAGTGATGTCACCTCTGATCTCTAGTGATGGATAGGAGGCATTCTCAGTGATGACACCTCTGATCTCTAGTGATGGATAGGAGGCATTCTCAGTGATGTCACCGCTGATCTCTTGTGATGGATAGGAGACATTCTCAGTGATGTCACCTCTGATCTCTGGTGATGGATAGGAGGCATTCTCAGTGATGTCACCGCTGATCTCTGGTGATGGATAGGAGGCATTCTCAGTGATGTCACCTCTGATCTCTAGTGATGGATAGGAGACATTCTCAGTGATGTCACCTCTGATCTCTGGTGATGGATAGGAGGCATTCTCAGTGATGTCACCGCTGATCTCTAGTGATGGATAGGAGGCATTCTCAGTGATGTCACTGTTGATCTCTGGTGATGGATAGGAGGCATTCTCAGTGATGTCACCTCTGATCTCTGGTGATAGATAGGAGGCATTCTCAGTGAGGTCACCGCTGATCTCTAGTGATGGATAGGAGGCATTCTCAGTAATGTCACCGCTGATCTCTGGTGATGGATAGGAGGCATTCTCAGTGATGTCACCACTGATCTCTGGTGATGGATAGGAGACATTCTCAGTGATGTCACCACTGATCTCTGGTGATGGATAGGAGACATTCTCAGTGATGTCACCGCTGATCTCTCGTGATGGATAGGAGGCATTCTCAGTGATGTCACCTCTGATCTCTAGTGATGGATAGGAGACATTCTCAGTGATGTCACCGCTGATCTCTTGTGATGGATAGGAGACATTCTCAGTGATGTCACCTCTGATCTCTGGTGATGGATAGGAGGCATTCTCAGTGAGGTCACCGTTGTTCTCTGGTGATGGATAGGAGGCATTCTCAGTGATGTCACCGCTGATCTCTGGTGATGGATAGGAGGCATTCTCAGTGATGTCACCTCTGATGTCTAGTGATGGATAGGAGACATTCTCAGTGATGTCACCTCTGATCTCTGGTGATGGATAGGAGGCATTCTCAGTGATGTCACCGCTGATCTCTAGTGATGGATAGGAGGCATTCTCAGTGATGTCACTGTTGATCTCTGGTGATGGATAGGAGACATTCTCAGTGATATCACCGCTGATCTCTGGTGATGGATAGGAGACATTCTCAGTGATGTCACCGCTGATCTCTGGTGATGGATAGGAGGCATTCTCAGTGATGTCACCGCTGATCTCTTGTGATGGATAGGAGACATTCTCAGTGATGTCACCTCTGATCTCTGGTGATGGATAGGAGGCATTCTCAGTGATGTCACCGCTGATCTGTGGTGATGGATAGGAGGCATTCTCAGTGATGTCACCACTGATCTCTGGTGATGGATAGGAGACATTCTCAGTGATGTCACCTCTGATCTCTAGTGATGGATAGGAGGCATTATCAGTGATGTCACCTCTGATCTCTGGTGATGGATGTGATGGATAGGAGGCATTCTCAGTGATGTCACCTCTGATCTCTGGTGATGGATAGGAGGCATTCTCAGCGATGTCACCTCTGATCTCTGGTGATGGATAGGAGGCATTCTCAGTGATGTCACCGTTGTTCTCTGGTGATGGATAGGAGGCATTCTCAGTGATGTCACCGCTGATCTCTGGTGATGGATAGGAGGCATTCTCAGTGATGTCACCGCTGATCTCTAGTGATGGATAGGAGGCATTCTCAGTCATGTCACCTCTGATCTCTGGTGATGGATAGGAGGCATTCTCAGTGATGTCACCGCTGATCTCTGGTGATGGATAGGAGGCATTCCCAGTGATGTCACCGCTAATCTCTGGTGATGGATAGGAGGCATTCTCAGTGATGTCACCGCTGATCTCTAGTGATGGATAGGAGGCATTCTCAGTGATGTCACCGCTGATCTCTGGTGATGGATAGGAGGAATTCTCAGTGATGTCACCTCTGATCTCTGGTGATGGATAGGAGACATTCTCAGTGATGTCACCGCTGATCTCTGGTGATGGATAGGAGGCATTCTCAGTGATGTCACCTCTGATCTCTGGTGATGGATAGGAGGCATTCTCAGTGATGTCACCGCTGATCTGTGGTGATGGATAGGAGGCATTCTCAGTGATGTCACCACTGATCTCTGGTGATGGATAGGAGACATTCTCAGTGATGTCACCTCTGATCTCTAGTGATGGACAGGAGGCATTCTCAGTGATGTCACCTCTGATCTCTGGTGATGGATGTGATGGATAGGAGGCATTCTCAGTGATGTCACCTCTGATCTCTGGTGATGGATAGGAGGCATTCTCAGCGATGTCACCTCTGATCTCTGGTGATGGATAGGAGGCATTCTCAGTGATGTCACCTCTGATCTTTGGTGATGGATAGGAGGCATTCTCAGTGATGTCACCGCTGATCTCTAGTGATGGATAGGAGGCATTCTCAGTGATGTCACCTCTGATCTCTGGTGATGGATAGGAGACATTCTCAGTGATGTCAGCTCTGATCTCTGGTGATGGATAGGAGACATTCTCAGTGATGTCACCGCTGATCTCTTGTGATGGATAGGAGACATTCTCAGTGATGTCACCTCTGATCTCTGGTGATGGATAGGAGGCATTCTCAGTGAGGTCACCGCTGATCTCTGGTGATGAATAGGAGGCATTCTCAGTGATGTCACCGCTGATCTCTGGTGATGGATAGGAGGCATTCTCAGTGATGTCACCTCTGATCTCTAGTGATGGATAGAAGACATTCTCAGTGATGTCACCTCTGATCTCTGGTGATGGATAGGAGGCATTCTCAGTGATGTCACCGCTGATCTCTAGTGATGGATAGGAGGCATTCTCAGTGATGTCACCTCTGATCTCTAGTGATGGATAGGAGGCATTCTCAGTGATGTCACCGCTGATCTCTGGTGATGGATAGGAGACATTCTCAGTGATGTCACCTCTGATCTCTAGTGATGGATAGGAGACATTCTCAGTGATGTCACCGCTGATCTCTTGTGATGGATAGGAGGCATTCTCAGTGATGTCACCGCTGATCTCTAGTGATGGATAGGAGGCATTCTCAGTGATGTCACCTCTGATCTCTAGTGATGGATAGGAGGCATTCTCAGTGATGTCACCACTGATCTCTGGTGATGGATAGGAGACATTCTCAGTGATGTCACCACTGATCTCTGGTGATGGATAGGAGACATTCTCAGTGATGTCACCGCTGATCTCTGGTGATGGATAGGAGACATTCTCAGTGATGTCACCGCTGATCTCTGGTGATGGATAGGAGGCATTCTCAGTGATGTCACCGCTGATCTCTTGTGATGGATAGGAGACATTCTCAGTGATGTCACCTCTGATCTCTGGTGATGGATAGGAGGCATTCTCAGTGAGGTCACCGCTGTTCTCTGGTGATGGATAGGAGGCATTCTCAGTGATGTCACCGCTGATCTCTGGTGATGGATAGGAGGCATTCTCAGTGATGTCACCTCTGATCTCTGGTGATGGATAGGAGGCATTCTCAGTGATGTCACCGCTGATCTCTAGTGATGGATAGGAGGCATTCTCAGTGATGTCACCGTTGATCTCTGGTGATGGATAGGAGGCATTCTCAGTGATGTCACCTCTGATCTCTGGTGATGGATAGGAGGCATTCTCAGTGAGGTCACCGCTGATCTCTAGTGATGGATCGGAGGCATTCTCAGTAATGTCACCTCTGATCTCTGGTGATGGATAGGAGGCATTCTCAGTGATGTCACCACTGATCTCTGGTGATGGATAGGAGACATTCTCAGTGATGTCACCACTGATCTCTGGTGATGGATAGGAGACATTCTCAGTGATGTCACCGCTGATCTCTCGTGATGGATAGGAGGCATTCTCAGTGATGTCACCTCTGATCTCTAGTGATGGATAGGAGACATTCTCAGTGATGTCACCGCTGATCTCTGGTGATGGATAGGAGGCATTCTCAGTGAGGTCACCGTTGTTCTCTGGTGATGGATAGGAGGCATTCTCAGTGATGTCACCGCTGATCTCTGGTGATGGATAGGAGGCATTCTCAGTGATGTCACCTCTGATCTCTAGTGATGGATAGGAGACATTCTCAGTGATGTCACCTCTGATCTCTGGTGATGGATAGGAGGCATTCTCAGTGATGTCACCGCTGATCTCTAGTGATGGATAGGAGGCATTCTCAGTGATGTCACTGTTGATCTCTGGTGATGGATAGGAGGCATTCTCAGTGATGTCACCTCTGATCTCTGGTGATGGATAGGAGGCATTCTCAGTGATGTCACCGCTGATCTATAGTGATGGATAGGAGGCATTCTCAGTGATGTCACTGTTGATCTCTGGTGATGGATAGGAGGCATTCTCAGTGATGTCACCTCTGATCTCTGGTGATGGGTAGGAGGCATTCTCAGTGAGGTCACCGCTGTTCTCTGGTGATGGATAGGAGGCATTCTCAGTGATGTCACCTCTGATCTCTGGTGATGGATAGGAGGCATTCTCAGTGAGGTCACCGCTGATCTCTAGTGATGGATAGGAGGCATTCTCAGTCATGTCACCTCTGATCTCTGGTGATGGATAGGAGGCATTCTCAGTGATGTCACCGCTGATCTCTGGTGATGGATAGGAGGCATTCCCAGTGATGTCACCGCTAATCTCTGGTGATGGATAGGAGGCATTCTCAGTGATGTCACCGCTGATCTCTATTGATGGATAGGAGGCATTCTCAGTGATGTCACCGCTGATCTCTGGTGATGGATAGGAGGAATTCTCAGTGATGTCACCTCTGATCTCTGGTGATGGATAGGAGACATTCTCAGTGATGTCACCGCTGATCTCTGGTGATGGATAGGAGGCATTCTCAGTGATGTCACCTCTGATCTCTGGTGATGGATAGGAGGCATTCTCAGTGATGTCACCGCTGATCTGTGGTGATGGATAGGAGGCATTCTCAGTGATGTCACCACTGATCTCTGGTGATGGATAGGAGACATTCTCAGTGATGTCACCTCTGATCTCTAGTGATGGATAGGAGGCATTCTCAGTGATGTCACCTCTGATCTCTGGTGATGGATGTGATGGATAGGAGGCATTCTCAGTGATGTCACCTCTGATCTCTGGTGATGGATAGGAGGCATTCTCAGTGATGTCACCTCTGATCTCTGGTGATGGATAGGAGGCATTCTCAGTGATGTCACCTCTGATCTTTGGTGATGGATAGGAGGCATTCTCAGTGATGTCACCGCTGATCTCTAGTGATGGATAGGAGGCATTCTCAGTGATGTCACCTCTGATCTCTGGTGATGGATAGGAGACATTCTCAGTGATGTCAGCTCTGATCTCTGGTGATGGATAGGAGACATTCTCAGTGATGTCACCGCTGATCTCTGGCGATGGATAGGAGACATTCTCAGTGATATCACCGCTGATCTCTGGTGATGGATAGGAGGCATTCTCAGTGATGTCACCGCTGATCTCTAGTGATGTATAGGAGGCATTCTCAGTGATGTCACCTCTGATCTCTGGTGATGGATAGGAGGCATTCTCAGTGATGTCACCACTGATCTCTGGTGATGGATAGGAGACATTCTCAGTGATGTTACCGCTGATCTCTGGTGATGGATAGGAGACATTCTCAGTGAGGTCACCGCTGATCTCTGGTGATGGATAGGATGCATTCTCAGTGAGGTCACCGCTGATCTCTGGTGATGGATAGGAGGCATTCTCAGTGATGTCACCACTGATCTCTGGTGATGGATAGGAGGCATTCTCAGTGATGTCACCGCTGATCTCTAGTGATGGATAGGAGACATTCTCAGTGATGTCACCACTGATCTCTGGTGATGGATAGGAGACATTCTCAGTGATGTCACCTCTGATCTCTGGTGATGGATAGGAGGCATTCTCAGTGATGTCACCTCTGATCTCTGGTGATGGATGTGATGGATAGGAGGCATTCTCAGTGATGTCACCTCTGATCTCTGGTGATGGATAGGAGGCATTCTCAGTGATGTCACCTCTGATCTCTGGTGATGGATAGGAGGCATTCTCAGTGATGTCACCTCTGATCTTTGGTGATGGATAGGAGGCATTCTCAGTGATGTCACCGCTGATCTCTAGTAATGGATAGGAGGCATTCTCAGTGATGTCACCTCTGATCTCTGGTGATGGATAGGAGACATTCTCAGTGATGTCACCTCTGATCTCTGGCGATGGATAGGAGACATTCTCAGTGATGTCACCGCTGATCTCTGGCGATGGATAGGAGACATTCTCAGTGATGTCACCGCTGATCTCTGGTGATGGATAGGAGGCATTCTCAGTGATGTCACCGCTGATCTCTAGTGATGGATAGGAGGCATTCTCAGTGATGTCACCTCTGATCTCTGGTGATGGATAGGAGGCATTCTCAGTGATGTCACCTCTGATCTCTGGTGATGGATAGGAGACATTCTCAGTGATGTCACCGCTGATCTCTGGTGATGGATAGGAGGCATTCTCAGTGATGTCACCTCTGATCTCTGGTGATGGATAGGAGGCATTCTCAGTGATGTCACCGCTGATCTGTGGTGATGGATAGGAGGCATTCTCAGTGATGTCACCACTGATCTCTGGTGATGGATAGGAGACATTCTCAGTGATGTCACCTCTGATCTCTAGTGATGGATAGGAGGCATTCTCAGTGATGTCACCTCTGATCTCTGGTGATGGATGTGATGGATAGGAGGCATTCTCAGTGATGTCACCTCTGATCTCTGGTGATGGATAGGAGGCATTCTCAGTGATGTCACCTCTGATCTCTGGTGATGGATAGGAGGCATTCTCAGTGATGTCACCTCTGATCTTTGGTGATGGATAGGAGGCATTCTCAGTGATGTCACCGCTGATCTCTAGTGATGGATAGGAGGCATTCTCAGTGATGTCACCTCTGATCTCTGGTGATGGATAGGAGACATTCTCAGTGATGTCAGCTCTGATCTCTGGTGATGGATAGGAGACATTCTCAGTGATGTCACCGCTGATCTCTGGCGATGGATAGGAGACATTCTCAGTGATATCACCGCTGATCTCTGGTGATGGATAGGAGGCATTCTCAGTGATGTCACCGCTGATCTCTAGTGATGTATAGGAGGCATTCTCAGTGATGTCACCTCTGATCTCTGGTGATGGATAGGAGGCATTCTCAGTGATGTCACCACTGATCTCTGGTGATGGATAGGAGACATTCTCAGTGATGTTACCGCTGATCTCTGGTGATGGATAGGAGACATTCTCAGTGAGGTCACCGCTGATCTCTGGTGATGGATAGGATGCATTCTCAGTGAGGTCACCGCTGATCTCTGGTGATGGATAGGAGGCATTCTCAGTGATGTCACCACTGATCTCTGGTGATGGATAGGAGGCATTCTCAGTGATGTCACCGCTGATCTCTAGTGATGGATAGGAGACATTCTCAGTGATGTCACCACTGATCTCTGGTGATGGATAGGAGACATTCTCAGTGATGTCACCTCTGATCTCTGGTGATGGATAGGAGGCATTCTCAGTGATGTCACCTCTGATCTCTGGTGATGGATGTGATGGATAGGAGGCATTCTCAGTGATGTCACCTCTGATCTCTGGTGATGGATAGGAGGCATTCTCAGTGATGTCACCTCTGATCTCTGGTGATGGATAGGAGGCATTCTCAGTGATGTCACCTCTGATCTTTGGTGATGGATAGGAGGCATTCTCAGTGATGTCACCGCTGATCTCTAGTAATGGATAGGAGGCATTCTCAGTGATGTCACCTCTGATCTCTGGTGATGGATAGGAGACATTCTCAGTGATGTCACCTCTGATCTCTGGCGATGGATAGGAGACATTCTCAGTGATGTCACCGCTGATCTCTGGCGATGGATAGGAGACATTCTCAGTGATGTCACCGCTGATCTCTGGTGATGGATAGGAGGCATTCTCAGTGATGTCACCGCTGATCTCTAGTGATGGATAGGAGGCATTCTCAGTGATGTCACCTCTGATCTCTGGTGATGGATAGGAGGCATTCTCAGTGATGTCACCACTGATCTCTGGTGATGGATAGGAGACATTCTCAGTGATGTCACCGCTGATCGCTGGTGATGGATAGGAGACATTCTCAGTGATGTCACCGCTGATCTCTTGTGATGGATAGGAGACATTCTCAGTGATGTCACCTCTGATCTCTGGTGATGGATAGGAGGCATTCTCAGTGAGGTCACCGCTGATCTCTGGTGATGGATAGGAGGCATTCTCAGTGATGTCACCGCTGATCTCTGGTGATGGATAGGAGGCATTCTCAGTGATGTCACCTCTGATCTCTGGTGATGGATAGGAGACATTCTCAGTGATGTCACCGCTGATCTCTGGTGATGGATAGGAGGCATTCTCAGTGACGTCACCTCTGATCTCTGGTGATGGATAGGAGGCATTCTCAGTAATGTCCCTGCTGATCTCTGGTGATGGATAGGAGACATTCTCAGTGATGTCACCGCTGATCTCTGGTGATGGATAGGAGGCATTCTCAATGATGTCACCTCTGATCTCTGGTGATGGATAGGAGGCATTCTCAGTGATGTCACCGCTGATCTCTAGTGATGGATAGGAGACATTCTCAGTGATGTCACCTCTGATCTCTGGTGATGGATAGGAGGCATTCTCAGTGAGGTCACCGTTGTTCTCTGGTGATGGATAGGAGGCATTCTCAGTGATGTCACCGCTGATCTCTGGTGATGGATAGGAGGCATTCTCAGTGATGTCACCTCTGATCTCTAGTGATGGATAGGAGACATTCTCAGTGATGTCACCTCTGATCTCTGGTGATGGATAGGAGGCATTCTCAGTGATGTCACCGCTGATCTCTAGTGATGGATAGGAGGCATTCTCAGTGATGTCACTGTTGATCTCTGGTGATGGATAGGAGGCATTCTCAGTGATGTCACCTCTGATCTCTGGTGATGGATAGGAGGCATTCTCAGTGATGTCACCGCTGATCTATAGTGATGGATAGGAGGCATTCTCAGTGATGTCACTGTTGATCTCTGGTGATGGATAGGAGGCATTCTCAGTGATGTCACCTCTGATCTCTGGTGATGGGTAGGAGGCATTCTCAGTGAGGTCACCGCTGTTCTCTGGTGATGGATAGGAGGCATTCTCAGTGATGTCACCTCTGATCTCTGGTGATGGATAGGAGGCATTCTCAGTGAGGTCACCGCTGATCTCTAGTGATGGATAGGAGGCATTCTCAGTCATGTCACCTCTGATCTCTGGTGATGGATAGGAGGCATTCTCAGTGATGTCACCGCTGATCTCTGGTGATGGATAGGAGGCATTCCCAGTGATGTCACCGCTAATCTCTGGTGATGGATAGGAGGCATTCTCAGTGATGTCACCGCTGATCTCTATTGATGGATAGGAGGCATTCTCAGTGATGTCACCGCTGATCTCTGGTGATGGATAGGAGGAATTCTCAGTGATGTCACCTCTGATCTCTGGTGATGGATAGGAGACATTCTCAGTGATGTCACCGCTGATCTCTGGTGATGGATAGGAGGCATTCTCAGTGATGTCACCTCTGATCTCTGGTGATGGATAGGAGGCATTCTCAGTGATGTCACCGCTGATCTGTGGTGATGGATAGGAGGCATTCTCAGTGATGTCACCACTGATCTCTGGTGATGGATAGGAGACATTCTCAGTGATGTCACCTCTGATCTCTAGTGATGGATAGGAGGCATTCTCAGTGATGTCACCTCTGATCTCTGGTGATGGATGTGATGGATAGGAGGCATTCTCAGTGATGTCACCTCTGATCTCTGGTGATGGATAGGAGGCATTCTCAGTGATGTCACCTCTGATCTCTGGTGATGGATAGGAGGCATTCTCAGTGATGTCACCTCTGATCTTTGGTGATGGATAGGAGGCATTCTCAGTGATGTCACCGCTGATCTCTAGTGATGGATAGGAGGCATTCTCAGTGATGTCACCTCTGATCTCTGGTGATGGATAGGAGACATTCTCAGTGATGTCAGCTCTGATCTCTGGTGATGGATAGGAGACATTCTCAGTGATGTCACCGCTGATCTCTGGCGATGGATAGGAGACATTCTCAGTGATATCACCGCTGATCTCTGGTGATGGATAGGAGGCATTCTCAGTGATGTCACCGCTGATCTCTAGTGATGTATAGGAGGCATTCTCAGTGATGTCACCTCTGATCTCTGGTGATGGATAGGAGGCATTCTCAGTGATGTCACCACTGATCTCTGGTGATGGATAGGAGACATTCTCAGTGATGTTACCGCTGATCTCTGGTGATGGATAGGAGACATTCTCAGTGAGGTCACCGCTGATCTCTGGTGATGGATAGGATGCATTCTCAGTGAGGTCACCGCTGATCTCTGGTGATGGATAGGAGGCATTCTCAGTGATGTCACCACTGATCTCTGGTGATGGATAGGAGGCATTCTCAGTGATGTCACCGCTGATCTCTAGTGATGGATAGGAGACATTCTCAGTGATGTCACCACTGATCTCTGGTGATGGATAGGAGACATTCTCAGTGATGTCACCTCTGATCTCTGGTGATGGATAGGAGGCATTCTCAGTGATGTCACCTCTGATCTCTGGTGATGGATGTGATGGATAGGAGGCATTCTCAGTGATGTCACCTCTGATCTCTGGTGATGGATAGGAGGCATTCTCAGTGATGTCACCTCTGATCTCTGGTGATGGATAGGAGGCATTCTCAGTGATGTCACCTCTGATCTTTGGTGATGGATAGGAGGCATTCTCAGTGATGTCACCGCTGATCTCTAGTAATGGATAGGAGGCATTCTCAGTGATGTCACCTCTGATCTCTGGTGATGGATAGGAGACATTCTCAGTGATGTCACCTCTGATCTCTGGCGATGGATAGGAGACATTCTCAGTGATGTCACCGCTGATCTCTGGCGATGGATAGGAGACATTCTCAGTGATGTCACCGCTGATCTCTGGTGATGGATAGGAGGCATTCTCAGTGATGTCACCGCTGATCTCTAGTGATGGATAGGAGGCATTCTCAGTGATGTCACCTCTGATCTCTGGTGATGGATAGGAGGCATTCTCAGTGATGTCACCTCTGATCTCTGGTGATGGATAGGAGACATTCTCAGTGATGTCACCGCTGATCTCTGGTGATGGATAGGAGGCATTCTCAGTGATGTCACCTCTGATCTCTGGTGATGGATAGGAGGCATTCTCAGTGATGTCACCGCTGATCTGTGGTGATGGATAGGAGGCATTCTCAGTGATGTCACCACTGATCTCTGGTGATGGATAGGAGACATTCTCAGTGATGTCACCTCTGATCTCTAGTGATGGATAGGAGGCATTCTCAGTGATGTCACCTCTGATCTCTGGTGATGGATGTGATGGATAGGAGGCATTCTCAGTGATGTCACCTCTGATCTCTGGTGATGGATAGGAGGCATTCTCAGTGATGTCACCTCTGATCTCTGGTGATGGATAGGAGGCATTCTCAGTGATGTCACCTCTGATCTTTGGTGATGGATAGGAGGCATTCTCAGTGATGTCACCGCTGATCTCTAGTGATGGATAGGAGGCATTCTCAGTGATGTCACCTCTGATCTCTGGTGATGGATAGGAGACATTCTCAGTGATGTCAGCTCTGATCTCTGGTGATGGATAGGAGACATTCTCAGTGATGTCACCGCTGATCTCTGGCGATGGATAGGAGACATTCTCAGTGATATCACCGCTGATCTCTGGTGATGGATAGGAGGCATTCTCAGTGATGTCACCGCTGATCTCTAGTGATGTATAGGAGGCATTCTCAGTGATGTCACCTCTGATCTCTGGTGATGGATAGGAGGCATTCTCAGTGATGTCACCACTGATCTCTGGTGATGGATAGGAGACATTCTCAGTGATGTTACCGCTGATCTCTGGTGATGGATAGGAGACATTCTCAGTGAGGTCACCGCTGATCTCTGGTGATGGATAGGATGCATTCTCAGTGAGGTCACCGCTGATCTCTGGTGATGGATAGGAGGCATTCTCAGTGATGTCACCACTGATCTCTGGTGATGGATAGGAGGCATTCTCAGTGATGTCACCGCTGATCTCTAGTGATGGATAGGAGACATTCTCAGTGATGTCACCACTGATCTCTGGTGATGGATAGGAGACATTCTCAGTGATGTCACCTCTGATCTCTGGTGATGGATAGGAGGCATTCTCAGTGATGTCACCTCTGATCTCTGGTGATGGATGTGATGGATAGGAGGCATTCTCAGTGATGTCACCTCTGATCTCTGGTGATGGATAGGAGGCATTCTCAGTGATGTCACCTCTGATCTCTGGTGATGGATAGGAGGCATTCTCAGTGATGTCACCTCTGATCTTTGGTGATGGATAGGAGGCATTCTCAGTGATGTCACCGCTGATCTCTAGTAATGGATAGGAGGCATTCTCAGTGATGTCACCTCTGATCTCTGGTGATGGATAGGAGACATTCTCAGTGATGTCACCTCTGATCTCTGGCGATGGATAGGAGACATTCTCAGTGATGTCACCGCTGATCTCTGGCGATGGATAGGAGACATTCTCAGTGATGTCACCGCTGATCTCTGGTGATGGATAGGAGGCATTCTCAGTGATGTCACCGCTGATCTCTAGTGATGGATAGGAGGCATTCTCAGTGATGTCACCTCTGATCTCTGGTGATGGATAGGAGGCATTCTCAGTGATGTCACCACTGATCTCTGGTGATGGATAGGAGACATTCTCAGTGATGTCACCGCTGATCGCTGGTGATGGATAGGAGACATTCTCAGTGATGTCACCGCTGATCTCTTGTGATGGATAGGAGACATTCTCAGTGATGTCACCTCTGATCTCTGGTGATGGATAGGAGGCATTCTCAGTGAGGTCACCGCTGATCTCTGGTGATGGATAGGAGGCATTCTCAGTGATGTCACCGCTGATCTCTGGTGATGGATAGGAGGCATTCTCAGTGATGTCACCTCTGATCTCTGGTGATGGATAGGAGACATTCTCAGTGATGTCACCGCTGATCTCTGGTGATGGATAGGAGGCATTCTCAGTGACGTCACCTCTGATCTCTGGTGATGGATAGGAGGCATTCTCAGTAATGTCCCTGCTGATCTCTGGTGATGGATAGGAGACATTCTCAGTGATGTCACCGCTGATCTCTGGTGATGGATAGGAGGCATTCTCAATGATGTCACCTCTGATCTCTGGTGATGGATAGGAGGCATTCTCAGTGATGTCACCGCTGATCTCTAGTGATGGATAGGAGACATTCTCAGTGATGTCACCTCTGATCTCTGGTGATGGATAGGAGACATTCTCAGTGATGTCACCTCTGATCTCTGGTGATGGATAGGAGGCATTCTCAGTGATGTCACCGCTGATCTCTAGTGATGGATAGGAGGCATTCTCAGTGATGTCACCGCTGATCTCTGGTGATGGATAGGAGGCATTCTCAGTGATGTCACCTCTGATCTCTGGTGATGGATAGGAGGCATTCTCAGTGAGGTCACCGCTGATCTCTAGTGATGGATAGGAGGCATTCTCAGTAATGTCACCTCTGATCTCTGGTGATGGATAGGAGGCATTCTCAGTGATGTCACCGCTGATCTCTGGTGATGGATAGGAGGCATTCCCAGTGATGTCACCGCTAATCTCTGGTGATGGATAGGAGGCATTCTCAGTGATGTCACCGCTGATCTCTAGTGATGGATAGGAGGCATTCTCAGTGATGTCACCGCTGATCTCTGGTGATGGATAGGAGGCATTCTCAGTGATGTCACCTCTGATATCTGGTGATGGATAGGAGACATTTTCAGTGATGTCACCTCTGATCTCTGGTGATGGATAGGAGACATTCTCCGTGATGTCACCTCTGGTCTCTTAGTGATGGATAGGAGGCATTCCCAGTGATGTCACCGCTAATCTCTGGTGATGGATAGGAGGCATTCTCAGTGATGTCACCGCTGATCTCTAGTGATGGATAGGAGGCATTCTCAGTGATGTCACCGCTGATCTCTGGTGATGGATAGGAGGCATTCTCAGTGATGTCACCTCTGATATCTGGTGATGGATAGGAGACATTCTCAGTGATGTCACCTCTGATCTCTGGTGATGGATAGGAGACATTCTCCGTGATGTCACCTCTGGTCTCTTAGTGATGGATAGGAGGCATTCTCAGTGATGTCTCCGCTGATCTCTGGTGATGGATAGGAGACATTCTCAGTGATGTCACCGCTGATCTCTAGTGATGGATAGGAGGCATTCTCAGTGATGTCACCGCTGATCTCTGGTGATGGATAGGAGACATTCTCAGTGATGTCACCGCTGATCTCCGGTGATGGATAGGAGGCATTCTCAATGATGTCACCGCTGATCCCTGGTGATGGATAGGAGGCATTCTCAGTGATGTCACCTCTGATCTCTGGTGATGGATAGGAGGCATTCTCAGTGATGTCACCTCTGATCTCTGGTGATGGATAGGAGGCATTCTCAGTGATGTCACCTCTGATCTTTGGTGATGGATAGGAGGCATTCTCAGTGATGTCACCGCTGATCTCTAGTGATGGATAGGAGGCATTCTCAGTGATGTCACCTCTGATCTCTGGTGATGGATAGGAGACATTCTCAGTGATGTCAGCTCTGATCTCTGGTGATGGATAGGAGACATTCTCAGTGATGTCACCGCTGATCTCTGGCGATGGATAGGAGACATTCTCAGTGATATCACCGCTGATCTCTGGTGATGGATAGGAGGCATTCTCAGTGATGTCACCGCTGATCTCTAGTGATGTATAGGAGGCATTCTCAGTGATGTCACCTCTGATCTCTGGTGATGGATAGGAGGCATTCTCAGTGATGTCACCACTGATCTCTGGTGATGGATAGGAGACATTCTCAGTGATGTTACCGCTGATCTCTGGTGATGGATAGGAGACATTCTCAGTGAGGTCACCGCTGATCTCTGGTGATGGATAGGATGCATTCTCAGTGAGGTCACCGCTGATCTCTGGTGATGGATAGGAGGCATTCTCAGTGATGTCACCACTGATCTCTGGTGATGGATAGGAGGCATTCTCAGTGATGTCACCGCTGATCTCTAGTGATGGATAGGAGACATTCTCAGTGATGTCACCACTGATCTCTGGTGATGGATAGGAGACATTCTCAGTGATGTCACCTCTGATCTCTGGTGATGGATAGGAGGCATTCTCAGTGATGTCACCTCTGATCTCTGGTGATGGATGTGATGGATAGGAGGCATTCTCAGTGATGTCACCTCTGATCTCTGGTGATGGATAGGAGGCATTCTCAGTGATGTCACCTCTGATCTCTGGTGATGGATAGGAGGCATTCTCAGTGATGTCACCTCTGATCTTTGGTGATGGATAGGAGGCATTCTCAGTGATGTCACCGCTGATCTCTAGTAATGGATAGGAGGCATTCTCAGTGATGTCACCTCTGATCTCTGGTGATGGATAGGAGACATTCTCAGTGATGTCACCTCTGATCTCTGGCGATGGATAGGAGACATTCTCAGTGATGTCACCGCTGATCTCTGGCGATGGATAGGAGACATTCTCAGTGATGTCACCGCTGATCTCTTGTGATGGATAGGAGACATTCTCAGTGATGTCACCACTGATCTCTGGTGATGGATAGGAGACATTCTCAGTGATGTCACCGCTGATCGCTGGTGATGGATAGGAGACATTCTCAGTGATGTCACCGCTGATCTCTTGTGATGGATAGGAGACATTCTCAGTGATGTCACCTCTGATCTCTGGTGATGGATAGGAGGCATTCTCAGTGAGGTCACCGCTGATCTCTGGTGATGGATAGGAGGCATTCTCAGTGATGTCACCGCTGATCTCTGGTGATGGATAGGAGGCATTCTCAGTGATGTCACCTCTGATCTCTGGTGATGGATAGGAGACATTCTCAGTGATGTCACCGCTGATCTCTGGTGATGGATAGGAGGCATTCTCAATGACGTCACCTCTGATCTCTGGTGATGGATAGGAGGCATTCTCAGTAATGTCACCGCTGATCTCTGGTGATGGATAGGAGACATTCTCAGTGATGTCACCGCTGATCTCTGGTGATGGATAGGAGGCATTCTCAATGATGTCACCTCTGATCTCTGGTGATGGATAGGAGGCATTCTCAGTGATGTCACCGCTGATCTCTAGTGATGGATAGGAGACATTCTCAGTGATGTCACCTCTGATCTCTGGTGATGGATAGGAGGCATTCTCAGTGATGTCACCTCTGATCTCTGGTGATGGATAGGAGGCATTCTCAGTGAGGTCACCGCTGATCTCTGGTGATGGATAGGAGGCATTCTCAGTGATGTCACCGCTGATCTCTGGTGATGGATAGGAGGCATTCTCAGTGATGTCACCTCTGATCTCTGGTGATGGATAGGAGACATTCTCAGTGATGTCACCGCTGATCTCTGGTGATGGATAGGAGGCATTCTCAATGACGTCACCTCTGATCTCTGGTGATGGATAGGAGGCATTCTCAGTAATGTCACCGCTGATCTCTGGTGATGGATAGGAGACATTCTCAGTGATGTCACCGCTGATCTCTGGTGATGGATAGGAGGCATTCTCAATGATGTCACCTCTGATCTCTGGTGATGGATAGGAGGCATTCTCAGTGATGTCACCGCTGATCTCTAGTGATGGATAGGAGACATTCTCAGTGATGTCACCTCTGATCTCTGGTGATGGATAGGAGGCATTCTCAGTGATGTCACCTCTGATCTCTGGTGATGGATAGGAGGTATTCTCAGTGATGTCACCTCTGATCTCTGGTGATGGATAGGAGACATTCTCAGTGATGTCACCTCTGATCTCTGGTGATGGATAGGAGGCATTCTCAGTGATGTCACCGCTGATCTCTAGTGATGGATAGGAGGCATTCTCAGTGATGTCACCGCTGATCTCTGGTGATGGATAGGAGGCATTCTCAGTGATGTCACCTCTGATCTCTGGTGATGGATAGGAGGCATTCTCAGTGAGGTCACCGCTGATCTCTAGTGATGGATAGGAGGCATTCTCAGTAATGTCACCTCTGATCTCTGGTGATGGATAGGAGGCATTCTCAGTGATGTCACCTCTGATATCTGGTGATGGATAGGAGACATTCTCAGTGATGTCACCTCTGATCTCTGGTGATGGATAGGAGGCATTCTCAGTGATGTCACCGCTGATCTCTAGTGATGGATAGGAGGCATTCTCAGTGATGTCACCGCTGATCTCTGGTGATGGATAGGAGGCATTCCCAGTGATGTCACCGCTAATCTCTGGTGATGGATAGGAGGCATTCTCAGTGATGTCACCGCTGATCTCTAGTGATGGATAGGAGGCATTCTCAGTGATGTCACCGCTGATCTCTGGTGATGGATAGGAGGCATTCTCAGTGATGTCACCTCTGATATCTGGTGATGGATAGGAGACATTCTCAGTGATGTCACCTCTGATCTCTGGTGATGGATAGGAGACATTCTCCGTGATGTCACCTCTGGTCTCTTAGTGATGGATAGGAGGCATTCCCAGTGATGTCACCGCTAATCTCTGGTGATGGATAGGAGGCATTCTCAGTGATGTCACCGCTGATCTCTAGTGATGGATAGGAGGCATTCTCAGTGATGTCACCGCTGATCTCTGGTGATGGATAGGAGGCATTCTCAGTGATGTCACCTCTGATATCTGGTGATGGATAGGAGACATTCTCAGTGATGTCACCTCTGATCTCTGGTGATGGATAGGAGACATTCTCCGTGATGTCACCTCTGGTCTCTTAGTGATGGATAGGAGGCATTCTCAGTGATGTCTCCGCTGATCTCTGGTGATGGATAGGAGACATTCTCAGTGATGTCACCGCTGATCTCTAGTGATGGATAGGAGGCATTCTCAGTGATGTCACCGCTGATCTCTGGTGATGGATAGGAGACATTCTCAGTGATGTCACCGCTGATCTCCGGTGATGGATAGGAGGCATTCTCAGTGATGTCACCGCTGATCCCTGGTGATGGATAGGAGACATTCTCAGTGATGTCACCGCTGATCTCTGGTGATGGATAGGAGACATTCTCAGTGATGTCACCGCTGATCTCTAGTGATGGATAGGAGGCATTCTCAGTGATGTCACCGCTGATCCCTGGTGATGGATAGGAGACATTCTCAGTGATGTCACCGCTGATCTCTAGTGATGGATAGGAGGCATTCTCAGTGATGTCACCGCTGATCCCTGGTGATGGATAGGAGACATTCTCAGTGATGTCACCGCCGATCTCTGGTGATGGATAGGAGGCATTCTCAGTGATGTCACCGCTGATCTCTGGTGATGGATAGGAGGCATTCTCAGTGATGTCACCTCTGATCTCGGTGATGGATAGGAGGCATTCTCAGTGATGTCACCGCTGATCTCTGGTGATGGATAGGAGGCATTCTCAGTGATGTCACCGCTGATCTCTGGTGATGGATAGGAGGCATTCTCAGTGATGTCACCGCTGATCTCTGGTGATGGATAGGAGGCATTCTCAGTGATGTCACCGCTGATCTCTGGTGATGGATAGGAGGCATTCTCAGTGATGTCACCTCTGATCTCGGTGATGGATAGGAGGCATTCTCAGTGATGTCACCGCTGATCTCTGGTGATGGATAGGAGGCATTCTCAGTGATGTCACCGCTGATCTCTGGTGATGGATAGGAGACATTCTCAGTGATGTCACCTCTGATCTCTGGTGATGGATAGGAGGCATTCTCAGTGACGTCACCTCTGATCTCTGGTGATGGATAGGAGACATTCTCAGTGACGTCACCTCTGATCTCTGGTGATGGATAGGAGACATTCTCAGTGATGTAACCGCTGATCTCTGGTGATGAATAGGAGACATTCTCAGTGATGTCACCGCTGATCTCTGGTGATGGATATGAGGCATTCTCAGTGATGTCACCTCTGATCTCTGGTGATGGATAGGAGACATTCTCAGTGATGTCACCGCTGATCTCTGGTGATGGATAGGAGACATTCTCAGTGATGTCACCACTGATCTCTGGTGATGGATAGGAGGCATTCTCAGTGATGTCACCGCTGATCCCTGGTGATGGATAGGAGACATTCTCAGTGATGTCACCGCTGATCTCTGGTGATGGATAGGAGGCATTCTCAGTGATGTCACCGCTGATCTCTGGTGATGGATAGGAGGCATTCTCAGTGTCTTTCTGTTCTGCTGCATACTTGTGACTTTCTGTAATAAAGAAATAATGTTTCCTTGCTCTTTACTTGCATTCTTCTGCTTCTCGGTGTTTTGCTCCTCTTTGCTCAGTATCCCGGGGTCTCAGTCCAGGACTCGCAGCCAGATCACTTTCTAACCCTTCCATAAACCTGGTGTGACTGTTACACACAACAATCACTTCCAGTCCGGTATCACACCCTGAGCCGCTGATTGCTTCCATACTCGGACTGTGTCGGTTCCCAGCCTCACGGTCTCTTCCTGACCCTGAATCGTCTTTGGACTGTGGCCCACTTGGACACAACGGCTGCTGATGGGAACGGCTTTCCATGAGGTCACCAGGCAACTTATTATCTAAATACATGTCCAAACTATCAGATATTCACCCTCTCGCCTCATCTCCTCCTGGCTGACCCTCCGCTTCAGTCGATTGAATGTAATTCTGGTATCTGCTCCTTATCGGCCATCTAGAACAGAGCGTGATCCCCCTAGTGGTGGCTGCAGACAAGATCTTATCATGTATCTCTGTCTACAGGGAGCTCCCCCTAGTGGTGGCTTCAGACAGGATCTTATCATGTATCTCTGTCTACAGGGAGCTCCCCCTAGTGGTGGCTGCAGATAGCATCTTATCACGTATCTCTGTATACAGGGAGCTCCCCCTAGTGGTGGCTGCAGACAGCATCTTATCATGTATCTCTGTATACAGGGAGCTCCCCCTAGTGGTGACAGCAGACAGGATCTTATCATGTATCTCTGTATACAGGGAGCTCCCCCTAGTGGTGACTGCAGACAGGATCTTATCATGTGTCTCTGTATACAGGGAGCTCCCCCTAGTGGTGGCTGCAGACAGGATCTTATCATGTATCTCTGTATACAGGGAGCTCCCCCTAGTGGTGACTGCAGACAGGATCTTATCATGTATCTCTGTATACAGGGAGCTCCCCCTAGTGGTGTCTGCAGACAGGATCTTATCATGTGTCTCTGTATACAGGGAGCTCCCCCTAGTGGTGGCTGCAGACAGGATCTTATCATGTGTCTCTGTATACAGGGAGCTCCCACTAGTGGTGGCTGCAGACATGATCTTATCTGTTGTGAATTCTGTGGCAGAGCTCCCTCCTGTGGTCACAAGTGGTACTTCGGCTCGTTCTCTCTGTGAGCTTCCGTTGGTGGAGGAAAGTGGTACTGTGGCTTCTGAGTTTCCTTCCTCAGGTGATGTGGTGAAGTCG
Source organism: Ranitomeya imitator (assembly GCF_032444005.1). NCBI lineage: Eukaryota > Metazoa > Chordata > Amphibia > Anura > Dendrobatidae > Ranitomeya > Ranitomeya imitator. The sequence goes on from NC_091286.1 coordinate 13,162,087, forward strand.
TTAGGTGCTGCTCTATTTAACTCCACCTAGTGCTTTGATCCTGGCCTCCAGTCAATGTTCTAGTATTGGACCTGTTTCCTCCTGGATCGTTCCTGTGGCCTGCTGCTCTGCATAGCTAAGTTCCTCTTTGCTATTTGTTTGCTGTTTTTTTCTGTCCAGCTTGTCAATTTGTTTTTTACTGCTTGCTGGAAGCTCTGGGACGCAGAGGGTGTACCTCCATGCCGTTAGTTCGGTACGGAGGGTCTTTTTGCCCCCTTTGCGTGGTTTTTGTAGGGTTTTGTGCTGACCGCAAAGTTACCTTTCCTATCCTCGCTCTGTTCAGAAAGTTGGGCCTCACTTTGCTAAATCTATTTCATCTCTACATTTGTCTTTTCATCTTAACTCACAGTCATTATATGTGGGGGCTGCCTTTTCCTTTGGGGTATTTCTCTGAGGCAAGGTAGGCTTATTTTCTATCTTCAGGCTAGCTAGTTTCTCAGGCCGTGCCGAGTTGCATAGGGAGCGTTAGGCGCAATCCATGGCTGCCTGTAGTGTGGTTGGAGAGGATTAGGGATTGCGGTCAACAGAGTTCCCACGTCTCAGAGCTCGTTCTTGTTTTTTGGGTTATTGCCAGGTCACTGTATGTGCGCTGACCTCTATGTCCATTGTGGTACTGAATTACCTTTCATAACAGTACTGGAGGCCAAAAGTACTAATGATTCCCAATAGAGGGAAAAAAGAAGTTCTGAGACTATTTTTTTTTCTTTGCACTGTGTTTTGCCTTTTTTTTCCCCTAGACATTTGGGTGGTTCAGGACACAGGTGTAGCAATGGACATTAAAGGTCTGTCTTCATGTGTGGATCAGCTCACGGCAAGAGTACAAAGTATTCAAGACTTTGTGGTTCAGAATTCTATGTTTGAACCGAGAATCCCTATTCCTGATTTGTTTTTTGGAGATAGAACTAAATTTCTGAGTTTCAAAAATAATTGTAAACTATTTCTGGCTTTGAAACCTCGCTCCTCTGGTGACCCAGTTCAACAAGTTAGGATCGTTATTTCTTTTTTACGTGGCGACCCTCAGGACTGGGCATTTTCTCTTGCGTCAGGAGATCCTGCATTAAGTAATATCAATGCATTTTTCCTGGCGCTCGGATTGCTGTACGATAAGCCTAATTCTGTGGATCAGGCAGAGAAGAATTTGCTGGCTCTGTGTCAGGGTCAGGATGAAATAGAGGTATATTGTCAGAAATTTAGAAAGTGGTCCGTACTCACTCAGTGGAATGAAGGTGCGCTCGCAGCTGTTTTCAGAAAAGGTCTCTCTGAAGCCCTTAAGGATGTCATGGTGGGATTTCCTATGCCTGCTGGTCTGAATGAGTCTATGTCTTTGGCCATTCAGATCGGTCGACGCTTGCGCGAGCGTAAATCTGTGCACCATTTGGCGGTATTACCTGAGCTTAAGCCTGAGCCTATGCAGTGCGATAGGACTTTGACCAGAGTTGAACGGCAAGAACACAGACGTCTGAATGGGCTGTGTTTCTACTGTGGTGATTCCACTCATGCTATCTCCGATTGTCCTAAGCGCACTAAGCGGTTCGCTAGGTCTGCCACCATTGGTACGGTACAGTCAAAATTTCTTCTGTCCGTTACCTTGATCTGCTCTTTGTCATCATATTCTGTCATGGCGTTTGTGGACTCAGGCGCTGCCCTGAATTTGATGGACTTGGAGTATGCTAGGCGTTGTGGGTTTTTCTTGGAGCCCTTGCAGTGTCCTATTCCATTGAGAGGAATTGATGCCACGCCTTTGGCCAAGAATAAACCTCAGTACTGGGCCCAGCTGACCATGTGCATGGCTCCTGCACATCAGGAGGTTATTTGCTTTCTGGTGTTGCATAATCTGCATGATGTGGTCGTGTTGGGGTTGCCATGGCTACAAGTCCATAATCCAGTTTTAGATTGGAAATCCATGTCTGTGTCCAGCTGGGGTTGTCAGGGGGTACATGGTGATGTCCCATTTCTGACTATTTCGTCATCCACCCCTTCTGAGGTTCCAGAGTTCTTGTCTGATTACCGGGATATATTTGATGAGCCCAAGTCCGATGCCCTACCTCCGCATAGGGATTGTGATTGTGCTATCGATTTGATTCCTGGTAGTAAATTCCCAAAAGGTCGACTGTTTAATTTATCCGTGCCTGAGCACGCCGCTATGCGGAGTTATGTGAAGGAATCCCTGGAGAAGGGGCATATTCGCCCGTCATCATCGCCATTGGGAGCAGGGTTCTTTTTTGTAGCCAAGAAGGATGGTTCACTGAGACCTTGTATAGATTATCGCCTTCTAAATAAGATCACGGTTAAATTTCAGTACCCCTTGCCATTGTTATCTGATTTGTTTGCTCGGATTAAGGGGGCTAGTTGGTTCACCAAGATAGATCTTCGTGGTGCGTATAATCTTGTGCGTATTAAGCGAGGCGATGAATGGAAAACTGCATTTAATACGTCCGAGGGCCATTTTGAGTACCTGGTTATGCCATTCGAACTTGCCAATGCTCCTTCAGTGTTTCAGTCCTTTATGCATGACATCTTCCGAGAGTACCTGGATAAATTCCTGATTGTATACTTGGATGACATTTTGATCTTCTCGGATGATTGGGAGTCTCATGTGAAGCAGGTCAGAATGGTGTTTCAGGTCCTGCGTGCTAATTCTTTGTTTGTGAAGGGATCAAAGTGTCTCTTTGGTGTTCAAAAGGTTTCATTTTTGGGGTTCATCTTTTCCCCTTCTACTATCGAGATGGATCCTGTTAAGGTCCAAGCCATCCATAATTGGACTCAGCCGACATCTCTGAAAAGTCTGCAAAAGTTCCTGGGCTTTGCTAATTTTTATCATCGCTTCAACTGCAATTTTTCTAGTATTGCTAAACCATTGACCGATTTGACCAAGAAAGGTGCTGATTTGGTCAATTGGTCTTCTGCTGCGGTGGAAGCTTTTCAAGAGTTGAAGCGTCGTTTTTCTTCTGCCCCTGTGTTGTGTCAACCAGATGTTTCGCTTCCGTTCCAGGTCGAGGTTGATGCTTCTGAGATTGGAGCAGGGGCTGTTTTGTCGCAGAGAAGTCCTGATTGCTCTGTGATGAAACCATGCGCCTTCTTTTCCAGGAAGTTTTCGCCTGCTGAGCGAAATTATGATGTGGGCAATCGAGAGTTGCTGGCCATGAAGTGGGCATTCGAGGAGTGGCGTCATTGGCTTGAAGGAGCTAAGCATCGCGTGGTGGTCTTGACTGATCATAAGAACTTGACTTATCTCGAGTCCGCCAAGCGGTTGAATCCTAGACAAGCTCGTTGGTCGTTGTTTTTTGCCCGTTTTGACTTTGTGATTTCATACCTTCCGGGCTCTAAAAATGTGAAGGCGGATGCTCTGTCTAGGAGTTTTGTGCCCGACTCTCCGGGTGTATCTGAGCCGGCGGGTATCCTCAAAGAGGGAGTAATTATGTCTGCCATCTACACTGATTTGCGGCGGGTGCTGCAAAAATTTCAGGCTAATAAACCTGATCGTTGCCCAGCGGAGAAACTGTTTGTCCCTGATAGGTGGACGAATAAAGTTATCTCTGAGGTTCATTGTTCGGTGTTGGCTGGTCATCCTGGAATCTTTGGTACCAGACAGTTAGTGGCTAGATCCTTTTGGTGGCCATCTCTGTCGCGGGATGTGCGTTCTTTTGTGCAGTCCTGTGGGATTTGTGCTCGGGCTAAGCCCTGCAGTTCTCGTGCCAGTGGGTTGCTTTTGCCCTTGCTGGTCCCGAAGAGGCCTTGGACACATATCTCTATGGATTTTATTTCAGATCTTCCTGTCTCTCAAAAGATGTCAGTCATTTGGGTGGTCTGTGATCGCTTCTCTAAGATGGTCCATTTGGTACCCTTGTCTAAATTGCCTTCCTCCTCTGATTTGGTGCCATTGTTCTTCCAGCATGTGGTTCGTTTACATGGCATTCCAGAGAATATCGTTTCTGACAGAGGTTCCCAGTTTGTTTCGAGGTTTTGGCGAGCCTTTTGTGGTAGGATGGGCATTGACTTGTCTTTTTCCTCGGCTTTCCATCCTCAGACTAATGGCCAGACCGAACGAACCCATCAGACCTTGGAAACATATCTGAGATGCTTTGTTTCTGCTGATCAGGATGACTGGGTGTCCTTTTTGCCTTTGGCTGAGTTCGTCCTTAATAATCGGGCCAGCTCGGCTACTTTGGTTTCGCCGTTTTTCTGCAATTCTGGGTTCCACCCTCGTTTCTCTTCAGGGCAGGTTGAGTCTTCGGACTGTCCTGGTGTGGATACTGTGGTGGACAGGTTGCAGCAGATTTGGACTCATGTAGTGGACAATTTGACTTTGTCCCAGGAGAAGGCTCAACGTTTCGCTAATCGCAGATGCTGTGTGGGTCCCCGACTTCGGGTTGGGGACTTGGTTTGGTTATCTTCTCGTCATATTCCTATGAAGGTTTCCTCTCCTAAGTTTAAACCTCGTTTTATTGGTCCGCATAGGATTTCTGAGGTTCTTAATCCTGTGTCTTTTCGTCTGACCCTTCCAGATTCTTTTTCCATACATAACGTATTCCATAGGTCATTGTTGCGGAGATACGTGGCACCTATGGTTCCTTCTGTTGATGCTCCTGCCCCGGTTTTGGTGGAGGGGGAGTTGGAGTATATTGTGGAGAAGATTTTGGATTCTCGTGTTTCAAGGCGGAAACTCCAGTATCTGGTTAAGTGGAAGGGTTATGCTCAGGAAGATAATTCCTGGGTCTTTGCCTCTGATGTCCATGCTCCCGATCTTGTTCGTGCCTTTCATATGGCTCATCCTGGTCGTCCTGGGAGCTCTGGTGAGGGTTCGGTGACCCCTCCTCAAGGGGGGGGGGGTGCTGTTGTGAATTCTGTGGCAGAGCTCCCTCCTGTGGTCACAAGTGGTACTTCGGCTGGTTCTCTCTGTGAGCTTCCGTTGGTGGAGGAAAGTGGTACTGCGGCTTCTGAGTTTCCTTCCTCAGGTGATGTGGTGAAGTCGTTAGGTGCTGCTCTATTTAACTCCACCTAGTGCTTTGATCCTGGCCTCCAGTCAATGTTCTAGTATTGGACCTGTTTCCTCCTGGATCGTTCCTGTGGCCTGCTGCTCTGCATAGCTAAGTTCCTCTTTGCTATTTGTTTGCTGTTTTTTTCTGTCCAGCTTGTCAATATGTTTTTTACTGCTTGCTGGAAGCTCTGGGACGCAGAGGGTGTACCTCCGTGCCGTTAGTTCGGTACGGAGGGTCTTTTTGCCCCCTTTGCGTGGTTTTTGTAGGGTTTTGTGTTGACCGCAAAGTTACCTTTCCTATCCTCGCTCTGTTCAGAAAGTTGGGCCTCACTTTGCTAAATCTATTTCATCTCTACGTTTGTCTTTTCATCTTAACTCACAGTCATTATATGTGGGGGCTGCCTTTTCCTTTGGGGTATTTCTCTGAGGCAAGGTAGGCTTATTTTCTATCTTCAGGCTAGCTAGTTTCTCAGGCCGTGCCGAGTTGCATAGGGAGCGTTAGGCACAATCCACGGCTGCCTTTAGTGTGGTTGGAGAGGATTAGGGATTGCGGTCAACAGAGTTCCCACGTCTCAGAGCTCGTTCTTGTTTTTTGGGTTATTGCCAGGTCACTGTATGTGCGCTGACCTCTATGTCCATTGTGGTACTGAATTACCTTTCATAACACTTATCATGTGTCTCTGTATACAGGGAGCTCCCCCTAGTGGTGACTGCAGACTGGATCTTATCATGTATCTCTGTATACAGGGAGCTCCCCTAGTGGTGGCTGCAGACAGGATCTTATCATGTATCTCTGTAAACAGGGAGCTCCCCTAGTGGTGAGTGCAGACAGGATTTTATCATGTATCTCTGTATACAGGGAGCTCCCCTAGTGGTGGCTGCAGATAGAATCCTATCATGTATCTCTGTATACAGGGAGCTCCCCTAGTGGTGGCTGCAGACAGGATCTTATCATGTGTCTCTGTATACAGGGAGCTCCCCCTAGTGGTGAGTGCAGACAGGATCTTATCATGTATCTCTGTATACAGGGAGCTCCCCCTAGTGGTGACTGCAGACAGGATCTTATCATGTATCTCTGTATACAGGGAGCTCCCCTAGTGGTGGCTGCAGACAGGATCTTATCATGTATCTCTGTATACAGGGAGCTCCCCCTAGTGGTGGCTGCAGACAGGATCTTATCATGTATCTCTGTATACAGGGGGCTCCCCTAGTGGTGGCTGCAGACAGGATCTTATCATGTATCTCTGTATACAGGGAGCTCCCCTAGTGGTGGCTGCAGACAGGATCTTATCATGTATCTCTGTATACAGGGAGCTCCCCCTAGTGGTGGCTGCAGACAGGATCTTATCATGTGTCTCTGTATACAGGGAGCTCCCCCTAGTGGTGAGTGCAGACAGGATCTTATCATATATCTCTGTATACAGGGAGCTCCCCCTAGTGGTGACTGCAGACAGGATCTTATCATGTATCTCTGTATACAGGGAGCTCCCCTAGTGGTGGCTGCAGACAGGATCTTATCATGTATCTCTGTATACAGCGAGCTCCCCCTAGTGGTGGCTGCAGACAGGATCTTATCATGTATCTCTGTATACAGGGGGCTCCCCCTAGTGGTGGCTGCAGACAGGATCTTATCATGTATCTCTGTATACAGGGAGCTCCCCTAGTGGTGGCTGCAGACACGATCTTATCATGTATCTCTGTATACAGGGAGCTCCCCCTAGTGGTGGCTGCAGACAGGATCTTATCATGTATCTCTGTATACAGGGGGCTCCCCTAGTGGTGGCTGCAGACAGGATCTTATCATGTATCTCTGTATACAGGGAGCTCCCCTAGTGGTGGCTGCAGACAGGATCTTATCATGTATCTCTGTATACAGGGAGCTCCCCCTAGTGGTGGCTGCAGACAGGATCTTATCATGTGTCTCTGTATACAGGGAGCTCCCCCTAGTGGTGAGTGCAGACAGGATCTTATCATATATCTCTGTATACAGGGAGCTCCCCCTAGTGGTGACTGCAGACAGGATCTTATCATGTATCTCTGTATACAGGGAGCTCCCCTAGTGGTGGCTGCAGACAGGATCTTATCATGTATCTCTGTATACAGCGAGCTCCCCCTAGTGGTGGCTGCAGACAGGATCTTATCATGTATCTCTGTATACAGGGGGCTCCCCCTAGTGGTGGCTGCAGACAGGATCTTATCATGTATCTCTGTATACAGGGAGCTCCCCTAGTGGTGGCTGCAGACAGGATCTTATCATGTATCTCTGTATACAGGGAGCTCCCCCTAGTGGTGGCTGCAGACAGGATCTTATCATGTATCTCTGTATACAGGGGGCTCCCCTAGTGGTGGCTGCAGACAGGATCTTATCATGTATCTCTGTATACAGGGAGCTCCCCTAGTGGTGGCTGCAGACAGGATCTTATCATGTGTCTCTGTATACAGGGAGCTCCCCCTAGTGGTGAGTGCAGACAGGATCTTATCATATATTTCTGTATACAGGGAGCTCCCCCTAGTGGTGACTGCAGACAGGATCTTATCATGTATCTCTGTATACAGGGGGCTCCCCCTAGTGGTGGCTGCAGACAGGATCTTATCATGTATCTCTGTATACAGGGAGCTCCCCTAGTGGTGGCTGCAGACAGGATCTTATCATGTATCTCTGTATACAGGGAGCTTCCCCTAGTGGTGGCTGCAGACAGGATCTTATCATGTATCTCTGTATACAGGGGGCTCCCCCTAGTGGTGGCTGCAGACAGGATCTTATCATGTATCTCTGTATACAAGGAGCTCCCCCTAGTGGTGGCTGCAGACAGGATCTTATCATGTATCTCTGTATACAGGGAGCTCCCCTAGTGGTGAGTGCAGACTGGATCTTATCATGTATCTCTGTATACAGGGAGCTCCCCTAGTGGTGGCTGCAGACAGGATCTTATCATGTATCTCTGTATACAGGGAGCTCCCCCTAGTGGTGACTGCAGATATGATCTTATCATGTATCTCTGTATACAGGGAGCTCCCCTAGTGGTGAGTGCAGACAGGATCTTATCATGTATCTCTGTATACAGGGAGCTCCCCTAGTGGTGGCTGCAGACAGGATCTTATCATGTGTCTCTGTATACAGGGAGCTCCCCCTAGTGGTGACTGCATACATGATCTTATCATGTGTCTCTGTATACAGGGAGCTCCCCCTAGTGGTGGCTGCAGACAGGATCTTATCATGTATCTCTGTATACAGGGAGCTCCCCCTAGTGGTGACTGCAGATATGATCTTATCATGTGTCCCTGTATACAGGGAGCTACCCCTAGTGGTGACTGCATACATGATCTTATCATGTGTCTCTGTATACAGGGAGCTCCCCCTAGTGGTGGCTGCAGACAGGATCTTATCATGTGTCTCTGTATACAGGGAGCTCCCCCTAGTGGTGACTGCATACATGATCTTATCATGTGTCTCTGTATACAGGGATCTCCCCCTAGTGGTGGCTGCAGACAGGATCTTATCATGTATCTCTGTATACAAGGAGCTCCCCCTAGTGGTGACTGCAGATATGATCTTATCATGTATCTCTGTATACAGGGAGCTCCCCCTAGTGGTGACTGCAGATATGATCTTATCACGTATCTCTGTATACAAGGAGCTCCCCCTAGTGGTGGCTGCAGACAGGATCTTATCACATATCTCTGTATACAGGGAGCTCCCCCTAGTGGTGACTGCATACATGATCTTATCATGTATCTCTGTATACAGGGAGCTCCCCCTAGTGGTGGCTGCAGACAGGATCTTATCATGTATCTCTGTATACAGGGAGCTCCCTCTAGTAGTGGCTGCAGATAGAAGCTTATCATGTATATCTGTATCCAGGGAGCTCCCCCTAGTGGTGGCTGCAGATAGAAGCTTATCATGTATATCTGTATACATGGAGCTCCCCCTAGTGGTGGCTGCAGATAGAAGCTTATCATGTATATCTGTATACATGGAGCTCCCCCTAGTGGTGGCTGCAGATAGAAGCTTATCATGCATCTCTGTATACAGGGAGCTCCCCTAGTGGTGGCTGCAGACAGGATCTTATCATGTATCTCTGTATACAGGGAGCTCCCCCTAGTGGTGACTGCATACATGAGCTTATCATGTATCTCTGTATACAGGGAGCTCCCCCTAGTGGTGGCTGCAGACAGGATCTTATCATGTATCTCGTTATACAGGGATCTCCCCCTAGTGGTGGCTGCAGACAGGATCTTATCATGTATATCTGTATACAGGGAGCTCCCCCTAGTGGTGGCTGCAGATAGCTTATCATGTATCTCTGTATACAGGGAGCTCCCCCTAGTGGTGGCTGCAGACAGGATCTTATCATGTATCTCTGTATAGAGGGAGCTCCCCCTAGTGGTGACTGCATACATGAGCTTATCATGTGTCTCTGTATACAGGGAGCTCCCCCTAGTGGTGGCTGCAGACAGGATCTTATCATGTATCTCTGTATACAGGGAGCTCCACCTAGTGGTGACTGCAGACAGGATCTTATCATGTATATCTGTATACAGGGAGCTCCCCCTAGTGGTGGCTGCAGACAGGATCTTATCATGTATCTCTGTATACAGGGAGCTCCCCCTAGTGGTGACTGCATACATGAGCTTATCATGTATCTCTGTATACAGGGAGCTCCCCCTAGTGGTGGCTGCAGACAGGATCTTATCATGTATCTCGTTATACAGGGATCTCCCCCTAGTGGTGGCTGCAGACAGGATCTTATCATGTATATCTGTATACAGGGAGCTCCCCCTAGTGGTGGCTGCAGATAGCTTATCATGTATCTCTGTATACAGGGAGCTCCCCCTAGTGGTGGCTGCAGACAGGATCTTATCATGTATCTCTGTATAGAGGGAGCTCCCCCTAGTGGTGACTGCATACATGAGCTTATCATGTGTCTCTGTATACAGGGAGCTCCCCCTAGTGGTGGCTGCAGACAGGATCTTATCATGTATCTCTGTATACAGGGAGCTCCCCCTAGTGGTGACTGCAGACAGGATCTTATCATGTATATCTGTATACAGGGAGCTCCCCCTAGTGGTGGCTGCAGACAGGATCTTATCATGTATCTCTGTATACAGGGAGCTCCCCCTAGTGGTGGCTGCAGACAGGATCTTATCATGTATATCTGTATACAGGGAGCTCCCCCTAGTGGTGGCTGCAGATAGAAGCTTATTATGTATCTCTGTATACAGGGAGCTCCCCCTAGTGGTGGCTGCAGACAGAATCTTATCATGTATCTCTGTATACAGGGAGCTCCCCCTAGTGGTGACTGCAGCATTTTTTTTCACTCATAGAAAGCAATGAATAAGTGCAAAAAAAAGCAGCAAAAGCGCAGGTATGAGGTTTTACTGCGTTTTGGTGCAGAAACCTCAGGAACAACATGTACTAAACTATATCAGCATGAAAAATGCAGCAAAAAATAAACACTGCAAAACCTGCTTTTTTAAGCATCTTCTTTACTGCCAAGAGAGCAGGTTCTGGCTACAGAAAATAACGCAATGTGTGAACATAGCCTAAGATGGAGGAATACAGATATTATTATTATTTATTTATTCATAATAATATCCATGGCCGTCTTCAGAGGAGGCTTTTTGATTTCGCATGTTATATAAATAACGCTGTATTATGGATACTTGTGGCCGGCGCTGATTGGAGATGCCCTCAGGACTTCCTCGGTGGATCTTGCAGAACTATGAGTTTGGGATGCTGCTTGTTGCGGAGAGGACACTGCTGGACACAGTAGTAAGGACTTGATGATCACTTACCAGAACACAACACTAATAAATCTCTCTGCCAACTGTGCAGCCGCTGCTACATATGGTCTGCAGGTGTTGGAGGAATGGCGTCAGGAGCAACATCCAGAGCTGAGAGTGAACAGCGCAGAGGTCCGTGTGCAGCAACGTCGCCACTGGAGCCTGGACCCTGGGTACGGCACCGAACCCTCTGCGCAGTCACGGTCATATGTCATTTAAAAGTGAAACACGTCGGCGCTCATTTACCAGCTGGACCCTGTGACCAGAGAATAAATCCAATCATCTCATCGTCTACAGTGATACCCAACAATAATAGAACAGTGTTAGAGATGAAAGGACGCTCCATGGAAGTCGTGACGCGGCCGCCGGTCATGTGCTGCAAAGAAAAGACGGATTATATTCAGTGACTGCCGCAAAATAATTCCCTTTAAAAAAGTATTCCTGTATGTATAGTATGTGCGGCATCCAGTCTTCATATACCCAATACACAGAGGCATATAAAAGTTTGGGCACCCCTGGTCAAAATGACTGTTATTGTTAGGGTAAGTTCACACTAGGCGGTTTGTTTGTTTTTCCAGCTTTTTTTGCAGGTTTTCCTTGTGGTTTTTTTTTAAGCGGTTTTCGCGTTCTAGATTTGTGTGGTGTGCATGCTGATAAAGTTTAGTATTGAAAAAAAAAGTTCTATTCCAAAAGAATGAGGTTTTGGCACAAAAAAAACACTGCAAAACCTGATATCTGCTTTTTTGGTGTGTTTTTTTTCACCACCCACTCAAGTTAATGGGTGAAAAACGCCGAAAAAATGCTGCCATTTTTTGCTGCAGCCATGGGATCTTCTAATCAGCCGCCTAGCCCTATGGAAATGGTGGAAGCGCTCAAAGAAGGAGAAGGCTGTAAGAAGATAGCAAAGCGTTTTCAAGTTGCCCTTTCCTCGGTTCAAAATGTCATTAAGACAAGGCCGTTACTAACACTATTTATTTAGAAAGAGGACATCAAAATCGAGTACCATAAATTCCCCTGAAAATTCTGCCTTTAATACTGAATGTTAAAAATAGATTAATGGTAGAGGTCTTACCATATTGTTGATTCCAGCAATATTGCTGATTCCTGGCACCATCCCAGGAACAGTGGAGGTCAAGATAAGGTCTGGAAGACCAAGAAAAATTTCAGTGAGAGCTGCTAGTAGGATTGCTTGCGAGGCAAATCAGATTCCCTGCTTGATTGGAAAAGACCTTCAGAAAGATTTAGCAGAGTCCGGAGTTGTCGTACTTTGTTCTACTGTTTAGAGACACCTGCACAAATATGGCCTTCATGGAAGAGTGATTAGAAGAAAACCTCTCCTGCATCTTCACCATAAAGACGTATGCAAAGAACATCTAAACAAACCCAATGCATTTTGGAATGATGGGGTTAATATAAAATATAACACAATGATCAAAGCTATGCGTGGACGAAAAAGAAAAAAAGGAGGTTTGGTACCGTGTTAGCCAGTTGAAAAAAAGAATGCTCTCAGTGAGAAAAACAAGACAATCTTGTAGTGTTGATACCTTTTAATGGCTAATAAAAATATTCCCTGTGCCTGACTTAGTGTGTGTATCTTGGTTCCCTACAGTGTATGACTCGGCTTGTATTTTGAACCCTGCTTCCTGCTTTCCATCTCTGTTACTACGTTTCCCATCTGGCTTTGACTCTTTGGCTTGTACCCAGAATACAGTTGCATTACACAATTAACATTTTACTAAAAAATATACCTATAAAGAGAAAAATCAGAGAAACTGAAAATTTTGCAGTGGTTTCTTAATTTTTGCTAGAGCTGTATAATTGGCCCCATAAGATGCTCCAAACATTAAAGAAATAAATAAATACTTACCTCTCCTCTCTGACCGCTGCTCTGCTCCGGACTCCTCAGGGTTGGCGTCTTCTGGCTCTCTGTGCTGCTACTGCTCAGGCAGAGGGCACACACTAGTCACGTCACTGCACCCTCTGACCTGAACGTCAGGGTCAGGAGACGCGGAAGACGCCGCAGTGGTGGAACAGGGAGAGGTAAGTATCGCAAGTGCCGGGGGCCCTGACCAAGCGGAGGCACCCACTAGCGAGCGCCAGCACTGGCACCGGGATCCCATAGCGCACTGGTATCTCCGACAGGGAGTGGATCCCCCTCGCCTGCTCAGGGTCCCGGCACCTGCCCAGATGCTAAAGCCAGCCCTGGTCTGGTTCATACACTCCCTTCCGAGGCCGGTGCAATCCTAGGTTGCCCACGAAGATCCCCGGAATGCTGATGACCTGGAGCGTCTTGTGGAGAGGTACCAGGCACTTGAAAGTTCCTTAAGGAAGCAAGGAGTCATCTCCGTACTGGGGTTCCCAAATGGGGGCAGACACCCAAAAGAGGGGAACTATAACCACATCTGGGGGCTGTTGTGAATTCTGTGGCTGAGTTCACTTCTGTGGTCACAAGTGGTATTGCAGTCTCTGGGCTTCCTCCCTCAGGTGTTTTGGTGAGCTCGTTGGCTGCCTTGCTATTTAGCTCCACCTGAGTCTGTCTTCCTTGCTCCTTGTCAATGTTCCAGTGTTGGATCTGAGCTACTGCATCTTTCCTTGGGCCTGCTGCTCTGCTAGATAAGTGCTTCTAGTTTGTTTTCTGTTTTTTTCTGTCCAGCTTGCTATTAACTTTTGCTGGAAGCTCTGAGAAGCAAAGGAGTGCACCGCCGTGCTGTTAGTTCGGCACGGTGGGTCTTTTTGCCCCTTTGCGTGGTTTTCGTTTTAGGGTTTTTTGTAGACTGCATAGTTCTCTTTGCTATCCTCGCTCTGTCTAGAATATCGGGCCTCACTTTGCTGAATCTATTTCATTCCTACGTTTGTCTTTTCATCTTGCTAACAGTCATTATATGTGGGGGGCTGCCTATTCCTTTGGGGTATTTCTCTGAGGTAAGTCAGGCTTGTATTTCTATCTTCAGGCTAGTCAGCTCCTCAGGCAGTGCCGAGTTGCATAGGTAGTGATAGGCGCAATCCACTGCTGCTTATAGTTGTGTGAGGATAGATCAGGTACTGCAGTCTACAGAGATTCCACGTCTCAGAGCTCGTCCTATTGTTTTTGGTTATTGCCAGATCTCTGTATGTGCGCTGATTACTGCACGCTGTGTTGCCTGATTGCCAGCCATAACAGTACAAGGAGCCACACCAATGATTCCCAATAGAGGGAAAAAAGAAATCCTGACATCATTTTTTTTTCTTAGCTCTGTCTTCAGTCTTTTTTTTCCCCTAGACATTAGAGTGCTTCAGGACACAGCTGTGGACATGGATATTCAGGCTCTGTGCTCCTCAATGGATAATCTCGTTGTAAATGTACAAAAGATTCAAGATATTATTGATCAGAAATCGATGCTAGAACCAAGAATTCCGATTCCTGATTTGTTTTTTGGTGACAGAACTAAGTTCCTGAGCTTCAGAAATAATTGTAAGCTATTTTTGGCCTTGAAACCTCATTCTTCTGGTAATCCTATTCAACAGGTTTTGATTATTATTTCTTTTTTGCGCGGCGACCCACAGGACTGGGCGTTTTCTCTTGCACCAGGAGATTCTGCATTGAGTAATGTTGATGCATTTTTCCAGGCGCTGGGATTGCTTTACGATGAGCCTAATTCAGTGGATCAGGCTGAGAAAAATCTGCTGGCTTTATGCCAGGGTCAGGATGATGTAGAAGTATATTGTCAGAAATTTAGGAAGTGGTCAGTACTCACTCTGTGGAATGAATCTGCACTAGCGGCTTTGTTCAGAAAGGGTCTCTCTGAAGCTCTTAAGGATGTAATGGTGGGATTTCCTATGCCTGCTCGTTTGAATGAGTCTATGTCCTTGGCCATTCAGATCGGTCGTCGCTTGCGCGAGCGTAAATCTGTGCACCATCTGGCGGTATTGTCTGAGAGTAAACCTGAGCCTATGCAGTGCGACAGGACTATGACTAAAGTAGAACGGCAAGAACACAGACGTCTGAACAGGCTGTGTTTCTATTGTGGTGATTCTACTCATGCTATTTCTAATTGTCCTAAACGCACTAGGCGGTTCGATAGCTCTGCCGTTATTGGTACTGTACAGTCCAAATTCCTTTTGTCCATTACCTTAATGTGCTCTTTGTCATCGTATTCTGTCATGGCGTTTGTGGATTCAGGCGCTGCCCTGAATCTGATGGATTTGGATTATGCTAAACGTTGTGGATTTTTCTTGGAGCCTTTGCGGTGTCCTATTCCGTTGAGAGGAATTGATGCTACACCTTTGGCCAAGAATAAGCCTCAGTACTGGGCCCAGCTGACCATGTGCATGGCTCCTGCACATCAGGAAGTTATTCGCTTTCTGGTACTGCATAATTTGCATGATGTGGTCGTGTTGGGGTTGCCATGGCTACAAACCCATAATCCAGTATTGGATTGGAACTCTATGTCGGTAACCAGCTGGGGTTGTCAGGGAGTACATGGTGATGTTCCATTTTTGTCTATTTCGTCATCCATTCCTTCTGACATCCCAGAGTTCTTGTCTGACTTTCAGGATGTATTTGAAGAGTCCAAGTCTGATGCCCTACCTCCGCATAGGAATTGTGATTGTGCTATCGATTTGATTCCTGGTAGTAAATTCCCTAAGGGTCGTTTATTTAATTTGTCCGTACCTGAACACACCGCTATGCGCAGTTATGTGAAGGAGTCCCTGGAGAAGGGACATATTCGCCCATCGTCGTCACCATTGGGAGCAGGGTTCTTTTTTGTAGCCAAGAAGGATGGTTCGCTGAGACCGTGTATTGATTACCGCCTTCTTAATAAGATCACTGTTAAGTTTCAGTACCCCTTGCCATTGATTTCTGACTTGTTTGCTCGGATTAAGGGGGCTAGTTGGTTTACTAAGATTGATCTTCGTGGTGCGTATAATCTGGTGAGAATCAGGCAGGGAGATGAATGGAAAACGGCATTTAATACGCCCGAGGGTCATTTTGAGTATCTGGTGATGCCGTTCGGACTTGCCAATGCTCCATCTGTTTTTCAGTCTTTTATGCATGACATTTTCCGTGAGTATCTGGATAAATTCTTGATTGTTTACTTGGATGACATTTTGATCTTCTCAGATGATTGGGAGTCTCATGTGAAGCAAGTCAGAATGGTTTTCCAGGTACTGCGTGCTAATTCCTTGTTCGTGAAGGGATCAAAGTGTCTCTTCGGTGTGCAGAAAGTTTCATTTTTGGGGTTCATCTTTTCCCCTTCTACTATCGAGATGGATCCGGTTAAGGTTCAGGCCATCCAGGATTGGACTCAGCCGACATCTCTAAAAAGTCTGCAGAAATTCCTGGGCTTTGCTAATTTTTATCGTCGCTTCATCTGTAATTTTTCTAGCATTGCCAGACCATTGACCGATTTGACCAAGAAGGGTGCTGATTTGGTTAATTGGTCTTCTGCTGCCGTGGAAGCTTTTCAGGAGTTGAAGCGTCGTTTTTGCTGTGCCCCTGTGTTGTGTCAACCTGATGTTTCTCTTCCGTTCCAGGTCGAGGTTGATGCTTCTGAGATTGGTGCAGGGGCGGTTTTGTCACAGAGAGGTTCTGGTTGCTCAGTGTTCAAACCATGTGCTTTCTTTTCCAGGAAATTTTCTGCTGCTGAGCGTAATTATGATGTGGGCAACCTAGAGTTGCTGGCCATGAAGTGGGCATTCGAGGAGTGGCATCATTGGCTTGAGGGTGCTAAGCATCGCGTGGTGGTATTGACTGATCATAAGAACTTGACTTATCTCGAGTCTGCCAAGCGCTTGAATCCTAGACAGGCCCGTTGGTCGTTATTTTTTGCTCGTTTTGATTTTGTGATTCCATACCTTCCGGGCTCTAAAAATGTGAAGGCGGATGCTCTGTCTAGGAGTTTTGTGCCCGACTCTCCGGGGTTATCTGAGCCGGCGAGTATCCTCAAGGAAGGAGTCATTGTGTCTGCCATCTCCCCTGATTTGCGGAGAGTGTTGCAGAAATTTCAGGCTAATAAACCTGATCGTTGTCCGGCCGAGAAACTGTTCGTCCCTGATAGGTGGACTAGTAAAGTTATCTCTGAACTTCATTGTTCGGTGCTGGCCGGTCATCCAGGAATCTTTGGTACCAGGGAGTTGGTTGCTAGATCCTTCTGGTGGCCATCTCTGTCACGGGATGTGCGTGCTTTTGTGCAGTCCTGTGGAATTTGTGCTAGGGCTAAGCCCTGCTGTTCACGTGCCAGTGGGTTGCTTTTGCCCTTGCCGGTCCCGAAGAGGCCTTGGACACATATTTCGATGGATTTCATTTCTGACCTTCCCGTTTCTCAAAAAATGTCGGTCATTTGGGTGGTCTGTGATCGCTTTTCTAAAATGGTCCATCTGGTGCCCTTGGTTAAATTGCCTTCCTCCTCTGATTTGGTGCCTTTGTTCTTCCAGCATGTGGTTCGTTTACATGGCATTCCTGAGAATATTGTTTCTGACAGAGGTTCCCAGTTTGTCTCGAGGTTCTGGCGAGCCTTTTGTGGTAGGATGGGCATTGACCTATCTTTCTCCTCGGCCTTCCATCCTCAGACTAATGGCCAGACCGAACGAACCAATCAGACCTTGGAAACATATCTGAGATGTTTTGTTTCCGCTGACCAGGATGATTGGGTGTCATTTTTGCCGTTGGCTGAGTTCGCCCTTAATAATCGGGCCAGCTCGGCTACCTTGGTCTCTCCATTTTTCTGCAATTCTGGGTTCCATCCTCGTTTCTCTTCAGGACAGGTTGAGTCTTCGGACTGTCCTGGTGTGGATTCTGTGGTGGACAGGTTGCAGCAGATCTGGACTCAGGTAGTGGACAATTTGACCTTGTCCCAGGAGAAGGCTCAGCTTTTCGCTAATCGCAGACGCCGTGTGGGACCCCGACTTCGTGTTGGGGATCTGGTTTGGTTATCTTCTCGTCATATTCCTATGAAGGTTTCCTCTCCTAAATTTAAACCTCGTTTTATTGGTCCGTATAGGATTTCTGAGATTCTCAATCCGGTGTCTTTTCGTCTGACCCTCCCAGACTCCTTTTCCATACATAATGTATTCCATAGGTCATTGTTGAGGAGATACGTGGCACCTATGGTTCCATCTGTGGAGCCTCCTGCCCCTGTTTTGGTGGAGGGGGAATTGGAGTATATTGTGGAGAAGATTTTGGATTCTCGTGTCTCTAGACGGAAACTCCAGTATCTGGTCAAATGGAAGGGTTATGCTCAGGAAGATAATTCCTGGGTTTTTGCCTCTGATGTCCATGCCCCAGATCTTGTTCGTGCCTTTCATGTGGCTCATCCTGGTCGGCCTGGGGGTTCTGGTGAGGGTTCGGTGACCCCTCCTCAAGGGGGGGGTACTGTTGTGAATTCTGTGGCTGAGTTCACTTCTGTGGTCACAAGTGGTATTGCAGTCTCTGGGCTTCCTCCCTCAGGTGTTTTGGTGAGCTCGTTGGCTGCCTTGCTATTTAGCTCCACCTGAGTCTGTCTTCCTTGCTCCTTGTCAATGTTCCAGTGTTGGATCTGAGCTACTGCATCTTTCCTTGGGCCTGTTGCTCTGCTAGATAAGTGCTTCTAGTTTGTTTTCTGTTTTTTTCTGTCCAGCTTGCTATTAACTTTTGCTGGAAGCTCTGAGAAGCAGAGGGGTGCACCGCCGTGCTGTTAGTTCGGCACGGTGGGTCTTTTTGCCCCTTTGCGTGGTTTTCGTTTTAGGGTTTTTTGTAGACTGCATAGTTCTCTTTGCTATCCTCGCTCTGTCTAGAATATCGGGCCTCACTTTGCTGAATCTATTTCATTCCTACGTTTGTCTTTTCATCTTGCTAACAGTCATTATATGTGGGGGGCTGCCTATTCCTTTGGGGTATTTCTCTGAGGTAAGTCAGGCTTGTATTTCTATCTTCAGGCTAGTCAGCTCCTCAGGCAGTGCCGAGTTGCATAGGTAGTGATAGGCGCAATCCACTGCTGCTTATAGTTGTGTGAGGATAGATCAGGTACTGCAGTCTACAGAGATTCCACGTCTCAGAGCTTGTTCTATTGTTTTTGGTTATTGCCAGATCTCTGTATGTGCGCTGATTACTGCACGCTGTGTTGCCTGATTGCCAGCCATAACAGGGGGCGTCCAAGAGCCCAGGAGGTGTCGGAGATGTTGCCAAAGGCCCCATCTAATCGTGTAATTTGTTGGAAATGTCACATCCCGGGCAACATGGCCGCCCGTTTCCCCATGACCACTGAGACAATGGACTGCAGCCCAGGACGGCGCTGCTTGTTTTTTACATACCCTCCCTGCAGTGCTGTCCCTCAACCAGGCGAGGCGCCGCAGGCATGTCTGATATCAGACACTGTATGTAGGCATTATGGCTGCCACTGATATGTTGGCACTGTATGTAGGCTTTATGGCTGCCACTGGTATGTTGGCACTGTATGTAGGCATTATGGCTGCCACTGGTATGTTGGCACAGTATGTAGGCATTATGACTGGCACTGGTATGCTGGCACTGTATGTAGGCATTATGGCTGGCACTGGTATGCTGGCACTGTATGTAGGCATTATGGCTGGCACTGGTATGTTGGCACTATGTAGGCATTATGGCTGTCACTAGTATGTTGGCACTATGTAGGCATTATGGCTGGCAGTGGAATGTTGGCACTATGTAGGCATTATGGCTGTCACTGGTATGTTGGCACTATGTAGGCATTATGGCTGGCAGTGCTATGTTGGCACTATGTAGGCATTATGGCTGGCACTGGTCTGTTGGCACTGTATGTAGGCATTATGGCTGTCACTGGTATGTTGGCACAGTATGTAGGCATTATGACTGGCACTGGTATGCTGGCACTATGTAGGCATTATGGCTGTCACTGGTATGTTGGCACTATGTAGGCATTATGGCTGTCACTGGTATGTTGGCACTGTATGTAGGCATTATGACTGGCACTGGTATGTTGGCACTGTATGTAGGCATTATGACTGGCACTGGTATGCTGGCACTGTATGTAGGCATTATGCCTGGCACTGGTCTGTTGGCACTGTATGTAGGCATTATGGCTGTCACTGGTATGTTGGCACTATGTAGGCATTATGGCTGGCAGTGGTATGTTGGCACTATGTAGGCATTATGGCTGTCACTGGTATGTTGGCACTGTATGTAGGCATTATGACTGGCACTGGTATGTTGGCACTGTATGTAGGCATTATGACTGGCACTGGTATGCTGGCACTGTATGTAGGCATTATGGCTGGCACTGGTCTGTTGGCACTGTATGTAGGCATTATGGCTGTCACTGGTATGTTGGCACTATGTAGGCATTATGGCTGTCACTGGTATGTTGGCACTATGTAGGCATTATGGCTGGCAGTGGTATGCTGGCACTGTATGTAGGTGCAGCGCCCCAGAGATCTGGTCGTTGCAGTATGACACTCTGCCACTAAGGGGAGTGATGGTACGTCTGATGGCACTGAAGGAATTCTACTGACCAGGTATCACCAGCACACATTACACTTCACACTCCGGCCACTAGGGGGAGCAAAAGGCTTTATTTATTGGGCCACTCCTCACACTGGTAAAACTAGGGGCTGGGGAGGAAGTTAGTCAGAAGCTGACTGGGTTGGATTCAGGCAACATCCCGTGGCAGGGGGTGTTGCAGGGAGAAGACACAGGGGGGTCACTGTCAGGCGTGGGAACCTGGCAGGTGCCTAGCGAACAGAGCAGAACGTAACGGAACCGCGCCTGCACACCCCGCGGCGGTATCCTAAGGCTTCTTTCACACTAGCGTCGGAATATCCCCGTCGCAATGCGTCGGGGAGAGATTCCGACGCTAGCGTTTGCTGCATTGCACAATGGGTGCAGCGGATGCATTTTTCCGGCGCATCCGCTGCCCCATTGCGGGGAGGTGGGGGCGGAGTTCCGGCCGTGCATGCGCAGTCGGAAAAAGCGGTCCGTCAGGAGAAAAAAACGTTACATGTAGCGTTTTTTTCTCCCGACGGTCCGCAAAAGCACGACGCATCCGTCGCTCGACGGATGCGACGTGTGGCAATCTGTCGCAAATGCGTCGTCAATGCAAGTCTATGGGGAAAAAACGCATCCTGCAAGCACTTTTGCAGGATGCGTTTTTTCTGCAAAACGACGCATTGTGACGGATTGCAGAAAACGCTAGTGTGAAAGTAGCCTAAGAGAGTGACAGGAAGGGAAGGATATTGTGGAACAGTGAGAAACGAGATCAAGCACAAAGGAGAACCAGTAAGAGTCGTGCCGTGAGACCGAGGCAACATCCTACTGAGGCGCGTAGCCGGTGGCCGGAACACCGCGGAAGTAACTGACTCTAGGCCTTACTTCAAACTCCGCAGGACAGTTAATTATAGGTTGGCTGTCTACCTTAAATCTCCTAAGAAGACATAGGGGGCAACGCGTGGAGAGGGGCGTCTCTAGGGTCCCGGAAGAGCTCCGAGCCTTCCCGTCATACGCATGCGTCCTAGCCATAACATACTGGGGGACGAGAAACTAGTAACATCTGGAACAAGAGAGAGAGAATTAGAAAGAACGAACGAGAACAGAAGTTGTGAGGACTATTCCGAATGCTCAGCAGGGTAGGACTACAACACACAGGCGCTAGTGGTAGGCAACGATTTCCACCTGTAAAGGAAACTCTGGATGTGCCCATCGGACCGGCCGGTCTCAGATAGCCCTGTTAATCGTGCTCTGGATTGTGGATCCTTAAGTCTTCAGTAAAGAGGTAAAGAGACTGCAACCTTGTGTCCTCGTTATTGACTGCACCTCACACCATCACCATCCACCTTACTGGGAAGCCCTGGGGACATACTTCACCTGTGGGAAGGTATACCATCCAGCTGCCATTCCATCACCCCAGCGGACCCCACAGCAGCGTCGGTCACCCTGACCGAACACCACAGGTGGGGTCACGAACCCCTGACAGACTGTACCACCTTCATTGGACGCCCCTTAGCAGGGTCACGGACCGGGTCTAGCCACCGTGACAGCCTCAGAACTGCACCAAAGAGGCCCGGTATCGAGAACTCGTGGCCCTGTGTCTGGGGGCGCTCCATAGGCATTATGGCTGGTACTGATATGTTGGCAGTGTATGTAGGCATTATGGCTGGCACTGGTATGTTGGCACTGTATTTAGGCATTATGGCTGGTACTATGTTGGCACTGTATGTAGGCATTATGGCTGGCACTGGTATGTTGGCACTGTATTTAGGCATTATGGCTGGCACTGGTATGTTGGCACTGTATGTAGGCATTATGGCTGGCACTGGTATGTTGGCACTGTATGTAGGCATTATGGCTGGCACTGGTATGTTGGCACTGTATGTAGGCATTATGGCTGGCACTGGTATGTTGGCACTGTGCCCCCTTGCCATTAAACATGGCAGATGTGTCGGTAGACCCTATGCCCATGTCCTAGGCCATCGTGAACCCTCCCGGCACTGGAGATCCTCTACCATGAACCACATGGCAGTCTCCGAGCGCTGCCTGTTCAGCGATGGTGAAGTTATGATAATCCATAGCGCACGATTTATTAGCTCGGCGTCCGCTGCCAGCGCTGCAGACAAAGGCGTAATGACCTCTTTACATGCTCCGGTTTATTACCATATGCCTTGGAGTCCTCGCAAAGGAAAAATCCTTCCAATAAAAAGGGGCAGAGGGAAGGGAAGGAGGGATGAGAGGCGCTGGATTTGTAAGATTCAGCAGGTTTTTTATTGCAGCAGCCATTATTTCTTTATCTCCCGTCCTTCTATTAGGAGCCGTCTGGTAATCTCTAGTTCGGATCTGATGGGCGACCTCCAGCGCGCAGGCCTTCGTGGCAGTAAACGGCGAGCAGATGCTGGATATTAGCTCTGGCAAAGATCTCGCGCTTTTTCCGTCATATTTTATTTTTATCTTCTTAGTATGAGACACGTTGTTGTCGTTCCTGCATCTGATCATCTCGTATCGCAGCTCCACAGCCGGATCGCCAGGACATCGGAGCGGCTCCGCGCAGCCCTCGTATCACGCCTGCAGCTCCACGGCCGGATCGCCAGGACATCGGAGCAGCTCCGCACAGCCCTCGTATCGCAGCTCCACGGCCGGATCGCCAGGACATCGGAGCAGCTCCGCACAGCCCTTGTATCGCAGCTCCACGGCCGGATCGCCAGGACATCGGAGCAGCTCCGCGCAGCCCTCGTATCACGCCTGCAGCTCCACGGCCGGATCGCCAGGACATCAGAGCGGCTCCGCACAGCCCTCGTATCACGCCTGCAGCTCCATGGCCGGATCGCCAGGACATCGGAGCGGCTCCGCGCAGCCCTCGTATCACGCCTGCAGCTCCACGGCCGGATCGCCAGGACATCAGAGCAGCTCCGCACAGCCCTCATATCGCAGCTCCACGGCCGGATCGCCAGGACATCGGAGCGGCTCCGCACAGCCCTCGTATCGCGCCTGCAGCTCCACGACCAGATCGCTAGGACATCGGAGCAGCTCCGCGCAGCCCTCGTATCACGCCTGCAGCTCCACAGCCGGATCGCCAGGACATCGGAGCGGCTCCGCGCAGCCCTCGTATCACGTCTGCAGCTCCACGGCCGGATCGCCAGGACATCAGAGCGGCTCCGCACAGCCCTCGTATCACGCCTGCAGCTCCATGGCCGGATCGCCAGGACATCGGAGCGGCTCCGCGCAGCCCTCGTATCACGCCTGCAGCTCCACGGCCGGATCGCCAGGACATCAGAGCAGCTCCGCACAGCCCTCATATCGCAGCTCCACGGCCGGATCGCCAGGACATCGGAGCGGCTCCGCACAGCCCTCGTATCGCGCCTGCAGCTCCACGACCAGATCGCTAGGACATCGGAGCATCTCCGCGCAGCCCTCGTATCACGCCTGCAGCTCCACAGCCGGATCGCCAGGACATCGGAGCGGCTCCGCGCAGCCCTCGTATCACGCCTGCAGCTCCACGGCCGGATCGCCAGGACATCGGAGCAGCTCCGCACAGCCCTCGTATCGCAGCTCCACGGCCGGATCGCCAGGACATCGGAGCAGCTCCGCACAGCCCTCGTATCGCTCCTGCAGCTCCACGGCCGGATCGCCAGGACATCGGAGCAGCTCCGCGCAGCCCTCGTATCACGCCTGCAGCTCCATGGCCGGATCGCCAGGACATCGGAGCAGCTCCGCGCAGCCCTCGTATCACGCCTGCAGCTCCACGGCCGGATCGCCAGGACATCGGAGCGGCTCCGCACAGCCCTCGTATCACGCCTGCAGCTCCACGACCGGATCGCCAGGACATCGGAGCAGCTCCGCACAGCCCTCATATCGCAGCTCCACGGCCGGATCGCCAGGACATCGGAGCGGCTCCGCACAGCCCTCGTATTGCGCCTGCAGCTCCACGGCCGGATCGCTAGGACATCGGAGCAGCTCCACACAGCCCTCATATTGCTCCTGCAGCTCCACGGCCGGATCGTCAGGACATCAGAGCGGCTCCGCGCAGCCTGGCACACAGGACAACCCCACAAGGACAGAAAAGTTCTGACAATTTCTAGTTGATTTTGTCTTTCAATTCTTCCCTAGTTTTAAAGGGAACCTGTCACCAGTTTTGTCACATAGCAGCTAAAACTATCCTCTTCCTCAGCATCTGCGCTGCATTCCCTAAATCCTTATGCAACCCCCTGTCCGCCCTGTATAGCCCCGATGCTGCATGCTAATGGAGCGCCCCCAGACACAGGGCCACGCGTTTCGGTACCGGGCCTCTCTGGTTCGGTTCTGAGGCTGTAACGGTGGCTAGACCCGGTCCGCGACCCTGCTAAGGGGCGTCCAATGAAAGTAGTAAAGCAGTCTGTTAGTGGTTCGTGACGCCACCTGTGGTGTTCGGTCAGGGTGACCGACGCTGCTGTGGGGTCCGCTGGGGTGATGGAATGGCAGCTAGATGGTATACCTTCCCACAGGTGAAGTGTGTCCCCAGGGCTTCCCAGTAAGGTGGATGGTGATGGTGTGAGGCGCAGTCAATAACGAGGACACAAGGTTGCAGTCTCTTTACCTTTTACTGAAGGCTTCAGTACACTCAGTCCAGAGCACGTTCAACCGGGCTATCAGAGACCGGCCGGTCCGATGGGCACATCCAGAGTTTCCCTTGCAGATGGAAATCGTTGCCTACCAATAGCGCCTGTGTGTTGTAGTCCTACCCTGCTGAGCATTCGGAATAGTCCTCACAACTGCTGTTCTCATTCGTTCGTTCTCTACAGCTTTCTCTCTCTCTCTCGTTCTTTGGTTCCAGATGTTGCTAGTTTCTAACGTCCCCCAGATATGTTATGGCTAGGACGCCACCCGTTTGACGGGAAGGCTTGGAGGTCTTCCGGGACCCTAGAGATGCCCCTCTCCCAATGTTGCCCCCTATCTCTTCATAGGTGTAGAAGGTAGACAGACAACCTATAATCAACTGCCCAGCGGAATTTGAAGTAAGGCCTGAAGTCAGTTACTTCCTCGGTGTTCCGGCCACCGACTACGCGCCTCAGTAGGATGTTGCCTCAGTCTCACGGCACGACTCTTACTGGCTCTCCTTTGTGCTGATCTCGTTTACACTGTTCCACAATATTCTTCCCCTCTTGTCTCTTTCTTAGGACACCGCCGCAAGGTGTGCAGGCGCGGTTCCGTTACGTTCTGTTCTGTTCGCTAGGCACCTGCCAGGTTCCCACGCCTGACAGGGACCCCCCTGTGCCTTCTCCCTGCAACACCCCCTGCCACGGGATGTTGCCTGAATCCAACCCAGTCAGTTTGTGACTAACTTCCTCCCCAGCACCTAGTTTTACCAGTGTGAGGAGTGGCCCAATAAATAAAGCCTTTTGCTCCCCCTAGTGGCCGGAGTGTGAAGTGTAATGTGTTCTGGTGATACCTGGTCAGGAGAATTCCTTAGTGCCATCAGACGTACCATCACTCCCCTTAGTGGCAGAGCATCATACTGCAATGGCAAGATCTCTGGGGCGCTGCACTCCCCCCCCCGGTTAAATCCAGTACTCCTGGACTGGGAAGAAGAACAACAATGTAATGCAGTGAAAGACATACAAAATTTTTGAATGCTAAGAACAAGTAAATAGAAAAGGTGCTTCCCTTTATGGGAGGTGAGGACGCTTAAACGTTGCAAACAAAACAAGATTACATTTTTTTTTTTTTTTTTTTTTTTAATAACATTTTTGACTATAAATAACTCTTAGTACCCAGCCGGGTATTCTACTAAGTGCAAACTCTGAGCAATAAGTTAACTTTTCCTTTAAGGGCGTATACGCTGAACCCACTAAAGGCCTACCATAAAATACTATTACAACATTTCAACTTTCTTTCCGTTCCAACTTCACCAACGCAGGACCGCCTAGCTCCTTGGCTGAGCCTACTGTCATTGTGCCGACCATCTTTCTACATTTCTCGGGAGGACTCTCTCTCTAACCCCTACGGGTTCACTTCAAACTTTCTGTCCTCAATCTTTATTAACATTATTAAACTATCTAAATTCTTCAACATTAAGGTTTAACCTTTGTCAAAGTAGTCATCAAACATTCCCTTTAAGAGGGACCCAAGTCTCTGGTGCAGATTCTCTTTCAGCAAGCAAGTTCACAGCAATCAAGTCCTTCTGCATCATGTCTTCGCAAAGTCTTCTTTAGCTTATAAAACCAGTAGGGGGCACCTTTAAGAAGGTGCAAACTATTTACAAAGCAGTTCTGAATCATTCACCGTCCATGATCCGGCAGTCTTTAACCCCTTAATCCCATATGACGTACTATCCCGTCCAGGTGACCTGGGACTTAATTCCCATGGACGGGATAGTACGTCATATGCGATCGGCCGCGCTCACGGGGGGAGCGCGGCCGATCGCGGCCGGGTGTCAGCTGCCTATCGCAGCTGACATCCGGCACTATGTGCCAGGAGCGGTCACGGACCGCTCCCGGCACATTAACCCCCGGCACACCGCGATCAAAGATGATCGCGGTGTGCCGGCGGTGCAGGGAAGCATCGCGCAGGGAGGGGGCTCCCTGCGGGCTTCCCTGAGACGATCGGTACACGGTGATGTGCTCACCGTGTACCGAGCGTCTTCTCCCTGCAGTCCCCGGATCCAAAATGGCCGCCGGGCTGCATCCGGGTCCTGCAGGGAGCACTTCCGGGTCAGGATCAGGCTGCAGCTGCAGCTCTAATCCTGCCCGGCTGTATGTCAGATCACCGATCTAACAGAGTGCTGTGCACACTGTCAGATCGGTGATCTGTGATGTCCCCCCCTGGGACAAAGTGAAAAAGTAAAAAAAAAAATTTCCACACTTGTAAAAAAAAATAAAAAAAAAATTACTAAATAAAGCAGAAAAAAAAAAAATATTATTCCCATAAATACATTTCTTTACATAAAAAAAAAACAAAAAAAACAATAAAAGTACACATATTTAGTATCGCCGCGTCTGTAACGACCCGACCTATAAAACTGGCCCACTAGTTAACCCCTTCAGTGAACACCGTAAGAAAAAAAAAAAAAAAACGAGCCAAAAAACAACGCTTTATTATCATAACGCTGAACAAAAAGTGGAATAACACGCGATCAAAAAGACGGATATAAATAACCATGGTACCTCTGAAAACGTCATCTTGTCCCGCAAAAAACGAGCTGCCATATAGCATCATAACCAAAAAAATAAAAAAGTTATAGTCCTGAGAATAAAGCGATGCCAAAATAATTATTTTTTCTATAAAATAGCTTTTATCGTATAAAAGCGCCAAAACATAAAAAAAATGATATAAATGAGGTATCGCTGTAATCGTACTGACCCGAAGAATAAAACTGCTTTATCAATTTTACCAAACGTAGAACGGTATAAACGCATCCCCCAAAAGAAATTCATGAATAGCTGGTTTTTGGTCATTCTGCCTCACAAAAAATCGGAATAAAAAGCGATCAAAAACTGTCACATGTCCGAAAATGTAACCGATAAAAACGTCAACTCGTCCCGCAAAAAACAAGACCTCACATGACTCTGTGGACCAAAATATGGAAAAATTATAGGTCTCAAAATGTGGAGACGCAAAAACTTTTTTGCTATAAAAAGCGTCTTTTAGTGTGTGACGGCTGCCAATCATAAAAATCCGATATAAAAAACTCGCTATAAAAGTAAATCAAACCCCCCTTCATCACCCCCTTAGTTAGGCTAGGTTCACATTGCGTTAATGGGTTAACGCTAACGGACAGCGTTGCACGGCGAAAATGTCACAATTAACGCCGTGCAACGGGTCCGTTAGCACAACCATTGACAGCAATGTGATTTTCGGGTGTAGCGCATCGCTAGAGCGTGCCATTTTCGGCTCGCGCTAGCAAGGTGCCGTTCTTTTGTGGCGCGCCTCAGACGCTGCTTGCAGCGTCCGCGGCGCGCCCGAGGTCCGATCCCCGATCTTCCAGAGCGGGGACGTTAACGCGACCACTAAACACGACACCTAAAAAGACATTGCGTTAGCGCAATCCGCTAGTGCTAAACGGATTTCCCTAATGCAATGTGAACCTAGCCTTAGGGAAAAATAATAAAATTAAAAAAAATGTATTTATTTCCATTTTCCCATTAGGGTTAGGGTTAGGGCTAGGGTTAGGGCTAGGGTTAGGGTTAGGGTTTGTATTACATTTACGGTTGGGATTAGGGTTGGGATTAGAATTAGGGGTGTGTCAGGGTTAGGTGTGTGGTTAGGGTTACAGTTGGGATTAGGGTTAGGGGTGCGTTTGGATTAGGGTTTCAGTTATAATTGGGGGTTTCCACTGTTTAGACACATCAGGGGCTCTCCAAACGCGACATGGCGTCCGATCTCAATTCCAGCCAATTCTGCATTGAAAAAGTAAAACAGTGCTCCTTCACTTCCGAGCTCTCCCGTGCGCCCAAACAGGGGTTTACCCCAACATATGGGGTATCATCGTACTCGAGACAAATTGGACAACAACTTTATGGGTCCAAGTTCTCTTGTTATCCTTGGGAAAATAAAAATTTGGGGGGCTAAAAATCATTTTTGTGGGAAAAAAAAGGATTTTTTATTTTCACGGCTCTGCGTTGTAAACTGTAGTGAAACACTTGGGGGTTCAAAGTTTTCACAACACATCTAGATAAGTTCCATGGGAGGTCTAGTTTCAATATGGGGTCACTTGTGGGTGGTTTCTACTGTTTGGGTACATCAGGGGCTCTGCAAATGCAACGTGACGCCTGCAGACCAATCCATCTAAGTCTGCATTCCAAATGGCGCTCCTTCCCTTCCGAGCTCTGCCATGCGCCCAAACAGTGGTTCCCCCCCACATACGGGGTATCAGCGTACTCAGGACAAATTGAACAACAACTTTTGGGGTCCAATTTATTCTGTTACCCTTGTAAAAATACAAATCTGGGGGCTAAAAAATCATTTTTGTGAAAAAAAAAAAGAATTTTTATTTTCACGGCTCTGCGTTATAAACTGTAGTGAAACACTTAGGGGTTCAAAGTTCTCACAACACATCTAGATAAGTTCCTTGGGAGGTCTAGTTTCTAATATGGGGTCACTTGTGGGGGGTTTGTACTGTTTGGGTACATCAGGGGCTCTGCAAATGCAACGTGACTCCTGCAGACCAATCCATCTAAGTCTGCATTCCAAATGGCGCTCCTTCCCTTCCGAGCTCTGCCATGCGCCCAAACAGTGGTTCCCCCCCACATATGGGGTATCAGCGTACTCAGGACAAATTGGACAACAACTTTTGGGGTCCAATTTATTATGTTACCCTTGTGAAAATACAAAACTGGGGGCTAAAAAATAATTTTTGCGAAAAAAAAAAATAAATTATTTTAACGGCTCTGCGTTATAAACTGTAGTGAAACATTTGGGGGTTCAAAGCTCTCAAAACACATCTAGATAAGTTCCTTATGGGGTCTAGTTTCCAAAATGGTGTCACTTGTGGGGGGTTTTAATGTTTAGGCACATCAGGGGCTCTCCAAACCAACATGGTGTCCCAACTTAATTCCAGTCAATTTTGCATTGAAAAGTCAAATGGCGCTCCTTCCCTTCCGAGCTCTGCTATGCACCCAAAAAGTGGTTTACCCCCACATATGGGGTATCGTCGCACTCAGGACAAATTGCACAACAACTTTTGTGGTCTAATTTCTTCTCTTACCCTTGGGAAAATAAAAAATTGGGGGCGAAAAGATCATTTTTGTGAAAAAATAAGATTTTTTATTTTTACGGCTCTGCATTATAAACTTCTGTGAAGCACTTGTTGGGTCAAAGTGCTCACCACACATCTAGATAAGTTCCTTAAGGGGTCTACTTTTCAAAATGGTGTCACTTGTGAGGGGTTCCAATGTTTAGGCACATCAGGGGCTCTCCAAACGCAACATGGCGTCCCATCTCAATTCCAGTCAATTTTGCATTGAAAAGTCAAATGGCGCTCCTTCCCTTCCGAGCTCTGCCATACGCCCAAACAATGGTTTACACCCATATATGGGGTATCAGCGTACTCAGGACAAATTGGCCAACAATTTTTGAGGTCCAATTTCTTCTCTTACTCTTGGGAAAATAAAAAATTGGGGGCGAAAAGATCATTTTTGTGAAAAAATATGATTTTTTATTTTTACGGCTCTGCATTATAAACTTCTGTGAAGCAATTGGTGGGTCAAAGTGGTCACCACACATCTAGATAAGTTCCTTAGGGTGTCTACTTTCCAAAATGGTGTCACTTGTGGGGGGGTTTCAATGTTTAGGCACATCAGTGGCTCTCCAAACGCAACATGGTGTCCCATCTCAATTCCTGTCAATTTTGCATTTAAAAGTCAAATGGCGCTCCTTCCCTTCCGAGCTCTGCCATGCGCCCAAACAGTGGTTTACTCCCACATATGGGCTATCAGCGTACTCAGGACAAATTGGACAACAACTTTTGGGGTCCATTTTATCCTGTTACCCTTGGTAAAATAAAACAAATTGGAGCTGAAATAAATTTTGTGTGAAAAAAAGTTAAATATTCATTCTTATTTAAACATTCCAAAAATTCCTGTGAAACCCCTGAAGGGTTAATAAACTTCTTGAATGTGGTTTTGAGCACCTTGAGGGGTGCAGTTTTTAGAATGGTCTCACACTTGGGTATTTTCTATCATATAGACCCCTCAAAATGACATCAAATGAGATGTGGTCCCTAAAAAAAAATGGTGTTGTAAAAATGAGAAATTGCTGGTCAACTTTTAACCCTTATAACTCCCTAACAAAAAAAAATTTTGGTTCCAAAATTGTGCTGATGTAAAGTAGACATGTGGGAAATGTTACTTATTAAGTATTTTGCGTGAGATATCTCTGTGATTTAAGGGCATAAAAATTTAAAGTTGGAAAATTGCGAAACTTTCTAAATTTTCGCCAAATTTCCGTTTTTTTCACAAATAAACGCAAGTTATATCGAATAAATGTTACTACTAACATGAAGTACAATATGTCACGAGAAAACAATGTCAGAATCGCCAAGATCCGTTGAAGCGTTCCAGAGTTATAACCTCATAAAGGGACAGTGGTCAGAATTGTAAAAATTGGCCCGGTCATTAACGTGCAAACCACCCTCGGGGCTTAAGGGGTTAAAACAATGATGAACGTTGGTTAACAGTAGAAAAGAAAACAATAGAAAACAATAGGGATCCTGGGTAAACGAAGGGATCCCTAGGAGTTAACCCTGGACGGGTTGAAGGTAGCGGCAGGAAACACAGTGAGCTATGTACATATTTCGGATCTTCGAGGTTTATTTCTGAGAAGGTTGTGGTCTTACCTCACAGACCACACCTTTCCGTTGGGCACGGGTGGAATCCGCAGTTGCTCGCGGGGCCGGGCTCGCCTGGTGGTCCACCACAAGGACCCCTTCCTCTGGAGCTCCAGCTTCCACCTGTAGCGCCGCGCATAATTGGACACCTCTGGCCACCCATCCGGCCTCTCTCCACCACCGGGTATATGTCACCGCGTCGCCTAGCCTCAGTTCACGGGTCTCCTCCCTCGTCCCATAGCGGGGCTCCACTTCACCCCGGTCGACACGGACCTGCAGGGGTTCTCCGATCTCCTGGATAACCCCCCTCTCCTGCCTGGGGTTGTAAAAGACTACCACTCCCCAGTGCGATGGGACCTTCTCCTCTCCGGTGAGGTCTATCACTTCTACAGGTCGCAGCTGTTTCCTCCAAGCCGCCACCAGGCGTCGCTGGTGCTCCGTCACCGGCAGGATTTTTAAGTCCCGCTCCTGCGGGGCACAACTCCCTGGCCGGGTGCAAAGTTCTGACACAGCCGGAGTGGGCAGAGGAGGAGACACAGGGGACAGACGGATCTCCGTTGGATGGCCCAACCGGGAACTCCCCTGGGCACGGGCTTCCAGGTAACGTGCCAGCCGTCAAGCCTCGGCGGCGGCCACCCAGCCATCAGGCATCCGCCCTCCAGGTTTTCCCTCAGGCGGCTTCACAGCAGTCAAATCCTGCAGCGGCGGTGACTCTGGGATTGCCACGGGCGATACAGGCCTGCGCCTGGCCGGGTCGTCTCCATGCGGTGGCCTGGGAGTCGCCATTTTTGTCTCCTTCTCCAGATCTTCTTCCCGGGCTCTCTTTCGGGGGCGGCTCCGTCCCCATTGTCCCCACCCTCCATAGAAAATGAGAAGGCGGATCTCAGCGGCTGACGGGCCCGCCCTCAGGATACAGCAATGCTTAGACTGGGCGGCCATTACTGTTCGCGCTCTTCAGTTCTTCTACACCCACTTCCACGCCTTTCTTCTTCTCCTGCGCTCCTCGTGGCGCTGCAATGGCGGCGGTTTGGCGGGAATCTTGCGACAACAGCAGTGCACAGTCTTTGCACCGAATCACAGTCCAACACGTCTCAATCACAGTTCCAAGGCACACATGACCCAATTCTTCAGGCTTAAGTACGATCCTGTTCGTGACGCCAAGTTGGAGCGCCCCCAGACACAGGGCCACGCGTTTCGGTACCGGGTCTCTCTGGTTCAGTTCTGAGGCTATCACGGTGGCTAGACCCGGTCCGCGACCCTGCTAAGGGGCGTCCAATGAAGTAGTAAAGCAGTCTGTTAATGGTTCGTGACGCCACCTGTGGTGTTCGGTCAGGGCGACCGACGCTGCTGTGGGGTCCGCTGGGGTGATGGAATGGCAGCTGGATGGTATACCTTCCCACAGGTGAAGTATGTCCCCAGGGCTTCCCAGTAAGGTGGATGGTGATGGTGTGAGGTGCAGATAATAACGAGGACACAGGGTTGCAGTCTCTTTACCTTTTTACTGAAGGCTTCAATATACTCAGTCCAGAGCACGTTCAACCAGGCTATCAGAGACCGGCCAGTCCGATGGGCACATCCAGAGTTTCCCTCGCAGATGGAAATCGTTGCCTACCACTAGCGCCTGTGTGTTGTAGTCCTACCCTGCTGAGCATTCGGAATAGTCCTCACAACTGCAGCTCTCGTTCGTTCGTTCTCTACAGCTTTCTTTCTCTCTCTCGTTCTTTGGTTCCAGATGTTGCTAGTTTCTAACGTCCCCCAGGTATATTTTGGCTAGGACGCCACCCGTTTGACGGGAAGGCTTGGAGGTCTTCCGGGACCCAAGAGATGCCCCTCTCCCAATGTTGCCCCCTATGTCTTCG
Source organism: Ranitomeya imitator (assembly GCF_032444005.1). NCBI lineage: Eukaryota > Metazoa > Chordata > Amphibia > Anura > Dendrobatidae > Ranitomeya > Ranitomeya imitator. Next base: position 13,195,485 of record NC_091286.1, read on the forward strand.
TAGGTGTAGAAGGTAGACAGCCAACCTATGATTAACTGTCCAGCGGAATTTGAAGTAAGGCCTGAAGTCAGTTACTCCTACGGTGTTCCGGCCACCGACTACACGCCTCAGTAAGATGTTGCCTCTCTCTCTCGGCATGACTCTTACTGGTTCTCCTTTGTGCTGATCTCGTTTACACTGTTCCACAATATCCTTCCCTTCATGTCTCTCTCTTAGGATACCGCCACAAGGTGTGCAGACGCGGTTCCGTTACGTTCTGTTCTGTTCGCTAGGCACCTGCCAGGTTCCCACGCCCGACAGGGACCCCCCTGTGTCTTCTCCCTGCAACACCCCCTGACACGGGATGTTGCCTGGTTCCAACCCAGTCAGCTTGTGACTAACTTCCTCCCCAATCCCAAGTTTACCAGTGTGAGGAGTGGCCCAATAAATAAAGCCTTTTTCTCTCCCTAGTGGCCGGAGTGTGAAGTGTAATGTGTTCTGGTGATACCTGGTCAGGAGAATTCCTTAGTGCCATCAGACGTACCGCTGCTCCCCTTAGTGGCAGAGCGCTATACTGCAACGACCAGGTCTCTGGGGCGCTGCACTAATCGGGTCCGTCCGGTGCGATGGACGTGGCTTGGCAATTCTGCTTTTCGGCTTTGCCCGCAGTTGGGCAGAGCATACTGCGCAAGCGCGAGGTGCGGTTTGTCTGCGCAGGCGCGAGATATCTCATGGCGATGAGGATGACACAGGAGACATCATCCATGTAAAGGAAGGCGAGCAGCAGCCGGAGGTAGGGATAGACAGGACCGAAGCCACACCCATCAGACCGGACAGACCCGATTAGCATACAGTGCCAGAGAAATCAAAGGGGTTTTGGGGGCTATACAGGGGTATATCATGGAGGACTATATACAGAAGCACTGAGCAGTGCATCTGTCATTTTAGCTCTGGTGTGAGATAAAACAATTACTAGGAAGCAGTTACGGTATATCATGGAGGACTATATACAGGAGAACTGAGCAGTGCATCTGTGAATTTAATACAGGTATGTGATACAACACATACTAGAAAGCAGTTGCAGCATGGCGAACTATATACAGGAGTACTGAGCAGTGTATCTGTGAATTCAGCTCTGGAGTGAGATAAAACAATTACTAGAAAGCAGTTGCAGCATAGAGTACATAATACAGTAGCAGTGAGCTGTCTAGCTGCGAATCCAACTATTTGGTTAGATAAAACACTTACTAGAATGCAGCAGCATCTGTTTCCTTCTATCTCTCACTGCTCTTCCTTTCTAAAGAGTTCATATGTCAGCTGTAATCTGATCTCTCAGTAAGAAAGCCGTCTGTTATAAGCAGGACATATTTTAGCTGTAAGGATTTCCTGATGGCATCACCATATAGTACCCAGTGAGATGCCGGAGTAGAGGATTCGCTCCATTCTTCCATCCTGATCCGGTTGTGGTGCTGACCTCAGTTCTTGGTTCTTTTTTTACTTCTTTCTGTTTTATTAGCTGCACTCCCCGTTATTCCTCCCCACACTGTGCGGCGCCCTGCTGCCCGGGGTGGACGTGTCAATCATCGGCTCATTTACAGATATTACCCACAATGCTCTGCTTCCCCATACACTCAGTAATAAGGGTCACATCTTCAGCGCCAGGATGTGTGACTGACAGCTCCCTACTGAAGCCCCGCCGGCCTGCGGCGCCCCCCATCGCTGCGGACTGCTGACCTGCAACTCACCACCAGCAATAGAGAATTTGTCATAATATTTTCCTGCCCTCAGGGCTGAACTAGAAACTGGTAAAACAGATAAAATGCCCCAAAATCAAGAGAAAATACATGGCCTGGCGTCATCCATCACTAGTTATGTTGAGAAGTTACACCGCCTTATTATCCAGCTTTTCTAGAGTCCTGAAAGGATGATCTTGTGTGCGGCTGTAGGTCCCACTATTCTGGCAGCAGTCGTCAGATCTAGAGCAGAAACTCCAGGGCCGGTGGAGAAAGTCTCTGGTTGTAAGGCCGCGTTGGTGATATATGGAGTCCTCCAGCATCAAAGAAGATGAGGCCTGAGGAGAACAAGGGGGCGCTGAGAAAAAAACTCATGACCTCGAAGAGGAAGTCACCACTACAGCCTAAGGGTCAACTTCACTGCACTGCTCCAACTATAGACTCAAAATATTGTGCCTTTCAGTGAATACATCTGTGATGGTGTGCCTCCTGGAAGAGGAACCACCATAATTATGTGCCTCCTGGAAGAGTAACCACCAAAATTATGTACCTCCTGGAAGAGTAACTACCAAAATGATGTGCCTCCTGGAAGAGTAACCACCATAATTATGTGCCTCCTGGAAGTGTAACCACCATAATTATGTGCCTCCTGGAAGAGTAACCACCAAAATGATGTGCCTCCTGGAAGAGTAACCACCATAATTATGTACCTCCTGGAAGAGTAACCACCATGCTGTGTGCCTCATGGAAGAATAACCACCATAATCATGTGCCTCCTGAAAGAGTAACCACCATGCTCATGTGTCTCCTGGAAGTGTAACCACCATGCTCATGTGCCTCCTGGAAGAGTAACCACCATGCTCATATGTCTCTTGGAAGTGTAACCACCATGCTCGTGTGCCTCCTGGAAGAGTAACCACCATGCTCATGTGTCTCCTGGAAGTGTAACCACCATGCTCATGTGCCTCCTGGAAGTGTAACCACCATGCTCATGTGCCTTCTGGAAGAGTAACCACCATGCTCATGTATCTCTTGGAAGTGTAACCACCATGCTCGTGTGCCTCCTGGAAGAGTAACCACCATGCTCATGTATCTCCTGGAAGTGTAACCACCATGCACGTGTGTCTCCTGGAAGTGTAACCACCTTGCTCATGTATCTCCTGGAAGTGTAACCACCATGCACGTGTGTCTCCTGGAAGTGTAACCACCTTGCTCATGTATCTCCTGGAAGTGTAACCACCATGCACGTGTGTCTCCTGGAAGTGTAACCACCTTGCTCATGTATAATAATAATAATAATAATCTTTATTTTTTATATAGCGCTAACATATTCCGCAGCGCTTTACATTTTGCACACATTATCATCACTGTCCCCGATGGGGCTCACAATCTAAATTCCCTATCAGTATGTCTTTGGAATGTGGGAGGAAACCGGAGTGCCCGGAGGAAACCCACGCAAACACGGAGAGAACATACAAACTCTTTGCAGATGTTGTCCTTGGTGGGGTTTGAACCCAGGACTCCAGCGCTGCAAGGCTGCTGTGCTAACCACTGCGCCACCGTGCCTCCTGGAAGTGTAACCACCATGCTCGTGTGTCTCCTGGAAGTGTAACCACCATGCTCATGTGCCTCCTGGAAGTGTAACCACCATGCTCGTGTGTCTCCTGGAAGTGTAACCACCATGCTCGTGTGTCTCCTGGAAGTGTAACCACCATGCTCATGTGCCTCCTGGAAGAGTAACCACCATGCTCATGTATCTCTTGGAAGTGTAACCACCATGCTCGTGTGTCTCCTGGAAGTGTAACCACCATGCTCATGTGCCTCCTGGAAGTGTAACCACCATGCTCGTGTGTCTCCTGGAAGTGTAACCACCATGCTCGTGTGTCTCCTGGAAGTGTAACCACCATGCTCATGTGCCTCCTGGAAGAGTAACCACCATGCTCATGTATCTCTTGGAAGTGTAACCACCATGCTCGTGTGCCTCCTGGAAGAGTAACCACCATGCTCGTGTGCCTCCTGGAAGAGTAACCACCATGCTCATGTATCTCCTGGAAGTGTAACCACCATGCTCGTGTGTCTCCTGGAAGTGTAACCACCTTGCTCATGTATCTCCTGGAAGTGTAACCACCATGCTCGTGTGTCTCCTGGAAGTGTAACCACCATGCTCATGTATCTCCTGGAAGTGTAACCACCATGCTCCTGTGTCTCCTGGAAGTGTAACCACCATGCTCATGTATCTCCTGGAAGTGTAACCACCATGCTCGTGTGTCTCCTGGAAGAGTAACCACCATGCTCATGTGCCTCCTGGAAGAGTAACCACCATGCTCGTGTGCCTCCTGGAAGAGTAACCACCATGCTCATGTATCTCCTGGAAGTGTAACCACCATGCTCGTGTGTCTCCTGGAAGTGTAACCACCATGCTCATGTATCTCCTGGAAGTGTAACCACCATGCTCCTGTGTCTCCTGGAAGTGTAACCACCATGCTCATGTATCTCCTGGAAGTGTAACCACCATGCTCGTGTGTCTCCTGGAAGTGTAACCACCATGCTCATGTATCTCCTGGAAGTGTAACCACCATGCTCGTGTGTCTCCTGGAAGTGTAACCACCATGCTCGTGTGTCTCCTGGAAGTGTAACCACCATGCTCGTGTGTCTCCTGGAAGTGTAACCACCATGCTCATGTATCTCCTGGAAGTGTAACCACCATGCTCCTGTGTCTCCTGGAAGTGTAACCACCATGCTCATGTATCTCCTGGAAGTGTAACCACCATGCTCGTGTGTCTCCTGGAAGTGTAACCACCATGCTCATGTATCTCCTGGAAGTGTAACCACCATACTTGTGTGTCTCCTGGAAGTGTAACCACCAGGCTCGTGTGTCTCCTGGAAGTGTAACCACCATGCTCGTGTGTCTCCTGGAAGTGTAACCACCATGCTCGTGTTTCTCCTGGAAGTGTAACCACCATGCTCGTGTGTCTCCTGGAAGTGTAACCACCATGCTCGTGTGTCTCCTGGAAGTGTAACCACCATGCTCGTGTGTCTCCTGGAAGTGTAACCACCATGCTCATGTGTCTCCTGGAAGTGTAACCACCATGCTTCTGCACCTCTTGGTATGCAGTCATGGTACCCGGGGTAGCTATGTTACAATCCTTTTTGGAGCGTTGTCACCCATCTTTTCGGACTAGAGTATAACATTTGGGTAGACTTATTATCAGGGTGACATCAGAGGGGAATCCTTCCCTGATAGAGACACTGACATTGTGGTTTACATCATGGAAGGTGAAGAACTGATCTTCAGCTCCAAAACAGGTGCACAACACATTGACGAGGACGCAAAATGCAGAAACTATGAAACTCCCCGACATCAAAGCCAGAAAATGTTATTTTTTTATTTCAGTTATTACTGCAGTGATTTTAATTTGTCAGTGCAGATGCCAAACACAATATCCACCGCGAAAAATGCTTTAATATAAGAGCAAAACATCTGTCCCCACAAAATCAAAGAGTTCTGTGAACAAGCAGTAGAAAATGTGCGCACATGATGGAAAGAAGTCACCTCTGGGGAGGGGCAAAGAATGGGGGAGACTGAAAGGGCAAGTCCAGCAGGCAACAGACCACTAGTATCCATGTTACATATCAGAAAGCAGTATATGTGCAGTCATCTGATATACTGATATGTCCTGCATTATCAAAGAATATCTGATAACAAGCCTGCAGACTGTGTCCTGGAACAACTAGCAGAATAGTGAGTGCAGCTCTGGAGTATAATACAGGAGGTAACTCAGGATCAGTAATGTAATGTATGTACACAGTGACTGCAGCAGCAGAATAGTGAGTGCAGCTCTGGAGTATAATACAGGATGTAACTCAGGATCAGTAATGTAATGTATGTACACAGTGACTGCACCAGCAGAATAGTGAGTGCAGCTCTGGAGTATAATACAGGAGGTAACTCAGGATTAGTAATGTAATGTATGTACACAGTGACTGCAGCAGCAGAATAGTGAGTGCAGCTCTGGAGTATAATACAGGAGGTAACTCAGGATCAGTAATGTAATGTATGTACACAGTGACTGCACCAGCAGAATAGTGAGTGCAGCTCTGGGGTATAATACAGGAGGTAACTCAGGATCAGTAATGTAATGTACACAGTGACTGCACCAGCAGAATAGTGAGTGCAGCTCTGGGGTATAATACAGGGTGTAACTCAGGATCAGTAATGTAATGTATGTACACAGTGACTGCACCAGCAGAATAGTGAGTGCAGCTCTGGAGTATAATACAGGATGTAACTCAGGATCAGTAATGTAATGTATGTACACGGTGACTGCACCAGCAGAATAGCGAGTGCAGCTCTGGGGTATAATACAGGAGGTAACTCAGGATCTGTAATGTAATGTATGTACACAGTGACTGCACCAGCAGAATAGTGAGTGCAGCTCTGGGGTATAATACAGGAGGTAACTCAGGATCAGTAATGTAATGTATGTACACGGTGACTGCACCAGCAGAATAGCGAGTGCAGCTCTGGGGTATAATACAGGATGTAACTCAGGATCAGTAATGTAATGTATGTACACAGTGACTGCACCAGCAGAATAGTGAGTGCAGCTCTGGGGTATAATACAGGATGTAACTCAGGATCAGTAATGTAATGTATGTACACAGTGACTGCACCAGCAGAATAGTGAGTGCAGCTCTGGAGTATAATACAGGATGTATCTCAGGATCAGTAATGTAATGTATGTACACAGTGACTGCACCAGCAGAATAGTGAGTGCAGCTCTGGGGTGTAATACAGGATGTAACTTAGGATCAGTAATGTAATGTATGTACACAGTAACTGCACCAGCAGAATAGTGAGTGCAGCTCTGGAGTATAATACAGGATGTAACTCAGGATCAGTAATGTAATGTATGTACACAGTGACTGCACCAGCAGAATAGTGAGTGCAGCTATGGGGTATAATACAGGAGGTAACTCAGGATCAGCAATGTAATGTATGTACACAGTGACTGCACCAGCAGAATAGTGAGTGCAGCTCCGGAGTATAATACAGGATGTAACTCAGGATCAGTAATGTAATGTATGTACACAGTGACTGCACCAGCAGAATAGTGTGTGCAGCTCTGGAGTATAATACAGGAGGTATCTCAGGATCACTAATGTAATGTATGTACACAGTGACTGCACCAGCAGAATAGTGAGTGCAGCTCTGGAGTATAATACAGGATGTAACTCAGGATCAGTAATGCAGTGTATGTACACAGTGACTGTGCAGTGCCCCAGAGATCTGGTCGTTGCAGTATGACACTCTGCCACTAAGGGGAGTGATGGTACGTCTGATGGCACTGAAGGAGTTCTCCTGACCAGGTATCACCAGAACACATTACACTTCACACTCCGGCCACTAGGGGGAGCAAAGGGCTTTATTTATTGGGCCACTCCTCACACTGGTAAAACTAGGGGTTGGGGAGGAAGTTAGTCAGAAGCTGACTGGGTTGGATTCAGGCAACATCCCGTGGCAGGGGGTGTTGCAGGGAGAAGGCACAGGGGGGTCCCTGTCAGGCGTGGGAACCTGGCAGGTGCCTAGCGAACAGAGCAGAACGTTATGGAACCGCACCTGCACACCCTGCGGCGGTATCCTAAGAAAGAGACACGAAGGGAAGGATATTGTGGAACAGTGTAAACGAGATCAAGCACAAAGGAGAACCAGTAGGAGTCGTGCCGTGAGAACGAGGCAACATCCTACTGAGGCGCGTAGCCGGTGGCCGGAACACCGCGGGAGTAACTGACTCTAGGCCTTACTTCGAACTCCGCAGGACAGTTAATTATAGGTTGGCTGTCTACCCTAAATTTCCTACGAAGACATAGGGGGCAACGCGTGGGGAGGGGCGTCTCTAGGGTCCCGGAAGAGCTCCGAGCCTTCCCGTCATACGGGTGCGTCCTAGCCATAACATATCTGGTGGACGAGAAACTAGTAACATCTGGAACTAAAGAGAGAGAGGAAGCTGTAGAGAACGAACGAACGAGAACAGCAGTTGTGAGGACTATTCCGAATGCTCAGCAGGGTAGGACTACAACACACAGGCGCTAGTGGTAGGCAACGATTTCCATCTGCAAAGGGAACTCTGGATGTGCCCATCGGACCGGCCGGTCTCAGATAGCCCTGTTAACTGTGCTCTGGATTGTGGACCCTGAAGTCTTCAGTAAAGAGGTAAAGAGACTGCAACCTTGTGTCCTCGTTATTGACTGCACCTCACACCATTACCATCCACCTTACTGGGAAGCCCTGGGGACATACTTCACCTGTGGGAAGGTATACCATCCAGCTGCCATTCCATCACCCCAGCGGACCCCACAGCAGCGTCGGTCACCCTGACCGAACACCACAGGTGGCGTCATGAATCCCTGACAGACTGCACCACCTTTATTGGACGCCCCTTAGCAGGGTCGCGGACCGGGTCTAGCCACCGTGACAGCCTCAGACCCGAACCAGAGAGGCCCGGTACCGAGAACTTGTGGCCCTGTGTCTGGGGGCGATCCAACTGCACCAGCAGAATAGTGAGTGCAGCTCTGGGGTATAATACAGGATGTAACTCAGGATCAGTAATGTAATGTATGTACACAGTGACTGCACCAGCCGAATAGTGAGTGCAGCTCTGGAGTATAATACAGGAGGTAACTCAGGATCAGTAATGTAATGTATGTACACAGTGACTGCACCAGCAGAATAGTGAGTGTAGCTCTGGAGTATAATACAGGAGGTAACTCAGGATCAGTAATGTAATGTATGTACACAGTGACTGCACCAGCAGAATAGTGAGTGCAGCTCTGGAGTATAATACAGGAGGTAACTCAGGATCAGTAATGTAATGTATGTACACAGTGACTGCACCAGCAGAATAGTGAGTGCAGCTCTGGAGTATAATACAGGAGGTAACTCAGGATCAGTAATGTAATGTATGTACACAGTGACTGCACCAGCAGAATAGTGAGTGCAACTCTGGAGTATAATACAGGATGTAACTCAGGATCAGTAATGTAATGTATGTACACAGTGACTGCACCAGCAGAATAGTGAGTGCAGCTCTGGAGTATAATACAGGATGTATCTCAGGATCAGTAATGTAATGTATGTACACAGTGACTGCACCAGCAGAATAGTGAGTGCAGCTCTGGAGTAAAATACAGGATGTAACTCAGGATCAGTAATGTAATGTATGTACACAGTGACTGCACCAGCAGAATAGTGAGTGCAGCTCTGGGGAATAATACAGGATCTGTAATGTAATAGTGATTGTGGGAAAGGAACTGGTTTCATCCTGTACAATACAATTCCTATCAATATCTTGAATTCTCTACATTTGAGAAGCCTCCTCAGGTTTGGAATGTTATTTTAAATCAAAAGACACAACTCAGACAACAACAGACTATACAAAATGTTATTAATAATAATAATAATAATAAAACCATTACATGCAATTGGGAGAATTACACAATTGAAACCACCAATAAAGTAATAACACGGGATACAAAGTGAATGCACAGAAGATTAAACTACTTGCAAATAGCTCCTGACCACCAGGTAACATATTATGTGCAGACATTAGAGCGATAACTATGAAAACTGGATCAGTAAAGCTTAGAAGTATAAATCTCTGGCCCAATGCTCTGTATTGTAAGCAGTGAACCCTTCTTATCAGATACTGAACAGTATCGCAAGTAACCGAGCGCTGAGATAGTGTAAAGGTAACAAAACAAGCACCAGCACAGCATAGTATCCAGACGTATCACAGCCTGCGGCGGAACCTCTTGGTGCACGTTTCGCCTCGCTTCATCACGGGGGAACGTCACCTGTTTATGGAATGTGTCCATTGTTAAGCTCCTCTATCCAGGAGAGCCGGTGTGAAGAGCGTCTCCTGTCCCACAGACAACCCGTTAATGCGACTGGATATTGTGAAATGCTTCATCTCCCCTGTGGGGGCGCTGCGGGGAAGTTAAACACTGATTGCAGCTGAGCACTGGCGAGTCTTAGCAGAGCGGATCAGCTTATTGTCACTGGACACTTTAACAAGGTAGAAACTTTCCAAAATGGAGCACCCCTTTAATGGAGTCCATGACTGGAGGAGCTGATGTGTGTTTTGAAAGGAAATAATAAGGAATAGACTTGTGATAAGTGTATGAGAGGTGGCACCAGATCAGAACAAAACTCTGCTTTCTTCTAGAAACAGCGCCACACTTGTCGTCAGGTTGTGTGTGGGATTGCAGCTCTGCTACATCCAGTGGGGCTGAGCTGTATTATGCACGGGTCGTGCTTTTGCTGGACAGCCCTTTAATTTCCGGTGGTGTTCTATGAACACAAGCAATGGTCGCCAGTTTCCTTCTATGTGACAGCCCATGACGAGCAGAAGCAAATCTGCGGCGTCCGCTCCTCGTGTCGCTCAGCTTCCTTGACATCTGACATGGCGGGATACTACAGTGGTGTTAGGATCGTGGTGGTCCGGGAATGCGTCCGTCACAGGAGCCTTGGTGGTCCTCCATCGCTGCCTTCTTTTGTTTGCATAAAATAAAATATCAGAAGCTTCGATGTTTATGTACAAGGCATGAGACCCCAAAGTCCTAATCCCGGCCCCAAAGCCGAGGGATCTGCAGCAAATCTCAGGATTGCCCAGCGAGGGTCCGGAATGAGTCTGAGGAGCGCGAGATTTGTGCAGCACAAACAACGAAATCCAGAGAGAAGGGGGCAAAGAGGAACTGAGGAAGGGGCACGGTCTGTCCTCACGAGGACCTCGCAGCAGAAATCTATGGCCGCGTTCACACGTTCAATGTTTGGTCAGGATTTTACATCAGTTATTTGTAGCCAAAACCAGCGGTGGGTGATAAATACAGAAGTGGTGACGGGATTCTATTGTTCTTTTCCTCTGATTGTTCCAATCACGAGATTGGCTTAAAAATACTGATGTAAAATACTGACCGAATACTGATAGTGTGACTGTGGTCCAAGAGCGAGAATGAGCTAGCGAGGTCCTAGATCTTACTGGTGGATCCTGAGCCGCTGACTGGTGATACCTAGGACTGCTGGCTGAGGGTCCCGAGACTGCTGGCTGAGGGTCCCGAGACTGCTGGCTGACAGTGCGGAGATTGCTGGCTGATAGTGATGAGTGAATATACTCGTTAATCGAGCTTAATTACATGTGGGGAATCCCTAGCAACCAGGCAACCCCCACATGTACTCACCCTGGCTAACAGATGTAAATCATTCAGCTGCGGCGAAGAAAACTAAATCTCCGAGCACTAAAAAAAATACTCGGAGGACCCCCAAGTGTGCTCTGAAAAACCCAAGCAACGAGTATACTCGTTCATCACTACTGGCTGACAGTCCTGATACTGCTGGTTGAGGGTCCTGGGGCTAATGAGTGAAGGGTCCTAAGGCTGCTGGCGGGAGGGTACTTGTGACATATGCCGAGGGTCCTAGGGCCACTGGTTGGTGCTAGGACATCTGGGTGAAGGGGTCCCAGAGCCATCTGCTGTTGAATGACCATGGGGGTCGATGGCCGGAGGGGGGGGGGTTATGGGCTGAGATGGGGTGGGGGGCTGAGACTTTGGTTTCTGATATGAGTTTTGAGGCTGTGATGGGGCTGGGGGTGCCAGTGATGTGGACTCTTAACTGGGATGGGGGGCACTGTGGCTGTGTCGGGGGGCACTGTGGCTGTGAGGGGGGCACTGTAGCTGTGTCGGGGGGCACTGTGGCTGTGTCGGGGGGCAATGTGGCGGTGATGGGGCACTGTGGCTGTGTCGGGGGGCGCTGTGGCTGTGATGGGGCACTGTGGCTGTGTCGGGGGGCGCTGTGGCTGTGTCGGGGGGCACTGTGGCTGTGATGGGGCACTGTGGCTGTGTCGGGGGGCGCTGTGGCTGTGTCGGGGGGCACTGTGGCTGTGATGGGGCACTGTGGCTGTGTCGGGGGGCACTGTGGCTGTGTCGGGGGGCCCTGTGGCTGTGTCGGGGGGCAATGTGGCTGTGATGGGGCACTGTGGCTGTGTCGGGGGGCACTGTGGCTGTGTCGGGGGGCACTGTGGCTGTGATGGGGCACTGTGGCTGTGTCGGGGGGCACTGTGGCTGTCGGGGGGCACTGTGGCTGTGTCGGGGGGCACTGTGGCTGTGACGGGGGCACTGTGGCTGTGTCGGGGGGCACTGTGGCTGTGTCGGGGGCACTGTGGCTGTGTCGGGGGGCACTGTGGCTGTGTCGGGGGGCACTGTGGCTGTGTCGGGGGGTACTGTGGCTGTGTCGGGGGCACTGTGGCTGTCTCGGGGGTACTGTGGCTGTGTCGGGGGGCACTGTGGCTGTGTCGGGGGCACTGTGGCTGTGTCGGGGGCACTGTGGCTGTGTCGGGGGCACTGTGGCTGTGTCGGGGCACTGTGGCTGTGTCGGGAGCACTGTGGCTGTCTCGGGGGGCACTTTGGCTGTGTCGGGGGGCGCTGTGGCTGTGTCGGGGGCAATGTGGCTGTAATGGGGCACTGTGGCTGTGACGGGGGCACTGTGGCTGTCTCGGGGGTACTGTGGCTGTGTCGGGGGCACTGTGGCTGTGAGGGGGGCACTGTGGCTGTGAGGGGGGCACTGTAGCTGTGTCGGGGGGCACTGTGGCTGTGTCGGGGGGCACTGTGGCGGTGATGGGGCACTGTGGCTGTGTCGGGGGGCGCTGTGGCTGTGTCGGGGGGCACTGTGGCTGTGATGGGGCACTGTGGCTGTGTCGGGGGGCGCTGTGGCTGTGTCGGGGGGCACTGTGGCTGTGATGGGGCACTGTGGCTGTGTCGGGGGGCACAGTGGCTGTGTCGGGGGGCACTGTGGCTGTGACGGAGGGCACTGTGGCTGTGTCGGGGGCACTGTGGCTGTCTCGGGGGCACTGAGGCTGTGACGGGGCACTGTGGCTGTGTCGGGGGGCACTGTGGCTGTGTCGGGGGCACTGTGGCTGTGTCGGGGCACTGTGGCTGTGTCGGGGGCACTGTGGCTGTGTCGGGAGCACTGTGGCTGTCTCGGGGGGCACTTTGGCTGTGTCGGGGGGCGCTGTGGCTGTGTCGGGGGCAATGTGGCTGTAATGGGGCACTGTGGCTGTGTCGGGGGGCACTTTGGCTGTGTAAGGGGGCAATGTGGCTGTGATGGGGCACTGTGGCTGTGACGGGGGCACTGTGGCTGTCTCGGGGGTACTGTGGCTGTGTCGGGGGCACTGTGGCTGTGACGGGGGGCACTGTGGCTGTGACGGGGGCACTGTGGCTGTGACGGGGGCACTGTGGCTGTGACGGGGGCACAGTGGCTGTGTCGGGGGGCACTGTGGCTGTGACGGAGGGCACTGTGGCTGTGACGGGGGCACTGTGGCTGTGATGGGGCACTGTGGCTGTGTCGGGGGGCACTGTGGCTGTGACGGGGGGCACTGTGGCTGTGTCGGGGGGCACTGTGGCTGTGTCGGGGGGCGCTGTGGCTGTGTCGGGGGCACTGTGGCTGTGTCGGGGGGCAATGTGGCTGTGATGGGGCACTGTGGCTGTGACGGGGGCAGAGTGGCTGTGACGGGGGGCACTGTGGCTGTGTCGGGGGGCACTGTGGCTGTGACGGGGGCACTGTGGCTGTCTCGGGGGCACTGTGGCTGTGACGGGGGCACTGTGGCTGTGACGGGGGCACAGTGGCTGTGACGGAGGGCACTGTGGCTGTGTCGGGGGGCACTGTGGCTGTGTCGGGGGCACTGTGGCTGTGACGGGGGCACTGTGGCTGTGACGGGGGCACTGTGGCTGTGTCGGGGGGCGCTGTGGCAGTGTCGGGGGGCGCTGTGGCTGTGTCGGGGGGCGCTGTGGCTGTGTCGGGGGGCCCTGTGGCTGTGTCGGGGGGCGCTGTGGCTGTGTCGGTGGGCAATGTGGCTGTGAAGGGGCACTGTAGCTGTGACGGGGGCACTGTGGCTGTCTCGGGGGTACTGTGGCTGTGTCGGAGGCACTGTGGCTGTGACGGGGGGCAATGTGGCTGTGATGGGGCACTGTGGCTGTGACGGGGGCACTGTGGCTGTGTCGGGGGCACTGTGGCTGTGACGGGGGCACTGTGGCTGTGACGGGGGCACTGTGGCTGTGACGGGGGCACTGTGGCTGTGTCGGGGGGCGCTGTGGCTGTGTCGGGGGGCGCTGTGGCTGTGTCGGGGGGCGCTGTGGCTGTGTCGGGGGGCCCTGTGGCTGTGTCGGGGGGCGCTGTGGCTGTGTCGGGGGGCAATGTGGCTGTGAAGGGGCACTGTAGCTGTGACGGGGGCACTGTGGCTGTCTCGGGGGTACTGTGGCTGTGTCGGGGGCACTGTGGCTGTGAGGGGGGCACTGTGGCTGTGAGGGGGGCACTGTAGCTGTGTCGGGGGGCACTGTGGCTGTGTCGGGGGGCACTGTGGCGGTGATGGGGCACTGTGGCTGTGTCGGGGGGCGCTGTGGCTGTGTCGGGGGGCACTGTGGCTGTGATGGGGCACTGTGGCTGTGTCGGGGGGCGCTGTGGCTGTGTCGGGGGGCACTGTGGCTGTGATGGGGCACTGTGGCTGTGTCGGGGGGCACAGTGGCTGTGTCGGGGGGCACTGTGGCTGTGACGGAGGGCACTGTGGCTGTGTCGGGGGCACTGTGGCTGTCTCGGGGGCACTGAGGCTGTGACGGGGCACTGTGGCTGTGTCGGGGGGCACTGTGGCTGTGTCGGGGGCACTGTGGCTGTGTCGGGGCACTGTGGCTGTGTCGGGGGCACTGTGGCTGTGTCGGGAGCACTGTGGCTGTCTCGGGGGGCACTTTGGCTGTGTCGGGGGGCGCTGTGGCTGTGTCGGGGGGCAATGTGGCTGTAATGGGGCACTGTGGCTGTGTCGGGGGGCACTTTGGCTGTGTAAGGGGGCAATGTGGCTGTGAAGGGGCACTGTGGCTGTGACGGGGGCACTGTGGCTGTCTCGGGGGTACTGTGGCTGTGTCGGGGGCACTGTGGCTGTGACGGGGGGCACTGTGGCTGTGACGGGGGCACTGTGGCTGTGACGGGGGCACTGTGGCTGTGACGGGGGCACAGTGGCTGTGTCGGGGGGCACTGTGGCTGTGACGGAGGGCACTGTGGCTGTGACGGGGGCACTGTGGCTGTGATGGGGCACTGTGGCTGTGTCGGGGGGCACTGTGGCTGTGACGGGGGGCACTGTGGCTGTGTCGGGGGGCACTGTGGCTGTGTCGGGGGGCGCTGTGGCTGTGTCGGGGGCACTGTGGCTGTGTCGGGGGGCAATGTGGCTGTGATGGGGCACTGTGGCTGTGACGGGGGCAGAGTGGCTGTGACGGGGGGCACTGTGGCTGTGTCGGGGGGCACTGTGGCTGTGACGGGGGCACTGTGGCTGTCTCGGGGGCACTGTGGCTGTGACGGGGGCACTGTGGCTGTGACGGGGGCACAGTGGCTGTGACGGAGGGCACTGTGGCTGTGTCGGGGGGCACTGTGGCTGTGTCGGGGGCACTGTGGCTGTGACGGGGGCACTGTGGCTGTGACGGGGGCACTGTGGCTGTGTCGGGGGGCGCTGTGGCAGTGTCGGGGGGCGCTGTGGCTGTGTCGGGGGGCGCTGTGGCTGTGTCGGGGGGCCCTGTGGCTGTGTCGGGGGGCGCTGTGGCTGTGTCGGTGGGCAATGTGGCTGTGAAGGGGCACTGTAGCTGTGACGGGGGCACTGTGGCTGTCTCGGGGGTACTGTGGCTGTGTCGGAGGCACTGTGGCTGTGACGGGGGGCAATGTGGCTGTGATGGGGCACTGTGGCTGTGACGGGGGCACTGTGGCTGTGTCGGGGGCACTGTGGCTGTGACGGGGGCACTGTGGCTGTGACGGGGGCACTGTGGCTGTGACGGGGGCACTGTGGCTGTGTCGGGGGGCGCTGTGGCTGTGTCGGGGGGCGCTGTGGCTGTGTCGGGGGGCGCTGTGGCTGTGTCGGGGGGCCCTGTGGCTGTGTCGGGGGGCGCTGTGGCTGTGTCGGGGGGCAATGTGGCTGTGAAGGGGCACTGTAGCTGTGACGGGGGCACTGTGGCTGTCTCGGGGGTACTGTGGCTGTGTCGGAGGCACTGTGGCTGTGACGGGGGGCAATGTGGCTGTGATGGGGCACTGTGGCTGTGTCGGGGGCACTGTGGCTGTGACGGGGGCACTGTGGCTGTGACGGGGGCACTGTGGCTGTGACGGGGCACTGTGGCTGTGTCGGGGGCACTGTGGCTGTGTCGGGGGGCACTGTGGCGGTGATGGGGCACTGTGGCTGTGTCGGGGGGCGCTGTGGCTGTGTCGGGGGGCACTGTGGCTGTGATGGGGCACTGTGGCTGTGTCGGGGGGCGCTTTGGCTGTGTCGGGGGGCGCTGTGGCTGTGTCGGGGGCAATGTGGCTGTAATGGGGCACTGTGGCTGTGACGGGGGCACTGTGGCTGTCTCGGGGGTACTGTGGCTGTGTCGGGGGCACTGTGGCTGTGAGGGGGGCACTGTAGCTGTGTCGGGGGGCACTGTGGCTGTGTCGGGGGGCACTGTGGCGGTGATGGGGCACTGTGGCTGTGTCGGGGGGCGCTGTGGCTGTGTCGGGGGGCACTGTGGCTGTGATGGGGCACTGTGGCTGTGTCGGGGGGCGCTGTGGCTGTGTCGGGGGGCACTGTGGCTGTGATGGGGCACTGTGGCTGTGTCGGGGGGCACAGTGGCTGTGTCGGGGGGCACTGTGGCTGTGACGGAGGGCACTGTGGCTGTGTCGGGGGCACTGTGGCTGTCTCGGGGGCACTGAGGCTGTGACGGGGCACTGTGGCTGTCTCGGGGGTACTGTGGCTGTGTCGGGGGGCACTGTGGCTGTGTCGGGGGGCACTGTGGCTGTGTCGGGGGCACTGTGGCTGTGTCGGGGCACTGTGGCTGTGTCGGGAGCACTGTGGCTGTCTCGGGGGGCACTTTGGCTGTGTCGGGGGGCGCTGTGGCTGTGTCGGGGGGCAATGTGGCTGTAATGGGGCACTGTGGCTGTGTCGGGGGGCACTTTGGCTGTGTAAGGGGGCAATGTGGCTGTGATGGGGCACTGTGGCTGTGACGGGGGCACTGTGGCTGTCTCGGGGGTACTGTGGCTGCGTCGGGGGCACTGTGGCTGTGACGGGGGCACTGTGGCTGTGTCGGGGGCACTGTGGCTGTGACGGGGCACTGTGGCTGTGTCGGGGGCACTGTGGCTGTGACGGAGGGCACTGTGGCTGTGACGGAGGGCACTGTGGCTGTGACGGAGGGCACTGTGGCTGTGACGGAGGGCACTGTGGCTGTGACGGGGGCACTGTGGCTGTGTCGGGGGCACTGTGGCTGTGTCGGGGGCACTGTGGCTGTGTCGGGGGCACTGTGGCTGTGACGGGGGCACTGTGGCTGTGACGGGGGCACTGTGGCTGTGAAGGGGGCACTGTGGCTGTGTCGGGGGCACTGTGGCTGTGACGGAGGGCACTGTGGCTGTGACGGAGGGCACTGTGGCTGTGACGGGGGCACTGTGGCTGTGTCGGGGGCACTGTGGCTGTGTCGGGGGCACTGTGGCTGTGTCGGGGGCACTGTGGCTGTGACGGGGGCACTGTGGCTGTGACGGGGGCACTGTGGCTGTGAAGGGGGCACTGTGGCTGTGTCGGGGGCACTGTGGCTGTGACGGAGGGCACTGTGGCTGTGACGGGGGCACAGTGGCTGTGACGGAGGGCACTGTGGCTGTGACGGAGGGCACTGTGGCTGTGTCGGGGGCACTGTGGCTGTGTCGGGGGCACTGTGGCTGTGACGGGGGCACTGTGGCTGTGAAGGGGGCACTGTGGCTGTGACGGGGGCACTGTGGCTGTGACGGGGGCACTGTGGCTGTGTCGGGGGCACTGTGGCTGTGTCGGGGGCACTGTGGCTGTGTCGGGGGCACTGTGGCTGTGACGGGGGCACTGTGGCTGTGTCGGGGGCACTGTGGCTGTGTCGGGGGCACTGTGGCTGTGACGGGGGCACTGTGGCTGTGAAGGGGGCACTGTGGCTGTGACGGGGGCACTGTGGCTGTGACGGGGGCACTGTGGCTGTGTCGGGGGCACTGTAGCTGTGTCGGGGGGCACTGTGGCTGTGTCGGGTATAATGAAGGGTTTGGTCAGGCTAGACTGCGGAGACCTGGTTGTCGTAACCAGTGCCTTCCCCCCTCCCATCAGTCCCGTAATGAAACACACACAGTCCTAGTTGGGTTGAACAGGTCGGTCACAGTTTATTAATTAAATAATCGGAGAAAGGGCAATTACATATCGTAACGAGCGGCTCGCGCCGAGCTCCTGTCCGTGATCGACAGGGGAATTGGCCCAACGAGCGGTTACGACCTTTGCCCTCCTCCGCTTTTTCCGCTGTGACTTAATAAAGGTTACCAGGGGTTAGTTCTATCAACATGCGTAATAATTTTTTTTTTTTTTTTTTTTTTTTTTTATAAATCTTACAACATAATTCACACATTTACATTCTCCTGTGGGTTAGTTTAATCATTAGCCTTTAAAAAGGGAGGGTGGGTGGGACAAAAGCTTCCAGGTGTCCTGCCGAGAGTGAAAGAGAAAGTTCTCGACCGGACACCTGGATTTAACCCCTGTAGGAGTGGCCGTAGGACCCCTCCCCTCTAGTGCCCACTGGCCGGCTGGGGGTCTTCCAATCAGTGCATCACTAAGGGGGAGTGATGCTAGGGGGGATCTGGCACTTACAACCTTTACGTGCAGCTCTCTATGTGCTCCCCAGTCAGAGAAGCGTTCCTTAATCAGTACCGCGTCTGCCAGACTGCGGAGACCTGGTTGTCGTAACCAGTGCCTTCCCCCCTCCCATCAATCCCGTAATGAAACACACACAGTCCTAGTTGGGTTGAACAGGTCGGTCACAGTTTATTAATTAAATAATCGGAGAAAGGGCAATTACATATCGTAACGAGCGGCTCGCGCCGAGCTCCTGTCCGTGATCGACAGGGGAATTGGCCCAACGAGCGGTTACGACCTTTGCCCTCCTCCGCTTTTTCCGCCACGGAGGATCCCGTGTATTAACTACGCGGGACTCCGACCCCACCCCTCGATGCTAGGGCCTGTTCAACCCCATCCTGTAAACCAGACAGAAAAATATCGATGCCAATGTCCGTTAGGTGAACTCCGTCCGGCCTTAATTGTGGCGTGTTATCCCCTTGTAGCTGGTGGTGACGAATCACGATACCGCCTCTTCCTCTCACATATTTTCCAATCCGAGCATTGAATTTGCTCCTTGTCCGCTCTATGGCTTTTTTATCTCGCCACACGGCCCGTGGTGTTATATCCGACCACACCAGTATTATGTTCCTGAATAGGCAGTTGAACCTTCCCATATCCGTTGTCACCCATTTGTACAATTCGGCCACCTTTTGTTTGCCGAGGTCATTGCCACACGCATGTACCACCATTCTCACCAGGTGTTCCGCCATCCTTGCTATGCCAACCATCTCTTTGAACACCTGTCTCCACTGGAGGCCTCTGACACCCCTCCAGTTAACTTTTTTTTTTTTTTTTTTTTTCCGGGAGGTAAAGATTTGTTCCTCCTGGCCGCCGTTCGGCCCTCTTTTCGGCCCAGTAAACGTAGGAATCTCCTACAACCCAAACTTCAACCCCTGTAAGAGACAACACATGTTAATTAAGCAAGTCGGGTCTTATGTATCTGGCGAAGCATGCGGACTTCCAACGACCCATTCTCTGCAACTCGGCCTCTGACACTCCTGCCCTGGCCGCTTCTGTGGCTGCACCTATGCGAAACGAATGTGTTCCGTACTCCTTTGGATTTGCGCCGGCTTTTTCCAAGCATAGCTTGAACATCGCCTGAAATTGGTACTTGGTCAGAGGGGACCCGTCTGTATGAGTGAAGAAAAATCTACCAGCGTGTCTTATCCCGGCGTATCTTCTAACCATTTTTAGCGGGCCAGCTGGGCCATCTGTGGAGTTAACCAGTACCCATGTGCCCCTACCGGTGGGGTCGCATTTGGATTTTCTAACCCTGATGCGCAGGGCGTCACTGCATATAACTATGTCCTCATTAATTAGGCCTCCTTCCGACGCGTTTTTTTTTTTTTTTTTTTTTGACCGCGGTAGCAATTCGCTGATACGCAGTGCTCCGAAAAAGACGGTCGCAAAAGCTGCTGATATGAGGGCCGCCTCATATTGCGATAAGCAGACCGACGGGGATATCGCAATCAGTTCCTGCAATAATCTCAGTGAAATGGGGCGGCGACATTCTTGACTTGGCTGAAGCCTCTTCCAACCTTTTATGGCTTGTCTTATGCAGAAGGACTTAGTTACGTCTACCCATCCCAATAATTGAAAGAAAAATGCTAGCCCCGATAATTTCCGTTGTGCCGAGGTGCCCGACGCCCCACCTTCCCTCATCCGTAATAGGAAATCGGTTGTCACCGCGCTTCGTGCTCGGTTGCATTTATCGACTGGCCTACCCTGAATTAGTGAGCACCACTCCTCCCAAGCCTTACCATACACCTGCCAGGTAGCTGGCGAAACGGAGGCCCGGATTAAGGGCATCAATGATTGGCCACTGTATCCCACAGGGACTGTGGACACAGAATACCCCGGTGTTGCGCGTTGGGCTGCTGGATTCTGAAAGCTTGCCAATTGGAAAATAACAATGGGTTAAAGATATTATCGTCAACTTCCGCCACCACGGTGGCTCTACACCAAATATTGTTTTCTAGGCATATCAGTGCGAGCCGTCGCCAGAGAGCGAGTATGGGCAAGGATGAAGAGGACATGTGATTTAGACTCTTTGCTGTTTTCACATTTTTAGTTTGGAAACAAATGTTCATGTTCCTCAACTGATCGGCCCATAACTCCATCGCTGCTACTACCGCAAACAATTCCCATAGGGCTGGGTCTTGCCCCCACTTTGTTGTCGTCCATTTCTCTGGCCAACCAGATTTGCACCATTGGTTTTTATAGATTGCTGCGAAACCCTCTTTTTTGTTCCACCCTATTGTCAGCCCTAAATCCTCGC
This sequence comes from Ranitomeya imitator, assembly GCF_032444005.1. Lineage (NCBI taxonomy): Eukaryota > Metazoa > Chordata > Amphibia > Anura > Dendrobatidae > Ranitomeya > Ranitomeya imitator. The sequence goes on from NC_091286.1 coordinate 13,216,193, forward strand.
TTGTGATCTCTCTAGCCATGACGCACGTGTGACCGTTGTACGATTGTAGGAACGTCTGCCATACCAGCAGATCTGCTTTTAGCGAACGAGTGAGCCTAATTCTTTGGCCGGGCTGAGAAGCGCCTTTTGTTGCCAGCGATAGTCTGCGCGAGAATGCTCTGCCGACCGGCATTACGTGGCAGGCGAAGGTCAGTAGACCTAATAACGCCTGCATTTGCTGTAGGGTTACCTTGTTAACTTCGCGGAAGCCTTTCAATATTTGCTGGGTTTTTTGTATTTTATCCTCTGGTAAGCGGAACACCATCATGTTGGTATCTATTTCAATGCCCAGAAAGGGCAATACATTACATGGACCCTCCGTTTTCTCCGGTGACAATGGCACGCCGAATTTGAGTGATATAGATTTGAATTTTTCTAGTAGATTGGAGCAGACTTTAGAATTTCTGGGGCCGACGAACAGGAAATCGTCGAGGTAGTGGATTAGGGATTTACTGCCCGTCTCGTACCGAACTACCCAATCTAGGAAGGTGCTGAATAGCTTGAAGTAGTGACATGAGATGGAACATCCCATTGGGAGGCACATGTCGAAGTAATAGTATTGGTCCACTTTACAGCCCAGAAGGTGGAAACATTCGGGGTGCACGGGTAGTAACCGGAATGCCGATTCTATGTCGGATTTGGCTAGCAGAGCGCCGGGTCCGGCTGCCCGGACTAATTCAACCGCTTTATCAAACGACGCGTATGAGACGGAAGCTTCTTCTGTGGAAATTGCGTCATTAACCGAATCGCCCTTTGGGTGAGATAAATGGTGGATTAGGCGGTATTTACCGGATTCTTTTCTACCCATTTCTACTTCCTTTTCGATTTTTAGTCTGAGAATTTGGGGGAAATTCGCGGGCCGATTTTAGGTTATCAGATAGGGTTGGCGTTCTTGTTAGCCTAAAGGGGATAAAGAAACCGTCGGAGAATCCTGCCTGCAGCTGCTGAGCCGCTTTCTTATTAGGGTAGAGCTTTAGCTTTAGGGGGGGTGGGGGGGGTGCCCATTGCGGTTACGCTCACTGGGGTTCTGCCTTGTAGTCCCTTTGTATGCCTGACGAGTGCACCTTGATGCTGGGTGTCCCCCCCCGCAAGCGGAGCAATCATGTCTGAATTTGCATAATGTGTGGAAACGGCAGTTTCCCTCGTTATATAGCCAGCAGGCCACGGGTTTTCGCACGACCACCGAGTTCTGACCTGGAGCCAATTATTCATCGTTAAACCGATTTTCGATCTCCCCCTATCGAAACCCCTATCGTTAGCTCTATCCCCCGTTTGCTGGTCCGCTGATAACAGCGACCAAATATCAATATAATCGTTGTTCCAGATTTTCTGTCTAGTGTCCAGATCTATATGAGCGCCTAGCGGGCTGATCCCGCAGAAGAAGGCGTCTTTGTGTAGATTAGCTGTTGAATTGTTCACCACTTTACCGCTCGAATGTGAAAGTTGTAGGATTATCTCCTTTAACGCTGAAGTTAGCTCCATTTCCTTTACATTAACCCCGTAGCGTAACGTTTCCTCGCTGTCCTTGGAACACTCACCGCTGTGTGACTCTGGACGAGTGGACACCGATCCTGGAGGAACCCCCGCAGATGTTGACGGGGGGATGTCGCAGGACGGGGAAACTCTGGCTCCCGCTACAGCGAGGGATTGATGCTGAGTATCTTGCGATGAAGCCCGATTACAACCACGTAGTGGCGGATTGTTGGCTCTGTCTTCAGCGACTGCGCGGTGGTTGTTGTGGCTGGAAGCCGCGGGAGCCCGATTACTACCACATAGTGGCGGATTGATGGCTCCGTCTTCAGCGACTGCGCGGTGGTTGTTGTGGCTGGAAGCCGCGGGGGATTGTTCTCCCCGGCTGAAAGCCCTAGAGGGTGCCCGCGATTTATATGATTTGCCACGTGCGCGACTTCTGTCCGGGCTCTGCGATAAATCGGACCCCTTGGCTGTTGTCTGAGATCTGCGGCGGCTCCTATGGGAGCTGCGTCTGCGACGGTGACGGGAGGGGCGTTTAGAGGGGTAGCGGGAATGGTGATGGGAGTTATCTGATGAGGATTGGGAGGACGTGCGGCGTCTACGCCTTCGTCCGCCGTTGCTCAGCGGTGTAATGGGGGGGTTCTAGCGGTATTATGGGGGGTGAATATTGGAGGTATCCGGTCCTGTTGTGCTACTTAGAAGGGGGGGGAGTCAGGCGGTAACTGTATTCATCCTCGTTGCTGGGATTTAATGGGGCGGCGGTTGACGGATAATTTTTATTAGGAAATTGGGCAATGGGGGGAGGTGTAAATATGTCCATGCTTGGTGCGTTTATTGATATTACGCAGTGATTCCCGTTGTGCAGCTGTCGAGCGCCCTGCTCGGTCCTATGGGACCGAACAATGCGCTCTTCAGCCGCGCTGTAACCGCTTCGTCCTGACCCCTGATACCCCCGAGCAGGCATCAGTGCGGCGTCTGCCGGGGGTGAGCAGGAGGTCAGACCTGGAGAGAAATCAGCGCGCTGATCGGTCTGGTTTGACCGATCAGCGCGCTCTGGGGACCGTGGGGCGCTATTGGAAGCCTCCAGGTTACCCCCTGCGGGCGGCATATATATGCCCGCAGGGAAGGTAATGGAGGACTGTCCGGCGCTGTAACCAGCGCTGTTGAAATGAGGCGACCGGAAGTGGGCGGGCGGAGGCAGGAAGTCGGTGGGCGGAGCTTCCACCGAGCGCCGGACCGATGCAGCAAGCGGTGCCCGAGGACGCCGGCCGCTGCGAGGCGGCGAGGCCGCCCCTTCACCGACCTGGAGCCGCTCCGGGGCGCGGGGTAGGCGGGCAGACCGCCTTCCCCCCCGCACAGCCGCGGTACCCGCCGGAACGGCCAGGGAAGGAGGCGAAGCCTCATGCCGCCTGGCGCCGCTAGCCAGCTCACCACCGGCCACCAGAGGCACAGGGGGAGGAGGCGACCCTGTCAGCTGCACGGCGCGGCCCGCGACGCCCGGGGGGACTACCCTTCGTTTGCGCTGTGTGCGGCACCCGGCCCTCCCCCGCCGCTTCCTGGAGGCCCTCCCAACGTCTGCGGCTGTGATACCCTCAGCCCGTAGGGTGGAAGAGAGGGGCAGCACCAAATCATACCCTGGACCGCATGAACGCTGCACGGGACGGCCCCCAGCTGGCGTGAAAGGTGAGCTTGCCATAAGGGGCCCCGGGGGCGCAGGCGTGAGGGAGGACGAGGCCGGACCAGATAAGGGGGGTGTGAGCAGGGGGTCGGGAGAGGGCACAGAAAGCTGAGCCCTGATGTCGGAAAAAACGGACCGAAGCCAGTTCTCACCTCTCTGTGCCGCTCTCTTCTGTAAGGCCTCAATCAGGGGGTCCGACATCACGACTGCAGGGACAAAAGCTTCCAGGTGTCCTGCCGAGAGTGAAAGAGAAAGTTCTCGACCGGACACCTGGATTTAACCCCTGTAGGAGTGGCCGTAGGACCCCTCCCCTCTAGTGCCCACTGGCCGGCTGGGGGTCTTCCAATCAGTGCATCACTAAGGGGGAGTGATGCTAGGGGGGATCTGGCACTTACAACCTTTACGTGCAGCTCTCTCTATGTGCTCCCCAGTCAGAGAAGCGTTCCTTAATCAGTACCGCGTCTGCCATTTTGAAGGCAGGAGTGAATGATATTTTTGATTAGATGACTGTGTGCTACAATGGTCGCCATTAGGCTACTTTCACATTTCCGTTTATTGCAATCCATCACAATGCGTTGTTTTGTGAAAAAAAAACGCATCCTGTAAAGTTGCCTGCAGGATGCGTTTTTTTACATAGACTTGTATTACCGATGCATCGCGACGTATGGACACATGTTCCATACGTCGTGCACTGGATGCGTCGGTATTTGACGGGCCGTCGTATCGAAAAAACGTTCAAGGGAACGTTTTTTCGTACGTTGTGTCCTGCATTTTTTACTGCGCATGCGCGGCTGGAACTCTACCCCCTCCTCCCTGGGACATTACAATGGGCAGCGGACGTGTTGAAACACTGCGTCCGCTGCTCACGTCACTCACAAATTCACAAACTTCCGTCGGTACGTCACGCTGACGCTTGGCGATGGCCGAGTACTGACGGAAATGTGAAAGAAGCCTCAGTCGCTTCCCACAATGTCTGAGGAAGATGTTGGTGATAGACTGAGCCATGTAGCGCGCTGCGCTGTTATACGCTGCGATATGTCTGAGCAGACGAGGCTGAGAACGCGCAGATCCTCTGAGCTTTGATGTCGCTTCATGTTTCTGTCTCAACAAAGATGAACTGTTCTGTGTCACTGCGGCGGCGTCTGAAGGAGGAGAAAGTCCTGGTCAGCTACAGGACTACACGCTACATACTACACGCTACATACTACAGACTACACGCTACATACTATACGAGGTCTGCTACATACTATATGCTGCACACTACATACTACACGCTAGATACTACATGCTGCACGCTACATACTACATGCTGCACGCTACATACTACATGCTGCACGCTACATACTACACGCTACATACTACACGAGGTCTGCTACATATTATATGCTGCACGCTACATACTACATAGTACAGGCTACATACTACACGCTAGATACTACATGCTGCACGCTACATACTACACGAGGTCTGCTACATACTACATGCTGCACGCTACATACTACATAGTACAGGCTACATACTACACGCTAGATACTACATGCTGCACGCTGCATACTACAGACTACACGCTACATACTACACGAGGTCTGCTACATACTATATGCTGCACGCTACATACTACACACTAGATACTACACGCTACTTACTACATGCTGCATACTAGACGAGGTCTGCTACATACTACATGCTGCATGCTACATACTACATGCTGCACGCTACATACTACATGCTGCACGCTACATAATACATGCTGCACGCTACATACTACATGCTGCACGCTACATACTACATGCTGCACGCTACATACTACACACTACATACTACATGCTGCACGCTACATACTACATGCTGCACGCTACACACTACATGCTGCACGCTACATACTACACACTACATATTACATGCTGCACACTACATACTACATGCTGCACGCTACATACTACATGCTGCACGCTACACACTACATACTACATGCTGCACGCTACATACTACATGCTGCACGCTACATACTACATGCTGCACGCTACATAATACATGCTGCACGCTACATACTACATGCTGCACGCTACATACTACATGCTGCACGCTACATACTACACGCTAGATACTACATGCTGCACGCTACATACTACATGCTGCACGCTACATACTACACGCTAGATACTACATGCTGCACGCTACATACTACATGCTGCACGCTACATACTACATGCTGCACGCTACATACTACATGCTACACGCTACATACTACATGCTGCACGCTACATACTACACGAGGTCTGCTACATATTATATGCTGCACGCTACATACTACATAGTACACGCTACATACTACATGCTGCACGCTACATACTACACGAGGTCTGCTACATACTACATGCTGCACGCTACATACTACATAGTACAGGCTACATACTACACGCTAGATACTACATGCTGCACGCTGCATACTACAGACTACACGCTACATACTACACGAGGTCTGCTACATACTATATGCTGCACGCTACATACTACACGCTAGATACTACACGCTACTTACATGCTGCATACTAGACGAGGTCTGCTACATACTACATGCTGCACGCTACATACTACATGCTGCACGCTACATACTACATGCTGCACGCTACATACTACATGCTGCACGCTATATACTACATGCTGCACGCTACATACTACATGCTGCACGCTACATACTACATGCTGCACGCTACATACTACATGCTGCACGCTACATACTACATGCTGCACGCTACATACTACATGCTGCATGCTACATACTACATGCTGCACGCTACATAATACATGCTGCACGCTACATACTACATGCTGCACGCTACATACTACACACTACATATTACATGCTGCACGCTACATACTACATGCTGCACGCTACATACTACACACTACATACTGCACACTACATACTACATGCTGCACACTACATACTACATGCTGCACGCTACATAATACATGCTGAACGCTACACAGTACATACTACATGCTGCACGCTACATACTACATGCTGCACGCTACATACTACATGCTGCACGCTACATAATACATGCTGCACGCTACATAATACATGCTGCACGCTACATACTACATGCTGCACGCTACATACTACACGCTAGATACTACATGCTGCACGCTGCATACTACACGAGGTCTGCTACATACTATATGCTGCACGCTACATACTACACGCTACTTACTACATGCTGCATACTAGACGAGGTCTGCTACATACTACATGCTGCACGCTACATACTACATGCTACACGAGGTCTGCTACATACTATATGCTGCAAGCTACATACTACACGCTACTTACTACATGCTGCATACTAGACGAGGTCTGCTACATACTACATGCTGCACGCTACATACTACATGCTGCACGCTACATACTACATGCTGCACGCTACATAATACATGCTGCACGCTACATACTACATGCTGCACGCTGCATACTACACACTACATGCTGCACGCTACATACTACATGTTGCACGCTACATACTACACACTACATACTACATGCTGCACACTACATACTACATGCTGCACGCTACATACTACATGCTGCACGCTACATAATACATGCTGCACGCTACATACTACATGCTGCATGCCACATACTACACACTACATGCTGCACGCTACATACTACATGTTGCACGCTACATACTACATACTACATGCTGCACACTACATACTACATGCTGCACACTACATACTACATGCTGCACGCTACATACTACATGCTGCACGCTACATACTACATGCTGCACGCTACATACTACACACTACATACTACATGCTGCACGCTACATACTACATGCTGCACGCTACATACTACATGCTGCACGCTACATACTACATGCTGCACGCTACATACTACACACTACATACTACATGCTGCACGCTACATAATACATGCTGCACGCTACATAATACATGCTGCACGCTACATAATACACACTACATACTACATGCTGCACACTACATACTACATGCTGCACACTACATACTACATGCTGCACACTACATACTACATGCTGCACGCTACATAATACATGCTGCACGCTACATAATACATGCTGCACGCTACATAATACATGCTGCACGCTACATACTACACACTACATACTACATGCTGCACACTACATACTACATGCTGCACACTACATACTACATGCTGCACACTACATACTACATGCTGCACGCTACATACTACAAGCTGCATGCTACATACTACATGCTGCACGCTACATACTACATGCTGCACGCTACATAATACATGCTACATACTACATGCTGCACGCTACATACTACATGCTGCACGCTACATAATACATGCTGCACGCTACATACTACACACTACATACTACATGCTGCACACTACATACTACATACTACATGCTGCACACTACATACTACATGCTGCACGCTACATACTACATGCTGCACGCTACATACTACATGCTGCACGCTACATACTACATGCTGCACGCTACATAATACATGCTGCACGCTACATACTACATGCTACATACTACATGCTGCACGCTACATACTACATGCTGCACGCTACATAATACATGCTGCACGCTACATGCTGCACGCTACATACTACATGCTGCACGCTACATACTACATGCTGCATGCTACATACTACACGCTACGCTACATACTACATGCTGCACGCTACATACTACATGCTGCATGCTACATGCTACATACTACACGCTACGCTACATACTACATGCTGCACGCTACATACTACATGCTGCACGCTACATACTACATGCTGCACGAGGTCTACTACATACTACATGCTGCACGAGGTCTGCTACATACTACATGCACGCTACATACACCATGCTGCATGCTACATACTGCACGCTACATGCTGCACGCTACATACTACATGCTGCACACTACATATTACATGCTACATATGGAATGACCCACCTGGGCAGCCGGGTACTCTGTACCGGGTCTTGAAAGGGATGTCACGGTGGCTGCGACCCGGTCTGTGGCCCTGGGCGCCCAATTAAAGGGAAAGGTCTTTAAGGGGATTTGTAATGCCTATGTTCGTGACGCCACCTGTGGTGTTCAGTCAGTTGAGACCGAAGCCGCTTAAAGGGGTCCTCTGGGGTGATGTTAGGGCGGCTAGATGGTAATGGAGCACCCCCAGGGGCCGTGGGGTACTCAGATCCGGGCCCTTCTGTAGTCAATGGGGATGTCATGGTGGCTGACCCGGTCCGTGGCCCTAGGGGGACGTCCGTTGTAAAGGGGGCTAGGTCTTTAACCCCTTAGTGACAGAGCCAATTTGGTACTTAATGACCGAGCCAATTTTTACAATTCTGACCACTGTCACTTTATGAGGTTATAACTCTGGAACGCTTCAACGGATCCCGCTGATTCTGAGATTGTTTTTTCGTGACATATTGTACTTCATGTTAGTGGTAACATTTCTTCGATATTACTTGCGATTATTTATGAAAAAAACGGAAATATGGCGAAAAATTTTAAAATTTTGCAATTTTCAAACTTTGTATTTTTATGCCCTTAAATCTGAGAGATATGTCACAAAAAATAGTTAATAAATAACATTTCCCACATGTCTACTTTACATCAGCACAATTTTGGAACCCAAATTTTTTTTTGTTAGGGAGTTATAAGGGTTAAAAGTTGACCAGCAATTTCTCATTTTTACAACACCATTTTTTTTTAGGGACCACATCACATTTGAAGTCATTTTGAGGGGTCTATATGATAGAAAATAATGAAGTGTGACACCATTCTAAAAACGAACATTTAACTTTTTTTTGCAAACATCTTAATTCAGAACCATTTTTTTTATTTTCACAAGTGTAAAAACAGAAATGTAACCATAAATTTTTTTATGCAATTTCTCCTGAATACGCCAATACCCAATATGTGGGGGTAAACCACTGTTTGGGCGCACCGCAGAACTTAGAAGTGAAGGAGCGCCGTTTTACTTTTTCAATGTGAAATTGGCTGGAATTGAGATTGGACGCCATGTCGCGTTTGGAGAGCCCCTGATGTGCCTAAACAGTGGAAAACCCCACAAGTGACACCATTTTGTAAACTAGACCCCTTAAGGAACTAATCTAGATGTGTGGTGAGCACTTTGAACCCCCATGTGCTTCACAGAAGTTTATAACGTAGAGTCGTGAAAATAAAAAAATCGCATTTTTTCTACAAAAATGATCTTTTTGCCCCCAAATTTTTATTTTCACAAGGGTAACAGGAGAAATTAGACCACAAAAGTTGTTGTGCAATTTCTCCTGAGTACGTCGATACCCAATATGTGGGGGTAAACCACTGTTTGGGCGCACCGCAGAGCTTGGAAGAGAAGGAGTGCCGTTTTACTTTTTCAATGTGAAATTGGCTGGAATTGAGATTGGACGCCATGTCGCGTTTGGAGAGCCCCTGATGTGCCTAAACAGTGGAAACCCCCGACAAGTGACACCATTTTGGAAACTAGACCCCTTAAGGAACTTATCTAGATGTGTGGTGAGCACTTTGAATGCCCAAGTGCTTCACAGAAGTTTAGAATGCAGAGTCGTGAAAATAAAAATAAAAAATTTTCCACAAAAAAGATATTGTAGCCCCCAAGTTTTTATTTTCACAAGGGTAACAGGAGAAATTGGACCACTAAAGTTGTTGCTCAATTTATCCCGAGTACACTGATGTGCCATATGTGGGGGTAAACCACTGTTTGGGCGCACGGCAGAGCTCGGAAGGGAGGGAGCGCCGTTTTGGAATGCAGACTTAGATAGAATGTCCTGTGGGCGTTATGTTGCGTTTGCAGAGCCCCTGATGTACCTAAACAGTAGTAACCCCCCACAAGTGACCCCGTTTTGGAAACTAGACCCCCCAAGGAACTTATCTAGATGTGTGGTGAGAACTTTGAATGCCCAAGTGCTTCACAGAAGTTTATAATGCAGAGTCATAAAAATAAAAATAAAAAATTTTTTCCACAAAAAAAGATTTTGTAGCCCCCAAGTTTTTATTTTCACAAGGGTAACAGGAGAAATTGGTCCCCAGAAGTTGTTGTCCAATTTATCCCGAGTACGCTGATGCCCCATATGTGGGGGTAACCCACTGTTTAGGCGCACGGCAGAGCTCAGAAGGGAGGGAGCACCATTTGACTTTTTGAGCGCAAAATTGGCTGTCGTGTTTGGAGACCCCCTGATGTACCTAAACAGTGGAAACCCCCCAATTCTAGCTCCAACCCTAACCCCAACACACCCTTAACCCTAATCCCAACCCAATCCATAATCCTAATCACTAACCCTAACGATAATCACAACCCTTACCCCAAAACAACCCTAATGTCAACCCTAACCATAACCCTAATCAAAACCCTAAATCCAACACACCCCTAATCCCAATCTCAACACTAACCTCAAACCTAACCCTAATCCCAATACACCCCTAATCACAACCCTAACCTTAACCCTAATCCCAAACCTAACCCTAATCCCAAGCGTAACCCTAATGCCAACCCTAACCCTAATACCAACCCTAATCCAAACCCTAACCCCAACACACCCCTAACCCTAATCCCAACCTGATCCATAATCCTAATCACTAACCCTAATGATAATCACAACCCTTACCCCAAAACAACCCTAATGTCAACCCTAACCATAACCCTAATCAAAACCCTAAATCCAACACACCCCTAATCCTAATCTCAACCCTAACCGAAACCTAACCCTAATCCCAATACACCCCTAATCACAACCCTAACCCTAACCCTAATTTTAGCCCCAACTGCTCTTCTCCTGCCGGCCGGCAGATGGAGACAGATGGCGGGCGCACTGCGCATGCGCCCGCCATTTTCTTTTGCCCAGAAGATGCCGGCGGCCAGGAGGAGCAGCAGGAGGACCCAGGGACACCGGTAAGTATAATAGGGTCCCCGAATCCCCCTATTTCTCTGTCCTCTGATGTGCGATCACATCAGAGGACAGAGAATTACACTTTGCTTTTTTTTTTTTTTCTGCGGTCGCCGGTAAACAGTTAATTACCGGCGATCGCAAAACAGGGGTCGGTAAAACCGACCCCGATCATGCTCTTTGGGGTCTCGGCTACCCCTGGTAGCCGAGACCCCAAAGATTCTCCCGGGGCCGGCCGGTGGGCGCACTGCGCATGCGCCCTCCATTTTGAAGATGGCGGCGCCCATCGGGAGCCATGAGGAGCACCGGGGAAGACAGGTGAGTATCGGGGGGCGATCAGGGACCCCTTTTCTCTGTCCTCTGATGTGCGATCACATCGGAGGACAGAGAAATTAAAAAGAAATCGCGTTTTTTTTTTTTTTTTTTTTGCGATCGCCGGTAAACGGTTAATTACCGGCGATCGCAAAAGCGGGGTCGGTAAAAAAAACCCTGAATCATGTTCTCTGGGGTCTCGGCTACCCCCGGCAGACGAGACCCCGGAGAAAATCCGACTCTGGGGGCGCTATTTACTTTTTCCACAGCGCCGTTAATTAACGGCGCTGTGGTTTAAGTACCCTTAGCGGCCGCCGTTAAAAGGCGTATCGGCGGTCGCTAAGGGGTTAAAGTGATAATGTTCGTGAAGCCACCTGTGGTATTCGGTCAGAGTGACCGACGCTACTTAGGGGTCCGCTGGGGTGATGTTATGGCAGCTAGATGGTATACCTTCCCACAGGTGAAGGGTGTCCCCAGGGCTTCCCGGTGTGTAGATGGTGGATGGTGAGAGGTGCAGTGAATAACGAGGACACAAGGTTGCAGTCTCTTTACCTTTACTGAAGGCTTCAGCATCCACAGTCCAGGGTAGGGACCACAGGGTAGACAGAGTCCGGCCGGTCTGAAGGCAAATCCCCTTATCCAGGTGGAATTCAATAGCCTTCCCCTGGCACACAGTAATGTAGTAGGTCCCTACTTGTATAAGCTCCAATAAGGTCCTCACTGTTGTTACTCCTCTCACTGTTCCCCGTGGTCGGATAGAACAAAACACGTATGACCGGTGGCCTGAGGCTTTTTATAGGGACCCTAGAGACGCCCTGGCCTCCACAAGTTGCCACCGAGCCTCCTGTGTAAATGGTTGGGCAGCTAGCGGGAAATTAACTGTCCTGCCAGTCTCTGAAGTAGCGGCATAGAGCTCTTTACTCCCTCGGTGTTCTGGCTACTGGTTCTGCGCTCAGTGAGAGGCAGCCTGCTTCTAGCTGGTCTACCTCTGATGTTTCACTCCTGTTGCTATGACTTCGTTGCTCACTCACTGCAATACACTTCCTTTCGTGTCCTTTCTTAGGATGCTGCCGCATGGGATGCAGGCGCAGCTCCGTGTACCCTCGTCCTCCTCAGGCCGCAGTCTGGATCTGACCGGATATCACTCCAGCCAGCTCGACCTGGAGACCTTTCCTCCTCGGTCCCCAGCCAGGAACTCTTTAACTTTCCCTCCAACCAGTTTTACCTAACTGTGAGGAGTGGCCTAGTAAATAAACCCTTTGCTCCCCCTGGTGGCTGGAGTGTGAAGTGTGTTGTGTGGTTAGTGATACCTGGACAGAAGATCTCCTTCATTGCCTTCAGACGTAACATCACTCCCCCTGGTGGAAGAATAACATTACTGCAACGAACCAGGACTCTGGGGCGCTGCAGCAACGCTTCCCACAGGTGAAGTGGGGTCCCCAGGGCTTCCCAAGTGTATGGCAAGATGGTATAAGCCGATGAATGCACAAAGAATGAGAACACAGGTTTTATAAGTCTTTTACCTGGTTTACTGATTGTAGCAGTCCAGGGTACCAGGTGTAGGGTAGCTGTGGTCCGGCCGGCTTGGAGGCAATAAAGGGATCCCACTTCAGGTGAGGTCCGTAAGCCTTTCCTACTTGCGCCAGATGGTGAGGTCCCTGCGGCTTAAAGCTTTCTCACTGGGTCCCCTCTCTCCTGTCCTAAGACAGAGGTCTACAATAGGCAGTTTGAGCCTGTTTATAGGGTCTCTTAGATGACCCGGCTCTTAGGGTCACTGCTTCACCTCAGACTTGTTACAGGCAATTGACATATAGTGCTTTGCCCTCCGGTTCTGTCACGCATCCTGGAGAACAACACGACCTCGGGCTCCCGGTACCCGGCTTCTGCACTCTGGCTCTGAGGGTGTCCTTCCGCTGTTCCCCTCCTGAGCCTCTTCTTCCACTGTGATTCTTCCCTCTAACCTCCTCCACTATTCAACTCTCTTTCTAATTCTCGTTCTTTCCAGGGGTTGCAGCTCCCTTGTGGCTGCTCGGCCCCCACGTCTGCACCAGACATCCTTCAGCTACTGGAGACCAACTGTCTCCCTCCACTGTCTCCCTCAGACTCACTAAGACTGACTGGCTCCTCCTCCAGACCAGGATACATAAAATCCAAGGGAGCTCCCCTGAATCCAGGTCCTGAGCTCCCTCTCCTGGCCTAGATTCAGATTGTGTTGAATGCGGGTGCCTTACCTGATAGATAGGATCTCCCTTGCTTCCAAGCGTGACATCACCCTCCTTGAAGGGAAGGCAACATCACTGCAGCAACCGGCTACCTGGGGTGCTGCACAAACTACATGCTGCACGCTGTCTGCTACATACTACATGCTTCCCAGATCCGCAGATCTTTGTCCAGATCCTCAGATCACTGCTCAGATCCACAGATCACTGCTCAGATCCACAGATCACTGCCCAGATCCATAGATCACTGCCTAGAGCCGCAGATCACTGCCCAGATCCTCAGATCACTGCCCAGATCCTCAGATCACTGCCCAGATCCACAGATCACTGCCCAGATCCACAGATCACTGCCCAGATCCACAGATCACTGCCCAGATCCACAGATCACTGCCTAGAGCCGCAGATCACTGCCCAGATCCTCAGATCACTTGTTCCCTGAATCCAGATCCCGTCTCCAGTCTGGCGATCTGCTTATAGCGCCACTTCTACCTGTCCTGACTGTGGTCCTTGCAGGGCGACACTGGCAGCGGACGCCTCTTTGCAGTCCAATAATGTGTGGCAGAAGCTTCCTGCTGCCTCGGAGCTGGACGTGGCCCCCTGAGCCCTTGGGCCCCTGTGTGGCTGCACCAATGATATGTCCGCCCCTGAGTCTTTGTACCTTATGCTGCAGCCACTGACGTTTTGGGTTCTCATCTGTTGATGTCTCCATTCACTGACAGCTAGCAAAGATCTTGGAAATAGTTAGAAATGGAAACTCGGAGTGTAGGTTTGTTGCAGAACTTTCCATTATAAATAATTTGTAGAATCCGGCCGTTTACTGCGTGTAAACCAGGTTGAGCTCTGCTACATCACGTCACATATTCCTCCTCTTACTATACATCCCGTCATCAGAGGCCGATGAGCAGCCGGATGGGCGCAGACCTGGGGGGCTCAGGTGGGGATGGACCCTCTGTGTAACTTCACTGTACTAGAAATGATTTCCGGCGTCACGAGGACCCGCGAGCTCCTCTGGCCCCCGGGGACCCGCTGCGTTTGATCTTTATGTGCTGCCTAATGTAAAACATCCCCAAAATGGTATGAAACAAGGACCAGGCTGGGAAATCCTCGGAGACGGGCCAGGCGGGTCTGATTACCCCTCAGCTGTTTCCTCGGCTTGTTCTGCAGATCATGTGCTGTGCAGAACGTCTGCTGGAGGAGACCGGGACAGGGGCGCGGACCGGGGCAGGGGGAGCGGACCGGGACAGGAGCGCAGCTACAATACCTGCACGGGCTGCAATCGCACCCGGGCCCTGGAGCCTAAGGGGCCCAAACAGTCTCTCTGGCCCACATCAGAAGACCATTACTAAGACTTGCAATAATCGGGGGCCCCGTTGGAGCTTTCACATTGGGGCCCATGAGCTTCAAGATACACCGCAGGACTGGGGGTCGACCAGCTGATGGCCCCCACAGGCCTGTGAAGCCGTGTGCTGGAGAGCACCCGAGCATGCTCGGAAAACCCGAGTAACGAGCACACTCGCTCAACACTAGTGGTATTATGTCGGCTGCATGTGTCAGTACTGTTCTGGCACTATATGGTGGTATTATGTCGGCTGTATATGTCAGCGCTGTTCTGGCACTATATGGTGGTATTATGTCGGCTGTATATGTCAGTACTGTTCTGCCACTATATGGTGGTATTATGTCGGCTGTATATGTCAGTACTGTTCGGGCACTATATGGTGGTATTATGTCGGCTGTATATGTCAGTACTGTTCTGCCACTATATGGTGGTATTATGTCGGCTGTATATGTCAGTACTGTTCGGGCACTATATGGTGGTATTATGTCGGCTGTATATGTCAGTACTGTTCTGGCACTATATGGTGGTATTATGTCGGCTGTATATGTCAGTACTGTTCTGGCACTATATGGTGGTATTATGTCGGCTGTATATGTCAGCGCTGTTCTGGCACTATATGGTGGTATTATGTCGGCTGTATATGTCAGTACTGTTCTGCCACTATATGGTGGTATTATGTCGGCTGTATATGTCAGTACTGTTCGGGCACTATATGGTGGTATTATGTCGGCTGTATATGTCAGTACTGTTCTGGCACTATATGGTGGTATTATGTCGGCTGTATATGTCAGTACTGTTCTGGCACTATATGGTGGTATTATGTCGGCTGTATATGTCAGCGCTGTTCTGACACTATATGGTGGTATTATGTCGGCTGTATATGTCAGTACTGTTCTGCCACTATATGGTGGTATTATGTCGGCTGTATATGTCAGTACTGTTCTGGCACTATATGGTGGTATTATGTCGGCTGTATATGTCAGCGCTGTTCTGACACTATATGGTGGTATTATGTCGGCTGTATATGTCAGCGCTGTTCGGGCACTATATGGTGGTATTATGTCGGCTGTATATGTCAGTAATGTTCTGCCACTATATGGTGGTATTATGTCGGCTGTATATGTCAGTACTGTTCTGGCACTATATGGTGGTATTATGTCGGCTGTATATGTCAGCGCTGTTCGGGCACTATATGGTGGTATTATGTCGGCTGTATATGTCAGTACTGTTCTGGCACTATATGGTGGTATTATGTCGGCTGTATATGTCAGTACTGTTCCGGCACTATATGGTGGTATTATGTCGGCTGTATATGTCAGCGCTGTTCTGGCACTATATGGTGGTATTATGTCGGCTGTATATGTCAGTACTGTTCTGCCACTATATGGTGGTATTATGTCGGCTGTATATGTCAGTACTGTTCTGCCACTATATGGTGGTATTATGTCAGCTGTATATGTCAGTACTGTTCCGGCACTATATGGTGGTATTATGTCGGCTGTATATGTCAGTACTGTTCCGGCACTATATGGTGGTATTATGTCGGCTGTATATGTCAGCGCTGTTCGGGCACTATATGGTGGTATTATGTCGGCTGTATATGTCAGTACTGTTCTGGCACTATATGGTGGTATTATGTCGGCTGTATATGTCAGTGCTGTTCTGGCACTATATGGTGGTATTATGTCGGCTGTATATGTCAGCGCTGTTCGGGCACTATATGGTGGTATTATGTCGGCTGTATATGTCAGCGCTGTTCTGCCACTATATGGTGGTATTATGTCGGCTGTATATGTCAGTACTGTTCTGGCACTATATGGTGGTATTATGTCGGCTGTATATGTCAGTACTGTTCCGGCACTATATGGTGGTATTATGTCGGCTGTATATGTCAGCGCTGTTCGGGCACTATATGGTGGTATTATGTCGGCTGTATATGTCAGCGCTGTTCGGGCACTATATGGTGGTATTATGTCGGCTGTATATGTCAGTACTGTTCTGGCACTATATGGTGGTATTATGTCGGCTGTATGTGTCAGTACTGTTCTGCCACTATATGGTGGTATTATGTCGGCTGTATATGTCAGTACTGTTCTGCCACTATATGGTGGTATTATGTCAGCTGTATATGTCAGTACTGTTCTTCCACTATATGGTGGTATTATGTCGGCTGTATATGTCAGTACTGTTCTGCCACTATATGGTGGTATTATGTCGGCTGTATATGTCAGCGCTGTTCGGGCACTATATGGTGGTATTATGTCGGCTGTATATGTCAGTACTGTTCTGGCACTATATGGTGGTATTATGTCGGCTGTATATGTCAGTAATGTTCTGGCACTATATGGTGGTATTATGTCGGCTGTATATGTCAGTACTGTTCTGCCACTATATGGTGGTATTATGTCAGCTGTATATGTCAGCGCTGTTCTGCCACTATATGGTGGTATTATGTCGGCTGTATATGTCAGTACTGTTCTGCCACTATATGGTGGTATTATGTCAGCTGTATATGTCAGCGCTGTTCTGCCACTATATGGTGGTATTATGTCGGCTGTATATGTCAGTACTGTTCTGCCACTATATGGTGGTATTATGTCAGCTGTATATGTCAGCGCTGTTCTGCCACTATATGGTGGTATTATGTCGGCTGTATATGTCAGCGCTGTTCTGCCACTATATGGTGGTATTATGTCGGCTGTATATGTCAGTACTGTTCTGCCACTATATGGTGGTATTATGTCGGCTGTATATGTCAGTACTGTTCTGCCACTATATGGTGGTATTATGTCACCTGTATATGTCAGCGCTGTTCTGCCACTATATGGTGGTATTATGTCGGCTGTATATGTCAGTACTGTTCTGGCACTATATGGTGGTATTATGTCGGCTGTATATGTCAGTACTGTTCTGCCACTATATGGTGGTATTATGTCGGCTGTATATGTCAGTACTGTTCTGCCACTATATGGTGGTATTATGTCAGCTGTATATGTCAGCGCTGTTCTGCCACTATATGGTGGTATTATGTCGGCTGTATATGTCAGCGCTGTTCGGGCACTATATGGTGGTATTATGTCGGCTGTATATGTCAGCACTGTTCTGACACTATATGGTGGTATTATGTCGGCTGTATATGTCAGTACTGTTCCGGCACTATATGGTGGTATTATGTCGGCTGTATATGTCAGTAATGTTCTGGCACTATATGGTGGTATTATGTCGGCTGTATATGTCAGTACTGTTCCGGCACTATATGGTGGTATTATGTCGGCTGTATATGTCAGCACTGTTCTGGCACTATATGGTGGTATTATGTCGGCTGTATATGTCAGCACTGTTCCGGCACTATATGGTGGTATTATGTTGGCGGTATATGTCAGTACTGTTCTGGCACTATATGGTGGTATTATGTCGCCTGTATATGTCAGTACTGTTCTGCCACTATATGATGGTATTATGTCGGCTGTATATGTCAGTACTGTTCCGGCACTATATGGTGGTATTATGTCGGCTGTATATGTCAGTACTGTTCTGGCACTATATGGTGGTATTATGTCGGCTGTATATGTCAGTACTGTTCTGGCACTATATGGTGGTATTATGTCAGCTGTATATGTCAGTACTGTTCTGGCACTATATGGTGGTATTATGTCGGCTGTATATGTCAGCGCTGTTCGGGCACTATATGGTTGTATTATGTCGGCTGTATATGTCAGCACTGTTCCTGTACTATATGGTGGTATTATGTCAGCTGTATATGTCAGTACTGTTCTGGCACTATATGGTGGTATTATGTCGGCTGTATATGTTAGTACTGTTCTGGCACTATATGGTGGTATTATGTCGGCTGTATATGTCAGTACTGTTCTGGCATTATATGGTGGTATTATGTCGGCTGTATATGTCAGTACTGTTCCTGTACTATATGGTGGTATTATGTCGGCTGTATATGTCAGTACTGTTCTGGCACTATATGGTGGTATTATGTCGGCTGTATATGTCAGCACTGTTCTGGCATTATATGGTGGTATTATGTCGGCTGTATATGTCAGCACTGTTCCTGTACTATATGGTGGTATTATGTCGGCTGTATATGTCAGCACTGTTCCAGCACTATATGGTGGTATTATGTCGCCTGTATATGTCAGTACTGTTCTGGCACTATATGGTGGTATTATGTCGGCTGTATATGTCAGCGCTGTTCGGGCACTATATGGTGGTATTATGTCAGCTGTATATGTCAGCGCTGTTCTGCCACTATATGGTGGTATTATGTCGGCTGTATATGTCAGTACTGTTCTGCCACTATATGGTGGTATTATGTCGGCTGTATATGTCAGTACTGTTCTGCCACTATATGGTGGTATTATGTCGGCTGTATATGTCAGTACTGTTCCGGCACTATATGGTGGTATTATGTCGGCTGTATATGTCAGTACTGTTCTGCCACTATATGGTGGTATTATGTCGGCTGTATATGTCAGTACTGTTCTGCCACTATATGGTGGTATTATGTCAGCTGTATATGTCAGCGCTGTTCTGCCACTATATGGTGGTATTATGTCGGCTGTATATGTCAGTACTGTTCTGCCACTATATGGTGGTATTATGTCAGCTGTATATGTCAGCGCTGTTCTGCCACTATATGGTGGTATTATGTCGGCTGTATATGTCAGTACTGTTCTGCCACTATATGGTGGTATTATGTCAGCTGTATATGTCAGCGCTGTTCTGCCACTATATGGTGGTATTATGTCGGCTGTATATGTCAGTACTGTTCTGCCACTATATGGTGGTATTATGTCGGCTGTATATGTCAGTACTGTTCTGCCACTATATGGTGGTATTATGTCAGCTGTATATGTCAGCGCTGTTCTGCCACTATATGGTGGTATTATGTCGGCTGTATATGTCAGCGCTGTTCTGCCACTATATGGTGGTATTATGTCGGCTGTATATGTCAGTACTGTTCTGCCACTATATGGTGGTATTATGTCGGCTGTATATGTCAGTACTGTTCTGCCACTATATGGTGGTATTATGTCACCTGTATATGTCAGCGCTGTTCTGCCACTATATGGTGGTATTATGTCGGCTGTATATGTCAGTACTGTTCTGGCACTATATGGTGGTATTATGTCGGCTGTATATGTCAGTACTGTTCTGCCACTATATGGTGGTATTATGTCGGCTGTATATGTCAGTACTGTTCTGCCACTATATGGTGGTATTATGTCAGCTGTATATGTCAGCGCTGTTCTGCCACTATATGGTGGTATTATGTCGGCTGTATATGTCAGCGCTGTTCGGGCACTATATGGTGGTATTATGTCGGCTGTATATGTCAGCACTGTTCTGACACTATATGGTGGTATTATGTCGGCTGTATATGTCAGTACTGTTCCGGCACTATATGGTGGTATTATGTCGGCTGTATATGTCAGTAATGTTCTGGCACTATATGGTGGTATTATGTCGGCTGTATATGTCAGTACTGTTCCGGCACTATATGGTGGTATTATGTCGGCTGTATATGTCAGCACTGTTCTGGCACTATATGGTGGTATTATGTCGGCTGTATATGTCAGCACTGTTCCGGCACTATATGGTGGTATTATGTTGGCGGTATATGTCAGTACTGTTCTGGCACTATATGGTGGTATTATGTCGCCTGTATATGTCAGTACTGTTCTGGCACTATATGATGGTATTATGTCGGCTGTATATGTCAGTACTGTTCCGGCACTATATGGTGGTATTATGTCGGCTGTATATGTCAGTACTGTTCTGGCACTATATGGTGGTATTATGTCGGCTGTATATGTCAGTACTGTTCTGGCACTATATGGTGGTATTATGTCGGCTGTATATGTCAGTACTGTTCTGGCACTATATGGTGGTATTATGTCGGCTGTATATGTCAGCGCTGTTCGGGCACTATATGGTTGTATTATGTCGGCTGTATATGTCAGCACTGTTCCTGTACTATATGGTGGTATTATGTCAGCTGTATATGTCAGTACTGTTCTGGCACTATATGGTGGTATTATGTCGGCTGTATATGTTAGTACTGTTCTGGCACTATATGGTGGTATTATGTCGGCTGTATATGTCAGTACTGTTCTGGCATTATATGGTGGTATTATGTCGGCTGTATATGTCAGTACTGTTCCTGTACTATATGGTGGTATTATGTCGGCTGTATATGTCAGTACTGTTCTGGCACTATATGGTGGTATTATGTCGGCTGTATATGTCAGCACTGTTCTGGCATTATATGGTGGTATTATGTCGGCTGTATATGTCAGCACTGTTCCTGTACTATATGGTGGTATTATGTCGGCTGTATATGTCAGTACTGTTCTGGCACTATATGGTGGTATTATGTCGGCTGTATATGTCAGCGCTGTTCGGGCACTATATGGTGGTATTATGTCGGCTGTATATGTCAGCACTGTTCTGACACTATATGGTGGTATTATGTCGGCTGTATATGTCAGTACTGTTCCGGCACTATATGGTGGTATTATGTCGGCTGTATATGTCAGTAATGTTCTGGCACTATATGGTGGTATTATGTCGGCTGTATATGTCAGTACTGTTCCGGCACTATATGGTGGTATTATGTCGGCTGTATATGTCAGCACTGTTCTGGCACTATATGGTGGTATTATGTCGGCTGTATATGTCAGCACTGTTCCGGCACTATATGGTGGTATTATGTTGGCGGTATATGTCAGTACTGTTCTGGCACTATATGGTGGTATTATGTCGCCTGTATATGTCAGTACTGTTCTGGCACTATATGATGGTATTATGTCGGCTGTATATGTCAGTACTGTTCCGGCACTATATGGTGGTATTATGTCGGCTGTATATGTCAGTACTGTTCTGGCACTATATGGTGGTATTATGTCGGCTGTATATGTCAGTACTGTTCTGGCACTATATGGTGGTATTATGTCGGCTGTATATGTCAGTACTGTTCTGGCACTATATGGTGGTATTATGTCGGCTGTATATGTCAGCGCTGTTCGGGCACTATATGGTTGTATTATGTCGGCTGTATATGTCAGCACTGTTCCTGTACTATATGGTGGTATTATGTCAGCTGTATATGTCAGTACTGTTCTGGCACTATATGGTGGTATTATGTCGGCTGTATATGTTAGTACTGTTCTGGCACTATATGGTGGTATTATGTCGGCTGTATATGTCAGTACTGTTCTGGCATTATATGGTGGTATTATGTCGGCTGTATATGTCAGTACTGTTCCTGTACTATATGGTGGTATTATGTCGGCTGTATATGTCAGTACTGTTCTGGCACTATATGGTGGTATTATGTCGGCTGTATATGTCAGCACTGTTCTGGCATTATATGGTGGTATTATGTCGGCTGTATATGTCAGCACTGTTCCTGTACTATATGGTGGTATTATGTCGGCTGTATATGTCAGCACTGTTCCAGCACTATATGGTGGTATTATGTCGCCTGTATATGTCAGTACTGTTCTGGCACTATATGATGGTATTATGTCGGCTGTATATGTCAGTACTGTTCCGGCACTATATGGTGGTATTATGTCGGCTGTATATGTCAGTACTGTTCTGGCACTATATGGTGGTATTATGTCGGCTGTATATGTCAGTACTGTTCTGGCACTATATGGTGGTATTATGTCGGCTGTATATGTCAGCACTGTTCTGGCATTATATGGTGGTATTATGTCGGCTGTATATGTCAGTACTGTTCCGGCACTATATGGTGGTATTATGTTGGCGGTATATGTCAGTACTGTTCCGGCACTCTATGGTGTTATTATGTCGGCTGTATATGTCAGTACTGTTCTGGCACTCTATGGTGTGTAGCATGGCTAAAGGGTGTGTAGTCGACGGGAGGTATGTGTCACATAGGTGGCGTGTCGCTGTCATGTAGCCCGGAATGTTTTCTTTATTTCACATAACCATGTATATATGTGTTTCAGGACCTGTGGTGATGTCAGAACACATGTCTAGTCATGTGATGGGATACTGGGTGTGGTTAGCTCTATATAAGACAGGCTAATGCTTTACACAGCAGATATGTGTGGAGGTGAAACGCTCCTGAGTGTGTTAAGGCTCCAGGACTGAGCCTGAAGGACTGGACACTTGTTTTTCTTTCCTGAACTAAAGGCTATTTGTTTTCTGTTATTTTTTGCAATGTGGTTTATGAAGCAATAAACCCTGTGAACATTTAAAGGAACGTGCCTCCTGAGTGTCAGACGTCGCACCTGAGTGAGTGAAATCCCTACAATTGGTGGAGAATGCGGGCATCGTTCCCAGCAGAGACGTAAAACTATTATTGAATGTCCTGGGTCAAGTCTGTTGCAAGCTAGCAAGCATAGCCGGGGAAAATGGAGGACCTGCTGAAACATGTGGTCCAGATGCAGTCATAGCAGGAGCAAAGGCAGCAGATACAGCAAGAGACCAACAGGCTGTTGATACAGCAGATACAACAGAGCCAGCAGCAGATACAACAGAGCCAGCAGGAGCAACGGCAGCAGATGCAGCTTCCGGCAACGCCATCCAGGGCAAGACGGGCGCCCCGACCCCAGGTCTGGCTGATAACACCCACGTCTGGAAGACGGTAAGACGCGCATTGCAGAAAATGACCCCCGGGGATGATGTTGAGGCCTTCCTGACGGTGTTTGAGAGGGTCGATGAGAGGGAAAACTTCCGCCAGAGCAGTGGGCAGAGGTACTGGCGCCATACCTGACGGGAGAACCCCAGAAGGCGTACTATGATTTGACCTTGCAGGATGCCAAAGAGTATCACAAATTGAAAGCCGAGATTCTCGCACGTTTGAGGGTGACACTGACTGTTAGGGCACAGAGAGTTCACTGCTGGGCCTATCACCGGGACAAACCACCTCACTCCCAAATGTTTGATCTCTTGCACCTGGTCCAGAAATGGCTACAGCCAGAGTCATCTACACCTGCACAGATGGTAGAACGGGTGATGATGGATCGGTTTGTGCATTCCCTCCCGAGGCCTATACAGTCTTGGGTTGCCCAGGGTGATCCCCAGAATGCCGACGAGCTGATCGGACTGGTTGAGAGATACCAAGGGTTGGAAGGCTCCTCCGGGATGCAACCCATGCCGTACTGGGGGTCCCAGAAGGGAATTGAGTCCCAAAAAGGGGTGGGGCATCCAAGGTCACAAAGGGCGGGGGAGGTGGTGCCCAAGGTCCCTATGGGTGATATTATTTGCTGGAGGTGCCACGAGCCAGGACATATAGCTGCTCGTTGTTCCCAGACCACTGAGCAGACGGACTGCAGCATGGGACGCCGTAGTTCATACTATGCGTATCCAGCCTGCAGTGTGAACTCTCTGCCCAATGAGGGGCCTCAAGCGTGTCCCGTAAAGGTGAACGGTCGAGCGGTAACGGCACTGTTAGACTCGGGGAGCTTGGTGACCCTGGTGAGCGCCACTTTTCCTCTTCACCTGCTCCTAGGAAAGAAGGTCGGAGTGCGATGCATACATGGTGATGCAAAGGACTATCCTATGGCCAGGGTGGACCTTGAAACTGCATGTGGCGCTGAGTCCCATATAGTCGGCGTCTTTCAGGACTTGTTGCACCCTATAATTATTGGCCGGGATTTCTGTTTGTTTTGGGATTTGTGGGGAAAAGGTTCTGAACTCCCTAAAAAGAGTAGGGAACCAATGAACCCTAAAAAGGTGTCGCCACACCCAGAGACAGACAGGTTTCCTTTTTGTGTTCTGGTTGGGGGACGAGGAGGAAGTGTCCCCTGCATCTAACATTCTGGAGTTAGAGGTAACCGGTGAAAATTTTGGGACTGCCCAACATAGGGACCCCACTCTGAGGGAAGCCTTTAATAATGTCACAGTTATTAACGGGGTGGTACAGGAGCCGGGGGCAGACACAAGATTTCCCCATTTTCTGATGAGTGGGGAGTTGTTGTACCGGGTCACGAAAATAAGGGAGGAGTTGGTAGAGCAGTTGGTAGTGCCGGGTCCATATAGACGGAAGGTGTTGGACATGGCCCATTCACACATCTTGGGTGGACACCTAGGGGTGAAAAAAAAATGCAGGAACGGGTTGTGCAGAGGTTCTATTGGCCTGTGTGTTACCGGGAAATAGTGAACTATTGCAGGTCCTGCCCTACATGTCAGCTAACTGCTCCCATTCCTCATTTCCGGAACCCCCTTGTGCCACTGCCCATTATTGAGGTGCCGTTCGAGAGAATTGCCATGGACTTAGTCGGTCCCTTAGTTAAATCAGCCCGGGGCCATCAGTATATATTAGTCATCCTGGACTAAGCCACATGCTATCCTGAGGCAATTCCCTTGAGAAATTCGTCCTCGAAGAGTATAGCCCGCGAGTTGGTCCATGTGTTTTCCCGGACAGGTCTGCCGAAGGAGATCCTGACTGACCAGGGGACACCTTTCATGAGCAAGGTGATAAGGGAGTTATGCAAAGTCCTGAAAACCTCCCAGTTGAGGACCTCGGTGTACCATCCCCAGTCAGATGGCCTTGTTGAGAGATTTAACAAGACACTGAAGAGCATGCTGAGAAAAGCTATAGAGAAAGACGTAGAGACTGGGATTGTCTCTTACCATATCTGATGTTTTCCATTCGTGAAGTTCCACAGGCCTCCACAGGGTTCTCACTGTTTGAGCTTCTATATGGCCGACATCCGCGAGGACTCCTGGATATAGCCAAGGAAACCTGGGAGGCCGAAGTCATGCCCCACAGAAGCGTCATTGAGCATGTGGCCCTGATGTAGCAGAGGATTGCAAAGGTGATGCCTGTTGTGAAAGAACACCTCCTCCAGGCACAAGAAGCTCAGGCCAGGGTCTACAACCAGTCTGCAAGAGTTAGGCAGTTCAATCCGGGAGACCGAGTTCTTGTGTTAGTTCCGACGGTGGAAAGCAAGTTCTTGGCCAAATGGCAAGGGCCATATGAGGTCGTCGAGAAACTTGGTGAGGTAAATTATAAAATTCACCAACCAGGAAGACGGAAACCATTCCAAGTTTACCATGTCAACCTCATCAAGCCATGGCAAGATAATAGAGAGCCGGCAGTCACTCCATCTTTGTTAAGCAACCCAGAAGGTGAGGTTGGAACGGTTACTATAGCGGAGACGCTATCGAAGACCCAGAAACAGCAGTGCCGGGAGTTACTCCAGAAAAACAGGGACCTGTTTTCAGAGTTGCCAGGTTACACGAAGGTCATAGAGCACGAGGTCCTAACAGAGCCACATGTGCGGGTGAACGTGAAGCCCTATCGTATTCCTGAGGCTCGTCGTGAAGTTATCTCCAAGGAGGTGGAGCGTATGTTGAAGCTTGGAGTCATTGAGGAATCCAAGAGCGGTTGGTCGAGTCCAATTGTCCTGGTCCCAAAACCTGATGGAGAGTGGAGGTTTTGCAACCATTATCGGAAGTTGAATGAGGTCTCCAAGTTCGACGCTTATCCCATGCCCGCGTTGATGAGCTCATCGAAAGGCTTGGGCACGCCTATATAACCACCTTGGATTTGACGAAGGGGTATTGGCAGATCCCCATGGCACAGGAAGCCAAGGAGAAGACGGCCTTTTTAACACCTGATGGATGCTTCCAGTATGTCCGGATGCCGTTTGGCCTACAGGGAGCTCCGGCGACCTTTCAGAGGGCTATGGATAGAGTCCTTGTACCCCATAAGGCTTACGCTGCTGCGTACCTGGATGATATCGTCATCTTTAGCCCGGACTGGGAGAGTCATCTGGGAAAAGTCCAAGCGGTGTTTGATGCTTTAAGAGAGGCGGGGTTTACAATAAACCCGAAGAAATGTGCCTTGGGTAAGGAAGAATCTAAATACCTAGGCTATATAGTGGGTCGTGGAGAAATAAAGCCTCAAATCAGGAAAGTAGAGGCAATCCAAACATGGCCGAAACCACTCTCCAAAAAGCAAGTTAAAGCCTTTCTGGGAATCTTGGGATATTACAGGAGGTTCATCCCAAACTTCGCCACAGTGGCTGCGCCTCTGACCGATCTGCTAAAGGGGACAAAATCAGTGATAGTTAAATGGTCCGAAGAGACAGAGTCAGCCTTCCAAGAATTGAAAGGGGCTCTATGTAAGCAACCCGTTCTGATGGCCCCAGATTTCAAGACAGAATTTATTCTTCAGACAGATGCCTCAGATGTGGGGTAGAAGCAGTCCTTTCCCAGGAGCTACATGGGGAGGAGCATCCTGTTCTCTATCTGAGTAGGAAGCTGTCCTCATCTGAGATGAACTACTCAGTCGTAGAGAGAGTGTTTGGCCATAAAGTGGGCGGTGGACACGTTACGGTACTATCTGCTGGGTCGTAAATTCAGACTAATATCCGACCATGCCCCACTTAGATGGATGAGGGAAACAAAGGGTAGAAATGCTAGGGTCACCCGTTGGTTTTTAGCCCTGCAGGACTTTAGTTTCCATGTGGAACATAGGGCTGGAAAGCTGCACGGTAATGCTGATGCCCTATCAAGAATCCCTTGTTTAGTGGGAGAAAGTGCCAAGCCCCATGGCTTTAGGCAGAGAGGGGAGGTATGTAGCGTAGCTAAAGGGTGTGTAGTTGACGGGAGGTTAGTGTCACATAGGTGGTGTGCCACTGTGATGTAGCCCGGAATGTTTTCTTTATTTCACAT
Source organism: Ranitomeya imitator (assembly GCF_032444005.1). Lineage (NCBI taxonomy): Eukaryota > Metazoa > Chordata > Amphibia > Anura > Dendrobatidae > Ranitomeya > Ranitomeya imitator. The sequence goes on from NC_091286.1 coordinate 13,243,865, forward strand.
AACCATGTATATATGTGTTTCAGGACCTGTGGTGATGTCAGACCACATGTCTAATCATGTGATGGGATCCTGGGTGTGGTTAGCTCCATATAAGACAGGCTAATGCAGGGGTCCCCAACTCCAGGCCTCGAGGGCCGCCAACAGTGCAGGTTTTCAGGATTTCTTTAGTATTGCATCGGTGGTAATGTGATCATCTGCACAGGTGATGATTCCAACCCCTGTGCAATACTAAGGAAATCCTGAAAACCTGCACTGTTGGCGGCCCTCGAGGCCTGGAGTTGGGGACCACTGGGCTAATGCTTTACACAGCAAATGTGTGGAGGTGAAACCCTCCTGAGTGTGCTAAGGCTCCAGGACTGAGCCTGAAGGACTGGACACTTGCTTTTCTTTCCTGAGCCAAAGGCTATTTGTTTTCTGTTATTTTTTGCCATGTGGTTTATGAAGCAATAAACCCTGTGAACTTTTAAAGGAACGCGCCTTCTGAGTATCAGCCGTCGCACCTGAGTGAGTGAAATCCCTACAGGTGGTATTATGTCGGCTGAATATGTCAGTACAGTTCTGGCACTCTATGGTGGTATTATGTCGGCTGTATATGTCAGTACAGTTCTGGCACTCTATGGTGGTATTATGTCGGCTGTATATGTCAGTACAGTTCTGGCACTCTATGGTGGTATTATGTCGGCTGTATATGTCAGTACAGTTCTGGCACTCTATGGTGGTATTATGTCGGCTGTATATGTCAGCACTGTTCTGACACTATATGGTGGTATTATGTTGGCTGTATATGTCAGTACTGTTCTGGCACTATATGGTGGTATTATGTCGGCTGTATATGTCAGTACTGTTCCGGCACTATATGGTGGTATGTCGGCTTTATATGTCAGTACTGTTCTGGCACTATATGGTGGTATTATGTCGGCTGTATATGTCAGCACTGTTCTGACACTATATGGTGGTATTATGTCGGCTGTATATGTCAGTACTGTTCTGGCACTATATGGTGGTATTATGTCGGCTGTATATGTCAGTACTGTTCTGGCACTATATGGCGGTATTATGAGGTAAATGTTTATACAAATGACATTATTGATAACAGAACCTGCTGCTTTTGGCTGCACCGTCCACACATTTAGTGATTGTGGGGTCTCCTGACTGTCACCAGACACGTAATGTTGGAGAAAAGGAGGGTCAGGCTGGATGAGCTTGGACGCAGATCCTTTAGGTCCAAGGCAGGAAAACTCACGAATAGACCCATCTGTCATCAGCTTCAGACTTCTCTGCCCCCTCAAGACTCTGCTGTCCCCTCCAGACTCACCTAAGATGTTTGAAGAGAACAGAGGGGTCTGTAGGAGACAGAGGAGATAGATGTCTGGAGATGACTAGAAAGGACAATCGGGTCTGGAGAAAAGAGACTGGTATGGTGAGGAACATAGGGAACTGGAGGGAGCGGAAGAAATAGAGGAGTCATAAGGGGGAAAGAAACATCAGGAGGGAACAGAGGGGTCTGAAGGAGGACAGGGATTAGAACATAAAAGTCTGAAGAAGAACACCAGCATCTGGAGGAGTCATGGGTGTCTGGAAGGACCAAAGGAGTCCGGTTAGAACAGTGGAGTCTGTAGGAGGACAAATGTGTCAGAGGAGACTGGGGGAGATAATAGGGCCGAGGGGTCTACAGCAGGACAGGGGTATCTGGAAGAGACCGGGGAGGATGGAGTATTGTCTGGAAGGAAAAAAGAGGAGCCTGGCAGAGACAGAAAGATCTACAGGAGACCAGAAATATCTGATGAGGAAACAAGAGAGGAGGAGGACAGAGGAGTCAGGAGGAGGATGGTGGTCTCTGGTGGGGGACAGAGGAGTCAGGAGGAGGGTGGTGGTCTCTGGTGGGGGACAGAGGAGTCAGGAGGAGGACGATAGTGGTCTCTGGTGGGGGACAGAGGAGTCAGGCGAAGGATGGTGGTCTCTGGTGGGGGACAGAGGAGTCAGGAGGACGATAGTGGTCTCTGGTGGGGGATAGCGTCAGTAATGACCTCAGCCCTCACAGCCATCGTTACATCTTATGTATGAGACACTTTCTGTTCCTCAGACAACATGGCTGCCGGTGAGTCACATGTCCGTCCTGTTATTACTTTGTGGTTTATAAATCACAGACACAACTTCAATGAGCTCCAGATCAGGAGGGCAAATAGGACATTATCAGACCCTTATTCACCTGTCCTGTGACTAATCACTGCGTATCACACTGCCACTATAATCGTTTGATGCAGAACTGTGCAAAAGTCTCAGCCAGGTGTGTAAAAACTAATGTAAAGGAATAAAGTTATAAAAAATACTTTTGATAGAAAACATAATAAATCAATTAATAAACTGAGAATGAATAATAAGAAACATAAATCCCAGCAGTATCTGGTGACAGCTTGTCGCCTCCATCATAGTAGTTATATTCTTGTACATAGGAGCAGTATTATAGTAGTTATATTCTTGTACATAGGAGCAGTATTATAGCAGTTATATTCTTGTATGTATGGGGCAGTATTATAGTAGTTATATTCTTGTACATAGGAGCAGTATTATAGTAGTTATATTCTTGTACATAGGAGCAGTATTATAGCAGTTATATTCTTGTATGTATGGGGCAGTATTATAGTAGTTATATTCTTGTACATAGGGGCAGTATTATAGTAGTTATATTCTTGTACATAGGGGCAGTATTATAGTAGTTATATTCTTGTACATAGGGGGCAGTATTATAGTAGTTATATTCTTGTACATAGGAGCAGTATTATAGTAGTTATATTCTTGTACATAGGGGCAGTATTATAGTAGTTATATTCTTGTACATAGGGGCAGTATTATAGTAGTTATATTCTTGTACATAGGGGGCAGTATTATAGTAGTTATATTCTTGTACATAGGGGCAGTATTATAGTAGTTATATTCTTGTACATAGGAGCAGTATTATAGTAGTTATATTCTTGTACATAGGGGCAGTATTATAGTAGTTATATTCTTGTACATAGGGGGCAGTATTATAGTAGTTATATTCTTGTACATAGGGGCAGTATTATAGTAGTTATATTCTTGTACATAGGGGGCAGTATTATAGTAGTTATATTCTTGTACATAGGGGCAGTATTATAGTAGTTATATTCTTGTACATAGGGGCAGTATTATAGTAGTTATATTCTTGTACATAGGGGGCAGTATTATAGTAGTTATATTCTTGTACATAGGGGCAGTATTATAGTAGTTATATTCTTGTACATAGGAGCAGTATTATAGTAGTTATATTCTTGTACATAGGAGCAGTATTATAGTAGTTATATTCTTGTATATAGAAGCAGTATTATAGTAGTTATATTCTTGTACATAGGAGCAGTATTATAGTAGTTATATTCTTGTACATAGGAGCAGTATTATAGTAGTTATATTCTTGTACATAGGAGCAGTATTATAGTAGTTATATTCTTGTACATAGGAGCAGTATTATAGTAGTTATATTCTTGTATATAGGGGCAGTATTATAGTAGTTATATTCTTGTACATAGGAGCAGTATTATAGTAGTTATATTCTTGTACATAGGAGCAGTATTATAGTAGTTATATTCTTGTACATAGGAGCATTATTATAGTAGTTATATTCTTGTACATAGGAGCAGTATTATAGTAGTTATATTCTTGTACATAGGAGCAGTATTATAGTAGTTATATTCTTATATATAGGGGCAGTATTATAGTAGTTATATTCTTGTACATAGGAGCAGTATTATAGTAGTTATATTCTTGTACATAGGAGCAGTATTATAGTAGTTATATTCTTGTACATAGGGGCAGTATTATAGTAGTTATATTCTTGTACATAGGAGCAGTATTATAGTAGTTATATTCTTGTACTTAGGAGCAGTATTATAGTAGTTATATTCTTGTACATAGGGGCAGTATTATAGTAGTTATATTCTTGTACATAGGAGCAGTATTATAGTAGTTATATTCTTGTACATAGGGGCAGTATTATAGTAGTTATATTCTTGTACATAGGGGCAGTATTATAGTAGTTATATTATTGTACATAGAGGCAGTATTATAGTAGTTATATTATTGTACATAGGAGCAGTATTATAGTAGTTATATTATTGTACATAGAGGCAGTATTATAGTAGTTATATTCTTGTACATAGGAGCAGTATTATAGTAGTTATATTTATGTACATAGGGGGCAGTATTATAGTAGTCATATTTATGTACATAGGGGCAATAGTTGCATTGGTGCATAAACTGTCATCTGTCAGCTGACTTTAGAATATATAATATTATTCTCCACATTCATGTTACCAGTTCCAACCAAAAGAAAATACCCAGCTTGTAATAAAACCAATTTTATACATATTCCACGTAACTTTCCTACATTTATTGTATCTGTGATATAATTTGTGAATTGCTCTGTAGTGTAATCAGATTGTATATTTTCATATGAGATTTCTGCCGATTTTTTTTTTTCTACAATTAAACACATTGTTTGATTATGAAGGATAGCAGTTGAGCGCCACCTGTGTATATAACACTACAGCTTTTGTTCCGGCTAAATTCTTAAATGAGTAATCATTGAATAAATATAATGTATGAAGTTCCCATTCCATTGTTTTTCTGACCACTAGGTGTCACTCTTGCCGCCTTGGCTGGATATAGGGGCAGCATTTCCCATTAGAAATTATAGAACCCCCCCCAAGCCATAATAATGCCTTCATCCAGAAATACAGCACAATAGTCTATAAGAGCGAGATGTTACAGTATGAGGGAGGATTGCATGTTCTGGACACGTCCCCTTTAAGTCGTGTCAGTTCCTGTTCAGACTGGACAGATTATTATTATTATTATATTAGGACCTGTTATTGCTTTCCAGCCTTCTATTTACAAACAGCAAAAAGTGCCAAAAACTTGGTGTAAACACGACTCCGCCGGGACTTCGTCCAATGATATTGTTGTATCTCCAGAATCTGAAATCTAATGCAAATTTACATCTTGAGGACGGATTGTGGTGTGAAGTCGTGAACGACGTGCGAACGTGGAGCACAGCGGCCACTGCGGGAACAAAAGGCGCAGTGTACGGAGGGGCGAAGGCGATGAATGGGGCTGTGTACGCTGCAGGACCCGGCATTACAGAATGCACCCCCATCCCTCAACTTCCCCGCAGACCACAGTCTCCGGGGGGCACTGGAGCTTATTAATTTATTACTTCCCCCTAATTAAAGGATTTGCAATTTGGATGTCGGCCAATGTGGCTCAGATTGTGCATGAATCATAAGTGCACGCTGACTCACCAGCCGCTGCGAGACCGCCGGACAGGCACCGATCACATGCATTACGTCTGATGAGATACAGGGGCATGTAAAAGTATGTGCACCCCTGGCCAAAATGACTGTCATTGTTACAGTTAAGCAAGTAGTAGATGAAATAATCTGTTATGAGGCTAAAGTTACAGATTTTATATTGTAGGCAATAATATATATATATATACCATATATTCATCTTTTACATTTTAAAAATACCAAAAGGAAAATGGGCCAATGCAAAAGTTTGAGCGCCCTGCATGGTTAGTACCATGTAAAGTGGACAATTCCTCCAGTTCTGTGAGATTCCTGGGCCGTCTTGCTTCCTCTGCTATTTTTAGGTCTAGACACAGATTTTCAATGATGTTCAGATCAGGGGACTATGAGGGCCAGTCTAAACCCCTCGGTTTGCGCCTTTTGAGGTCGTCTATTGCGGATTGTGTTGTGTGTTTAGGATTATTCTTCATGTGTAGCAGCCATCCTCTTCCTTTTCCTCTTCTCACCTTCAGCTTTTTTACAGATGGTGTTATGTTTGTATCCAGAATTTGTTGAAATTTAATTGAATCCATTCTTCCCTCTACCTGTAAAATGTTCCCTGTGCCATTGGCTGCAGCACAACCCTAATGATTTATCCACCCCCATGCTTAATGGTTGGTGAGAGCTTCTTTGATTATTGCGGCCAGAGTGCTATTTTACCCTCATCGGTCCACAGGACTTGTTTCCAAAATGCATCAGGCTTGTTTAGATGTTCCTTTGCATAATTCAGGCACTAAATTTTATGGTGAGGACGCAGGAGAGGTTTTCTTCTGATGACTCTTCTATGAAGGCCATATTTGTGCAGATGTCTCTGACCAGTAGAACAATGTACCACAACTCCAAAGTCTGATAAATCTTTCTGAAGGTCTTTGGCGGTCAAGTGTGGGTTCTGATTTGCTTCTATAACAATGCTACAAGCAGCGCTCACTGAAATTTTTCTTGATCTACCAGACCTTATCTTGACCTCCACTCTTCCTGGTAACTGCAATTTCTTATTTATATTTCAAACTGAGGAATTGGAAAACGCTTTGCTCTCTTCTTGTAGCCTCCTCTTGCTTTGTGGGCATCCATCATTTTTATTTTCAGAGTGCTAGGCGGCTGATGACTGTGAGTATACAGCAAGCACTGTGAGTGCACAACACAATGAATATACAGCGCGCACTGCGAGTATACAGCGTTCACTGCGAGTATACAGCACACTGCGATTATACAGCACACATCAAGTATACAGCACACTGCAATAATACAGCGTGCACTGTGAGTATACAGCGCACATTGTGAGTATACAGCACACACTGCAAGTATACAGAGCACACTGCCAGTATACAGCACACTGCCAGTATACAGCACACTGCCAGTATACAGCACACTGCCAGTATACAGCACACTGCCAGTATACAGCACACTGCCAGTATACAGCACACTGCGAGTTTAGAGCTCAGCCCTGGACGAGCTGCAGTGGAAAGAGCAGAGCTGGGGTGTTTGGCTCAGCAGCCGGCTACGTACACACCGTGCGCTGCGCCCACAGAGCTGGCACGGGGCGCCCTGCGTTGTTTGCTCGAGCGCAGTGCCAGAGGTGAGTGGCAGGGAGTGTCGTGCAGCTGAGAGAATAGGCATGGCGACCAGGATACAAATAGTGATTGTTATATAACAGAATCCAGGGAGCAGCCGGCTGACGTTACCGGGATGTGGGGCACATGGAGGATCCGAGATCTGGGCCCCGACCCCAGGGGCCACCAGGCTGAACTGGCTGCCACAAAGGAAGGGGCCACATCCTTCATACTCATCAGATGAGGCTGTACGACCAGGTTCACACATGGCGGATTCTGCAGTTTAACCCTTTATTAACGCGTCATCCTACACCCAGATATAATGGGAGCGCAGAGGGAATGCGCCCTAATACGTGGCGCCTTCATCGCTGGCACTGACCATTCTGCTACATTGGGCACCACAGTGACCGCACTGCACACGTTTGTTACAATGTATCAGTGCAGCTTATCTGTGAGTGCTGAGCTCCGCAGCAGCCTCCTCTTCCCTCCGGTCCAGAAACTGTCAGCATTACCAGGTCAGAACAACATGTCACCCTGAGCAAGAAAAAAACAGAAAGTCCAGATTTCATCACAGCAAGCAGAGATCTTTAATTAGTAAGGAATTGAAACACAAAGGGCCCGATGAGTGAAGAGGTGATTGGCTGCAGCAAGACGCTCCTGATTCATGGCTGACGAGCGCTGGATGTGCGGCGTCCACCTCCCCACGCTCTGCTCCACAAATCCTACTCCAGTCCCTTGCTGGAGTAAGATTTCTGGCATAGCTAACCCCACCACTGGTCATGAATTTGAGGAGCGGTAGTCACCACAACCCCATCCGTCACCACGGCCCCCTCCGTCACCACGGCCCCGTCCATCACCACGACCCCGTCCGTCACCACGACCCGGTCCGTCACCACGACCCCATCCGTCACCACGACCCGGTCCGTCACCACAAACCCGTCCGTCACCACGACCCCGTCCGTCACCACGACCCCATCCGTCACCACGACCCCGTCCGTCACCACAAACCCGTCCGTCACCACGACCCCGTCCATCACCACGACCCCGTCCATCACCACGACCCCGTCCGTCACCATGACCCCGTCCGTCACCACGACCCTGTCCGTCACCACGACCCCATCCGTCACCACGACCCCGTCCATCACCACGACCCCGTCCGTCACCACGACCCCATCCGTCACCACGACCCCGTCCGTCACCATGACCCCGTCCGTCACCACAAACCCGTCCGTCACCACGACCCCGTCCGTCACCACGACCCCATCCGTCACCACGACCCCGTCCGTCACCACAAACCCGTCCGTCACCACGACCCCGTCCATCACCACGACCCCGTCCGTCACCACGACCCCGTCCGTCACCATGACCCCGTCCGTCACCACGACCCTGTCCGTCACCACGACCCCATCCGTCACCACGACCCCGTCCATCACCACGACCCTGTCCGTCACCACGACCCCATCCGTCACCACGACCCCGTCCGTCACCATGACCCCGTCCGTCACCACGACCCTGTCCGTCACCACGACCCCGTCCGTCACCACAAACCCGTCCGTCACCACGACCCGGTCCGTCACCACGACCCCATCCGTCACCACGACCCGGTCCGTCACCACGACCCCGTCCGTCACCATGACCCCGTCCCACCCCAACTCTGCGCCAGTTTCACCAAAATGACGCGACTTTTCAAAGCTTTTTACACCAATAATCGCAAAAGCTTTGATGTATTTGGCCCAAAGATTATTAGAAAGTTGAAGAACATTTCATTGTAGATTAATAAATGGTAATTGTCATAAATTTTATATAATATGTGAATATTTGTAATATACGGTATCTCATCAGAGAAATCGGCTTCTTTCTCCACTTATGAGCCGTCTCTGCTCCTACCTCCATCATTCACTGGGATAAAAAAAAGCTAAAATGTACAAGACAGAGGGCTCCGATTACTAACCTACAGAAATCAATGGAGAAGGGAAGGGGGAGGGGAGCAGAGAAACATATCTCAGCTGTCTAATAAGTGTATTTTCTCACACCAGAGATGGATTCACAGGTACACTATACCAGTACTGTACAATGTCCTCATTGCCGCTCCTTCTACCAAATGTTTATATTCACCCAGTTAGACCTGAGCTGGATTCACAGTTACACGGAAAAAAGCAAACAAAGACAATACTCATGACCGTGTCTACACCTGTATGTACATGATGATGAGTTTTGTTTTTTTCCTATTATTTCTCATACTTATGTAGCAACCTACTTTTACATGGCTCTTCATCCATTTCTTTTACCTTATTCATATACCATGGATTCACAGTTACAGCGCTCATTAATCCTCTATAATGGTTTCCATGCTGCCGCTTTCAACTGTTTTTTTTCTACGTTTTTTTATGAATATATTTAATAAAAAAGAGAAAAAGAATATACACTGCATATTGACATCTGCAGATGAGATAAATTATAGGACAGTCTACCATTCAGTGTACAAAAATTAAGACAGCACCCATGAGATGAATTCACAGCTACGCTACTCAGTATTGCTGCACACTCTAGCACCGTTCTACAAAAATTAAGATGGCACCCAATATATGGATTCACAGCTACACTACTCAGTATTGCTGCACACTCTAGCACCGCTCTACAAAAATTAAGATGGCACCCAATATATGGATTCACAGCTACACTACTCAGTATTGCTGCACACTCTAGCACCGCTCTACAAAAATTAAGATGGCACCCAATATATGGATTCTCACCTACATTAGTCAGTATTGTTGTAGACTCTAGCACTGCTCTACAAAAATTAAGATGGCACCCAATATATGGATTCACAGCTACACTACTCAGTATTACTGTACACTCTAATATCTCTCTAGTAAATGTTTAAACTCACCCTAGAGTTGGATTCACAGCTACACTGCATAGAGTATCCTCCATGCTGATGCTTTTCTCATATCTGGGTGCAGTGTTTAGGAGACATGATAACAGATACTTTACATCAACCAAGATAGAGATTGCTGAAAAGCAGAAATAAAACCTTTAAAGGGGAAAAGTGCAGGATACAAGTCACATAATGGCCAGAGAAAGTGTTATTCCTCGTGTACACACTGGACAGATTAATTCAGATAGAATCCCTTTGCTGGGATCCCCGGCAGCTTTTATTACCTCTTGTCTGGGGACTGAAGCTCTACATGTCCCCAACAGCAGCGCTCCGCTTCTACAGAATCATCTATCTAATATATAATTGCCTAGAATACTACTTCCTGCAATTTGTGCCAACTTCCGTGGCTTTGTCCGGAGCTAATGTCCGGAGCTAATGTCCGGAGCTAATGTCCGGAGCTAATGTGCGGAGCTAATGTCCGGAGCTAATGTGCGGAGATAATGTCCGGAGCTAATGTGCGGAGCTAATGTCCGGAGCTAATGTGCAGAGCTAATGTCCGGAGCTAATGTCCGGAGCTAATGTCCGGAGCTAATGTGCGGAGCTAATGTCCGGAGCTAATGTCCGGAGCTAATGTCCGGAGCTAATGTGCGGAGCTAATGTCTGGAGCTAATGTCCGGAGCTAATGTCCGGAGCTAATGTCCGGAGCTAATGTCCGGAGATAATGTCCGGAGCTAATGTGCGGAGATAATGTCCGGAGCTAATGTGCGGAGCTAATGTCCGGAGCTAATGTGCAGAGCTAATGTCCGGAGCTAATGTCCGGAGCTAATGTGCGGAGCTAATGTCCGGAGATAATGTCCGGAGATAATGTCCGGAGCTAATGTCCGGAGCTAATGTGCGGAGCTAATGTCCGGAGCTAATGTCCGGAGCTAATGTCCGGAGCTAATGTGCGGAGCTAATGTCCGGAGCTAATGTGCGGAGCTAATGTCCGGAGATAATGTCCGGAGATAATGTCCGGAGCTAATGTCCGGAGCTAATGTGCGGAGCTAATGTCCAGAGCTAATGTCCGGAGCTAATGTCCGGAGCTAATGTGCGGAGCTAATGTCCGGAGCTAATGTCCGGAGCTAATGTGCGGAGCTAATGTCCGGAGATAATGTCCGGAGATAATGTCCGGAGCTAATGTGCGGAGCTAATGTGCGGAGCTAATGTCCGGAGCTAATGTCCGGAGCTAATGTCCGGAGATAATGTGCGGAGCTAATGTGCGGAGCTAATGTCCGGAGCTAATGTCCGGAGCTAATGTCCGGAGCTAATGTCCGGAGATAATGTCCGGAGCTAATGTCCGGAGATAATGTGCGGAGCTAATGTCCAGAGATAATGTCCAGAGATAATGTCCGGAGCTAATGTGCGGAGCTAATGTCCGGAGCTAATGTCCGGAGATAATGTGCGGAGCTAATGTCCGGAGATAAGTGACGTCAACAGTGTCCAGTGTCTGATTGGTTGCCGCCTGCTGCGAGCGACCAATCAGAAACGTGCCGTACTGTGACACACTCCGCCCGCCATTTTGGTGTGATTTTTGAATTTTTACCTCACAGCAAGTTTCTACTGCGTGGAGGCGGGCCCAGTGACGTTGCTCTTCAAGCTCCTGCCGAATTTCGTCAAAAAAATGATAATACCATTTACCAAAACTATATATATTTAGTTGTGAAGTGGTTCAGTGACATTTTCACACCAATTTTGAACTTTTGTTTGGTGTTTTCTCCATATACTGCATATTATTTTTGTTCTTTCTTACTATTATTTATTAATTGTATTATTCTTACATTTGAATAAATAAAGTATATATGGATTCTAGACTCCCGATTCTTTAGAATCGGGCTGCCATCTAGTCTAATATATAATTGCCTAGAATACTACTTCCTGCAATTTGTGCCAACTTCCGTGGCTTTGTCCGGAGCTAATGTCCGGAGCTAATGTCCGGAGCTAATGTCCGGAGATAATGTCCGGAGATAATGTGCGGAGCTAATGTCCGGAGCTAATGTCCGGAGATAATGTCCGGAGATAATGTCCGGAGATAATGTCCGGAGCTAATGTGCGGAGATAATGTCCGGAGCTAATGTGCGGAGCTAATGTCTGGAGCTAATGTCCGGAGCTAATGTCCGGAGCTAATGTCCAGAGATAATGTGCGGAGCTAATGTCCGGAGCTAATGTCCGGAGATAATGTCCGGAGCTAATGTCCGGAGCTAATGTCCGGAGCTAATGTGCGGAGCTAATGTCCGGAGCTAATGTCCGGAGCTAATGTGCGGAGCTAATGTGCGGAGATAATGTCCGGAGCTAATGTCCGGAGCTAATGTCCGGAGATAATGTCCGGAGATAATGTCCGGAGCTAATGTGCGGAGCTAATGTCCGGAGCTAATGTCCGGAGATAATGTCCGGAGCTAATGTCCGGAGCTAATGTCTGGAGCTAATGTGCGGAGCTAATGTCCGGAGCTAATGTCCGGAGCTAATGTGCGGAGCTAATGTCCGGAGATAATGTCCGGAGATAATGTCCGGAGCTAATGTCCGGAGCTAATGTCTGGAGATAATGTGCGGAGCTAATGTCCGGAGCTAATGTCTGGAGATAATGTGCGGAGCTAATGTCCGGAGCTAATGTCCGGAGCTAATGTGCGGAGCTAATGTCCGGAGCTAATGTGCGGAGCTAATGTCCGGAGCTAATGTCCGGAGCTAATGTCCGGAGATAATGTCCGGAGCTAATGTCCGGAGCTAATGTCCGGAGCTAATGTCCGGAGATAATGTCCGGAGATAATGTCCGGAGCTAATGTGCGGAGCTAATGTCCGGAGCTAATGTCCGGAGATAATGTCCGGAGCTAATGTCCGGAGCTAATGTCTGGAGCTAATGTGCGGAGCTAATGTCCGGAGCTAATGTCCGGAGCTAATGTCCGGAGCTAATGTGCGGAGCTAATGTCCGGAGATAATGTCCGGAGATAATGTCCGGAGCTAATGTCCGGAGCTAATGTCTGGAGATAATGTGCGGAGCTAATGTCCGGAGCTAATGTCTGGAGATAATGTGCGGAGCTAATGTCCGGAGCTAATGTCCGGAGCTAATGTGCGGAGCTAATGTCCGGAGCTAATGTGCGGAGCTAATGTCCGGAGCTAATGTCCGGAGCTAATGTCCGGAGATAATGTCCGGAGCTAATGTCCGGAGCTAATGTCTGGAGATAATGTGCGGAGCTAATGTCCGGAGCTAATGTCCGGAGCTAATGTGCGGAGCTAATGTCCGGAGCTAATGTGCGGAGCTAATGTCCGGAGCTAATGTCCGGAGCTAATGTCCGGAGCTAATGTCCGGAGCTAATGTCCGGAGCTAATGTCCGGAGATAATGTCCGGAGCTAATGTCCGGAGCTAATGTCCGGAGCTAATGTCCGGAGATAATGTCCGGAGATAAGTGACGTCAACAGTGTCCAGTGTCTGATTGGTTGCCGCCTGCTGCGAGCGACCAATCAGAAACGCGCCGTACTGTGACACACTCCGCCCGCCATTTTGGTGTGATTTTTGAATTTTTACCTCACAGCAAGTTTCTACTGCGTGGAGGCGGGCCCAGTGACGTTGCTCTTCAAGCTCCTGCCGAATTTCGTCAAAAAAATGATAATACCATTTACCAAAACTATATATATTTAGTTGTGAAGTGGTTCAGTGAGATTTTCACACCAATTTTGAACTTTTGTTTGGTGTTTTCTCCATATACTGCATATTATTTTTGTTCTTTCTTACTATTATTTATTAATTGTATTATTCTTACATTTGAATAAATAAAGTATATATGGATTCTAGACTCCCGATTCTTTAGAATCGGGCTGCCATCTAGTATATATATAATTGTGTAAGGGTCACTTCCGTCTGTCTGTCTGTCCTTCTGTCACGGTTATTCATTCGCTGATTGGTCTCGCCAGCTGCCTTTCATGGCTGCCGCGACCAATCAGCGACAGGCACAGTCCGGAAGAAAATGGCCGCTCCTTACTCCCCGCAGTCAGTGCCTGTCACCTACATACTCCCCTCCAGTCACCGCTAACACAGGGTTAATGCTGGCGGTAACAGACCACGCTATGCCGCTGGTAACGCACTCCGTTACCGCCGCTATTAACCATGTGTCCACAACTTTTTACTATTGACGCTGCCTATGCAGCATCAATAGTAAAAAATGTAATGTTAAAAATAATAATAATAATAATAATAATAATAAAAACCTGCTATACTCACCCTCGCGCTCGCGCCGGCCGCCATCTTCCGTTGCAGGTTCCGGTGGCAGAAGGACCTGCCATGACGTCACGGTCATGTGACCGCGACGTCATCACAGGTCCTGCGCTCATACCAACCCTGGGACCGGAACCTGCCGTGGACTACAAGGGGCCCTAGGAAAGGTGAGTATGTTTTTTTTTTTTTCACCTGTGACAAACCTGGCTAGGCAATATACTACGTGACTGGGCAATATACTACGTGGCTGGACAATATACTACGTGGCTGGGCAATATACTACGTGGCTGGAGAATATACTACGTGGCTGGAGAATATACTACGTGGCTGGGCAATATACTACGTGGCTGGGCAATATACTACGTGGCTGGAGAATATACTACGTGGCTGGGCAATATACTACGTGGCTGGGCAATATACTACGTGGCTGGGCAATATACTACATGGCTGGGCAATATACTACATGGCTGGGCAATATACTACGTGGCTGGGCAATATACTACGTGGCTGGAGAATATACTACGTGGCTGGAGAATATACTACGTGGCTGGGCAATATACTACGTGGCTGGGCAATATACTACGTGGCTGGAGAATATACTACGTGGCTGGGCAATATACTACGTGGCTGGGCAATATACTACGTGGCTGGGCAATATACTACATGGCTGGGCAATATACTACATGGCTGGGCAATATACTACATGGCTGGACAATATACTACGTGGCTGGGCAATATACTACGTGGCTGGGCAATATACTACGTGGCTGGGCAATATACTACGTGGCTGGGCAATATACTACGTGGCTGGGCAATATACTACATGGCTGGGCAATATACTACATGGCTGGGCAATATACTACGTCGCTGCGATTCTGCACAAAGAAGTGACATGGTCCTTTTTTTCCGCAGCAATTCTGCGCGGTTTTTTTCGGGTTTTTCCGCATCATGTGCACTGCGGTTTCTGTTTTCCATAGGGTAACATTGTACTGTACCCTGCATGGAAAACAGCTGCGGACCCGCAGCGGCAAAATCGCCGCGGTTCCGCAGTAAAAACCGCATAGTGCGAACATGGCCTTAACGGCAGCACTGGGAAATCTGGGACAGGACCCCGCTCCTCTCATATCTGCACACAAATATTATACCAGGGATTCGGTGACTGCATTTATCACCCGTGAAATTACGGTGAATAAACTCCGCACTGGATCCTTGTGGGAAGATGTGATGTGGAGACACCGGGCAAATCCTGCAGATTATCAGATCACATAACACTTCATGTGCCAAGAGGCAGCACGAGATTAGGAAGAAAAGTCCATGTCCTGAACAGGAGAGCGATCCCCAATATAACAGGATCCAGTGGTCTCTGCACATACATGTAAGAAACTCCAACAGCCGAGCAGCCAGCAACAAGAGCAGGGCGATATGTGAGCCATATATCAGCGAACAGCTACAATGAATCTACAGCGAAAGCACAATCAGCTTATAAACATATTACACCACTTATCCCGTACTGATCCTGAGAAACATGCCGTATTATACTCCAGAGCTGCACTCACTATTCTGCTGGTGCAGTCACTGTGTACATACATTACATTACTGATCCTGAGTTACCTCCTGTATTATACTCCAGAGCTGCACTCCCTATTCTGCTGGTGCAGTCACTGTGTACATACATTACATTACTGATCCTGAGTTACATCCTGTATTATACCACAGAGCTGCACTCACTATTCTGCTGGTGCAGTCACTGTGTACATACATTACATTACTGATCCTGAGTTACCTCCTGTATTATACCCCAGAGCTGCACTCACTATTCTGCTGGTGCATTCACTGTGTACATACATTACATTACTGATCCTGAGTTACATCCTGTATTATACCACAGAGCTGCACTCACTATTCTGCTGGTGCAGTCACTGTGTACATACATTACATTACTGATCCTGAGTTACCTCCTGTATTATACCCCAGAGCTGCACTCACTATTCTGTTGGTGCAGTCACTGTGTACATACATTACATTACTGATCCTGAGTTACCTCCTGTATTATACTCCAGAGCTGCACTCTCTATTCTGCTGGTGCAGTCACTGTGTACATACATTATATTGCTGATCCTGAGTTACATCCTGTATTATACTCCAGAGCTGCACTCACTATTCTGCTGGTGCAGTCACTGTGTACATACATTACATTACTGATCCTGAGTTACATCCTGTATTATACCCCAGAGCTGCACTCACTATTCTGCTGGTGCATTCACTGTGTACATACATTACATTACTGATCCTGAGTTACATCCTGTATTATACCACAGAGCTGCACTCACTATTCTGCTGGTGCAGTCACTGTGTACATACATTACATTACTGATCCTGAGTTACCTCCTGTATTATACCCCAGAGCTGCACTCACTATTCTGTTGGTGCAGTCACTGTGTACATACATTACATTACTGATCCTGAGTTACCTCCTGTATTATACTCCAGAGCTGCACTCTCTATTCTGCTGGTGCAGTCACTGTGTACATACATTACATTACTGATCCTGAGTTACCTCCTGTATTATACTCCAGAGCTGCACTCGCTATTCTGCTGGTGCAGTCACTGTGTACATACATTACATTACTGATCCTGAGTTACATCCTGTATTATACTCCAGAGCTGCACTCTCTATTCTGTTGGTGCAGTCACTGTGTACATACATTACATTACTGATCCTGAGTTACCTCCTGTATTATACTCCAGAGCTGCACTCACTATTCTGCTGGTGCAGTCACTGTGTACATACATTACATTACTGATCCTGAGTTACATCCTGTATTATACTCCAGAGCTGCACTCACTATTCTGCTGGTGCAGTCACTGTGTACATACATTACATTACTGATCCTGAGTTACATCCTGTATTATACCCCAGAGCTGCACTCACTATTCTGCTGGTGCAGTCACTGTGTACATACATTACTGATCCTGAGTTACATCCTGTATTATACTCCAGATCTGCACTCACTATTCTGCTGGTGCAGTCACTGTGTACATACATTACATTACTGATCCTGAGTTACATCCTGTATTATACTCCAGAGCTGCACTCACTATTCTGCTGGTGCAGTCACTGTGTACATACATTACATTACTGATCCTGAGTTACATCCTGTATTATACCACAGAGCTGCACTCACTATTCTGCTGGTGCAGTCACTGTGTACATACATTACATTACTGATCCTGAGTTACATCCTGTATTATACCACAGAGCTGCACTCACTATTCTGCTGGTGCAGTCACTGTGTACATACATTACATTACTGATCCTGAGTTACATCCTGTATTATACCACAGAGCTGCACTCACTATTCTGCTGGTGCAGTCACTGTGTACATACATTACTGATCCTGAGTTACCTCCTGTATTATACTCCAGAGCTGCACTCACTATTCTGCTGGTGCAGTCACTGTGTACACACATTACATTACTGATCCTGAGTTACATCCTGTATTATACTCCAGAGCTGCACTCACTATTCTGCTGGTGCAGTCACTGTGTACATACATTACATTACTGATCCTGAGTTACATCCTGCATTATACTCCAGAGCTGCACTCACTATTCTGCTGGTACAGTGGGGGAAATAAGTATTTGATCCCTTGCTGAGTTTGTAAGTTTGCCCATTGACAAAGACATGAACAGTCTATAATTTTAAGGATAGGTTAATTTTAACATTGAGAGATAGAATATCAAAAATAAAATCCGGAAAATCACATTGTATCAATTATATAAATATATTTGCATTTTTTGCAGTGAGAAATAAGTATTTGATCCCCTACCAACCATTGAGTTCTGCCTCCTACAGAACAGTTAGACTCCTAATCAACTTGTTACCTGCATTACAGACAGTTGTCTTACATAGTCACCTTTATACAACACTCCTGTCCACAGACTCAGTCAGTCAGACTCTAACCTCTACAACTGCAAGACCAAAGAGCTTTATAAGGATGTCAGGGACAAGATCATAGACCTGCACAAAGCTGGAATGGGCTAAAAAAACATAAATAAGACACTGGGTGAGAAAGAGACAACTGTTGGTGCAATAGTAAGAAAATGGAAGAAATACAAAATGACTGTCAGTCAACATCGATCTGGGGCACCATGCAAAATCCCTCCTCGTGGGGTATCCTTGATCATGACGAAGCTGAGAGATCGTTATTGATCTAAAGGCAGCTGGGACCACAAACACCAAGAAAACCATTAGTAACACATTACACCGTAAAGGTTTAAAATCCTGCAGTGCCCACAAGGTCCCCCTGTCCAAGAAGGCACATGTGCAGCCCGTCTGAAGTTTGCCAGTGATCATCTGGATGATAATGTGAGTTTTTGGGAGAAGGTGCTGTGGTCAAATGAGACATTTGGCATAAACTCCACTCGCCATGTTTGGAGGTAGAGAAATGCTGCCTATGACCCAAACAACACCATCCCCACTGTCAAGCATGGAGGTGGAAACATTATGTTTTGGGGGGTTTCTCTGCTAAGGGCACAGGACTACTTCACCTCATCAATGGGAGAATGGATGGAGCCATGTACCGTAAAATCCTGAGTGACAACCTCCTTCTCTCCGCCAGGACATTAAAAATGGGTTGTAGCTGGGTCTTCCAGTAAGACAATGACCCAAAACATACAGCCAAAGCAACAATGGAGTGGCTCAAAAAGAAGCACATTAAGGTCATGGAGTCTCCTAGCCAGTCTCCAGACCTTCATCCCATAGAAAACTTTTGGAGGGAGTTGAAGCTCCGAGTTGCCAAGCGACAGCCTCAAAATCTTAAATATTTAGAAATGAGCTGCAAAGAGGAAAAAATGTCTGACTGCTGTGCTTGCCAACAAGGGTTTTACCACCAAGTAATAGGTCTTGTTTGCCAGAGGGATCAAATACTTATTTCTCACTGCAAAATGTAAATAAATGTCTATAATTTATACAATGTGATTTTCTGGATTTTATTTTTGATATTCTATCGCTCAATGTTAAAGGGAACCTGTCACCCCCAAGTGTTAGTAACTAAAAGAGCCATCTTGTGCAGCACTAATGCTGCATTCTGACAAGGTGGCTCTTTTAGTTATTGTTTGTTGCACTGCAGAAGTAATCGCTTTTTAAATTTGTCCCTCATACCTTCAAATCGCCAAGGGGGCAGGTCTTTCCCCCCTAATCCAGATGCACCACATCCGTTACTCGGCGAGCCGGGCGCCGCCTCCTCAGCGCTATTCAATTCTCCAGGCGCCGGCGCTGTCATAGTCTACCTTAGGCATGCGCAGTTCATACTGTCCGACCACTGACATCACTTGATGACTTGCTTACTGCGTCTGCGCGCACACGCAGCACGAGATCCCACCCCACAGTGTGAATAAATCATAAGAGACTGCAGGGCGGGATCTCGGGCCGCTCAGTCTCTGGCTCTGGCTAGCGCTCTGGCTCTCATTCTGGCTCTCGCCTTCGCTCTGGCTTTCGCTCTGGCTCTCGCTCTCACGCTGACTCTGGCTCTCGCTTTGGCTCTCGCTTTGGCTCTAGCTCTCACTCTGACTCTGGCTCAGGCTTTCGCTCTGGCTCTCACTCTCACGCTGACTCTGGCTCTCGCTCTCGCCTTGGATCTCGTTCTCACTCTGACTCTGGCTCAGGCTCTGGCTTTCGCTCTGGCTCTCGCTCTCACTCTGACTCTGGCTCTCGCTCTGGCTCTCACCTTGGCTCTGGCTCAGGCTCTGGCTTTCACTCTGGCTCTCACTCTCACGCTGACTCTGGCCTTGGCTCTCGCTCTCACTCTGACTCTGGCTCAGGCTCTGGCTTTCGCTCTGGCTCTCGCTCTCAAGCTGACTCTGGCTCTGACTCTCGCCTTGGCTCTCGTTCTCACTCTGACTCTGGCTCAGGTTCTGGCTTTCTCTCTGGCTCTCGCTCTCACTCTGACTCTGGCTCTCACTCTGGCTCTCGCCTTGGCTTTGTCTCTGGCTCAGGCTCTGGCTATCGCTCTTGCTCTGGCTCTCCCTCCCGCTCTGGCTCTCGCTCTCCCTCTCGCTCTGGTTCTTGCTCTGGCTGTCACTCTGGCTCTCGCTCTGACTCTGGCTCTGGCTCTCGTTCTGGCTCAGGCTCTGGCTTTCGCTCTTGCTCTCACTCTGACTCTGGCTCTCGCTCTGGCTGTCGCCTTGGCTCTGGTTCAGGCTCTGGCTTTCGCTCTGGCTTTCACTCTGACTCTGGCTCTCGCTCTCACTCTGACTCTGGCTCTCGCCTTGGCTCTGGTTCAGGCTCTGGCTCTGGCTATCGCTCTTGCTCTGGCTCTCCCTCCTGCTCTGGCTCTTGTTCTGGCTCTCGCTCTCTCTCGCTCTGGCTCTCCCTCTTGCTCTGGCTGTCACTCTGACTCTCACTCTGGCTCCGGTTCTGGCTCTCACTCTGGCTCTTGCTCTGGCTCTTGTTCTGGCTCTCGCTCTCCCTCCTGCTCTGGCTCTTGCTCTCGCTCTCTCTCGCTCTGGCTCTGGCTGTCACTCTGGCTCTCACTCTGGCTCCGGTTCTGGCTCTCGCTCTGGCTCTCCCTCTCGCTCTGGCTTTCGCTCTCGCTCTCCCTCTTACTCTGGCTCTCGCCTTGGCTCTGGTTCAGGCTCTGGCTATCGCTCTTGCTCTCCCTCCTGCTCTGGCTCTCGCTCTCTCGCTCTGGCTCTCCCTCTCGCTCTGGCTTTCGCTCTGGCTCTCACTCTGACTCTGGCTCTCGCCTTGGCTCTGGTTCAGGCTCTGGCTATCGCTCTGGCTCTCCCTCCTGCTCTGGCTCTCGCTCTCTCGCTCTGGCTCTCCCTCTCGCTCTGGCTGTTGCTCTGGCTGTCACTCTGGCTCTCACTCTGGCTCCGGTTCTGGCTCTCGCTCTCTCTCGCTCTGGCTGTCCCTCTCGCTCTGGCTGTCACTCTAGCTCTCACTCTTGCTCTCAATCTGGCTCCGGTTCTGGCTCTCGCTCTCGCTCTCGCTCTCCCTCTTGCTCTGGCTGTCACTCTGGCTCTCACTCTGGCTCCGGTTCTGGCTCTCACTCTGGCTCTTGCTCTGGTCTGCTCTTGCTGTGAGAGGGAGCCATTAATGATGATTGGAAATGCTGCATTGTCGGATACTGAGAGCATCATCTAATATATAATTGCCTAGAATACTACTTCCTGCAATTTGTGCCAACTTCCGTGGCTTTGTCCGGAGCTAATGTCCGGAGCTAATGTCCGGAGCTAATGTCCGGAGCTAATGTCCGGAGATTAATTGCCTAGAATACTACTTCCTGCAATTTGTGCCAACTTCCGTGGCTTTGTCCGGAGCTAATGTCCGGAGCTAATGTCCGGAGCTAATGTGCGGAGCTAATGTCCGGAGCTAATGTCCGGAGCTAATGTCCGGAGATAAGTGACGTCAACAGTGTCCAGTGTCTGATTGGTTGCCGCCTGCTGCGAGCGACCAATCAGAAACGTGCCGTACTGTGACACACTCCGCCCGCCATTTTGGTGTGATTTTCGAATTTTTACCTCACAGCAAGTTTCTACTGCGTGGAGGCGGGCCCAGTGACGTTGCTCTTCAAGCTCCTGCCGAATTTCAAGTATATATGGATTCTAGACTCCCGATTCTTTAGAATCGGGCTGCCATCTAGTTAATAATAAGTTCATTGTCATGGTCCTGGTGGTCATTTTGGTGGTGTTGGGAGCAGTGTCTGTATTTAGTCCTTGTGTTCCCCTCGCCTTGTGCCCTCGTAGCTTTATGTAGTCTCAGAATAGCGTGTTTACACGTTCTTCATATAAACATCCATTACTCCGTGTCCTCAGATTAGATTGTGGGTACACAGCAAAGACTGCAAACAATTCATCTTTATTCATTATCCCAGATTGGATTTTCATCACCTCCCAGTGAGAGCGCTCGCCTCCTCCGTGTTTTCGGAACGACCCTCTCGCTGTAGTTACATAATTACTGACATCTGCGCCTGATAATTCATCAATTGTTTCCTATGTAGCATTAAAATAAAGTTACATTATATCCGTCACACTGGGGGCTTATCAGGGAGGGGAAGCGTCCACCAGACATGTGCGGGGTCATGGATCAAAAATAACTAAAAGCGTTGTTACAATAAAAATGAAAAATAACAGTTCGGATCGGGGAGACACTGGGTCCGAATCATCATTTATGGGTTTTAGTTACTTTTCTTATTTGTCTTGTATTCGTTGCTGGGTTTTTGACGCTAAATTGCTCATGAATTTTGCACAACATAGAAAATGTTCACTTTCATCTTTTCATCCTTTTCTGCACTTGTCTAAGGCTTTAATCGAAACGTTTCACCAAAACGTTGCGCACGACTAACATTACTCTGGGGAAGTGGGGGAGTTTGCTTTACATTTCGGCAAAAGTTTTGCAACTTTTTAAAAAGTCTCAAATAATGAATTGACCAAAGACATCTGGATTATAAAAACCGCACACACAATGCTGAACAGAGAAAAAAAAAACAGACAAGCAAGTAAAAAAAGAAACTTAAAAATAGGAGCAAAGATAAAAGAAGAATTTGACGCAATACAAAGAAACAAAGATGAATCGGACCCTTTGCCTCTAGGACTGGAGCATTAGTCAGCGACTATGGATGAAGCCTTTGCTTTATGCCGGGGAGGGGATGACGTGTTGGGGGTCGGACATGGTGGTTTACTCTCTTTACGCTTTATGGGGGCAATGATGGGGTCTCTGGTTTGAAACTTGTAAAATGACATCAGGTCTTGAAGTGTTCAACAAAGACTCAAACATTACAGGCTGCTGTGATATAGACATGACCAGTGTACACCGGACCCGCCGCCTGCTGAGGGGGTCACAGGGGTCTTTGCCTGGATAAACCATGGCTAGAACATGGTAGAAATGATAATAGAAACACGTCACCACTTACAAACACTGAATTGAAATACTGACCAAATACTGAACGTGTGAACGCGGCCTTATAAATAGTCTGGATTTCAGATGGTTATATTTTATCTGCACTGATACAATGTAACAAACTATCAGAACAGGAGGGAGATTTGTGCTGCTGATACATTGTAACATTATTGGGTTGGCCGTAGATATTGGGAGAGGAGCAGGGAAGTTCTGGATGACTCCTCATTCTGGATTAGCAGGATTTCCTGACTATCGGAGGCCAAATTACAGGTGTAACGTTTATACAATCCCTTCCAGGGGTTTATTGTAGAGTTTCAGAACGAGACATTAACCATGAGCGAAAGTCATCGCTCGCTGTCCGGATCACAGATAGTAATCTCCCTGGCAGGTCTCGGTGATAGAAGAAATGCTTAGACGTCCCCCCGGTCCTCACCCTATAATCTTATGTTTTATGTGACTTAATGGAGGAGACCACCCGGGACTTCAGCTCCGATCGCTCAGGTTCACTGGAAGGTTCATGTCGTGTACAGAAGGTCTGCAGCCGCCACATTCACTGAACATTGTATCATTACCCGGAGCTCGATAATAATGAGACTCTGATACCTGGTATCAGTCCTGTCCAATACACCAAGCAAATGGAGATGAGCTGCAATACCAGACACCACCTGTGAGCACGAGTGGCGCTGCCGGTTCTCCTAACCACAGTAATAGGCTTAAGATACCATCATTTACCATGTCTCATTTACATCTAGACGCGCCACATGTCTGTACCGGGGGCATTACCTGCCTACACCTGTCTGTACCGGGAACATTACCTGTGTACACCTGTCTGTACTGGGGACATTACCTGCCTACACCTGTCTGTACTGGGAACATTACCTGTGTACACCTGTCTGTACTGGGGACATTACCTGCCTACACCTGTCTGTACTGGGAACATTACCTGTGTACACCTGTCTGTACTGGGGACATTACCTGCCTACACCTGTCTGTACCGGGAACATTACCTGCGTACACCTGTCTGTACTGGGGACATTACCTGCCTACACCTGTCTGTACTGGGGACATTACCTGTGTACACCTGTCTGTACTGGGGACATTACCTGCCTACACCTGTCTGTACTGGGGACATTACCTGTGTACACCTGTCTGTACTGGGGACATTACCTGCCTACACCTGTCTGTACTGGGAACATTACCTGTGTACACCTGTCTGTACTGGGGACATTACCTGCCTACACCTGTCTGTACTGGGGACATTACCTGCCTACACCTGTCTGTACTGGGGACATTACCTGCCTACACCTGTCTGTACTGGGAACATTACCTGTGTACACCTGTCTGTACTGGGGACATTACCTGCCTACACCTGTCTGTACTGGGGACATTACCTGTGTACACCTGTCTGTACTGGGGACATTACCTGCCTACACCTGTCTGTACTGGGAACATTACCTGTGTACACCTGTCTGTACTGGGGACATTACCTGCCTACACCTGTCTGTACTGGGAACATTACCTGTGTACACCTGTCTGTACTGGGGACATTACCTGCCTACACCTGTCTGTACTGGGAACATTACCTGTGTACACCTGTCTGTACTGGGGACATTACCTGCCTACACCTGTCTGTACCGGGAACATTACCTGCCTACACCTGTCTGTACTGGGAACATTACCTGTGTACACCTGTCTGTACTGGGGACATTACCTGCCTACACCTGTCTGTACTGGGAACATTACCTGTGTACACCTGTCTGTACTGGGGACATTACCTGCCTACACCTGTCTGTACCGGGAACATTACCTGTGTACACCTGTCTGTACTGGGGACATTACCTGCCTACACCTGTCTGTACTGGGAACATTACCTGTGTACACCTGTCTGTACTGGGGACATTACCTGCCTACACCTGTCTGTACCGGGAACATTACCTGTGTACACCTGTCTGTACTGGGGACATTACCTGCCTACACCTGTCTGTACCGGGAACATTACCTGTGTACACCTGTCTGTACTGGGGACATTACCTGCCTACACCTGTCTGTACCGGGAACATTACCTGTGTACACCTGTCTGTACTGGGGACATTACCTGCCTACACCTGTCTGTACTGGGAACATTACCTGCGTACACCTGTCTGTACTGGGGACATTACCTGCGTACACCTGTCTGTACTGGGGACATTACCTGTGTACACCTGTCTGTACTGGGGACATTACCTGCCTACACCTGTCTGTACTGGGAACATTACCTGCGTACACCTGTCTGTACTGGGGACATTACCTGTGTACACCTGTCTGTACCGGGGACATTACCTGCCTACACCTGTCTGTACTGGGAACATTACCTGCGTACACCTGTCTGTACTGGGGACATTACCTGTGTACACCTGTCTGTACCGGGGACATTACCTGCCTACACCTGTCTGTACTGGGAACATTACCTGCGTACACCTGTCTGTACTGGGGACATTACCTGCGTACACCTGTCTAACCTGGGTCATTACCTGCGTACATCTGTCTGTACTGGGGACACTACCTGCCTACACCTGTCTGTACTGGGGACACTACCTGCCTACACCTGTCTGTACTGGGGACACTACCTGCCTACACCTGTCTGTACTGGGGACATTACCTGCGTACACCTGTCTAACCTGGGTCATTACCTGTGTATTCAGGAGTCCGCACTACACTACCTGTGGCACTGAATTCTGCAGACTCTATAATCTCTCAGTTCTGCGGAGGTGGGCACTTGTTATGTGATAATTATGGAAATGAAGATTCAATGTTAACATGTTTTCACCAAATGTAATATTTGCAGAATCATCGGACCCTGGTGACGTGAGATCTGGAGAATCTTTGACTCTGTTGATGAAAGCTTCTTGTGTCTTGGACTTTCCCTATTTTCCCTGTTAAATAAATTCATCTGCGTCTTATCAGATTTTATTACCTATTTGCAGTTTTTATGGTTATTTGGATTTATTTTATTTGAGTTGACATTTGCTGTAAATTTGTGGAAAATACAGAAATTATCTGAGCTTTGGTCGACCCCGTATTCGGTAACGTCATTTACAAGCTGCTCGGTGATGTGTTCTATAGAAGCAGGAGTCCATACTGGACCATAATGGATGCTGTCTGAATTCCAGAGAAATAGTTTGCCACCAGTGGGCGAATAACACCTGTGGTGAAATATGTGTATATATATATATATCTATATGTGTGTAGTGACATATGTCTAGGGTTATATGTGTGACTAGTGATAATGTAACATCTATCCTGAAGGCGAGTCGCACCTAGGTGTTAATAGGTACTTCCTTGGGACTAGTAGAAATTGTGTCTCCATATCACACCAGGAGGTCTAGCTAGAGCCAAGAAGAAGGTAACATTTGGCACCTCTGAGGTCTTGGAGGGGAGATGCTAAATTGCGGCCTGAGGTGATGTATTCTTGGGAACCTGGTCACAAGTGTCTCAAGAGGAAAATAATATATATTCATTATTAGAGCGGCCGTGGCCAATCAACAAGCCAGCAATTATGATATTAACCTGAGGGGCCGGTCTAGAAACCTGACCTCAAACCAAAGTTATAAATTTAGGCTGCAGACAGAGAATTGTATTCACATGTGAGGGCAGCCTGAGAAGCTGATGTGTTCCACCAACTCCATTCACCCCCCCTCAGGGAGCAGAAAGCAACTACCAGTTACTGTGCAGAGTGACACTATATCGCCTCTTTTTCTTCATGTGGTGTAATATAGAAGTTGTGAAAAATTAAGTAATGTGTTCTGCAAGCGGAGCTCGAGATAACTGTGTTATTTCCTGCAGAGACGAGTCCTGGCTGGATGAAGTGATGGCGGTCTGTGCTGGATGAAAGATGAAGGACTTCACCTAGAGACGTCACTGGTGAGTCAGTGTTACCTATACACTGACACTATACACTGTACACTATATACAGAGGTCCTGTGTACAATGTCACCAGTGATCTCTGTATTACCTATACATTATATACAGAGCTCCTGTGTATAATGTCACCAGTGATCTCTGTATTAACTCTACACAGACACTGCATACTAAGTACAGATCTCCTGTGAATACCGGCACTTATGATGATAGTATTGTGGTTTTTCTTTCTTCCTAACTGAAGAGTAAATTGACTAGATCAATGGATGTTTGACAGGTTATAGTTTCACTCAGCAACTATTTTTCTGGAATAATCTGGTTCAGGTATATGATGACCCCATCACATGACCGGGGGGCCCACAGTGTCTGAACAGCCCGGGCCCTGGCTACCCTTAATCCACCCCTGTGTATTGCTATGAACTGGTGTAAACTGAATACTGATAATATGCACTGAAGTTATATGCATTTATGTGACTTGGACTTTAATGCTGTGAGGAAACACATTAAAGAGACTTTTGTGTTGGAACTTTGTGGGTCACTGCCTCTTCACTGCGAACGATGCTACTGCAGCCTTACATAATATTCCTATGTGTGATACATTCAGTGAGTGATAATATTCCTATGTGTGATACATTTAGGGAATTATGATATTCCTATGTGTGATATGCAGCGCCCCAGAGTCCTGGTCGTTGCAGCAATGTCGCTCTGCCACTAAGGGGAGTGATGTTATGTCTGATTGCACTAAAGGAGTTCACCTGACCAGGTATCACAGTCACACATTACACTTCACACTCCGGCCACCAGGGGGAGCAAAAGGCTCTATGTATTAGGCCACTCCTCACACTCTGGTGAAACTGGGGGTTGGATAGGAAGTCAGATAGAAGCAGCCTGGGAGAGCTCCAGGGAGGACCTGTCAGGGGTGGGTTCCTGGCAGGTACCTAGCAGAAAGTGCAGGCGCGGCTCCGTAACAATCTGTCCTATCCTGCGGCGGCATCCTAAGGAAGGACACGAAGCGAAGTATATTGTGGAGAAGTGAGAAACGAGATCACAGCAAAAAGGCGATAGAACCAGTAGGACTCGTGCCTCGAGATTGGCAACATCCTACTGAGGCGCGTAGCCGGTGGCCGGAACGCCGAGGAAGTAACAGACTTCAAGCATTACTTCAAACAGCGGCAGGACAGTTGATTATAGGTTGGCTGTCTAACTTAAATCACCTAAGCAGACATAGGAGGCAATTGTGGGAGAGGGGCGTCTCTAGGGTCCCAGAATAACTCCGAGCCTTCCCGTCATACGGGTGCGTCCTAGCCAGATAAACTGGGGGGCGGAGGGAGAGAGAGAGAGAGAAAGAACAGATACGACAGTTGTGAGGACTATCTCGTCGTGCTCAGCAGGGAAGGACTACAACACACAGGCGCTAGTGGTAGGCAACGATTTCCACCTGCAAAGGGAACTCTGGATGTGCCTTCGGACCGGCCGGTCTCAGCCAGCCCTGTTAACTGTGCTCTGGATTGCGGATCCCGAAGTCTTCAGTAAAAAGGTAAAGAGACTGCAACCCTGCGTCCTCGTTATTAAACTCGTCTCACATCATCACCACCTACACTACTGGGAAGCCCTGGGGATATATTTCACCTGTGGGAAGGTATACCATCTAGCTGCCATTACATCACCCCAGTGGACCCCAAGCAGCGTCGGCCGCCCTGACCGAGTACCACAGGTGGCGTCACGAACACTTGACCGACCTTCATAACCCTTTCATTGTACGCCCCTTAGCAGGGTCACGGACCGGGTCTAGCCACCGTGACAACCCCAGGACCGAGACAGAGAGGACCGATACCGAGTACCCCGCGGCCCTGCTTCTGGGGGCGTTCTAACTTGGCGTCACGAACAGGATGTACTTAAGCCTGGAGAAACAGGTCATGTGTGCCTTAGAACTGTGTCAGAATTGTGCTTGAACTGTGACTTATTGCAAAGACTGTGTATTGCTATTTACCGCAAAGATTCCCACCAAAACTGCCGCAATTACAGCGCCACGAGGAGCGCAGGAGAAGAAGAAGGGCGTGGAGTTATGGGCGTGAACGAGCTGAGAAGCGCGAAAAGTAATGGCCGCCCAGTCTAAATATTTCTGTACCTTGAGGACGTGTCCGTCAGCAGCCGAGATCCGCCTCCTGATCCTCAATGGTGGGCGGAGACCAGGGAAACGAAACCGCCCACAGAGGGGGAGCGGGAAAAGGACAAGGAGGACAGCAACCACGTGGAGGACGCCATGACAAGTCATCCGGAGCCGGAGTGTGGGGTCGAAGCCGGAGACTCCCCCAGCTACCCGGAGGAGCACCGCGGCAGAGCCTTCACTGCTGCTACTGATTCCCTGCAGCTTGGAATGGAGGAGCTGATCGATCACCTCCTGCAGCTGCAGGTGGAGACCAAGTCCTTGCACCAGGTGGCGCCTGCGGAAGATCCATCGACGCTGATGTCGCCCCTTGTGCCGCGACTGGAACCCCTGCTGACATTGTCGCAGAGCCCGCCGCTGGCAGAGCCAGCCGACCTCCAGGACACCGTGGTGGCGGGTGAATACGCCTACCCTGCCCCGGTGATAGAGGATCTGTTGGTGGGCCCGGTCGCAGCGCCACCTCCCCACGGTACTCACCGCCTCGACCCCTGGGACCAGGCCACGGGGATGGAGCGGTTTCTAAAGGCCCCAATTGCGCCCACTACCCTGCCGGGTGAAGTCTACGCCGAGCGGACTGTATACCGCTGGGTAAACCCCGGGCCAGATTTCATGGGGTTCCCTGGGGCCGAAAAGCAGGAGGGAGAGAAAGTGGAGGTCCTCAGCTGGGAAAGGTATCAGGCCCAACTTCCCCGGAAGTGGGAAGAGAAGGAGGCCTACAACCAGGCCCAGCATCAGGCCTACAACCAGAAAGACCTGGCGGTCAAGGCCAAGGCCCGCAAGGACCGCAGCACTCACCCGGCCCCGCAGAAGCAGGGCCAAGTCGTAACCTTCCGGCTCCGTGGAGGTTGGGGCTTTATTAAGGAGCCCGGGCTGTATGCGGAGGTGTTCGTCAACCGCCGGGATGTAGAGGCGCATCTCCTGGACACCCAGACAGAGATCTTTACCCGGGAGACATCGTCACTTATACCAGACACTTTGGGGAGAAGGGCTGGTTTGCCTTAAATGTGCATAAGAAGAGAGGTCCGGTTGCGCACCAGGCCAAGGCTCCAGCCCAACCGTCTCCTGTAGCGACAGTGTCCCCTTGTGGCCAGACTTCTACAAAGACCACCGTAATCACCCCGACATGTACAATTGTCAGGACCACCACCTGTACCGTCGCCACCACTACCACCGTAGTTGCCAAGGAGTTGACCGCCGTGATGACCGGTGCTCCAGCTGCTCCTAAACAAAGAACTGTGGGTACACAGACCCCTGTGTGGAGTAAGGGAGCCCCTTATGTGGCACCTGGTAGCCGCCAGTATCCAGCTGGACTACCCCGACCGGTGCTACCCCCTGAGTTACAGCACTAAACCTCGAAACCCCGAATATGTACATAGTTAACTTTTTCCTGCTCATTGCTGCTCAAAACCCGTTTAGGGTTAATTCTTAAAGGGATCCCTTTGTTTACCCGGGATCCCTATTGTATCTAAGTTTTTGCACAAGTTGTATGGTTATCAAGAGACTACCGAATCATGGACGGTGAATGATTCACAAACTGGTCCTGTAAATAGTTTGCACCTTCTTAAAGGTGCTCTCTACTGGTTTAACAAAGAAAGAAGACTTTGCGAAGAAACTATTCCTGATGACGACGTGAAAGTTTATCTTGTCTTAAAGTTTATTAGCGACTTGTTGATTGTTTGCACTACCTCAGAGAAGACTGATTTTTCCTTTTAAAGGGAATGTTACTTGTTGCCTTTTGATAATGTTGCCTTAAATAGTTAGATAGCAATAATGTTTACATAGCGGATAACATGTAGCTAGAAAGTTAGTAAGTGGACCCATAGGGGTTAGTGAGTCCTCCTGAAAACCATAGAGAGATGGTTGATTGGTCTCATGCTGTGAACCTAGAAGAAGAGATGCAGTAGGCCCAGACAAGTAGCTAGGCGGTCCTGCATATGTGAAGTCAAGGAAGTAAAGAAAAGGTTAACTTTGTACTATAGCGTTTTATGGTAAGCCTTTAGTGGGTTCATCCTGTACGCCCTTAAAGGAAAAGTTAAATTGTTGTTCAAAAATTTGCACTTAGTAGAATACCCGGCTGGGTAAAGGAAATTATTTATAGTCAGTAAATTAGAATGTTATTTAAAATATTTCAATATGTTTCTGTTTGTAACGTTCAAGCGACCTCACCTCCCATAAAGGGAAGCATTGTAATATTTACTTGTTCATAGCATTTCAAAATTTTGTATGTCTTTTGCTAACATGTATTGTTGTTCTTCTTTTCCCAGTCCAGGAGTACTCGATTTAACCGGGGGGGAGTGCAGCGCCCCAGAGTCCTGGTCGTTGCAGTAATGTCGCTCTGCCACTAAGGGGAGTGATGTTATGTCTGATTGCACTAAAGGAGTTAACCTGACCAGGTATCACAGTCACACATTACACTTCACACTCTGGCCACCAGGGGGAGGAAAAGGCACTATGTATTAGGCCACTCCTCACACTCTGGTAAAACTGGGGGTTGGATAGGAAGTTATAGAGAACGCAGCCTGGGAGAGCTCCAGGGAAGACCTGTTAGGGGTGGGTTCCTGGCAGGTACCTAGCAGAAAGGACAGATCATTACGGAGCCGCGCCTGCACTACCTTGCGGCGGCATCCTAAGGAAGGACACAAAGCGGAGTATATTGTGGAGAAGTGAGAAACGAGATCACAGCACAAAGGCGATAGAACCAGTAGGAGTCGTGCCCCGAGAATGGCAACATCCCACTGAGGCGCGTAGCCGGTGGCCGGAACGCCGAGGAAGTAACAGACTTCAAGGATTACTTCAAACAGCGGCAGGACAGTTGATTATAGGTTGGCTGTCTACCATACATCACCTAAGCAGACATAGGGGGCAATTGTGGGAGAGGGGCGTCTCTAGGGTCCCAGAATAGCTCCGAGCCTACCCATCATACGGGTGCGTCCTAGCCAGATAAACTTGGGGGACGGAGAAGAGAAAGAACTGATACGAGAGTTGTGAGGACTATCCCGTGGTGCTCAGCAGGGAAGGACTACAACACACAGGCGCTAGTTGGTAGACACTGATTTCCACCTGCAAAGGGAACTCTGGATGTGCCTTCGGACCGGCCGGTCTCAGCCAGCCCTGTTAGCAGTGCTCTGGATTGCGGATCCCGAAGTCTTCAGTAAAAGGTAAAGAGACTGCAACCTTGTGTCCTCGTTATTAACTGCGCCTCACATCATCACCACCTACACTACTGGGAAGCCCTGGGGACATACTTCACCTGTGGGAAGGTATACCATCCAGCTGCCATAACATCACCCCAGTGGACCCCTAAGCAGCGTCGGTCACCCTGACCGAACACCACAGGTGGCGTCACGATCCCTTGACAAACTTTCACCACCTTTCATTGGACGCCCCAGCCACCGTGACAACCCCAGCACCGAGACAGAGAGGACCGGTACCGAGTAACCCGCGGCCCTGCGTCTGGGGGCGCTCCATGATACATTTAGGGAATGATGATATTCCTATGTGTGATACATGAAGGGAATGATGATATTCCTATGTGTGATACATGCAGGGAATGATGATATTCCTATGTGTGATACATTTAGGGAATGATGATATTCCTATGTGTGATACATGAAGGGAATGATGATTTTCCTATGTGTGATACATGCAGGGAATGATGATATTCCTATGTGTGATACATGCAGGGAATGATGATATTCCTATGTGTGATACATTTAGGGAATTATGATATTCCTATGTGTGATACATGAAGGGAATGATGATATTCCTATGTGTGATACATGAAGGGAATGATGATATTCCTATGTGTGATACATGCAGGGAATGATGATATTCCTATGTGTGATACAGGCAGGGAATGATGATCCCATGTGTGATACATGCAGGGAATGATGATATTCCTATGTGTGATACAGGCAGGGAAGGATGATATTCCTATGTGTGATACATGCAGGGAATGATGATATTCCTATGTGTGATACAGGCAGGGAAGGATGATATTCCTATGTGTGATACAGGCAGGGAAGGATGATATTCCTATGTGTGATACATGCAGGGAATGATGATATTCCTATGTGTGATACAGGCAGGGAAGGATGATATTCCTATGTGTGATACATGCAGGGAATGATAATAATATTCCTATGTGTGATACAGGCAGGGAAGGATGATATTCCTATGTGTGATACATGCAGGGAATGATGATCCTATGTGTGATACATGCAGGGAATGATAATAATATTCCTATGTGTGATACATGCAGGGAATGATGATATTCCTATGTGTGATACATGCAGGGAATGATGATATTCCTATGTGTGATACATGCAGGGAATGATGATATTCCTATGTGTGATACAGGCAGGGAAGGATGATATTCCTATGTGTGATACAGGCAGGGAAGGATGATATTCTTATGTGTGAAACAGTGGGGCAAAAAAGTATTTAGTCAGTCACCAATAGTGCAAGTTCCACCACTTAAAAAGATGAGAGGCGTCTGTAATTTACATCATAGGTAGACCTCAACTATGGGAGACAAACTGAGAAAAAAAAATCCAGAAAATCACATTGTCTGTTTTTTTATCATTTTATTTGCATATTATGGTGGAAAATAAGTATTTGGTCAGAAACAAAATTTCATCTCAATACTTTGTAATATATCCTTTGTTGGCAATGACAGAGGTCAAACGTTTTCTGTAAGTCTTCACAAGGTTGCCACACACTGTTGTTGGTATGTTGGCCCATTCCTCCATGCAGATCTCCTCTAGAGCAGTGATGTTTTTGGCTTTTCGCTTGGCAACACGGACTTTCAACTCCCTCCAAAGGTTTTCTATAGGGTTGAGATCTGGAGACTGGCTAGGCCACTCCAGGACCTTGAAATGCTTCTTACGAAGCCACTCCTTCGTTGCCCTGGCGGTGTGCTTTGGATCATTGTCATGTTGAAAGACCAGCCACGTTTCATCTTCAATGCCCTTGCTGATGGAAGGAGGTTTGCACTCAAAATCTCACGATACATGGCCCCATTCATTCTTTCATGTACACGGATCAGTCGTCCTGGCCCCTTTGCAGAGAAACAGCCCCAAAGCATGATGTTTCCACCACCATGCTTTACAGTAGGTATGGTGTTTGATGGATGCAACTCAGTATTCTTTTTCCTCCAAACATGACAAGTTGTGTTTCTACCAAACAGTTCCAGTTTGGTTTCATCAGACCATAGGACATTCTCCCAAAACTCCTCTGGATCATCCAAATGCTCTCTAGCAAACTTCAGACGGGCCCGAACATGTACTGGCTTAAGCAGTGGGACACGTCTGGCACTGCAGGATCTGAGTCCATGGTGGCGTAGTGTGTTACTTATGGTAGGTCTTGTTACATTGGTCCCAGCTCTCTGCAGTTCATTCACTAGGTCCCCCCGCGTGGTTCTGGGATTTTTGCTCACCGTTCTTGTTATCATTCTGACCCCACGGGGTGGGATTTTGCATGGAGCCCCAGATCGAGGGAGATTATCAGTGGTCTTGTATGTCTTCCATTTTCTAATTATTGCTCCCACTGTTGATTTCTTCACTCCAAGCTGGTTGGCTATTGCAGATTCAGTCTTCCCAGCCTGGTGCAGGGCTACAATTTTGTTTCTGGTGTCCTTTGACAGCTCTTTGGTCTTCACCATAGTGGAGTTTGGAGTCAGACTGTTTGAGGGTGTGCACAGGTGTCTTTTTATACTGATAACAAGTTTAAACAGGTGCCATTACTACAGGTAATGAGTGGAGGAAAGAGGA
This sequence comes from Ranitomeya imitator, assembly GCF_032444005.1. NCBI lineage: Eukaryota > Metazoa > Chordata > Amphibia > Anura > Dendrobatidae > Ranitomeya > Ranitomeya imitator. The sequence goes on from NC_091286.1 coordinate 13,278,633, forward strand.
GACTCTTAAAGAAGAAGTTACAGGTCTGTGAGAGCCAGAAATCTTGATTGTTTGTTTCTGACCAAATACTTATTTTCCACCATAATATGCAAATAAATTGTTAAAAAAACAGACAATGTGATTTTCTGGATTTTTTTTTCTCAGTTTGTCTCCCATAGTTGAGGTCTACCTATGATGTAAATTACAGACGCCTCTCATCTTTTTAAGTGGTGGAACTTGCACTATTGCTGACTGACTAAATACTTTTTTGCCCCACTGTACATGCAGGGAATGATGATCCTATGTGTGATACAGGCAGGGAAGGATGATATTCCTATGTGTGATACATGCAGGGAATGATAATAATATTCCTATGTGTGATACAGGCAGGGAAGGATGATATTCCTATGTGTGATACATGCAGGGAATGATGATCCTATGTGTGATACATGCAGGGAATGATAATAATATTCCTATGTGTGATACATGCAGGGAATGATGATATTCCTATGTGTGATACATGCAGGGAATGATAATATTCCTGTGTGTGATACATGCAGGGACTGTTGCTGCAGCCATGGTTACACTGTATCAATCACTCGCCAGTCCCCTGATGGCAGGGTGCCCCTCCTGTGCTGGCAGTGCAGCGGTCCCTTTAAGGCTTGTGCACAGTAGCAGCGCCCGCCCAACCTCCTGCCTGAGCTCTGGAATGGCAGCGGCAGTCCCTGATGTTCTCCTCTGCAGAGCACTGCACACACCCGGCTCTGCACAGCAGCGCTGCCCCGGCCTCCTGTGCCCTGCGGTGGACCCCCCGGCAGCCTGAGACCCCCGGAGCCTGCACCACTGGTAAGGCCTCTGCCGCCCTCCTCTGCCAGCACCGAGGCTTCTGTATCTGTCCGGTTCTCCCCAAAATCTGAACAGCTGCGGAAACAAGTGGAGCAGACAGAGCTCAGGAGCCATTAACCCTCCTCCTGCCGGGCACAGGGGCATCACCAGGGGCATCACCAGGGGCCAGGGATGGCAGGGGAGGATCATGGTGTGTTGTGCTGCTGACACCTGGGAGCATCTACTGGAAGGAGGATGGAGCCGAACCTGACCTCTACCTGCCTGTAAGTCGCCTTTATTCACAAATGATAATGTAGTAGATCTTACCTGCAGTCCTATGTAACAGTGATTCCTGAGTACAGATAATGTAATAGATGTCACCTGCAGTCCTATGCAACAACACAGATAACAGTCATAACTGAGTACATATCACGTAATGTCACCTGCAGTCCCATGTAACACCACAGATAACACAGTGATAACTGAGTACAGATATTGTAGTAGATGCCACCTGCAGTCCTATGCAACAACACAGATAACAGTGATAACTCTGTGAGTACAGATAATGTAGTAAATGCTACCTGCAGTCCTATGTAACACCACAGATAACACAGTGATAACTCTCTAAGTACAGATAATGTAGTAGATGTCACCTGCAGTCCTATGTAACACCACAGATAACACAGTGATAACTCTGTGAGTACAGATAATGTAGTGGATGCTACCTGCAGTCCTATGTAACACTACAGATAATACAGTGATATCTCTCTAAGTACAGATAATGTAGTAGATGTCACCTGCAGTCCTATGTAACACCACAGATAACACAGTGATAACTCTGTGAGTACAGATAATGTAGTGGATGCTACCTGCAGTCCTATGTAACACCACAGATAATACAGTGATATCTCTCTAAGTACAGATAATGTAGTAGATGTCACCTGCAGTCCTATGTAACACCACAGATAACACAGTGATAACTCTCTAAGTACAGATAATATAGTATATGTCACCTGCAGTCCTATGTAACACCACAGATAACACAGTGATAACTCTCTGAGTACAGATAATGTAGTAGATGTCACCTGCAGTCCTATGTAACACTACAGATAACAGTGATAACTCTGTGAGTACATATAATGTAGTAGATGCTACCTGCAGTCCCATGTAACACCACAGATAACACAGTGATAACTCCCTGAGTACAGATAATGTAGTAGATGTCACCTGCAGTCCTATGTAACACCACAGATAACACAGTGATAACTCTCTAAGTACAGATAATGTAGTAGATGTCACCTGCAGTCCTATGTAACACTACAGATAACAGTGATAACTCTGTGAGTACATATAATGTAGTAGATGCTACCTGCAGTCCCATGTAACACCACAGATAACACAGTGATAACTCCCTGAGTACAGATAATGTAGTAGATTTCACCTGCAGTCCTATGTAACACCACAGATAACACATGGACTGGCTGGCTCTGCTACTGACTCCCTTGTTTCCCATGGTTTCTTCTCTCGGCTTGGCTACACTGTTGCACGTCTGATCGTGGTCGTTGTCCCGGTTGTCAGCGATGGCGCACCACTAGCTATCTATATGGCGCACCACTAGCTATCTATATGGCGCAGCACTAGCTATCTATATGGCGCAGCACTAGCTATCTATATGGCGCACCACTAGCTATCTATATGGCGCACCACTAGCTATCTATATGGCGCAGCACTAGCTATCTATATAGCGCAGCACTAGCTATCTATATGGCGCAGCGCTAGCTATCTATATGGCGCAGCCCCAGCTATCTATATGGCGCAGCGCTAGCTATCTATATGGCAGCAGCACTAGCTATCTATATGGCGCAGCGCTAGCTATCTATATGGCGCAGCGCTAGCTATCTATATGGCGCACCGCTAGCTATCTATATGGCGCAGCACTAGCTATCTATATGGCGCACCACTAGCTATCTATATGGCGCACCACTAGCTATCTATATGGCGCAGCACCAGCTATCTATATGGCGCAGCACCAGCTATCTATATGGCGCACCATTAGCTATCTATATGGCAGCAGCACCAGCTATCTATATGGCGCAGCACTAGCTATCTATATGGCGCAGCACTAGCTATATGGCGCAGCACTAGCTATCTATATGGCGCAGCACCACCTTTCTATATGGCGCAGCACTAGCTATCTATATGGCGCAGCACTAGCTATCTATATGGCGCAGCACTAGCTATCTATATGGCGCACCACTAGCTATCTATATGGCGCACCACTAGCTATCTATATGGCGCAGCGCTAGCTATATGGCGCAGCACTAGCTATCTATATGGCGCAGCACTAGCTATCTATATGGCGCAGCACTAGCTATCTATATGGCGCACCACTAGCTATCTATATGGCGCAGCACTAGCTATATGGCGCAGCACTAGCTATCTATATGGCGCAGCACTAGCTATCTATATGGCACAGCAGTAGCTATGTATATGGCGCAGCACTAGCTATCTATATGGCGCAGCACTAGCTATCTATATGGCGCAGCACTAGCTATCTATATGGCGCAGCACTAGCTATCTATATGGCGCAGCACTAGCTATATGGCGCAGCACTAGCTATCTATATGGCGCAGCACTAGCTATCTATATGGCGCAGCAGTAGCTATCTATATGGCGCACCACTAGCTATCTATATGGCGCAGCACCACCTTTCTATATGGTTTCAGGCTGTGTCTCTGGCTTCAGCTTTTAGTGACATCTTGGAGTTTCCTTGATCTCCGGATGTTGCTTCGTGTTCACGTCTGATTTTATGTTACAATGTATCTGTTTGCTCTTCAGCCTTGTAATTGTTTTCATAGAATGTCGGCGATTTGTATCTGAACCATTTACTTACCTATCCAGAATGTACAGAGAATTATGAATTGAAGACCTGTTTTTAGTTTAACCCCTTCAGCCCCTGTGGGACTGTATTGCAGGTGCACAGAACTATTCAAGCAATTAGCTGCAGTCCTATGTAAAGCAATAGGTTCCACTATTGTGGCCACATGACAAACTCCATATTTTCGCATCAATCAAAAGTAACTGGCACAATTGCCCCTGACAGGCTCTGCTCTGCTGCATCTAACCACCTCCGCTCTGCTGCATCGGTCCTGCGCATTATACGTCTGCGAGGGGTTAATAAGGCTGACGTGCGCTCCTCCGCTGTCGCTACATGTTTTATACGGTAAATCTGAGTGTTGTGGAAATCTGAAAACAGATGCAGGTGTTTGTGGTTTTGGCGCAGCGTCGAGAAGTATGTGCGCTGTGGAAGAGTCCAAAGGTTTATAGCTGGAGGAGAAAGTCTTCAAGAAGTGCAAGCCAACAGGTGACAGAGAAACAACAGAAGGTTACTACCCCAGAAACAGGGAAAGGGGTCCTGGGATCAGTGCAAATCACCCGCCTGATGAGGAATCAGTAACTGGAGGAAATGTTTCTGAAACTGTAAAGTCAGGACTGATCGTTAAACAAGTACACAGAGGCTGCAGTACCAGATGCTACTACTAGAGGGCACTGTTGTCCCTTGCTGCCTCCCAGCTGTTGGTTGTATGCTGCTTCTCTGAAGAAGAAGAAAGGCCTCTGTGTGCTGAGGCTTCTGTTCAGTATAACAGCAAAAATGTCCCAAGTGATGCCAGAGACAGAACAAATGACAAGTAAGAGGCGTCCACATGGGGCATCTTGAAATTCGCTTAATACCGAACATTCGCCTTGTTTCCTTCTTGTGTCAGATGCAATATATATGATCTGGGATTCTGCTTTAATTCTGATGTCAAGGTACATAAAAAAATGGAAAGAATCTAAAGTAGAAGATCTTCAGCTCTGAAAATGAAAAAGGGAAACTGTAGAGTGGCAGTGAGCGTAGATGTAGAGGAGGCAGTGAGTGTAGATGTAGAGGAGGCATTGAATGTAGATGTAGAGGAGGCAGAGAGAGTAGAGGAGGCAGTGAGTGTCGATGTAGAGGAGGCAGTGAATGTAGAGGAGGCAGTGAGTGTCGATGTAGAGGAGGCAGTGAATGTAGAGGAGGCAGTGAGTGTAGATGTAGAGGAGGCATTGAATGTAGATGTAGAGGGGGCAGCGAGTGTAGATGTAGAGGAGGCAGTGAGAGTAGATGTAGAGGAGGCAGTGAGTGTCGATGTAGAGGAGGCAGTGAGTGTAGAGGAGGCAGTGAGTGTAGATGTAGAGGAGGCATTGAATGTAGATGTAGAGGGGGCAGTGAGTGTAGATGTAGAGGAGGCAGTGAGAGTAGATGTAGAGGAGGCAGTGAGAGTAGATGTAGAGGAGGCAGTGAGAGTAGATGTAGAGGGGGCAGTGAGTGTAGATGTAGAGGAGGCAGTGAGTGTAGATGTAGAGGAGGCAGTGAGAGTAGATGTAGAGGGGGCAGTGAGTGTAGATGTAGAGGAGGCAGTGAGAGTAGGTGTAGAGGGGGCAGTGAGAGTAGGTGTAGAGGAGGCAGTGAGAGTAGATGGAGAGGAGGCAGTGAGAATAGATGTAGAGGAGGCAGTGAGAATAGATGTAGAGGAGGCAGTGAGAATAGATGTAGAGGAGGCAGTGAGTGTAAATGTAGAAGGCGCAGTCAGTGTAGATGTAGAGGAGTCAGTGAGAGTATGTGTAGAGGAGACAGTGAGAGTAGATGTAGAGGAAGCAGTGAGTGTAGGTGTAGAGGGACAGTGAGAATAGATGTAGAGGAGGCAGTGAGTGTTGATGTAGAGGATGAAGTGAGTGTAGATGTAGAGGGAGCAGTGAGTGTCGATGTAGAGGGGGCAATGAGTGTAGATGTAGAGGAGGCAGTGAGAGTAGATGTAGAGGAAGCAGTGAGTGTAGGTGTAGAGGGACAGTGAGAATAGATGTAGAGGAGGCAGTGAGTGTTGATGTAGAGGATGAAGTGAGTGTCGATGTAGAGGGGGCAATGAGTGTAGATGTAGAGGAGGCAGTGAGAGTAGATGTAGAGGAGGCAGTGAGTGTTGATGTAGAGGAGGCAGTGAGTGTAGATGTAGAGGGAGCAGTGAGTGTCGATGTAGAGGAGGCAGTGAGTGTCGATGTAGAGGAGGCAGTGAATGTAGAGGAGGCAGTGAGTGTAGAGGAGGCAGTGAGTGTAGATGTAGAGGAGGCAGTGAGAGTAGATGTAGAGGGGGCAGTGAGAGTAGATGTAGGGGAGGCAGTGAGTGTAGATGTAGAGGAGGCAGTGAGTGTCGATGTAGAGGGGGCAGAGAGTGTAGATGGAGAGGAGGCAGCAAGTTAAATGGAGGGGACATTGAGTTCAGATGTAGAGGAGGCAGTGAGAGTAGATGTAGAGAAGGCAGTGAGTGTAGATGTAGAGGAGGCAGTGAGTGTAGGTGTAGAGGGGGCAGTGAGAGTAGATGTAGAGGAGGCAGTGAGAGTAGATGTAGAGGAGGCAGTGAGAGTAGATGTAGAGGAGGCAGTGAGAGTAGGTGTAGAGGAGGCAGTGAGAGTAGATGTAGAGGAGGCAGTGAGAGTAGGTGTAGAGGAGGCAGTGAGAGTAGATGTAGAGGAGGCAGAGTGAGAGTAGGTGTAGAGGAGGCAGTGAGAGTATGCCTAGATGAAGCCAGTGATTTGCAGTGAGTGTAGATGATTTCGATGTTGGAAGATCTGCACATATCACCAGTTTGCTTTGTTTTTGCCTGAGGTGGTTTTCTTGGAGTAACAATCAGCTGAGGGTGGTAAATCTCCTACTTGCTGACTGCTCGGGTTCCTGCTTTTTATTTCTTATACACTGAGTTTATGAGTTTATACAATGATTATTCCCCAGTGCTGCTCATACAGTTGTCCCCAGATTCTCCGGTTTGGAGGTTGTTTTCCACATCAGTGATGATAGTGTTATACTGAAGCGCCATGGACATTCGGGTGTGAGTCCAGAACATTGGCGGCTCACGAATGTCATAGCTCTGCATGAATGGCCTCCTTGGCCTGGAGCTTATCCTGATCACTAATGACAGATGTAATTAGGACATTGGGTTGTGGGTACCATGCAGGGAGCAGATCTCCTAGGTTGGGTGGGGATAAAATGATGGGTATGAACGCAGAGCTGTGGTGACATCGCATGACACCAATTGATAGATTCGCGGATTTCAGAGTAAGGCCTCATTGAAATGAAAAGGTAAATAACTGACAATTTTCATCATTGATTGGTCAGTGTGTCTTCTTTTACTTTTAAAGTTTCACCAATGATTTTCTCATATATTAAAAAAAAATTACCGTAAAAAGTTTCTCCCCCCAAATACAACGTTAAAAACAGGCAGCAGCGGGATTGCACACAGATGGCATCCATGTGCTGTCAGCTACTTCCATGGACCCATAGACTAGTGTACATTATGTCAATCTATAATTTTGATAAACAGCCAAATTGGTCCATAAAAAAAAAATATAGCACAGAGAAGGGCCCATAAACTGCTACTCAGGGGCCCCTTTACCATCAGGCCCTGCAAACATTCCCTGTCCAGCTGAAGCCACTACAGCAGGCTCAGGAGACAGATGTGCTGCACTTTTATGGATCCTGGCTCTGATTGTTTAATGTATTTTAGATACTTTTATGTAAACATGAAAAAGAAAATACAAACCTGTATCACAAAGTTACAACATTTGTCACAAGATAACCCATTTGTGTCTGCTGACTCCAGTTACTCCCAGTATAACGGCTTCTCCAATTAGTACAGAATTCCAGTAATGAGATTTTATTGTTCTGCAGGTTAATACATTCCATGCATTACCCCATAAAGAAACTTCACCTGCACTTCCAGCTAAGACGAAAACGATAAAGGATCATTAGATCAAAACAAGCATTTACTAGGGTCAAACTATGAGGTTGTAAAACCCCCAATTACTACATACGGTATGTCTGTGCACATAGCAAGGAGCTGTTGGAAAAGGCATTTTCATGTGCTGGAACCCTCACCCCAAAGCAGTATGTGTAATTCGGTTTACCAATAATAACATTTTAATATATCTACAATAATAATGTCTCTCTGTATAAAAATATAACTACTATAATACTGCTCCTATATACAAGAATATAACTATTATAATACTGCTCCTATGTACAAGAATATTACTACTATAATACTGCCCCTATGTACAAGAATATAACTACTATAATACTGCTCCTATGTACAAGAATATAACTACTATAATACTGCTCCTATGTACAAGAATATAACTACTATAATACTGCTCCTATGTACAAGAATATAACTACTATAATACTGCTCCTATGTACAAGAATATAACTACTATAATACTGCTCCTATGTACAAGAATATAACTACTATAATACAGCCCCTATGTACAAGAATATAACTACTATAATACAGCCCCTATGTACAAGAATATAACTACTATAATACTGCCCCTATGTACAAGAATATAACTACTATAATACTGCTCCTATGTACAAGAATATAACTACTATAATACTGCCTCTATGTACAAGAATATAACTACTATAATACTGCCCCTATGTACAAGAATATAACTACTATAATACTGCTCCTATGTACAAGAATATAACTACTATAATACAGCCCCTATGTACAAGAATATAACTACTATAATACAGCCCCTATGTACAAGAATATAACTACTATAATACTGCCCCTATGTACAAGAATATAACTACTATAATACTGCTCCTATGTACAAGAATATAACTACTATAATACTGCCTCTATGTACAAGAATATAACTACTATAATACTGCCCCTATGTACAAGAATATAACTACTATAATACTGCTCCTATGTACAAGAATATAACTACTATAATACAGCCCCTATGTACAAGAATATAACTACTATAATACTGCCCCTATGTACAAGAATATAACTACTATAATACTGCTCAGATGTACAAGAATATAACTACTATAATACTGCTCCTATGTACAAGAATATAACTACTATAATACTGCCCCTATATACAAGAATATAACTACTATAATACTGCCCCTATGTACAAGAATATAACTACTATAATACTGCCCCTATGTACAAGAATATAACTACTATAATACTGCCTCCTATATACAAGAATATAACTACTATAATACTGCTCCTATATACAAGAATATAACTACTATAATACTGCCCCTATGTACAAGAATATAACTACTATAATACTGCTCCTATATACAAGAATATAACTACTATAATACTGCCCCTATGTACAAGAATATAACTACTATAATACTGCTCCTATGTACAAGAATATAACTACTATAATACTGCTCCTATATACAAGAATATAACTACTATAATACTGCCACTATGTACAAGAATAGAACTACTACTAGATGGTGGCCCGATTCTAAAGCATCGGGTACTCTAGAATATGTATGTACGTCGCACTGTGATTGGGGGTTAAATTCTGCCCCAATATCGCTGATTGGTCGCGGCCAGCCGGGCGAGACAAATCAGCGAAGCGTGGTTGAAATCCCGCACCAATTCGCGGCCGGACTGCGTTTCGCTGATTGGTCACTGTTGACCGGGCACGACTTATCACCGAAGCAGTGTTTAAATCCCGAGGCAATATCGCTGATTTGTCGTGGCCGGCCGCGTAGTATATAGCGCAGCCACGCAGTAGATAGCACAGCAGCGTAGTATATAGCAGCCACGTAGTATATAACACAGCTCACGTAGTATACAGCAGCCACATAGTATATAACAGACAGCCACGCAGTATATAGCAGACACGTAATATATAGCAGCCACGTAGTATATAGCACAGCTCACGTAGTATATAGCAGCCACATAGTATATAACAGACAGCCACGCAGTATATAGCAGTCACATAATATATAGCAGTCACGTAATATATAGCAGCCACGTAGTATATAGCACAACCACGTAGTACATAGTACAGCCACGTAATATGTAGCAGCCACGTAGTATATAGCACAGCCACATAGTATATAGCACAGCCCACGTAGTATATAGCACAGCCCACATAGTATATAGCAGCCACGTAGTATATAACAGACAGCCACGTAGTATATAGCAGTCACGTAATATATAGCAGCCATGTAGTATATAGCACAACCACGTAGTATATAGCACAGCGATGTAGTATATAGCAGCCATGTAGTATATAACACAGCCCACGTAGTATATAGCACAGCCACTTAGAATATAGCAGCCACGTAGTATATAGCACAGACAGCCACGTAGCATATAGCAGTCATGTAGTATATAGCAGTCACGTAGTATATAACACTGCCCACGTAGTATATAACACAGCCCACGTAGTATACAGCAGTCTCGTAGTATATAACACAGCCCACGTTTTATATAACACAGCCCACGCAGTATATAACACAGCCCATGTAGTATATAGCAGTGTGGGCACCATATCCCTCTGAAAAAAATAATTAAAATAAAAAATAGTGATATACTCACCCTCTGGCGTCCAGCGAAGCTGTCCCGATGCGCGCGATGCTGCCGCCAGCTTCCGTTCCCAGTGATGCATTACGAAATTACCCAGATGACGTAGCGGTCTCGCGAGACCGCTAAGTCATCTGGGTAATTTTGCAATGCATCTCTGTGAACGGAAGCTGCCGGCCGCATCGCGAGGAGCGGGAAAGCTGCGGAGGCGACGGAAGGTGAGTATATAATGATTTTTTATTTTTTTTCTTATTTTTAACATATCTTTTTACTATTGATGCTGCATAGCCAGCATCAATAGTAAAAAGTTGGTCCGGGATGGGGCGACACACTGGCGCTGACTGGAGGGGAGTAGGGAGGAGCCAATTCACGGCCGGACTAAGCCTGTTGCTGATTGGTCGCGGCAGGCAATCAGCGATGTGGGATTTCCATTACAGACAGACAAACAGACGGAGGTGACCCTTAGACGATTATATAGATAGATAATACTGCCCCCTATGTACAAGAATGGAACTATTTTTTTTTTTTTTTTTAGATATTTACAGGTAAATGATTCCTATTTGAAAACATCCGATAATGATAGGTTGGGAAGACCTATCACTTTCTGGAATTTATCAGTTAATTGGGAATGTAAATGCTGAGAAGATAGAGTTTAAAATGAATGAAAATAAGGCTGGAATATTTCTCAGTACAGTGGAGTAATTTAGATGAGGATATAGACGTTGCCTTAATATTTTACATAATCATATTAAAGCCGTTAACTATTGAAATGAATCCGTCTTTTGTCTGAAATGTGATGACAAAGAAGTCAACTTTGTGCCTACAATACGGAGTGGTGTTGTGTTAAGACATTTCTGGAAAAAAAAGTTCTTGGTAAATATCCAGGAAATAAAGATACAGGAAATAATGGGCAATTATCCGCCTGTGACATCAGAAATGCCTCATAGTAAAATTGTTCTGATTGCGAGAACGTGGGGTAAATGCCCAACTGTAGAGGAATGGGAGGAGACAGTCCAGAAAACACTGAATTATGAGAAAATCTGCTCTAGTAGATGGGGAAATGTTATAGAGGGGGAGAAAATACGGCCAATAGGGGAAATCACAATTGTCAATAGGAATCTTCTCTATGTATTTGTGCTTCTGCTGCGGCCGGTGCCGGTGTGTTGCGGAGATGGATTACATGTATGATTGTTGGTATTGGTTCTTACTGTTTCCTAAATGTTTATTGTAATGTAAAAGCAAAAAAACAACTTGAGATCTCTGTGTGACGGATATAATACAGTGAGGACACCGGGGTGATGGATATAATACAGTGAGGACACCGGGGTGACGGATATAATACAGTGAGGACACCGGGGTGATGGATATAATACAGTGAGGACACCGGGGTGACGGATATAATACAGTGAGGACACCGGGGTGATGGATATAATACAGTGAGGACACCGGGGTGATGGATATAATACAGTGAGGACACCGGGGTGATGGATATAATACAGTGAGGACACCGGGGTGACGGATATAATACAGTGAGGACACCGGGGTGATGGATATAATACAGTGAGGACACCGGGGTGATGGATATTATATAGTGAGGACACCGGGGTGATGGATATAATACAGTGAGGACACCGGGGTGACGGATATAATACAGTGAGGACACCGGGGCGATGGATATAATACAGTGAGGACACCGGGGTGATGGATATAATACAGTGAGGACACCGGGGTGATGGATATAATACAGTGAGGACACCGGGGTGATGGATATAATACAGTGAGGACACCGGGTGATGGATATAATACAGTGAGGACACCGGGGTGACGGATATAATACAGTGAGGACACCGGGGTGATGGATATAATACAGTGAGGACACCGGGGTGACGGATATAATACAGTGAGGACACCGGGGTGATGGATATAATACAGTGAGGACACCGGGGTGACGGATATAATACAGTGAGGACACCGGGGTGATGGATATAATACAGTGAGGACAGGGCCGGCGTCAGCACCCGGCGCACCTGGGCAAATGCCGGGGCCCTGGGAAGAGAGGGGGGCCCACTCACGCTGTAATAGATACAGCTGGGAGAGCAGAGCAGGAGATAACATGCTCTCTCCTCCCACAAAGTCACTGCTGGCTGCGTTCTCTTAACCCCTATGTGCCAGCTCTGACACAAGCATCTTCTCACTCAGTCAGTGCAGCCAGGCAGGCACACATAGGGGTTAAGAGAAGGCAGCCAGTGTGATGTTGCTTGTGGGCGGAGAGAGCACATTGGCTGGCTGCAGTGCTGAGCTGAACTTATCAGGCAGATTCCGGAGGAGCTGCTACCAGCAACTAAGTGAGTGCAAAGGTATCCAGCAGTGATTGCAGATGGTCTTATGGCTCAGTCTGCTGCTGTCTGTCTCCGCTGCCTAAAAATGTGGGTGATGTCTGGAGGAGCAGCTGGTGGGGTGCAGCCTGTAGCCGCCCAGCTCACCCAGAATACATGCATGCTGCACCAAACCTGCACCAGTGGGGTAGGAAGAAGCTTAACCCCTTCCCATCTGTATGAAGGTTATTGCTAAACCTTAAAGATAACAATCCGACCCGCATAAATGGGGTTAACCAGATGCCAGGAGGAAGGGGAGCTGCTGAAATGGATAAAACTGAGCTGTGGGCTGTATGTTGGGGCCCCATGGCCCCAGGCTGGTGACTGGAGGGACTCTGCCCAGTGCTGGCATGTGGGTGATTTCTGCTCCGGAGTCTCAGCTTCTCTCCTCCACATCACACTGTGCAGTCACAGCAACATTGGTTGTGTCTGTCCAGGTCCCAGCAGCTTCCACTGCTCCCACCAAGGACATGGCATCACTTAACCCTTCCCCTGCAGCCACCGGGAACAAATCCACATTATTCCTTGATTAAATCAGGTTCCAACCCAATAGAGGAGCAGACATTTCCTGCTGCCATTAGGGTCCGGGAGGGGGTGACATTGGCTGCCCTGCTACTCTGTAGTGGGGGGGGTGACAAGTGTAACATGGGGTAACGATGAAGGAGAAATGCACAGGATAATAGTGAGCGTGACAGAGGGCAGTGTATGGTATGGAGCAGTCAGGGGGTGGGCTGCAGGATCCCCCCATACTGTACATGACTGCTCGGGACAGGGAGGCGTTTAATGAGCTTCTAATGACGGGGCACTAATTGGGTCATTAGGGTTTGTGGAAAGGATTCAGCATCAGGTCCCTCATTAATGCCCGAGCCGCCTGTTACTTTGTAGCACAGATCTGTTAGGGCCGCAAAACCAAACAACGTTGTTTATGTAGAAAAGTCTTTGTTTCATAGAAAAACGCAAAACAGAAAAGATTTTCTGATACAACAACGCCCTGCTCACGACACTGCACAGCACCTCTCCTGTATATATAAACTGCACAGCACCTCTCCCCCTGTATATATACACTGCACAGTACCGCTCCTCCTGTATATATACACTGCACAGCACCTCTCCCCCTGTATATATACACTGCACAGCACCTTTCCTCCTGTATATAGACACTGCATAGCACCTCTCCTGTATATATACACTGCACCTTTCCTCCTGTCCTATATATACACTGCCCAGCACCTTTCCTCCTGTATGTATACACTGCACAGCACCTCTCCTGTATATATACACTGCACAGCACCTTTCCTCCTGTATATATACACTGCACAGTACCACTCCTCCTGTCCTGTATATATACACTGCAGAATTTACAATAGCTGTCACTCATGTAAGAAGTGAAATCTGGCATTGTAATATACATTTCTCTGCCGTATCTGTGCATCATAAAGCGGGGTATGTGTTAAAGGGGGGGGCCCACTGAGACTCTTTCGCCCGGGGCCCTCGAAAACCTGGAGCCGGCCCTGAGTGAGGACACCGGGGTGATGGATATAATACAGTGAGGACACCGGGGTGATGGATATAATACAGTGAGGACACCGGGGTGATGGATATAACACAGTGAGGACACCGGGGTGATGGATATAATACAGTGAGGACACCGGGGTGATGGATATAATACAGTGAGGACACCGGGGTGATGGATATAATACAGTGAGGACACCGGGGTGACGGATATAATACAGTGAGGACACCGGGGTGATGGATATAATACAGTGAGGACACCGGGGTGATGGATATAATACAGTGAGGACACCGGGTGATGGATATTATATAGTGAGGACACCGGGGTGATGGATATAATACAGTGAGGACACCGGGGTGATGGATATAATACAGTGAGGACACCGGGGTGATGGATATAATACAGTGAGGACACCGGGGTGATGGATATAATACAGTGAGGACACCGGGGTGATGGATATAATACAGTGAGGACACCGGGGTGATGGATATAATACAGTGAGGACACCGGGGTGATGGATATAATACAGTGAGGACACCGGGTGATGGATATAATACAGTGAGGACACCGGGGTGATGGATATAATACAGTGAGGACACCGGGGTGATGGATATAATACAGTGAGGACACCGGGGTGATGGATATAATACAGTGAGGACACCGGGGTGATGGATATAATACAGTGAGGACACCGGGTGATGGATATAATACAGTGAGGACACCGGGGTGATGGATATAATACAGTGAGGACACCGGGGCGATGGATATAATACAGTGAGGACACCGGGGCGATGGATATAATACAGTGAGGACACCGGGGTGATGGATATAATACAGTGAGGACACCGGGTGATGGATATTATATAGTGAGGACACCGGGGTGATGGATATAATACAGTGAGGACACCGGGGTGATGGATATACGGTAATACAGTGAGGACACCGGGGTGATGGATATAATACAGTGAGGACACCGGGGTGATGGATATAATACAGTGAGGACACCGGGTGATGGATATAATACAGTGAGGACACCGGGGTGATGGATATAATACAGTGAGGACACCGGGGTGATGGATATAATACAGTGAGGACACCGGGGTGATGGATATAATACAGTGAGGACACCGGGTGATGGATATAATACAGTGAGGACACCGGGGTGATGGATATAATACAGTGAGGACACCGGGGTGATGGATATAATACAGTGAGGACACCGGGGTGATGGATATAATACAGTGAGGACACCGGGGTGATGGATATAATACAGTGAGGGCACCGGGTGATGGATATAATACAGTGAGGACACCGGGGTGATGGATATAATACAGTGAGGACACCGGGGTGATGGATATTATACAGTGAGGACACCGGGGTGATGGATATTATACAGTGAGGACACCGGGGTGATGGATATTATACAGTGAGGACACCGGGGTGATGGATATTATACAGTGAGGACACCGGGGTGATGGATATAATACAGTGAGGACACCGGGGTGATGGATATAATACAGTGAGGACACCGGGTGATGGATATTATATAGTGAGGACACCGGGGTGATGGATATAATACAGTGAGGACACCGGGGTGATGGATATAATACAGTGAGGACACCGGGTGATGGATATAATACAGTGAGGACACCGGGGTGATGGATATAATACAGTGAGGACACCGGGGTGATGGATATAATACAGTGAGGACACCGGGTGATGGATATAATACAGTGAGGACACCGGGGTGATGGATATAATACAGTGAGGACACCGGGGTGGCGGATATAATACAGTGAGGACACCGGGGTGATGGATATAATACAGTGAGGACACCGGGGTGATGGATATTATACAGTGAGGACACCGGGGTGATGGATATAATACAGTGAGTGCTTGAGGCCATTCTCACATATCCGATAATAATGTATCCATATTACATTCATCCTTTTGCCTCTTGGACACATTTTGCTGCATCAGGACCAGAAATGATGGTTTGTGGCGAGAGATCTGCTGCCTCATGTTCCAGTTGGTTTCCTGGGAGAGTCACAGTCTCAGGGTCCACTGAGCCCTCAGACCAAAAGGACTAAAATTAGCCAGAGATGTTTTCTTTTTGTGGGATGCAGGGTCTGCTGAGGATATGTGACACAAGACGCTGACTCCCACCCATTACCCAGCCCCCAATGAGAATATATCTAACCACCTTACTAATGTTTCATCAGGAATATGTGAGATTCTGCATCTACTGCTATAAATAATGTAACCAGTGACCTGTGGAATCAGGAGGAAACCGCAACCAAGAGCAAAACATGTCAGCGCCTCAATGCTGCTCTACTAATGATGGCACCGGGGTAAGAAACATCACGTATCAAATGAGCAGGCAGTATTATAGCAGTTATATTCTTCTACATAGGGGCGGTATTATAGCAGTTATATTCTTATACATAGGGGCGGTATTATAGTAGTTATATTCTTGTACATATGAGCAGTATTATAGCAGTTATATTCTTCTACATAGGGGCGGTATTATAGCAGTTATATTCTTGTACATAGGAGCAGTATTATAGTAGTTATATTCTTGTACATAGGAGCAGTATTATAGTAGTTATATTCTTGTACATAGGGGCAGTATTATAGTAGTTATATTCTTGTACATAGGGAGCAGTATTATAGTAGTTATATTCTTGTACATAGGGGCAGTATTATAGTACTTATATTCTTGTACATAGGAGCAGTATTATAGTAGTTATATTCTTGTACATAGGGGCAGTATTATAGTAGTTATATTCTTGTACATAGGGGCAGTATTATAGTAGTTATATTCTTGTACATAGGGGCAGTATTATAGTAGTTATATTCTTGTACATAGGGGCAGTATTATAGTAGTTATATTCTTGTACATAGGGAGCAGTATTATAGTAGTTATATTCTTGTACATAGGGGCAGTATTATAGTAGTTATATTCTTGTACATAGGGGCAGTATTATAGTAGTTATATTCTTGTACATAGGAGCAGTATTATAGTAGTTATATTCTTGTATATAGGGGCAGTATTATAGTAGTTATATTCTTGTACATAGGGGGCAGTATTATAGTAGTTATATTCTTGTACATAGGGGCAGTATTATAGTAGTTATATTCTTGTACATAGGGAGCAGTATTATAGTAGTTATATTCTTGTACATAGGGGCAGTATTATAGTAGTTATATTCTTGTACATAGGGGCAGTATTATAGTAGTTATATTCTTGTACATAGGAGCAGTATTATAGTAGTTATATTCTTGTATATAGGGGCAGTATTATAGTAGTTATATTCTTGTACATAGGGGGCAGTATTATAGTAGTTATATTCTTGTACATAGGGGGCAGTATTATAGTAGTTATATTCTTGTACATAGGGGCAGTATTATAGTAGTTATATTCTTGTACATAGGGAGCAGTATTATAGTAGTTATATTCCTGTATATAGAAGCAGTATTATAGTAGTTATATTCTTGTACATAGGAGCAGTATTATAGTAGTTATATTCTTGTACATAGGAGCAGTATTATAGTAGTTATATTCTTGTACATAGGAGCAGTATTATAGTAGTTATATTCTTGTACATAGGGAGCAGTATTATAGTAGTTATATTCCTGTATATAGAAGCAGTATTATAGTAGTTATATTCTTGTACATAGGAGCAGTATTATAGTAGTTATATTCTTGTACATAGGAGCAGTATTATAGTAGTTATATTCTTGTACATAGGGGCAGTATTATAGTAGTTATATTCTTGTACATAGGGGCAGTATTATAGTAGTTATATTCTTGTACATAGGGGCAATAAATCATGTTATAATCCACAGAAATATTCCCTCCACATATCTCAGTATCAGTTTGCTCAATCTTGTACTATTCCATGCTGAGTACACACAATCCATTGCCTTCTAGCACAGGGTCCATGGAGGCCTTTTCCCCATAGGGCTGTTGACCCGGGGTCCTGGGAGCCTGATCCATTTCAGAGACGCAATCTCATCCAGATGGCAGTCAGTGTCCTTGTAGTGCGGGCGAGCAGCGCGGCGGGGTCCTTACATCATGGAAACTGCGCTCGCTGCACTGACTTACATGCTGGAATTTCACAAATGCAACTTAATGCTCTTTGCTTCCTTGTAAGGCAGCCGAGTTACATCTATATTCCTGCCTAACCCCTATAGTGTTGAGAAGAGCCAAAAATGCTGGTGCAGACGGCCACTTATAGACCCCGGACCATGAATGCAATGCTGGGATAGATTGTACTCACCTGTCCTACAGTCACCCCCCAGTAATGGCTGATAACAGGGAGAAATAGATTCAGGGGCGCACATATAGATTGCATTCACCTGTCCTACAGTCAGCCATTCCCTAGTGAGAAATGGCTGATAACAGGGAGCAGTAGTGTCCTTGTAGTTGCTGAGTGTCACATGATGGCGGTATTTTCAGATCTCCACTCCTACATGCCAACATTCGGGAGAACTGGATAACCCATAATTATTGAAGATGGCATCATCCTCGTCTAGACGGCGGGCGGAAACCATGGCGACTGCGCTACTTTATATCAATGTGAACCGGTTCAAAATTTCTAATATATTTCGTGTTTAATTTCTAAACTCTCTGCTTCTTGTCAGTGAACGCAGACACAGAAGATTAGAGAAGGTAAGAGCCTGTTCAGACCTGATACATCTGACAGTTTAGGGCTTCACACTGTATCGTCCGTCTAGGAGGCTGCGGATGCGGAGATAAGGGGGCTCATAAGTCAGAGACCCCAACTCCATTTCCAGTCCAGTGCATTTCCATTCCCGCCATGGATGTGACGGCGTCGGCCTCCCTGTCCCAGACTTCAGCATGTAGTGAATTGGGTCAGTGCCCCCTATGTTACCACCCGCCGCCCCTTTATTCTCACCCCTTGTGGCCCTCAAATCTCCCATCTAAGTATAAGGATGCAACAAATCTTCCCTGCAAATAACTGTAACAAGATGGCAACAATGTAACAAGTCATTTATAAACACTGGCTTCCTGGAGGCCCCGCAGAGCGTCACGGGCACTTTGGGTGTTCGGACAAGTGCCAGGGAAACCCTATCCCGTGTTCTTCCTGCCACTGGGAATATTCCACATGGCTGGCAATCCCATTATACGAGGATGGCAGCGGCTGCAGGAAATTCTCAGCAGTTCGTGGAGACCCCCGTCCTGCAGTGGACATGGGGGTGATGATTTATGCAGCATAGATGATGGAGGACGGACACATGGACACCAGCAAGGTCCTCTCCACCATAACCAGCACCTCCCAGTACATATAAACACTGAGTAATTCTCTGCACATCTTAAAGGTTGTTCTCACAATATTAAAGGGGCTGTGCAGGACTGTATATGGATGGCCTATTCCTAGGATAGGTCATCAGTGTCAGACTGGTGGGGGACACGTGACATAAGTGTCAGATTGGTGGGGGGACACGTGACATAAGTGTCAGATTGGTGGGGGGGCACGTGACATCAGTGTCAGATTGGGGGGACACGTGACATCAGTGTCAGATTGGGGGGACACGTGGCATCAGTGTCAGATTGGGGGGACACACATGACATCAGTGTCAGATTGGTGGGGGGGCACGTGATATCAGTGTCAGATTGGTTGGGGACATGCGACATCAGTGTCAGATTGGTGGGGGGGCACGTGACAGTGTCAGATTGGGGGGACACGTGACATTAGTGTCAGATTGGGGGGACATTTGACATCAGTGTCAAATTGGTGGGGGGGCACGTGGCATCAGTGTCAGATTGGTGGGGGGGACACGTGACATCAGTGTCAGATTGGTGGGGGTACACGTGGCATCAGTGTCAGATTGGTGGGGGGACACGTGACATCAGTGTCAGACTGGTGGGGGGACACGTGGCATCAGTGTCAGATTGGTGGGAAACACGTGACATCAGTGTCAGATTGGGGGGGACACGTGACATCAGTGTCAGTTTGGGGGGGACACGTGACATCAGTATCAGATTGGTGGGGGACACTTGACATCATTGTCAGATTGGGGGGACACGTGACATCAGTGTCAGACTGGTGGGGGGACACGTGACATCAGTGTCAGATTGGTGGGAAACACGTGACATCAGTGTCAGATTGGGGGACACACGTGACATCATTGTCAGATTGGGGGGGACACGTGACATCAGTGTCAGATTGGGGGGGACACGTGAAATCAGTGTCAGATTGGGGGGGACATGTGACATCAGTGTCAGACTGGTGGGGGACATGTGGCATCAGTGTCAGATTGGTGGGGGGACACGTGACATCAGTGTCAGACTCTCTCCACAGAGGCAGAGTGCACACAATGTATGAGGCTGGGCTCCTGTCTCCCGGGCTCCCGTCTCCTGGGCTCCTGTGTCCTGGGCTCCTGTGTCCTGGGCCCCTATCTCCTGGGCTCCTGTGTCCCGGGCTCCTGTGTCCCGGGCTCCTGTGTCCCAGGCTCCTGTGTCCCGGGCTTCAGTGTCCTAGACTCCTGTGTCCCGGGCTCCTGTGTCCTGGGCCCCGGGCTCCTGTCTCCCGGGCTCCTATCTCCTGGGCTCCTGTGTCCCGGGCTCCTGTGTCCCGGGCTCCTGTGTCCTGGGCTCCTGTCTCCCGGGCTCCTGTCTCCCGGGCTCCTGTCTCCCGGGCTCCTGTGTCCCGGGCTCCTGTGTCCCGGGCTCCTGTGTCCTGGGCTCCTGTCTCCCGGTCTCCTGTCTCCCGGGCCCCTGTGTCCCCGGCTCCTGTCTCCTGGGCTCCTGTCTCCTGGGCTCCTGTGTCTCGGGCTCCTGTCTCCTGAGCTCCTGTGTCCTAGACTCCTGTCTCCCGGACTCCTGTGTCCTGGGCTCCTGTCTCCCGGGCTCCTGTCTCCTGTGTCCTGGGCTCCTGTGTCCCGAGCTCCTGTCTCCTGGGCTCCTGTCTCCTGGGCTCCCGTGCCCCGGGTTCCTGTGTGTCCTGGGCTCCTGTGTCCTGGGCTCCTGTTTCCCGGGCTCCTTTGTCCTGGGCTCCTGTGTCCCGGGATCCTATCTCCTGGGCTCCTGTCTCCTGGGCTCCTGTCTCCCGGGCTCCTGTCTCCCGGGCTCCTGTCTCCTGGGCTCCCGTGCCCCGGGTTCCTGTGTGTCCTGGGCTCCTGTGTCCTGGGCTCCTGTGTCCCGGGCTCCTTTTTCCTGGGATCCTGT
Organism: Ranitomeya imitator; assembly: GCF_032444005.1. Lineage (NCBI taxonomy): Eukaryota > Metazoa > Chordata > Amphibia > Anura > Dendrobatidae > Ranitomeya > Ranitomeya imitator. The sequence continues at coordinate 13,299,945 of NC_091286.1, forward strand.
CTCCTGGGCTCCTGTCTCCCGGGCTCCTGTCTCCTGGGCTCCCGTGCCCCGGGTTCCTGTGTGTCCTGGGCTCCTGTGTCCCGGGATCCTGTCTCCTGGGTTCCTGTGTGTCCTGGGCTCCTGTCTCCTGGGTTCCTGTGTGTCCTGGGCTCCTGTGTCCCGGGCTCCTGTCTCCTGGGCTCCTGTGCGTCATGGGCTCCTTTGTCCCGGGTTCCTGTGTCTCCTGGGCTCCTGTGTCCTGGGCTCCTGTGGACTTCTGTGCCTAGATATCACCAGCTGCTATTATTCTATTGCATCAGCCTAGAAAGCTGGATGGCAACACTGCAGGAATGGTGGCTGTCTGTCACCCAGCTTTCCCAGTGCCAGAGGCTGGATACAATGATTCTTATGGTTTCTGCAGCATATTGGGACGAGGGTGTAATAATAGCCGGGGCATCATACAATGAGCTGGGAATGTGGGGGATAATGAAGCCCCCTCTGATCTATATGCAGTGTGGAGGGGCCGGGTATGTGGCTGAGGAATGCCCAGCGTGCTGGGAGGGGGCTGCAGTGTCACAGTCTCTGTCCTCTGTCTCTGCTCTCACTCTGCAGCTCACAGGGGACAGTAATGGGGACGATTCCCAGGATATTGTACCATGATGGGAGCCTGAGACTGGGACATACTGGGACCAGTGAGATGATTGGTGTACGGTAATGATGACAGTCTGTCTGCTATTTATCTATCATCTATCTATTTATATCTATCATCTATCTATCTATCTATCTATCATCTATCTATGTCAAGTGTGATTTAAAAATCCTGTATTACATGTAAGAGGTGTAGCAGAGCTGAGATAGTAAAATGTGTTATGTATGTTACATAGGACTGCAGGTGACATCTACTACATTATCTGTACTCAGAGAGTTATCACTGTTATCTGTGGTGTTACATAGGACTGCAGGTGACATCTACTACATTATCTGTACTCAGAGAGATATCACTGTTATCTGTGGTGTTACATAGGACTGCAGGTGACATCTACTACATTATCTGTACTCAGAGAGATATCACTGTTATCTGTGGTGTTACATAGGACTGCAGGTGACATCTACTACATTATCTATACTCACAGAGATATCACTGTGTTATATGTGATGTTACATAGGACTGCAGGTGACAGGTGACATCTACTACATTATCTGTACTCAGAGTTATCACTGTGTTATCTGTGGTGTTACATAGGACTGCAGGTGACATCTACTACATTATCTGTACTCAGAGAGTTATCACTGTGTTATCTGTGGTGTTACATAGGACTGCAGGTGACATCTACTACATTATCTGTACTCAGGGAGTTATCACTGTGTTATCTGTGGTGTTACATAGGACTGCAGGTGACATCTACTACATTATCTGTACTCAGAGAGTTATCACGGTGTTATCTGTGGTGTTACATGGGACTGCAGGTTGCCGTTCGCTCCCTTACATTTTGCAGTATATGTTCTCGGTGGAATAGATGTGCACTCGGATCACTGCACTTCTGGGGGCAGATACTTTGTATTGATGCTGATTCGCCTCTTCTGTATCCGCTGATGAATGATACAATGTGACAGATCTGGACGTTCCGTGGATCTCATAGATCTTCTCTCTTTTTGCCATTAGTCTGTGATTTGTTTGGGTGATTGGTATGACACATGAAGGGTGAGCTGTGATTGGTTAACTGGCCATGGATGGTCTCTGTTCCTTATGGTTGGATTAAGATTAACACCGCCCTGGAATAACAGGAAGTAATGTACTACTACTGACAGATCCAGCTGTGCCTGCACTACCGCCCCCATCATCTCACATGGCTGATTATACAGGTGACCTCCCGACACATGAGGCACCGAGAACCTCAAAAACAACCTGAATGTAGAGAGCCACTGGATGAGGAGCGAAGTAATCCAGCCCCATAATCCTCGCTGACACCATAGACAGTGTCTTATGTGGGAGATAACTGCAGTAGCCATAGACAGGCAGCATGCAGGCGTACCACAGGTACCAGCAGGCGGTGTCCTGTGTCATCGATGAATGCCATAATACAAGGACTGGTGTAATACAGAGATGTGCGATATTCCAGATGCAGACATCCCACCACAGGGCCACATGAGGTCTGGCATTGTCCTGCATTAGGAGGAACCCGGGGCCAACCGCACCAGCATATGGTCTCACAAGGGGTCTGAGGATCTCATCTCGGTACCTAATGTGTTATGATCTGGTGGCCTAGGAGCAGCATGTGACGTACTCTGGAGAAGGTGGTACCTGTACTGACCGCAAACCCTGAACTAGCAGCGCAACTAGAAGTAGCCGTGGGGGGTACCTAACACTCCCTAGACCCCTCGACACAGCCTAAGAACTAACTTCCCCTAAAGATAGTTTTCCCGTTTCTATCTTGCCTCTGAGAAAATCCCCAAAGGATAGACAGCCCCCCACAAATATTGACTGTGAGAGGAGAGGGAAATAACATACGCAGATATGAAATCAGGATTTAGCATAGGAGGCCATACTAGCTAAAAAGAAAGAAAAGGACAGAGTACTATGCGGTCAGTATAAAAACACTAGAAAATATCCACCACAGAAAATACGAATCACCACATCTGACTAAAGACATGGAGGGTATATCTGCATCTCCAGAGACACAGCTTGGCTGCAAAAAATCCTTCACAGACTAAGCTGGACAAGACAAAACATGAAAAATGCACAGAACTATAAGGCCCACAGCAGGTGGACAGCAGAAACAAAGCCAGGACTTATCTTTGTTGAAAAGCACAGCAAACTGGAGAGACCAGTAAAGGTACCTTCACACTAAACTATATCGCTAGCGATCCGTGACTTTGCAGCGTCCTCGCTAGCGATATCGTCCAGTGTGACAGGCAGCAGCGATCAGGCCCCTGCTGTGATGTTGCTGGTCGGGGAAGAAAGTCCAGAACTTTATTTGGTCGCTGGATCTCCCGCTGAATCGGCGTGTGTGACACCGATTCAGCGATGTCTTCACTGGTAACCAGGGTAAACATCGGGTAACTAAGCGCAGGGCCGCGCTTAGTAACCCGATGCTTACCCTGGTTACCATCCTAAAAGTAAAAAAAACAAACGCTTCATACTTACCTTCAGCTGTCTGTCCTCTGGCGCTGTGCTTTCCTGCACTCACTGTGAGCACAGCTGCCGGAAAGCAGAGCGGTGACGTCACCGCTCTGCTTTCCGGCCGCTGTGCTCACAGCCAGTACAGAGAAGCAGAGCGCCGGGGACAGACAGCGGAAGGTAAGTATGTAGCGTTTGTTTTTTTTACTTTTAGGATGGTAACGAGGGTAAACATCAGGTTACTAAGCGCGGCCCTGCGCTTAGTTACCCGATGTTTACCCTGGTTACCGGCATCGTTGGTCGCTGGAGAGCGGTCTGTGTGACAGCTCTCCAGCGACCAAACAGCGACGCTGCAGCGATCCGGATCGTTGTCGGTATCGCTGCAGCGTCGTTTAGTGTGAATGTACCTTAAGGGATGTGAATCCTCCAAAAGCAATGGACAACTGGCAATGACTAAAGGATAAAGCAGGACTAAATAGCTGAGTCCAAATTGCAAAAAGTGAACACACCTGATAAATGCTGCGATCCAAAGACAGCAGCACTACCACTCATAACCACCGGAGGGAGCCCAAGAGCAGAATTCACAACACTAATGGCAGTCAGGCTACCTCTGGCGAGCACATGGGGGGCTGTGCGGTCCTCCAAAGAAATGCCACCCCACATCATTACTGACCCACTGCCAAACCGGTCATGCTGAAGGATGTTGCAGGCAGCAGATCGCTCTCCACGGCGTCTCCAGATTCTGTCACGTCTGTCACATGTGCTCAGTGTGAACCTGCTTTCATCTGTGAAGAGCACAGGGCGCCAGTGGCGAATTTGCCAATCCTGGTGTTCTGTGGCAAATGCCAAGCGTCCTGCACGGTGTTGGGCTGTGAGCACAACCCCCATCTGTGAGTATCGGGCACTCAGACCATCCTCATGGAGTCGGTTTCTAACCGTTTGTGCAGACACATGCACATTTGTGGCCTGCTGGAGGTAATTTTGCAGGGCTCTGACAGTGCTCCTCCCATTCCTTCTTGCACAAAGGCGGAGGTAGCGGTTCTGCTGCTGGGTTGTTGCCCTCCTACGGCCCCCTCCACGTCTCCTGGTGTACTGGCCTGTCTCCTCGTATCTGCTCCATGATCTGGAGATTATGCTGACAGACACAGCAAACCTTCTTGCCACAGCTCGCATTGATGTGCCATCCTGGATCAGCTGCACTACCTGAGCATCTTCTGTCAGTTGTAGACACCACCTCATGCTACTGTACAGTACCTCTAAGGGTGACAGCAATGACAAAATGCAAAAGGGATCAAAACAGCCACAAAGGATGAGAACAGAGAAATGGTCTGTGGTCACCCCCTGCAGAATCGCTCCTTTATTGAGGGTTGTCTTGCTAATTGCCGATCATTTCTACCTGTTGTCTGTTCCTTTTGTACAACAGCAGGAGGAACTGATTCAAAATCTGTGTTGCCTCATAGCTGGACAGGCTGAATTCACAGACGTGACTGACTTGGAGTTACATTGTGTTCTGTACGTGTTCCCTTTATTTTTTTGAGCAGTGTATATGTGTCACATATCTGTGATATGCCATGGACCTCCATAGCCCCCAACCTGCATGTGCCCATCCATCCTTCTTACAGTCCCTATCCCTATTTTCTACTGTACATTTGCTTTGAAACCTACAAGAGAAAAAAGTAAGCGAAAACCCTGATGTAACTAAGTAAAAAAGCAAAAGTGCATTTAAATAACAGAGTTTTTAGTAATACTGTTTTTTGATAAAAAAAAAAAAAATAGCACAAAAGCCATTCCACCGCGTCAAGGTAACTCTGATAGGGACAGTCCTACACTGTCTAATATTAAAACCTTACATTGTGTCAATGTTTACCTCTGTGAATAAGGACAGACAAAAGGACTGGGCCCAACCAGTATTTTCTACTGTACATTTGGTTTGGCAAAACTAATGTTTATTTGGTCCTGCCAATAAAGCTTCTTTGAATTCAAATTTATATACCGTATGTGTCCTGCTGTATACTATTAATACATAGTATATACCCAGAGACCTAAACTGCAGCACAAAGCTGGAAACAGCCTGTATGTATCCGCACAACCATGGGGAAATGAAAGAACACCTTCCTCACATCCTAAATTCTATCCATTATCTATTTATCTATCTATTATATATTATGTATCTATTATCTATCAATTATCTATAATCTATCTATTATCTATCTATTATCTATCCATCTATTATCCATCATCTATATTATCTATCTATTATCTATCTATTGTATCTATCTATATATCTATCTATCTATTGTATCTATTATCTATCATCTATCTATTATCTATCTATCTATTATCTATCTAGTTTGTTGAGTCTTGGAGGATTCCTCAGGGGGCTGGACACCTCATCCATCTGACTATAGGGGGCAATTGTGTCTGTATAGTTCAGAATCTCTATTCTTACCATAACCTCTTCAATCCCATCTGGAAAAGCAGTCCTATGTAAATCCTGAGCTAGTACAATATGATGATCCCCCTTCCCCTATGGATTGTAATGGCACTAAGACCTGTAATGAAATATCTCCTGTGATGTGAATATTCTAGATGTGCGTCACCTGCACAGTGGTCCTAATTGTCAGTCGGGGGCTCCTCTGCCATCAGCTTGGGATGGGGGGCTGTCCTGCATGTGGGTCATATCAAGGCTCTGAATATCATTTTCTCTAGATGTTTCCCTGTGATCACTGCCCACTCTACATTGTTGCATATCTGTCACACTTCCAGTGCCCACCCCGTGCCCCTCTCTGAGCCCTTCTCCAGGAGTGCCAGCCTTCTTTTCCCGGCCGGGCAGCGTTTGCAGCCTTCTCCTGAGGGCTGGCACCGGTCTGCCCTGCTCTGGGCCAGGTTTCTGTGGAGATCTGCTGCAGTACACAAACCCCGCGTGTTCCAGGATCTCCACTCAGGAAATCATTTACGTTCTTCAATGGGGAATCGTGGCCAATTCTAAAGTCTCCACTTCTCCAGGGACCAGGACTCGGCTCAACACAAACCCGGCATCTGGGCCGGATCTTCTCTAGGATTTCCCACATCACGCTCAGATTCCATTCAACAATCTCATGGATTAGAGGAATATCCAGCGCTCCCCCCACTGTAGGCACCAGAGCTGGGTATGAGGACATGGCGCCACGTCCAGTGCAGTAAGTGCTGCAGATAGGGCAAGGAGGTAAGGACCTGGGGTATCACTAATGTAGAGCAAATGTATCACTAGTGTATCACTAATGTAGAGCAAATGTATCACTAGTGTAGAGCAAATGTATCACTAGTGTAGAGCAAATGTATCACTAGTGTATCACTAATGTAGAGCAAATGTATCACTAGTGTAGAGCAAATGTATCACTAATGTAGAGCAAATGTAGAGCAAATGTATCACTAGTGTATCACTAATATAGAGCAAATGTATCACTAGTGTAGAGCAAATGTATCACTAATGTAGAGCAAATGTATCACTAATGTAGAGCAAATGTAGAGCAAATGTATCACTAGTGTATCACTAGTGTAGAGCAAATGTATCACTAATGTAGAGCAAATGTATCACTAGTGTATCACTAATATAGAGCAAATGTATCACTAGTGTAGAGCAAATGTATCACTAATGTAGAGCAAATGTATCACTAATGTAGAGCAAATGTAGAGCAAATGTATCACTAGTGTATCACTAGTGTAGAGCAAATGTATCACTAATGTAGAGCAAATGTAGAGCAAATGTATCACTAGTGTATCACTAATATAGAGCAAATGTATCACTAGTGTAGAGCAAATGTATCACTAATATAGAGCAAATGTATCACTAGTGTAGAGCAAATGTATCACTAATATAGAGCAAATGTATCACTAGTGTAGAGCAAATGTATCACTAGTGTATCACTAATGTAGAGCAAATGCATCACTAGTGTATCACTAATGTAGAGCAAATGTATCATGTCATGATTCCAATGGCAGGGAATCACAAAAGGACAAGCACCAACGAGCTCTAGGGTGATGGAACCTGAGCTGACCGCGACCCTAAACCTGAACACACAAATAACAATAGCCGGGGAACGTGCCTACGTTGATCCTAGACGTCTCACACCAGCCGAAGATCTAACTTCCCCTATTAGAAGAAACACAGACCTCTCTTGCCTCCAGAGAAATACCCCACAGAAATAGCAGCCCCCCACATATAATGACGGTGAAATGAGAGGAAGGCACATACACACTATGAAAACAGATTCAGCAAAATGAGGCCCGCTAAAACTAGATAGCAGAGGATACAAAAGTAAACTGCGCGGTCAGCAAAAAACCCTTCAAAAAACCATCCTGTAATTACTTGAACTCATGTTCCAACTCATGGAACATGAGGAGCAATTACAGCCCACTAAAGCAACCAGCAGCAAAGAGACAATTATGTGCAAGCTGGACAAGACAAAAATAAAGCAAAACGTGGAACAAGAAAATCAAAACTTAGCTTGTCCTGAAGATTACTGAAGCCAGAAGCTGAGGAAACAAAACACTCTGATAACCTTGATAGCCGGCGGGGAAATGACAAGAAAGCCCAGTTAAATAGGAAACTCCCAAATCCTAATAGAACAGGTGGACACCAGAGACAGCAGAACACAAATCACCCAGTACCATCAGTAACCACCAGAGGGAGCCCAAAAACAGAACTCCCAACAGTATCACTAGTGTATCACTAATGTAGAGCAAATGTATCACTAGTGTATCACTAATGTAGAGCAAATGCATCACTAGTGTATCACTAATATAGAGCAAATGTATCACTAGTGTATCACTAATGTAGAGCAAATGTATCACTAGTGTAGAGCAAATGTATCACTAATGTAGAGCAAATGTATCACTAGTGTATCACTAATATAGAGCAAATGTATCACTAGTGTATCACTAATGTAGAGCAAATGTATCACTAGTGTAGAGCAAGTGTATCACTAATGTAGAGCAAATGTATCACTAGTGTAGAGCAAATGTAGAGCAAATGTATCACTAGTGTATCACTAATATAGAGCAAATGTATCACTAGTGTAGAGCAAATGTATCACTAATGTAAAGCAAATGTATCACTAATGTAGAGCAAATGTAGAGCAAATGTATCACTAGTGTATCACTAGTGTAGAGCAAATGTATCACTAATGTAGAGCAAATGTATCACTAGTGTATCACTAATATAGAGCAAATGTATCACTAGTGTAGAGCAAATGTATCACTAGTGTATCACTAATGTAGAGCAAATGCATCACTAGTGTATCACTAATGTAGAGCAAATGTATCACTAGTGTATCACTAATGTAGAGCAAATGTATCACTAGTGTATCACTAATGTAGAGCAAATGCATCACTAGTGTATCACTAATGTAGAGCAAATGTATCACTAGTGTAGAGCAAATGTATCACTAATGTAGAGCAAATGTATCACTAGTGTATCACTAATATAGAGCAAATGTATCACTAGTGTATCACTAATGTAGAGAGCAAATATATCACTAGTGTAGAGCAAATGTATCACTAATGTAGAGCAAATGTATCACTAATGTAGAGCAAATGTATCACTAGTGTATCACTAATATAGAGCAAATGTATCACTAGTGTATCACTAATGTAGAGAGCAAATGTATCACTAGTGTAGAGCAAATGTATCACTAATGTAGAGCAAATGTATCACTAATGTAGAGCAAATGTATCACTAATGTAGAGCAAATGCATCACTAGTGTATCACTAATGCAGAGCAAATGTATCACTAGTGTATCACTAATGTAGAGCAAATGCATCACTAGTGTATCACTAATGTAGAGGAAATGTATCACTAGTGTAGAGCAAATGTATCACTAGTGTAGAGCAAATGCATCACTAGTGTATCACTAATGTAGAGCAAATGTATCACTAATGTAGAGCAAATGTATCACTAATGTAGAGCAAATGTATCACTAGTGTATCACTAGTGTAGAGCAAATGTATCACTAATGTAGAGCAAATGTAGAGCAAATGTATCACTAGTGTATCACTAATATAGAGCAAATGTATCACTAGTGTAGAGCAAATGTATCACTAGTGTAGAGCAAATGTATCACTAGTGTATCACTAATATAGAGCAAATGTAGAGCAAATGTATCACTAGTGTATCACTAGTGTAGAGCAAATGTATCACTAATGTAGAGCAAATGTAGAGCAAATGTATCACTAGTGTATCACTAATATAGAGCAAATGTATCACTAGTGTAGAGCAAATGTAGAGCAAATGTATCACTAGTGTATCACTAATATAGAGCAAATGTATCACTAGTGTAGAGCAAATGTATCACTAATGTAGAGCAAATGCATCACTAGTGTATCACTAATGTAGAGCAAATGTATCACTAGTGTATCACTAATGTAGAGCAAATGTATCACTAGTGTATCACTAATGTAGAGCAAATGCATCACTAGTGTATCACTAATATAGAGCAAATGTATCACTAGTGTATCACTAATGTAGAGCAAATGCATCACTAGTGTATCACTAATATAGAGCAAATGCATCACTAGTGTATCACTAATGTAGAGCAAATGCATCACTAGTGTATCACTAATGTAGAGCAAATGCATCACTAGTGTATCACTAATATAGAGCAAATGTATCACTAGTGTATCACTAATGTAGAGCAAATGTATCACTAATGTAGAGCAAATGTATCACTAGTGTAGAGCAAATGTATCACTAGTGTATCACTAATGTAGAGCAAATGTATCACTAGTGTATCACTAATGTAGAGCAAATGTATCACTAGTGTATCACTAGTGTAGAGCAAATGTATCACTAATGTAGAGCAAATGTATCACTAGTGTAGAGCAAATGTAGAGCAAATGTATCACTAGTGTACCACTAATATAGAGCAAATGTATCACTAGTGTAGAGCAAATGTATCACTAGTGTAGAGCAAATGTATCACTAGTGTAGAGCAAATGTATTACTAGTGTATCACTATTGTAGAGCAAATGTATCACTAGTGTATCACTAATGTAGAGCAAATGTATCACTAATGTAGAGCAATTGTATCACTAGTGTAGAGCAAATGTAGAGCAAATGTATCACTAATGTAGAGCAATTGTATCACTAGTGTAGAGCAAATGTAGAGCAAATGTATCACTAGAGCAATTGTATTACTAATGTAGAACAAATGTATCACTAATATAGAGCAAATGTATCACTAGTGTATCACTAATGTAGAGCAAATATATCACTAGTGTATCACTAATGTAGAGCAAATGTATCACTAGTGTATCACTAATATAGAGCAAATGTATCACTAGTGTATCAACAATGTAGAGCAAATGTATCACTATTGTAGAGCAAATGTATCACTATTGTATCACTAATGTAGAGCAAATGTATCACTAATGTAGAGCAAATGTATCACTAGTGTATCACTAATGTAGAGCAAATGTATCACTAGTGTATCACCAATATAGAGCAAATGTATCACTAGTGTATCACTAATGTAGAGCAAATGTATCACTAGTGTATCACTAATGTAGAGCAAATGTATCACTAGTGTATCACTAATGTAGAGCAAATGTATCACTAGTGTATCACTAATGTAGAGCAAATGTATCACTAGTGTATCACCAATATAGAGCAAATGTATCACTAGTGTATCACTAATGTAGAGCAAATGTATCACTAGTGTATCACTAATGTAGAGCAAATGTATCACTAGTGTATCACTAATATAGAGCAAATGTATCACTAGTGTATCAACAATGTAGAGCAAATGTATCACTAGTGTATCACTAATGTAGAGCAAATGTATCACTAGTGTATCACTAATGTAGAGCAAATATATCACTAGTGTATCACTAATGTAGAGCAAATGTATCACTAGTGTATCACTAATATAGAGCAAATGTATCACTAGTGTATCAACAATGTAGAGCAAATGTATCACTATTGTAGAGCAAATGTATCACTATTGTATCACTAATGTAGAGCAAATGTATCACTAGTGTATCACTAATATAGAGCAAATGTATCACTAGTGTATCACTAATGTAGAAAAAATGTGTCACTTCACTAGTGTATCACTAATGTAGAGCAAATGTATCACTAGTGTATCACTAATGTAGAGCAAATGTATCACTAGTGTATCACTAATGTAGAGCAAATGTATCACTAGTGTATCAACAATGTAGAGCAAATGTATCACTAGTGTATCACTAGTGTAGAGCAAATGTATCACTAGTGTATCACTAATGTAGAGCAAATGTATCACTACTGTATCATTAATGTAGAGCAAATGTATCACTACTGTATCATTAATGTAGAGCAAATGTATCACTAGTGTATCACTAATGTAGAGCAAATGTATCACTAATATAGAGCAAATGTATCACTAGTGTATCACTAATGTAGAGCAATTGTATCACTAGTGTAGAGCAAATGTAGAGCAAATGTATCACTAATGTAGAGCAAATGTAGAGCAAATGTATCACTAGAGCAATTGTATCACTAGTGTAGAGCAAATGTATCACTAATGTAGAGCAATTGTATCACTAGTGTAGAGCAAATGTAGAGCAAATGTATCACTAGAGCAATTGTATTACTAATGTAGAACAAATGTATCACTAATATAGAGCAAATGTATCACTAGTGTATCACCAATATAGAGCAAATGTATCACTAGTGTATCACTAATGTAGAGCAAATATATCACTAGTGTATCACTAATGTAGAGCAAATGTATCACTAGTGTATCACTAATGTAGAGCAAATATATCACTAGTGTATCACTAATGTAGAGCAAATGTATCACTAGTGTATCACTAATATAGAGCAAATGTATCACTAGTGTATCAACAATGTAGAGCAAATGTATCACTAGTGTAGAGCAAATGTATCACTAGTGTATCACTAATGCAGAGCAAATGTATCACTAGTGTATCACCAATATAGAGCAAATGTATCACTAGTGTATCACTAATGTAGAGCAAATGTATCACTAGTGTATCACTAATGTAGAGCAAATGTATCACTAGTGTATCACTAATATAGAGCAAATGTATCACTAGTGTATCAACAATGTAGAGCAAATGTATCACTAGTGTAGAGAAAATGTATCACTAGTGTATCACTAATGTAGAGCAAATGTATCACTAGTGTATCACCAATATAGAGCAAATGTATCACTAGTGTATCACTAATGTAGAGCAAATGTATCACTAGTGTATCACTAATGTAGAGCAAATGTATCACTAGTGTATCACTAATATAGAGCAAATGTATCACTAGTGTATCAACAATGTAGAGCAAATGTATCACTAGTGTAGAGCAAATGTATCACTAGTGTATCACTAATGTAGAGCAAATGTATCACTAGTGTATCATTAATGTAGAGCAAATGTATCACTAGTGTATCACTAATGTAGAGCAAATGTATCACTAATATAGATCAAATGTATCACTAGTGTATCACTAATGTAGAGCAAATGTAGAGCAATTGTATCACTAGTGTATCACTAATGTAGAGCAAATGTATCACTAGTGTATTACTAATGTAGAACAAATGTATCACTAATATAGAGCAAATGTATCACTAGTGTATCACCAATGTAGAGCAAATGTATCACTAGTGTATCACCAATATAGAGCAAATGTATCACTAGTGTATCACTATTGTAGAGCAAATGTATCACTAGTGTATCACTATTGTAGAGCAAATGTATCACTAGTGTATCACTAATATAGAGCAAATGTATCACTAGTGTATCACTAATATAGAGCAAATGCACCACTAGTGTATCACTAATGTAGAGCAAATTTATCACTAGTGTAGAGCAAATGTATCACTAATGTAGAGCAATTGTATCACTAGTGTAGAGCAAATGTAGAGCAATTGTATCACTAGTGTAGAGCAAATGTATCACTAGTGTATCACTAATGTAGAGCAAATGTATCACTAGTGTATCACTAATGTAGAGCAAATGTATCACTAGTGTATCACTAATATAGAGCAAATGTATCACTAGTGTATCAACAATGTAGAGCAAATGTATCACTAGTGTAGAGCAAATGTATCACTAGTGTATCACTAATGTAGAGCAAATGTATCACTAGTGTATCATTAATGTAGAGCAAATGTATCACTAGTGTATCACTAATGTAGAGCAAATGTATCACTAATATAGATCAAATGTATCACTAGTGTATCACTAATGTAGAGCAAATGTAGAGCAATTGTATCACTAGTGTATCACTAATGTAGAGCAAATGTATCACTAGTGTATTACTAATGTAGAACAAATGTATCACTAATATAGAGCAAATGTATCACTAGTGTATCACCAATGTAGAGCAAATGTATCACTAGTGTATCACCAATATAGAGCAAATGTATCACTAGTGTATCACTATTGTAGAGCAAATGTATCACTAGTGTATCACTATTGTAGAGCAAATGTATCACTAGTGTATCACTAATATAGAGCAAATGTATCACTAGTGTATCACTAATATAGAGCAAATGCACCACTAGTGTATCACTAATGTAGAGCAAATTTATCACTAGTGTAGAGCAAATGTATCACTAATGTAGAGCAATTGTATCACTAGTGTAGAGCAAATGTAGAGCAATTGTATCACTAGTGTAGAGCAAATGTATCACTAGTGTATTACTAATGTAGAACAAATGTATCACTCATGTGGAGCAAATGTATAACTAGTGTATCACTAGTGTAGAGCAAATGCATCACTAGTGTATCACTAATGTAGAGCAAATGTATCACTAGTATAGAGGGAGTGTATCACTAGTGTGAGGCAGTGACCAGTGTCACGGGTAGGGGTTGCTGTGTGTTCTCCCCAGGATGCGGTCAGAGGCGTATTGAGGCCATGAGAGTGCATTGCAGTCACAGGCGTTGCTGTGATTGCAATGCAGACTAAAAATAAGTGTTAGTCTCGTTCATGTTAGTATCCAAGGCAGAGTTGGGATAACCTGCTCTGGGGTTTTTGTATTTTCAAATAGACTGCAGGATGGTAGTCGTGCAGTCCGTTTCATTCCAGGTCGAGTTTTCCAAGTGTCTGAAGGCCACAGATCCCAGTTAAAATCCCTGCAGTAAAAGGTTTGGGTGTGACAGAGTCAGTATCAGTCTGGCTCTGCAGAGCTCCTGTGTGAGGCAACACAGGCAAGCGGAGCCAAGCAGCCAGGGGAGCTGAGACGCCTGGCACCCACAGCTTACACAGTGGTGCAGTTGCCCACGGTAACTGGTCAGAGGAGGACTGGAATGTTTAGTGACTGTAAACTAAAGGATATTGTGTACTGTGTAAACATGACGGTGCAGTCACCCACGGCAACAAGTCAGCAGTGGACTGGCGTTTTTAGTGACTGCAATCCAGAGGATATGGGTACCGGATACCGGGTACTATGTAGTGCTGTGAATTGGACATTATTGGTGTATACTGGTGTGAATTGGTTGTTAATGCTGTGAAGTAAGTGCATTAAAGAGACTTTGATTTGGAATTCTGTTGAGTCACTGCCTCATCACTGCATAAGTGTGCTACCACTGCACTACACTAGTGTAGAGGGCGTGCATCACTAGTATAGAAGGAGTGTATCACTAGTTACATTCATTTGAAGTTATAATAAACTTTTTTTTATTTCAGTTATCATTGAGAAGGACCTGTCATCAGATTTTCCTGTACAATCTGCATCACAGACCTGATAAGGCTTACTTATCTATGTCCACTTATCCATTCCTGTGAAAATCCATGTCAGAAAAGCTGCATAATCCTGATAGTACAATCGACATTGTGAGTTCAGCTAAAGGCTGGGAGCCCTTGTCTCCAGTGTATTCTGCCTTTGCTCACATTGCCTGACTGACAGCTTGTTCTGGACAGTGTGAGATTTCAGCAACAGCAAGGAGAATGGGCACTGAAGAGCTGTCAATCAGGCTGGGTGGGTGGAGATTCAGCATCAGCAGAGGCGAGGGACACGGGTGTTTGTATTGTAAAATCTGGTGACAGTTCCAGCCTGGCTATTCCCCTAACTGCAGTTTTGTCTCCTGATCCGGACCCTCTGTTTCTTTAGTTACTGACCCGGCTAGTCTGACTTTCCTTGTCTCAGGTTTGCTCATCCAGCCACCTTGTGAACGCACACCGAGTAATCCTGTTGTACGTCCAGATCCCCGTGTAGGGCTAAAAGGTTCTTCCCACATTCACATTATTTTTTACTAAGCACAGTAACTGCAGACTTGATAATATACAGACTGAACCCAGCACAAAGATTCTTTCTTGTAATAACTGTGTTTGTTACCTGCGGCTGAAAGAACAGTGATGTCAAATGGCAAATGCCACTTTATTGATGCATATGGCAGAGGATTTTCTTCTTTCATATGCAACAACAGAGCATCATTTTCAGGTTCAAATCACTGATCCCTCAGCAGCAGCTCAAATCATCCTAGCCCCCTATATACAGCCCCATCCTGCAGTATATCACTTTTCTCAGTCCCCTTTATACAGCCCCATCCTGCAGTATATCCTCTCTGCCCCTATACACAGCCCTTTCCTTCAGTATATAATACTTCTCAGACCCCTGTATACAGTGCCTTTTCTGCACTACATTTCTCCTACCCACTGCAGCCTAAGGCTACTTTCACACTAACGTTGTTTGGCGTACGTCGCCATGTGTCGTTTTGGAGAAAAAACGCACCCTGCAAATGTGCCCGCAGGATGCGTTTTTTCTCCATAGACTTGCATTAGCGACGCATTGCGACGTATGGCCAAACGTCGCATCCGTCATGCGACGGATGCGTCGTGTTTTGGCGGACCCTCGTCACAAAAAAAACGTTACATGCAACGTTTTTTGTGCATCGAGTCCGCCATTTTCGACCGCGCATGCGCGGCCGAAACTCCACCCCTTCCTCCCCGGACATTACAATGGGGCAGCGGATGCGTTGAAAAACTGCATCCGCTTCCCCCGTTGTTCATTTCTTTCACAACGTGCGTCGGTACGTCGGGCCGACGCTAGTGTGAAAGTAGCCTAAGTCTTGTACCTACAAGCCAAAATCATCCCCCCTGCTCCACCGTGCTGGACAGTGGGTATGGGGAGTTTGGACTGACATGCTGTTTGGTTTTCACCAGTGGTTCCTCAGGGCATTATGGGGAAACATCTCCACTTTCGTCCAAAAGACATTGTTCCAGAAGTCTCGTAGTTTGCTGAAATGCAATCCTTCCACACAATCTACACTTGTTCAGCCTTTTTCTGCTTGTACTGTCAACAACACCAACATTTAACAAGTTAACTGAAGCCTTTAGAGTCTGAGCTCTAGCTCTTGGGCTTTTCTCATTTTCTCTGAGTAGTACTCGGTCTGACTTTGGGGAGAGTTTTGGGGACCATCCACCGCTAGGAAGATTGCCAGCTGTATTGAATGATTTCTGCTTATGAGTAATCCTTCTCACCTTAGAATGATGATCTCCGCATTGTTTGGAAATGACACTACAAGCTCTAACAGATTGATGGGCAGCACTCATTTCTCTAAGATCATTGTTGATGTACTTGCTCCTCGCCTGGTTGATCCAGACCAGCAAATTGGCAAATCTTCTGCTTTTATCGCGGTGGTCAGATTTGCTGATGAGCAGTTAATCACGGGCGTACCCTCTCAGCTCTCACGCCAGCAGTCGCGGTGGACTTGTCACACATGGCTTCAGCATTATGCTTCAGTGTTTGGTAAATAAATAATGACACAATGTAACTTGTGTTGTTCATCTGAGGTTGTAGTTACCTCGTCTAATAACCTTCTAAGGACCAGATAGTTATTTTTTTTATTATGTCTCAATACATAAAATCATAACCCCTCATGACTCTGATATATAGGCGACATTTTATAACCTGTCCTGTAATAACCAGGGGTTGTATCATGGTTGTGGCTCCCCTGTACATTTATACATAGTGCTTCTGCTAATATTTCACTTCTCTGACCGGTATCTGAGAGCGGCTACATAGAGTGCTTCTAGAATATTCATGGAGGCACAGAGTATTTCAGGAGAGAAGTGAGCTGATCTTATGGCATGGAACGAGCACAATCCACAGCAGCACAGAGTATGTCAGGAAAGCAATGTGCTGACCTTCTCAGAGGTCTGACAATTACCGACGGGCAGTGACCAGCAGCACAGAGTACTTCAGAGGATGAGTCTCTCGGCTTTGCTCGCTGTACCGGCCCTGGACTCGATTGGTCACATTACACCGGCCGTTTGGTGATCGGTCGCTCCGGGTCCTGTGTCTGGTGGTGCTGATATAACTCTCAATTTCTATAATACCCCACTATGGGCACAGCGGATCACGTAGGAGATCTGGACGACGGATGACGTGGGAGATCTGGACGGTGGATCACGTGGGAGACCTGGACGGTGGATCACATGGGAGACGGGCCACAGCTGCTTTATTCTCCAGGCAGAAAAGGCAGCAATGAATTGTCCTTTGTGCGGCGGTTGTGGGTGACGATGCGTGGACGTGATTCATGAGTGATAATTGGCCATTTATGTCATTAATGTGACGGAGGCGAAGGGAAATGGTGAAAATATTGTAATGCAGAGAAACTGTGATCGAAAGAACAATCTGACACTCGGGGTACAGGATAATGACACTGACGCTCGGGGCACAGGATAATGACACTGACACTGGGGGTACAGGATAATGACCCTGACACTGGGGGTACAGGATAATGACACTGACACTGGGGGTACAGGATAATGACACTGACACTGGGGGTACAGGATAATGACACTGACACTGGGGGTACAGGATAATGACACTGACACTGGGGGTACAGGATAATGACACTGACACTGGGGGTACAGGATAATGACACTGGGGGTACAGGATAATGACACTGGGGGTACAGGATAATGACACTGACACTGGGGGTACAGGATAATGACACTGACACTGGGGGTACAGGATAATGACACTGACACTCGGGGTACAGGATAATGACGCTGACACTGGGGGTACAGGATAATGATGCTGACACTCGGGGTACAGGATAATGACGCTGACACTGGGGGTACAGGATAATGACACTGACACTGGGGGTACAGGATAATGACACTGACACTCGGGGTACAGGATAATGACGCTGACACTGGGGGTACAGGATAATGACACTGACACTGGGGGTACAGGATAATGACACTGACACTCGGGGTACAGGATAATGACACTGACACTGGGGGTACAGGATAATGACACTGACACTGGGGGTACAGGATAATGACACTGACACTGGGGGTACAGGATAATGACACTGACACTGGGGGTACAGGATAATGACACTGACACTGGGGGTACAGGATAATGACACTGACACTCGGGGTACAGGATAATGACACTGACACTCGGGGTACAGGATAATGACACTGACACTCGGGGTACAGGATAATGACACTGACACTCGGGGTACAGGATAATGACACTGACACTCGGGGTACAGGATAATGACACTGACACTGGGGGTACAGGATAATGACACTGACACTGGGGGTACAGGATAATGACTGACACTGGGGGTACAGGATAATGACACTGACACTCGGGGTACAGGATAATGACGCTGACACTCGGGGTGCAGGGTAATGGGGGCTGATAGTTGAGGACCCCTTGCCTCATTGCTCGGCCTGTTATCACATTACTCTTCCGTTGTGGCGCTCTCTGGTCGGCCATTGTTACCAGGACATGACAGTTTCTCCGTCGCCTTTTACACAATTTATTTCTGTGTTTTTATATGTAAATTTCTCGTTTTTTCCTCTGTGTCTTGTGAGTCGCTGATTGTCACCCGCAGAATATTCGCCTCTGTGTCTCCGGGCCGCAGCGTCCCCCATTGTGTAGCCGGACATAGTGGGGGGATGATGGGGTTTCGGAGACGTAAATCTGTTTTTCATTCCTTTATGTGAGTTCTGAGACGTCGCCATCAATCAGGTGACATAAAAGTGACTTATTGGGAAGGTTTGCAGCTACTGTGGCCCCCAACCAGTGTTCCCAGCCTGCCCCAGCCATGAACCTGATGATCGGGGGGTCTCTGAGGCTGAGGAGGAGACTTGGGGTATCTGGGCTCTTCTGCCAGACGAGGGGGCGCAGCGCAGTGTTACATTGTTACAAATGTGTAAATATGGAGCAGCTCGTCCTGGAGTTCTGGTCACTTCTGTTTCGGGGGACGCTGCGTCCCGACCAGTGTGGGGGATGTCACCCCCCGAGAGGATGCGGTGCAGAGTTTATGGAATGAGTCTGCCCAGAAATATAGATGGAGGATAGCCCCCCGAGCTCCTCTGCCTGTAGGATTGCCACTAACCAGGACAGATTTATGGAAATATACCCCAGAGTGGGCGATTCTGGGGGGACTCGAGGATTAATCCTAAATTGTAGGACCCATTCTGCCAGTTCACACCCATTTAATGTAAATCTGCACAATTGGCGGGGGATTAGTTACTGATGCCAGGGTCGGAGGGATTTGTGTTATCCGAAGCTGAGGACCATGATGGCGACCACTGGTGGTATATTCAGCCCAGACAGAAGGTCCAAAGACTGCAAAGGGTTAAACCGTGGTGAAAATAAATGGATATTAATACGTTGTGGGGGTAAAAATTGAAAGGTTGCAAAACTCATCAACGCCGGGTAACACCTGGTGACAGACAGGAGGCGCTATATATACGGTGTGTGTGTGTATACATATATGTGGACATATTAACACGCATACATATGGACAGTATTCATGCCCAGGAACTTTTTCCACATTTTTTTCACATTACACCCACACACATAAATGTTGGAATAACAGATTTATATTTTTTAAATATTTAGAAACTCTGTATCATTTCCTTAACACATCACTAATTCTTACTATTTTGTGTTGGTATCACAAAAAAATCCCAATAAAACACATTCAAACTTGTAGGTGTAACGTGAAAAAATGTATCCTTTTCCATTAATGTCCATGGGGGACGGCCTGGGGCAGTGATTGATGACATGCGCTGCGCGACCGCTGAGGTCTTTGATGTCTTCCTCTGCGCAGGTGCTGCGCGCAGTAAATCATGAGCGGTCAGTGCAGCGTACAGGAACCTTCCCAGGACCGCGGGGTTCATTTCCTGAGGCCTCGTCGCCCGCAGTGACCCCGCGTCTTGTCTTCATTGCCGCCATCTTCCACACGTGGCCTGAGGTTCTGGTTTCACAATGACAAATGGTTTCCCTCTGTTTAAATATTTGGAAACCCGATGCAGGAGCTGAGGGTCTCCGGCACTTTCCTTAAGTCTTAAGGCGCAGATGTCAAGGTTGACTGCAAAACACACAGTGGCGTGACATAGGCGACGCTTGTGTCCTGTCTGTGAAGCGTGGAGACACCATGACCATAAGACACAGGGGCGGACACGTCACTGGTGCAACCTGTGCGGCCACATAGGGGTCCTAGAGGTCAGGGGGCAACAGCCAGCTCCAAAGCAGGCAGAATTGTGCATTATATGTGATATGTAGGGCCCGTATACTGTTCCTGGCCCTTACTCGGGGGCCCATCCAGGAATGTCCCCAATAACCGCTGCGAAAGCTTCCTTGGTGCCGGCTTTTTTACACTCGACCCTTTTTGGCTCAGGAAATCCCCAATTTGCTGGGAATTCTTCCAAAAAGTGGCGCAGTCCTGGGAAATGCAGGAGTATTGGCAAGTACAACGTCCAGTATTGGCAAGTACAACCTCCGGTATTGGCAAGTACATCCTCTGGTATTGGCAAGTACAACCTCCAGTATTGGCAACTACAACCTCCAGTATTGGCAAGTACAACCTCCAGAATTGGCAAGTACAACCTCCGGTATTGGCAACTACAACCTCCGGTATTGGCAACTACAACCTCCGGTATTGGCAACTACAACCTCCGGTATTGGCAAGTACAACCTCCAGTATTGGCAACTACAACCTCCGGTATTGGCAAGTACAACCTCCGGTATTGGCAAGTACAACCTCCGGTATTGGCAACTACAACCTCCGGTATTGGCAACTACAACCTCCGGTATTGGCAAGTACAACCTCCGGTATTGGCAAGTACAACCTCCGGTATTGGCAACTACAACCTCCGGTATTGGCAACTACAACCTCCAGTATTGGCAACTACAACCTGCAGTATTGGCAACTACAACCTCCGGTATTGGCAAGTACAACCTCCAGTATTGGCAACTACAACCTCCCGTGTTGGCAACTACAACCTCCAGTATTGGCAAGTACATCCTCCAGTATTGGCAACTACAACCTGCAGTATTGGCAACTACAACCTCCGGTATTGGCAAGTACAACCTCCGGTATTGGCAAGTACAACCTCCGGTATTGGCAAGTACAACCTCCAGTATTGGCAAGTACAACCTCCGGTATTGGCAAGTACAACCTCCGGTATTGGCAAGTACAACCTCCGGTATTGGCAAGTACAACCTCCGGTATTGGCAAGTACAACCTCCAGTATTGTCAACTACAACCTCTGGTATTGGCAACTACAACCTCCGGTATTGGCAAGTACAACCTCCAGTACGGGCAACTACAACCTCCAGTATTGGCAAGTACAACCTCCAGTATTGTCAACTACAACCTCTGGTATTGGCAACTACAACCTCCGGTATTGGCAAGTACAACCTCCAGTATTGGTATCCATGTTGGCCCGTCTCTCAAAAAAGTTGAAGCCCCATGATTTTCTTATCACAGTGTGATCATCTTCCCCAGGGGCCAACACAGACAGAAGACACCCCTTTGCAATAATCGGATACACCCTTTTATCGGGCTCCCCGACCTCTCGGGCCCCTGCACTGTTCCACAGGTTGCACCAACAGTATGTCATCCCCTGGTCTTCTTCCCATCCCAGAGTGGCTGATAATAGGGAACAATAGATGTTCCCTATCATCCTATTATTAACCCTCTCAGCAAATATTGGAGAGGTAGCACATCAGTATCCCTATGGAAGAACTTTCTGGGGTTCACCACCTGCAGGTCTAGATGAGAACAGGTCTGGTTACAGGACTCAGCCCCCCATAGGACAGCGATGTCACTGAGACCATACTAGACAATGTCTTATTATCCCTGAAATAGAAGAATTCCAGCCGGGCATCACATGGGCTGATGAGAAGGGTCAGGAGCTGCTGGATCATGGCCGCCGGTCACCTGCCCTGTGTTCTCCACAACCAAAGCTAATGGATCTTGTCACCAGCAAAAAAACAGAAGGGTCCTAGAGACGTCAGTGCTTCCACGGGACCCTCTGTGGGCATCATACAAGGGGCCGCAGTCAGGGGCCATCCAGGTCCACACATATGGTGGATGGGCCCCCGGGACATAAGGCCATGAGCAGGTTACAGACTGCAGGGGTTCATGGTGGTCCCCCCAGCACTGACGGGGCTGCGGCTCTGGACCTTCACCACCCGGGATTATTACACAGAACATTATCTGTGATATGTGGAGTCTGAGGAGCCGCCATTATATTCAGGACCCCTATATAAGAGCCGGCTGGAAAGGAAAGGGTTACAGGAATCGCCGCACTGCAGTCTGGGGGAATATTCACATTGTGCTGAAGTATCTAATTACCATGTGTGATACTGACTGCTGAGCTGTGTATCTAATCTTATCCTGTGTGATACTGACTGCTGAGCCGTGTATCTAATCCTCTCCTGTGTGATACTGTCTGCTGAGCTGTGTATCTAATCCTCTCCTGTGTGATACTGACTGCTGAGCTCTGTATCTAATCCTATCCTGTGTGATACTGTCTGCTGAGCTGTGTATCTAATCCTCTCCTGTGTGATACTGACTGCTGAGCTGTGTATCTAATCTTATCCTGTGTGATACTGACTGCTGAGCTCTGTATCTAATCCTCTACTGTGTGATACTGTCTGCTGAGCTGTGTATCTAATCCTCTCCTGTGTGATACTGACTGCTGAGCCGTGTATCTAATCCTCTCCTGTGTGATACTGACTGCTGAGCCGTGTATCTAATCCTCTCCTGTGTGATACTGACTGCTGAGCCGTGTATCTAATCCTCTCCTGTGTGATACTGACTGCTGAGCCGTGTATCTAATCCTCTCCTGTGTGATACTGACTGCTGAGCTCTGTATCTAATCCTCTCCTGTGTGATACTGACTGCTGAGCTCTGTATCTAATCCTCTCCTGTGTGATACTGACTGCTGAGCTCTGTATCTAATCCTCTCCTGTGTGATACTGACTGCTGAGCCATGTATCTAATCCTCTCCTGTGTGATACTGACTGCTGAGCCGTGTATCTAATCCTCTCCTGTGTGATACTGACTGCTGAGCCGTGTATCTAATCCTCTCCTGTGTGATACTGACTGCTGAGCCGTGTATCTAATCCTCTCCTGTGTGATACTGACTGCTGAGCCGTGTATCTAATCCTCTCCTGTGTGATACTGACTGCTGAGCCGTGTATCTAATCCTCTCCTGTGTGATACTGACTGCTGAGCCGTGTATCTAATCTTATCCTGTGTGATACTGACTGCTAAGCTCTGTATCTAATCTTATCCTGTGTGATACTGACTGCTGAGCTGTGTATCTAATCCTCTCCTGTGTGATACTGACTGCTGAGCCGTGTATCTAATCCTCTCCTGTGTGATACTGACTGCTGAGCCGTGTATCTAATCCTCTCCTGTGTGATACTGACTGCTGAGCCGTGTATCTAATCCTCTCCTGTGTGATACTGTCTGCTGAGCCGTGTATCTAATCCTATCCTGTGTGATACTGACTGCTGAGCTCTGTATCTAATCCTATCCTGTGTGATACTGACTGCTGAGCCGTGTATCTAATCCTCTACTGTGTGATACTGTCTGCTGAGCTGTATCTAATCCTCTCCTGTGTGATACTGACTGCTGAGCCGTGTATCTAATCCTCTCCTGTGTGATACTGACTGCTGAGCCGTGTATCTAATCCTCTCCTGTGTGATACTGTCTGCTGAGCTGTATCTAATCCTCTCCTGTGTGATACTGACTGCTGAGCCGTGTATCTAATCCTCTCCTGTGTGATACTGTCTGCTGAGCCGTGTATCTAATCCTATCCTGTGTGATACTGACTCCTGAGCTCTGTATCTAATCCTATCCTGTGATACTGACTGCTGAGCCGTGTATCTAATCCTCTACTGTGTGATACTGTCTGCTGAGCCATGTATCTAATCCTCTCCTGTGTGATACTGACTGCTGAGCCGTGTATCTAATCCTCTCCTGTGTGATACTGACTGCTGAGCCGTGTATCTAATCTTATCCTGTGTGATACTGACTGCTGAGCTCTGTATCTAATCCTCTACTGTGTGATACTGTCTGCTGAGCTGTGTATCTAATCCTCTCCTGTGTGATACTGACTGCTGAGCCGTGTATCTAATCCTCTCCTGTGTGATACTGACTGCTGAGCCGTGTATCTAATCCTCTCCTGTGTGATACTGACTGCTGAGCCGTGTATCTAATCTTATCCTGTGTGATACTGACTGCTAAGCTCTGTATCTAATCTTATCCTGTGTGATACTGACTGCTGAGCTGTGTATCTAATCCCATCCTGTGTGATACTGACTGCTGAGCCGTGTATCTAATCCTCTCCTGTGTGATACTGACTGCTGAGCCGTGTATCTAATCCTCTCCTGTGTGATACTGACTGCTGAGCCGTGTATCTAATCCTCTCCTGTGTGATACTGACTGCTGAGCCGTGTATCTAATCCTCTCCTGTGTGATACTGACTGCTGAGCCGTGTATCTAATCTTATCCTGTGTGATACTGACTGCTAAGCTCTGTATCTAATCTTATCCTGTGTGATACTGACTGCTGAGCTGTGTATCTAATCCTCTCCTGTGTGATACTGACTGCTGAGCCGTGTATCTAATCCTCTCCTGTGTGATACTGACTGCTGAGCCGTGTATCTAATCCTCTCCTGTGTGATACTGACTGCTGAGCCGTGTATCTAATCCTCTCCTGTGTGATACTGACTGCTGAGCCGTGTATCTAATCCTCTCCTGTGTGATACTGACTGCTGAGCCGTGTATCTAATCCTCTCCTGTGTGATACTGTCTGCTGAGCCGTGTATCTAATCCTATCCTGTGTGATACTGACTGCTGAGCTCTGTATCTAATCCTATCCTGTGTGATACTGACTGCTGAGCCGTGTATCTAATCCTCTACTGTGTGATACTGTCTGCTGAGCTGTATCTAATCCTCTCCTGTGTGATACTGACTGCTGAGCCGTGTATCTAATCCTCTCCTGTGTGATACTGACTGCTGAGCCGTGTATCTAATCCTCTCCTGGGTGATACTGTCTGCTGAGCTGTATCTAATCCTCTCCTGTGTGATACTGACTGCTGAGCCGTGTATCTAATCCTCTCCTGTGTGATACTGTCTGCTGAGCCGTGTATCTAATCCTCTCCTGTGTGATACTGACTGCTGAGCCGTGTATCTAATCTTATCCTGTGTGATACTGACTGCTAAGCTCTGTATCTAATCTTATCCTGTGTGATACTGACTGCTGAGCCGTGTATCTAATCCTCTCCTGTGTGATACTGACTGCTGAGCTCTGTATCTAATCCTCTCCTGTGTGATACTGACTGCTGAGCTCTGTATCTAATCCTCTCCTGTGTGATACTGACTGCTGAGCCATGTATCTAATCCTCTCCTGTGTGATACTGACTGCTGAGCCGTGTATCTAATCCTCTCCTGTGTGATACTGACTGCTGAGCCGTGTATCTAATCCTCTCCTGTGTGATACTGACTGCTGAGCCGTGTATCTAATCCTCTCCTGTGTGATACTGACTGCTGAGCCGTGTATCTAATCCTCTCCTGTGTGATACTGACTGCTGAGCCGTGTATCTAATCCTCTCCTGTGTGATACTGACTGCTGAGCCGTGTATCTAATCCTCTCCTGTGTGATACTGACTGCTGAGCCGTGTATCTAATCCTCTCCTGTGTGATACTGTCTGCTGAGCCGTGTATCTAATCCTATCCTGTGTGATACTGACTGCTGAGCTCTGTATCTAATCCTATCCTGTGTGATACTGACTGCTGAGCCGTGTATCTAATCCTCTACTGTGTGATACTGTCTGCTGAGCTGTATCTAATCCTCTCCTGTGTGATACTGACTGCTGAGCCGTGTATCTAATCCTCTCCTGTGTGATACTGACTGCTGAGCCGTGTATCTAATCCTCTCCTGTGTGATACTGTCTGCTGAGCTGTATCTAATCCTCTCCTGTGTGATACTGACTGCTGAGCCGTGTATCTAATCCTCTCCTGTGTGATACTGACTGCTGAGCCGTGTATCTAATCCTCTCCTGTGTGATACTGACTGCTGAGCCGTGTATCTAATCCTCTCCTGTGTGATACTGTCTGCTGAGCCGTGTATCTAATCCTATCCTGTGTGATACTGACTGCTGAGCTCTGTATCTAATCCTATCCTGTGTGATACTGACTGCTGAGCCGTGTATCTAATCCTCTACTGTGTGATACTGTCTGCTGAGCTGTATCTAATCCTCTCCTGTGTGATACTGACTGCTGAGCCGTGTATCTAATCCTCTCCTGTGTGATACTGACTGCTGAGCCGTGTATCTAATCCTCTCCTGTGTGATACTGTCTGCTGAGCCGTGTATCTAATCCTATCCTGTGTGATACTGACTCCTGAGCTCTGTATCTAATCCTATCCTGTGATACTGACTGCTGAGCCGTGTATCTAATCCTCTACTGTGTGATACTGTCTGCTGAGCCATGTATCTAATCCTCTCCTGTGTGATACTGACTGCTGAGCCGTGTATCTAATCTTATCCTGTGTGATACTGTCTGCTGAGCCGTGTATCTAATCCTCTCCTGTGTGATACTGTCTGCTGAGCTCTGTATCTAATCCTCTCCTGTGTGATACTGTCTGCTGAGCCGTGTATCTAATCCTCTCCTGTGTGATACTGACTGCTGAGCCGTGTATCTAATCTTATCCTGTGTGATACTGTCTGCTGAGCCGTGTATCTAATCCTCTCCTGTGTGATACTGACTGCTGAGCTCTGTATCTAATCCTCTCCTGTGTGATACTGTCTGCGGAGCTGTGTATCTAATCCTTTCCTGTGTGATACTGTCTGCTGAGCTGTGTATCTAATCCTTTCCTGTGTGATACTGTCTGCGGAGCTGTGTATCTAATCCTTTCCTGTGTGATACTGACTGCTGAGCCGTGTATCTAATCCTCTCCTGTGTGATACTGCCTGCTCGGCCGTGTATCTAATCCTATCCTTTATGATACTGTCTGCTGAGCTGTGTATCTAATCTCCTGTGTGATACTGTCTGCTGGGCTGTGTATCTAATCCCATTCTGTGTGATACTGTCTGCTGAGCTGTGTATCTAATCTCATCCTGTGTAATACTGTTTGCTGAGCCGTGTATCTAATCCTCTCCTGTGTGGTACTCTCTGCTGAGCCGTGTATCTAATCCTCTCCTGTGTGGTAATCTCTGCTGAGCTATGTATCTAATCCTCTCCTGTGTGGTACTCTCTGCTGAGCTATGTATCTAATCCTCTCCTGTGTGGTACTCTCTGCTGAGCTTCTGTATCTCAGCTGAAGCTGAGCCATATCACGCAGGCTTCCTCTGGGGTTCGGGGCGATCAGTCGCTTTTGCACCTGATGTTTCGCGGTTTTCCGGTTGCGGTGATAAATCCGAAGCTCAGGACAGATGTAAACATTAGATATTGCTTGGCTACAGTGTGGATACAATGTATCTGAGGCCCAGATGGGTAATTGCTGCTGAGGTGATAAATCAGGACATTAATTCCTCTATAATATTCTCCCGCGAGCCCCATAAATCGCGTCCCCCCATATGGCTTTCGGCCCAGCAGCCTAGAACAACATCATGTATGGGGGGCACAATCACAGAGCTACAAGTATGGGGGGCACAGTCACAGAGCTACAAGTATGGGGGGCACAGTCACAGAGCTACAAGTATGGGGGGCACAGTCACAGAGCTACAAGTATGGGGGGCACAGTCACAGAGCTACAAGTATGGGGGGCACAGTCACAGAGCTACAAGTATGGGGGGCACAGTCACAGAGCTACAAGTATGGGGGGCACAGTCACAGAGCTACAAGTATGGGGGGCACAGTCACAGAGCTACAAGTATGGGGGGCACAGTCACAGAGCTACAAGTATGGGGGGCACAGTCACAGAGCTACAAGTATGGGGGGAACAGTCACAGAGCTACAAGTATGGGGGGCACAGTCACAGAGCTACAAGTATGGGGGGCACAGTCAGAGAGCTACATGTATGGGGGGCACAGTCACATAGCTACAAGTATGGGGGCACAGTCACATAGCTACAAGTATGGTGGCACAGTCAGAGAGCTACAAATATGGGGGGCACAGTCACAGAGCTACATGTATGGGGGGCACAGTCACAGAGCTACATGTATGGGGGGCACAGTCAGAGAGCTACAAGTATGGGGGCACAGTCAGAGAGCCACATGTATGGGGGGCACAGTCACAGAGCTACAATTATGGGGGGCACAGTCAGGGCTACAAGTATGGGGGGCACAGTCAGAGAGCTACATGTATGGGGGGCACAGTCACAGAGCTACAAGTATGGGGGGCACAGTCACATAGCTACAAGTATGGGGGGCACAGTCACAGAGCTACAAGTATGGGGGGCACAGTCACAGAGCTACAAGTATGGG
This sequence comes from Ranitomeya imitator, assembly GCF_032444005.1. NCBI lineage: Eukaryota > Metazoa > Chordata > Amphibia > Anura > Dendrobatidae > Ranitomeya > Ranitomeya imitator. The sequence continues at coordinate 13,328,721 of NC_091286.1, forward strand.
GGGCACAGTCACAGAGCTACAAGTATGGGGGGCACAGTCACAGAGCTACAAGTATGGGGGGCACAGTCACAGAGCTACAAGTATGGGGGCCACAGTCACAGGGCTACAAGTATGGAGGGCACAGTCAGAGAGCTACATGTATGTGGGGCACAGTCACATAGCTACAAGTATGGGGGGCACAGTCACAGAGCTACATGTATGGGGGGCACAGTCACAGAGCTACATGTATGGGGGGCACAGTCACATAGCTACAAGTATGGGTGGCACAGTCAGAGCTACAAATATGGGGGGCACAGTCACAGAGCTACATGTATGGGGGGCACAGTCAGAGCTACATGTATGGGGGGCACAGTCAGAGAGCTACAAGTATGGGGGCACAGTCAGAGAGCTACATGTGTGGGGGGCACAGTCACAGAGCTACAAGTATGGGGGGCACAGTCACAGGGCTACAAGTATGGGGGGCACAGTCACATAGCTACAAGTATGGGGGGCACGGTCACAGAGCTACATATATGGGGGGCACAGTCACAGAGCTACAAGTATGGGGGGCACAGTCACAGAGCTGTATGTACAGGGGCACAGTCACAGAGCTGTATGTACGGGGGGCACAGTCACAGAGCTGTATGTACAGGGGCACAGTCACAGAGCTGTATGTACGGGGGGCACAGTCACAGAGCTGTATGTACAGGGGCACAGTCACAGAGCTGTATGTACGGGGGGCACAGTCACAGAGCTGTATGTACGGGGGCACAGTCACAGAGCTGTATGTACAGGGGCACAGTCACAGAGCTGTATGTACGGGGGGCACAGTCACAGAGCTGTATGTATGGGGGGCACAGTCACAGAGCTGTATGTACGGGGGGCACAGTCACAGAGCTGTATGTACGGGGGGCACAGTCACAGAGCTGTATGTACAGGGGCACAGTCACAGAGCTGTATGTACGGGGGGCACAGTCACAGAGCTGTATGTACGGGGGGCACAGTCACAGAGCTGTATGTACAGGGGCACAGTCACAGAGCTGTATGTACGGGGGGCACAGTCACAGAGCTGTATGTACAGGGGGCACAGTCACAGAGCTGTATGTACGGGGGGCACAGTCACAGAGCTGTATGTACAGGGGCACAGTCACAGAGCTGTATGTACGGGGGGCACAGTCACAGAGCTGTATGTACAGGGGCACAGTCACAGAGCTGTATGTACGGGGGGCACAGTCACAGAGCTGTATGTACGGGGGCACAGTCACAGAGCTGTATGTACAGGGGCACAGTCACAGAGCTGTATGTACGGGGGGCACAGTCACAGAGCTGTATGTATGGGGGGCACAGTCACAGAGCTGTATGTACGGGGGGCACAGTCACAGAGCTGTATGTATGGGGGGCACAGTCACAGAGCTGTATGTACGGGGGGCACAGTCACAGAGCTGTATGTACGGGGGGCACAGTCACAGAGCTGTATGTACGGGGGGCACAGTCACAGAGCTGTATGTACGGGGGGCACAGTCACAGAGCTGTATGTACAGGGGCACAGTCACAGAGCTGTATGTACGGGGGGCACAGTCACAGAGCTGTATGTACAGGGGCACAGTCACAGAGCTGTATGTACAGGGGCACAGTCACAGAGCTGTATGTAAGGGGGGCACAGTCACAGAGCTGTATGTACAGGGGCACAGTCACAGAGCTGTATGTACGGGGGGCACAGTCACAGAGCTGTATGTACGGGGGGCACAGTCACAGAGCTGTATGTAAGGGGGGCACAGTCACAGAGCTGTATGTACAGGGGCACAGTCACAGAGCTGTATGTACAGGGGCACAGTCACAGAGCTGTATGTACAGGGGCACAGTCACAGAGCTGTATGTACAGGGGCACAGTCACAGAGCTGTATGTACGGGGGGCACAGTCACAGAGCTGTATGTACGGGGGGCACAGTCACAGAGCTGTATGTACGGGGGGCACAGTCACAGAGCTGTATGTACAGGGGCACAGTCACAGAGCTGTATGTACGGGGGGCACAGTCACAGAGCTGTATGTATGGGGGGCACAGTCACAGAGCTGTATGTACGGGGGGCACAGTCACAGAGCTGTATGTATGGGGGGCACAGTCACAGAGCTGTATGTACGGGGGGCACAGTCACAGAGCTGTATGTACGGGGGGCACAGTCACAGAGCTGTATGTACGGGGGGCACAGTCACAGAGCTGTATGTACGGGGGGCACAGTCACAGAGCTGTATGTACGGGGGGCACAGTCACAGAGCTGTATGTACGGGGGGCACAGTCACAGAGCTGTATGTATGGGGGGCACAGTCACAGAGCTGTATGTACGGGGGGCACAGTCACAGAGCTGTATGTACAGGGGCACAGTCACAGAGCTGTATGTATGGGGGGCACAGTCAGAGTCTGTATGTACAGGGGCACAGTCACAGAGCTGTATGTACGGGGGGCACAGTCACAGAGCTGTATGTATGGGGGGCACAGTCACAGAGCTGTATGTACAGGGGCACAGTCACAGAGCTGTATGTATGGGGGGCACAGTCAGAGTCTGTGCTGTGTGGACAGGGAGTCTCTGGTATAGCAAGTATGGTTTCTCATATCCACATCCATAGCTCCAAAACAGGTGACTGCTGTAGGTTCGAGTTTGTAAGGTGACATCATATATCTCATCCAGTGCGTGTCCCATAGCTGCAGGGAAGTTTGACTTTTACTTATAGAACCCTGGAGGTGACAGAATCTATAAAATACCCCAAATCAGCAGTTGGGAGAACATTGATGAGATTTGCGTAAAAACAAAACAAAACTGGACAATCTGTAATTTCAGGAAATAATCTTTGAATAATTTTTTTTTTTTCCACCTTTAACCACTGTCCCATAGTTGCCATAGACATCAATGCAGCAGCGCCCGCAGGTAAAACTTTGCAACGTTTCAATGACTAATGTGTTGCTACTTTGAAACTGAGCGTCCTGTAGAAATATGAGAATGACTGTGATAATTGCTGGACGGAGTATTATTACTCGTTAATGTTTGGGGGAGATGCGCTTTGTCCCTTTAAGTTCTCCCCAGGTCTAGGCTCAGTGTTTGCTCCTGTGATGTCAGTGATGGAAGCTTTATCTCACGGATACATTTCGTCTTGTATGGAGGATTTCAGCGTTCCTTCACCCCTTCATATCCTGCAGAGTATTTCCCATGAATCGGCCGCTGGTGCGGAGCGAGCGTTATTGAAATGTATGAGCTGAATAAATGATTGTTCTTGGAGGGACGCGTGGTCTTACCTCATGTAAGCGCTGCTGTCATAGGGGAATTACACCGTGCAATTAACCCCTTCAGGCTAGAAGCCTACCGCCGCCATGTCAGGTCATAGGCCTCATCCTGTTTCATGGAAGGTGTCGGTGGCGGCAATGAAAGTCCCACAAGGCTGAAATCTGAAAAGATCCTTTGTTTAGATGTAGATTTCCTTTTACAGAATTTACAGTAGAGAAGAAGTAACAATGTATTTGTTTTTGTTGGAAAGACGTATATAAAAAATGGTTCCATCCACAAAATCTTTGCATTGTCTGTGTGCCACACTAAGCATGGAGAACAGAAAGAGGAGACGAGAACGGTCCGAGGACCTGAGAACCAAAATTGTTGAAAAACATCAACAATCTCGAGGTTACAAGTCGATCTCCAGGGCTGTGGGATGAGATAATGTAATTTTGGATTGTGTGCTGCGGGCCGGATCAGCCGGGTAAGAAATATCTGATGACTCAGTGAGAATAAAGCATCAGTCGCTCAGGACTGAAGGGAAAGGAGACGGGCGAGATCCAGGTGAGGTGAGGTCACTGAGCTCACAGTCTGCACAGAATGCTACAGTTACTTATCCTCAGTTACATGGACGGCCCAATTTGTCATTTGTGTTTTATTTGTATGTTCCTATTATTTTTTGGCGTGTGGTATTCACAGATGCCTTGTCTGCCAAATTCTTTAAAATGGCAAGTGGGACATGACTTTAAGGCAAACAGTTGAATGATCCACTAAATTGTCAGAAAATGTATTTATTTTTAGAGGAGATACAGCTGCCTGTGGATGTGAGTCTCTTCCTTTTGGAGGAGATATAGCTGCCTGTGGATGTGAGTCTCTTCCTTTTGGAGGAGATACAGCTGCCTGTGGATGTGAGTCTCTTCATTTTGGAGGAGATACAGCTGCACGTGGATGTGAGTCTCTTCATTTTGGAGGAGATACAGCTGCCTGTGGATGTGAGTCTCTTCCTTTTGGAGGAGATACAGCTGCCTGTGGATGTGAGTCTCTTCCTTTTGGAGGAGATACAGCTGCCTGTGGATGTGAGTCTCTTCATTTTGGAGGAGATACAGCTGCCTGTGGACGTGAGTCTCTTCCTTTTGGAGGAGATACAGCTGCCTGTGGATGTGAGTCTCTTCCTTTTGGAGGGGATACAGCTGTCTGTGGATGTGAGTCTCTTCCTTTTGGAGGAGATACAGCTGCCTGTGGATGTGAGTCTCTTCCTTTTGGAGGAGATACAGCTGCCTGAGGATGTGAGTCTCTTCCTTTTGGAGGAGATACAGCTGCCTGAGGATGTGAGTCTCTTCCTTTTGGAGGAGATACAGCTGCCTGTGGATGTGAGTCTCTTCCTTTTGGAGGAGATACAGCTGCCTGTGGATGTGAGTCTCTTCCTTATGGAGGAGATACAGTTGTCTGTGGATGTGAGTCTCTTCCTTTTGGAGGAGATACAGCTGCCTGTGGATGTGAGTCTCTTCCTTTTGGAGGAGATACAGCTGCCTGTGGATGTGAGTCTCTTCCTTTTGGAGGAGATACAGCTGCCTGTGGATGTGAGTCTCTTCCTTTTGGAGGAGATACAGCTGCACGTGGATGTGAGTCTCTTCCTTTTGGAGGAGATACAGCTGCCTGTGGATGTGAGTCTCTTCATTTTGGAGGAAATACAGCTGTCTGTGGATGTGAGTCTCTTCCTTATGGAGGAGATACAGCTGCCTGTGGATGTGAGTCTCTTCCTTTTGGAGGAGATACAGCTGCCTGAGGATGTGAGTCTCTTCCTTTTGGAGGAGATACAGCTGCCTGTGGATGTGAGTCTCTTCCTTTTGAAGGGGATACAGCTGCCTGTGGATGTGAGTCTCTTCATTTTGGAGGAGATACAGTTGTCTGTGGATGTGAGTCTCTTCCTTATGGAGGAGATACAGCTGCCTGTGGATGTGAGTCTCTTCATTTTGGAGGAGATATAGCTGCCTGAGGATGTGAGTCTCTTCATTTTGGAGGAGATACAGTTGTCTGTGGATGTGAGTCTCTTCCTTATGGAGGAGATACAGCTGCCTGTGGATGTGAGTCTCTTCCTTTTGGAGGAGATTCAGCTGCCTGAGGATGTGAGTCTCTTCCTTTTGGAGGAGATATAGCTGCCTGTGGATGTGAGTCTCTTCCTTTTGGAGGAGATTCAGCTGCCTGTGGATGTGAGTCTCTTCCTTTTGGAGGAGATACAGCTGCCTGTGGATGTGAGTCTCTTCCTTTTGGAGGAGATACAGCTGCCTGTGGATGTGAGTCTCTTCCTTTTGGAGGAGATTCAGCTGCCTGTGGATGTGAGTCTCTTCCTTTTGGAGGAGATACAGCTGCCTGTGGATGTGAGTCTCTTCCTTTTGGAGGAGATACAGCTGCCTGTGGATGTGAGTCTCTTCCTTATGGAGGAGATACAGCTGCCTGTGGATGTGAGTCTCTTCCTTTTGGAGGAGATTCAGCTGCCTGTGGATGTGAGTCTCTTCCTTTTGGAGGAGATTCAGCTGCCTGTGGATGTGAGTCTCTTCCTTTTGGAGGAGATACAGCTGCCTGTGGATGTGAGTCTCTTCCTTATGGAGGAGATACAGCTGCCTGTGGATGTGAGTCTCTTCCTTTTGGAGGAGATACAGCTGCCTGTGGATGTGAGTCTCTTCCTTTTGGAGGAGATACAGCTGCCTGTGGATGTGAGTCTCTTCCTTTTGGAGGGGATACAGCTGCCTGTGGATGTGAGTCTCTTCCTTTTGGAGGAGATACAGCTGCCTGTGGATGTGAGTCTCTTCCTTATGGAGGAGATTCAGCTGCCTGTGGATGTGAGTCTCTTCCTTTTGGAGGAGATACAGCTGCCTGTGGATGTGAGTCTCTTCCTTTTGGAGGAGATACAGCTGCCTGTGAATGGTTGTGTCTTCCTTTTGGAGGAGATACAGCTGCCTGTGGATGTGAGTCTCTTCCTTTTGGAGGAGATACAGCTGCCTGTGGATGTGAGTCTCTTCCTTTTGGAGGAGATACAGCTGCTTGTGAATGGTTGTGTCTTCCTTTTGGAGGAGATACAGCTGCTTGTGGATGTGAGTCTCTTCCTTTTGGAGGAGATACAGCTGCCTGTGGATGTGAGTCTCTTCCTTTTGGAGGAGATACAGCTGCTTGTGAATGGTTGTGTCTTCCTTTTGGAGGAGATACAGCTGCCTGTGGATGTGAGTCTCTTCCTTTTGGAGGAGATACAGCTGCCTGTGGATGTGAGTCTCTTCCTTTTGGAGGAGATACAGCTGCACGTGGATGTGAGTCTCTTCCTTTTGTAGGAGATACAGCTGCACGTGGATGTGAGTCTCTTCCTTTTGGAGGGGATACAGCTGCCTGTGGATGTGAGTCTCTTCCTTTTGGAGGGGATACAGCTGCCTGTGGATGTGAGTCTCTTCTTGGAGGAGATACAGCTGCCTGTGGATGTGAGTCTCTTCCTTTTGGAGGAGATACAGCTGCCTGTGCATGTGAGTCTCTTCCTTTTGGAGGAGATACAGCTGCCTGTGGATGGTTGTGTCTTCCTTTTGGAGGAGATTCAGCTGCCTGTGGATGTGAGTCTCTTCCTTTTGGAGGAGATACAGCTGCCTGTGAATGGTTGTGTCTTCCTTTTGGAGGAGATTCAGCTGCCTGTGGATGTGAGTCTCTTCCTTTTGGAGGAGATACAGCTGCCTGTGGATGTGAGTCTCTTCCTTATGGAAGAGATACAGCTGCCTGTGGATGTGAGTCTCTTCCTTTTGGAGGAGATACAGCTGCCTGTGGATGTGAGTCTCTTCCTTTTGGAGGAGATACAGCTGCCTGTGGATGTGAGTCTCTTCCTTTTGGAGGAGATACAGCTGCCTGTGAATGGTTGTGTCTTCCTTTTGGAGGAGATACAGCTGCCTGTGGATGTGAGTCTCTTCCTTTTGGAGGAGATACAGCTGCCTGTGGATGTGAGTCTCTTCCTTTTGAAGGGGATACAGTTGTCTGTGGATGTGAGTCTCTTCCTTTTGGAGGAGATACAGCTGCCTGTGGATGTGAGTCTCTTCTTGGAGGAGATACAGCTGCCTGTGGATGTGAGTCTCTTCCTTTTGAAGGGGATACAGTTGTCTGTGGATGTGAGTCTCTTCCTTTTGGAGGAGATACAGCTGCCTGTGGATGTGAGTCTCTTCCTTTTGGAGGAGATACAGCTGTCTGTGGATGTGAGTCTCTTCCTTTTGGAGGAGATACAGCTGCCTGTGGATGTGAGTCTCTTCCTTTTGGAGGAGATACAGCTGCCTGTGGATGTGAGTCTCTTCCTTTTGGAGGAGATACAGCTGCCTGTGGATGTGAGTCTCTTCCTTTTGGAGGAGATACAGCTGCCTGTGGATGTGAGTCTCTTCCTTTTGGAGGAGATACAGCTGCCTGTGGATGTGAGTCTCTTCATATTAGAGGAGATACAGCTGTCTGTGGATCTGAGTCTCTTCCTTTTGGAGGAGATACAGATGCCTGTGGATGGATGTATCTTCTTTTTGGAAGAGTTTTTGCTTTGGCCTAATAGAACAAGCCTCAAGCATCATTGCCTTATAAGCCTCCTCCTTTAAGTGGCACTCTAGCGTCAGCTTCCTTTGTACTGGATAAGATCTAATTTGCATACCTTTTCCCAGGGAGCATTGCCCGGCCTGTATATCACCTTTCCTGTTGGGTGGTCTCCACCATCAGGAGCTGTACCCCCTTCTAAGATAGTAGCCATTGCATCACGAAACAAAGCCGCCTCCGCTCCTCCAGATTGTGTTAGGCCCCTGGTGCAGTGGGAGTTACATTAGTTGCTATATCATTACACGGATAGGTAATCGCATCGTTTATATCGCTTATCGACATGGAATAAATGGCGCTATATAAATGTATAATAATAGTAATTATGGACTTAGATCCATGTGATTCCAGCGATCCCTGGATTCACTGCGCTCTGTGAGTGATTGGTGATGCCTGCCGCAGATGGTTGTGGGCCGCAGATGGTTGTGGGCCGCACGTGGTTGTGGGCCCATTATGCTAAGCAGCCCTTTAAGAGATTGTGTAAATGTCAGACATGAATTCGGAGGCTGTTTACAGAAGGGAGCGAGGAAAATGTCACTGACATCCTCTCATCCCAACAAAGAAGCCGCAATTCTCTGCAGCTCTGGATTTAGCTACAGTTTCTACATCTACATGGAAAAGTTTCGATCTGAAGGTCCAAACGGACTGGAAACGCTGTGGATTCACGGCTGATTGGCGCAGCTAAAATCCACTGTGGAATTTAGCAGCAGGAATGTCGGTGGGAGACACATGGAGACTTTCCTGCCGTGGACTTGTGGTGGAATAATCTGCCACGTGTGAACTTGGCCCTAGGAAAGGTCATCAGTGTTCAGTCATTAAAATATCCCTCCAATTAGTGAAAATCTTTCTTCAGCTAATAATCTCACCGCTGAGGATTTGTTACAGTGTAAGAGCTGGGAGTCCGGACTGCTCATCTCAAGAATCCTTATATAAAGAGACACCAGCAATTAAAAAAAATAATAAATTACCTTACAGGAAAAACGCAAACATGACAAGTGCGATTTAAATATTGTAACAACTGATACGGAAAAAGTCTCTTCACATAAATGCTGATCTGCCGGGAGCGAAGATCACAGGAATGCGAGGAAATGAAGCTACAAGGTTTCCATGTAGTAACAGAGTCCAATTAAGTCAATCGAACTGTCAGAAAATATTCCCAGTGATTAAATCCTGCCGAGCAAGACAGCGCCGAGCCACGAAAGAAGACGCTTCACCTTCCATCCACATATCTCCGAAGAAAGCGCACACTGTGAAAAGAACTAATCATCCACTAATCATTATAGAGGAGCAGTATTATAGTAGTTATATTCCTGTACATAGGGGCAGTATTATAGTAGTTATATTCTTGTACATAGAGGCAGTATTATAGAAGTTATATTCTTGTACATTGGGGCAGTATTATAGTAGTTATATTCTTGTACATTGGGGCAGTATTATAGTAGTTATATTCCTGTACATTGGGGCAGTATTATAGTAGTTATATTCTTGTACATAGGAGCAGTATTATAGTAGTTATATTCTTGTACATAGGGGCAGTATTATAGTAGTTATATTCTTGTACATAGGAGCAGTATTATAGTAGTTATATTCTTGTACATAGGAGCAGTATTATAGTAGTTATATTCTTGTACATAGGAGCAGTATTATAGTAGTTATATTCTTGTACATAGGGGCAGTATTATAGTAGTTATATTCTTGTACATAGGGGCAGTATTATAGTAGTTATATTCTTGTACATAGGGGCAGTATTATAGTAGTTATATTCTTGTACATAGGGGCAGTATTATAGTAGTTATATTCTTGTACATAGGGGCAGTATTATAGTAGTTATATTCTTGTACATAGGGGCAGTATTATAGTAGTTATATTCTTGTACATAGGAGCAGTATTATAGTAGATATATTCTTGTACATAGGGGCAGTATTATAGTAGTTATATTCTTGTACATAGGGGCAGTATTATAGTAGTTATATTCTTGTACATAGTGGCAGTATTATAGTAGTTATATTCTTGTACATAGGAGCAGTATTATAGTAGTTATATTCTTGTACATAGGGGCAGTATTATAGTAGTTATATTCCTGTACATAGGAGCAGTATTATAGTAGTTATATTCCTGTACATAGGAGCAGTATTATAGTAGTTATATTCCTGTACATAGGAGCAGTATTATAGTAGTTATATTCTTGTACATAGGGGCAGTATTATAGTAGTTATATTCCTGTACATAGGAGCAGTATTATAGTAGTTATATTCTTGTACATAGGGGCAGTATTATAGCAGTTATATTCTTATACATATGGCCAGTATTATAGTAGTTATATTCTTGTACATAGGGGCAGTATTATAGTAGTTATATTCTTGTACATAGGAGCAGTATTATAGTAGTTATATTCTTGTACATAGGAGCAGTATTATAGTAGTTATATTCTTGTACATAGGGGCAGTATTATAGTAGTTATTTCTTACATATAGTAGCAGTGTAATAGCCGTTGTGTTATTATTATACTTCGGGGACACTATTATTGTAGGAAGCATTACTGTAGATATTTAGTTTCTTTGTCAGTTACAACAGCTGAATGGCCTCCAGTCTGTGAATAGCTCTGGGCTTTCTGCCAGCTTTTCTGTTACTTTGTATATAATGCTGCTACCTTGTTGCCATTTTGCACTGGACATTTAACTCTTGATGGTACAGTTATCACATCTCAGTATTTTTATTACTTGTCTTCTTGTTGAAGTTGGTAGAAAATTGTATTTTTAACTTGTTTATTTTTCCTGATGTTGGAAGAATCTTCATAGTTTTGATCATTTGCAGCTTTTTCTTGTCCTATTAATAGTCGTGCTTCTTCCTGTTGAGTTCAGCGGTCCTGCAGATTCTCTGCCTCGTTTTATGATAGCGCCGTTATTTTCCGCACATATTGTATGAATTACAGCTGCTGATCTGATGCCACATCAGAGGCGTTATACTGGGACCGCGGGAATCGGGGGACGGTGACTCCACACTGCCCCCTGTGTGTCAGGAGGTGAAGTGCTCGGCGCTCTGGGGCTCCTGATCGCTGCTGTCCTCTCTCATCTGAGATGTTTTGTGTTTGAATTATTGCATAGAAAGTATCACAGAATTACGCTGATCATTGATGTTATTACTGAACCCCGAGCGCCAAATCATTCCTAGCTGAATGTACGAAGAGCTCGGACCGGAGCGATTGATGGCGGCTAATATAAGAACTGACTGATGTCATGTCAGTGAATGTTTGCACCTATAGTATTGGATGGAGACAAGTGATATGAGGGGCCCCAATGATATGTGACTTTTCCTCCAGTTGCCTCCAGAGCTGCGTTCACAATTCTGCCCCATGATGTGGAGCTCTGCTGAGACGTGGTTTCCCGCTGGTATCACACCACTGTGCAGATCAGTCAGCCTTGTGCAATGGAGCTGGGACTGACAGAAGGACTTTGGAGGATCATATGCCGGCTCGGACTGGCCCATAGGGTAACGGGGCAATCCCCCGGTGGGCCCCAGTGCAGATCTGGACTCCCACCGCACTGTATGGGCAGCACTTGGCATAATTCACTTGATTCACTCTGTACAGGCAAAAAAGCAGCATCTCATCATTCATTTACCAAACTACCCAGTTTATTATTATATAGCGATGCAGGTACATTTTTGAACTGAGGGTCGTGTAATGAAATGTGCCCCCTCCCCCAATCTATGTTACTGGTGGGTCCTTGCCACCGCAGTCCGACACTGGTCCTATATAACACCACGATGGAGTATATATGTATGTACGGGCGGTTCTCGCTGGCTGAGGGTCTCACTTGTCTCCGTTATCTGTTTTCCCCGCAGATCATGATCAGCAGATAGCACCGTACATGACGACCATGGCTCTCCGCAAGAGGAGTCGTCACGCCTTGGGTTTCCTCTGCTGCTTTGGGAGCAGCGAACACCCGGAAATTAACCTGAAGGACAATAATCCGCTGCAGTTCCTGGAGTTCTCAGGGCCGATCCCGTCCCCGGAGGAGCTGAACGCCCGCTTCTCCGAGCTGGTGGTAAGTGGCTGAGGTTGTGTCTGGGGACCCGCGGTGAATGTGTGTGGCGCTATGGCAGCTAATGTTCCGCCATTTACACCAAGCTCCAGAGATGTTATTGTTCTAGAACAGGATCCAATCTGCAGCGAGGGGGTCACAGTCCGGCATGGCCGCGCCTCAGTGGGGGCGCAGGTTACTTGCTACAGGAGATGGTGACTGTGGTAAAAGTACACTTGATTTTATCGGCAGCACATGACGATGTGCTGCTGAGAAATGATGATTTAGACTGGCTGAATCGGGAAACACGGCTTCCTTGGACTGTGTAGAGAGGACTTTTCTGGGAATGCCGGTTCCCTAGCGGCCTGTTTATTAAGGCCTCATTCACACATCAGTTTTTCACATTTGTTTTTTTTTTCGCAGATAGCACTTGTCCCTATGACAGTCTATGGAGCTGTTCACATGTCAGATCCTTTCCCCGGAACGGGGAACAATAAGGGACATGTTTTCTGTTTGACATTTGTTTTCCAGCCCTTCCTTTCTCTCCATGGCGTCTCCTCCATGGCGGCTCCTCCGTGGCAGTGCACTCCCTGGTGGCTCCTCCGTGGCTGTGCACTCCCTGGTGGCTCCTCCGTGGCTGTGCACTCCCTGGTGGCTCCTCCGTGGCTGTGCGCTCCCTGGTGGCTCCTCCGTGGCTGTGTGCTCCCTGGCGGCTCCTCCATGGCAGTGTGCTTCCTGGTGGCTCCTCCGTGGCAGTGCCCTCCCTGGTGGCTCCTCCGTGGCTGTGCACTCCCTGGCGGCTCCTCCATGGCAGTGTGCTCCCTGGCGGCTCCTCCGTGGCAGTGCACTCCCTGGTGGCTCCTCCGTGGCAGTGCCCTCCCTGGCGGCTCCTCCATGGCAGTGTGCTTCCTGGTGGATCCTCCGTGGCAGTGCCCTCCCTGGCGGCTCCTCCATGGCAGTGTGCTTCCTGGTGGCTCCTCCGTGGCAGTGCACTCCCTGGCGGCTCCTCCATGGCAGTGCACTCCCTGGTGGCTCCTCCGTTGCAGTGCGCTCCATGGTGGCTCCTCCTTGGCAGTGTGCTCCCTGGTGGCTCCTCCGTGTCAGTGTGCTCCCTTGCGGCTCCTCCGTGGCAGTGCGCTCCCTGGTGGCTCCTCCGTGGTAGGGAACTCCCTGGCGGCTCCTCCATGGCAGTGTGCTCTCTGGTGGCTCCTCCGTGGCAGTGCGCTCCCTGGTGGCTCCTCCGTGGCAGTGCGCTCCCTGGTGGCTCCTCCGTGGCAGAGTGCTCCCTTGCGGCTCCTCCGTGGCAGTGTTGCTTCCTGGTGGCTCCTCCATGGCAGTGCGCTCCCTGGCGGCTTCTCCGTGGAAGTGCACTCCCTGGTGGCTCCTCACTGGCAGTGCGCTCCCTGGCGGCTCCTCCATGGCAGTGCGCTCCCTGGCGGCTTCTCCGTGGCAGTGCGCTCCCTGGTGGCTCCTCATTGGCAGTGCACTCCCTGGCAGCTCCTCCGTGGCAGTGCGCTCTCTGGCGGCTCCTCCGTGGCAGTGCGCTCCAGGGCGGCTCCTCATTGGCAATGTGCTCCCTGGCTGCTCCTCCGTGGCAGTACGCTCCCTGGCGGCTCCTCCGTGGCAGTGCACTCCCTGGCTGCTCCTCCGTGGCAGTGCGCTCCCTGGCGGCTTCTCGTTAGCAGTGCGCTCCCTGGCGGCTCCTCGTTGGCCCTGCACTCCCTGGTGGCTCCTCGTTGGTAGTGCACTCCCTAGCGGCTCCTCGTTGGCCCTGCGGTCCCTGGTGGCTCCTCGTTGGTAGTGCATTCCCTGGCGGCTCCTCGTTGGCCCTGCGCTCCCTGGTGGCTCCTCGTTGGTAGTGCGCTCCCTGGCGGCTCCTCTGTAGCAGTGCACTCCCTGGCTGCTCCTCCGTGGCAGTGCGCTCCCTGGCGGCTTCTCGTTGGCAGTGCGCTCCCTGGTGGCTCCTCGTTGGTAGAGCGCTCCCTGGCGGCTCCTCTGTAGCAGTGCACTCCCTGGCGGCTCCTCCATGGCAGTGCGCTCGGTGCCATCAGTGGATATTCCAGGGGTGGCTGCGGGGACCCCTCCCGTACATTGCTGACATGGCTGATCAATGCAGGGTGACGCTGCTCCTCGGCCCACAGCTGCTTTCAATGATCCCATTAATCTCCTGTTTGCGGTGTAATGGCGCTGAGCGCTGATTAATCACCGTGAGATGTCGTCTGTTGGCTGCAGGGTCCAGGCTGATGTTCGGACATGGCGGTGGCAGTCACCGTTCCCTGCAGAGCTCAGAGGGTCCATTATACTCCCATGTATCAGCAGTGATGACCCCCATCACCCCGCACAATGGGGCCGCTGTATCTGTGCTGCCAGCTTTCCCCGGCCTGGGTTATGGGGCGCCGCGGTAAACATCACATGGTGACGGCTTCAGTAGAAACAACGTGGTGAAGTCAGTGAGCTCTGGGCGACAAAATGACATTATGGATCACAAAGTAGAAAACCGCAATCTGCTCCCAGACGGTATTCACACATGCGGTTGTATCGTGGTTTTATATCAATAGTGAGGTCATCACGCTGCACTGTGAAATCATTGATGACATCATCACATAGCACAGTGACATCACATACAATCGCCCACAGGATCAGCCCCCAGAAGCAGAAATCTCCCGTCCTGACAGTCTGTTACAATGTATCAATGTAGATGATAGTCAACTCTAGGCGAGGTGCAATGGAGGCAAACCCTCAGCTGTGAGCAGAATTTGGCCTGTACTTTGGATGAGAACAAAAATGTTTAGTTTCACCGAGAGAAAGCAAAATAAAGTTTATGTAATGTATACTGGTCAGCGCAACTTCTGCCGAATACTGCAGAAACCCAGCTCACAAAATGTGTTTACTACGATGATGTCATTAGTGATGTCACTGCAGGATGATGATGACATTAGTGATGTCACTGTGCACGATGATGATGTCATTAGTAATGTCACTGCAGGATGATGATGTCATTAGTGATGTCACTGCAGGATGATGATGACATTAGTGATGTCACTGCAGGATGATGATGACATTAGTGATGTCACTGCAGGATGATGATGACATCAGTGATGTCACTGCAGGATGATGATGTCATCAGTGATGTCACTGCAGGATGATGATGACATTAGTGATGTCACTGCAGGATGATGATGACATTAGTGATGTCACTGCAGGATGATGATGTCATTAGTGATGTCACTGCAGAATGATGATGTCATTAGTGATGTCACTGCAGGAGGATGATGACATTAGTGATGTCACTGCAGGATGATGATGTCATTAGTGATGTCACTGCAGGATGATGATGTCATTAGTGATGTCACTGCAGGATGATGATGTCATTAGTGATGTCACTGCAGAATGATGATGTCATTAGTGATGTCACTGCAGGAGGATGATGACATTAGTGATGTCACTGCAGGATGATGATGTCATTAGTGATGTCACTGCAGGATGATGATGTCATTAGTGATGTCACTGCAGGATGATGATGACAATAGTGATGTCACTGCAGGATGATGATGACATTAGTGATGTTACTGAAGGATGATGATGTCATCAGTGATGTCACTGCAGGATGATGATGTCATTAGTGATGTCACTGCAGGATGATGATGTCATTAGTGATGTTACTGCAGGATGATGATGACATTAGTGATGTTACTGCAGGATGATGATGTCATCAGTGATGTCACTGCAGGATGATGATGTCATTAGTGATGTCACTGCAGGATGATGATGACATTAGTGATGTTACTGCAGGATGATGATGTCATCAGTGATGTCACTGCAGGATGATGATGTCATTAGTGATGTCACTGCAGGATGATGATGTCATTAGTGATGTCACTGCAGGACGATGATATTATTAGTGATGTCACTGCAGGATGATGATGCCATTAGTGATGTCACTGCAGGATGATGATGTCATTAGTGATGTCACTGCAGGATGATGATGTCATTAATGATGTCACTGCAGAATGATGATGTCATTAGTGATGTCACTTCAGGACGATGATATTATTAGTGATGTCACTGTGCACGATGATGATATTAGTGAAGTCACTGTGCACGATGATGATGACATTAGTGATGTCACTGCAGGATGATGATATCATTAGTGATGTCACTGCAGGACGATGATATCATTAGTGATGTCACTGCAGGATGATGATGTCATTAGTGATGTCCTTCATGATGATGATGTCATTAGTGATGTCACTGGAGGATGATGATGACATTAGTGATGTCACTGCAGGATGATGATGTCATTAATGATGTCACTGCAGGACGATGATGTCATTAGTGATGTCACTGCAGGACGATGATGTCATTAGTGATGTCACTGCAGGACGATGATATCATTAGTGATGTCACTGCAGGATGATGATGTCATTAGTGATGTCACTGCAGAATGATGATGTCATTAGTGATGTCACTTCAGGACGATGATATTATTAGTGATGTCACTGTGCACGATGATGATGTCATTAGTGAAGTCACTGTGCACGATGATGATGACATTAGTGATGTCACTGCAGGATGATGACATTAGTGATGTCACTGCAGGATGATGATGTCATTAGTGATGTCACTGCAGGATGATGTCATTAGTGAAGTCGCACAAAAACAAGAAAAAGCAGAGGCCATACAAAAAGGGGATCACCAAACAGCATGGATTTGTACAAAAAAACCAACACAGCTTTATTAAGGTGCAAATACAGGACAGATCATTTTAAAAACATCTAAAAACACTTAGAACAATGCCTATAATATGGCAAGTGCCTGTACACAAGGTGAAAAGGAGGAAAACAGGAACACATGCAGATATATATCTCAGTGACCTACAGTCATGGCCAAAATTTTTGAGAATGACACCAAAATTATATTTTCACATGATCTGCTGCCCTCTGGTTTTTGTTAGTTTGTCTGATGTTTATATCACATACAGAAATATAATTGCAATCATATTATGAGTACCAATAGGTTATATTGACAGTTAGAATGAGTTAATGCAGCAAGTCAATATTTGCAGTGTTGACCCTTCTTCTTCAAGACCTCTGCAATTCTCCCTGGCATGCTCTCAATCAACTTCTGGACCAAATCCTGACTGATAGCAGTCCATTCTTGCATAATCAATGCTTGCATTTTGCCAGAATGTGTTGGTTTTTATTTGTCCACCCGTCTCTTGATGATTGACCACAAGTTCTCAATGGGATTAAGATCTGGGGAGTTTCCAGGCCGTGGACCCAAATCTCTATGTTTTGTTCCATGAGCCATTTAGTTATCACCTTTGCTTTATGGCAAGGTGCTCCATCATGCTGGAAAAGGCATTGTTGGGCGCCAGACTGCTCTTGGACGGTTGGGAGAAGTTGCTCTTGGAGGACATTCTGGTTCCATTCGTTATTCATGGCTGTGTTTTTAGGCCGATTCCCTTGGCTGAGAAGCAACCCCACACATGAATGGTTTCAGGATGCTTTACAGTTGGCATGAGACAAGACTGGTGGGAGCGCTCACCTCTTCTTCTCCGAATAAGCTGTTTTCCAGATGTCCCAAACAATCGAAAAGGGGATTCAGAGAAAATGACTTTGCCCCAGTCCTCAGCAGTCCACTCCCTGGACCTTTTGCAGAATATCAGTCGGTCCCTGATGTTTTTTCTGGAGAGAAGTGGCTTCTTTGCTGACCTCCTTGAAACCAGGCCTTGCTCAAAGAGTCTCCGCAGTCTCACAGTGCGTGCAGAAGCACTCACACCAGCCTGCTGCCATTCCTGAGCAAGCTCGGCACTGCTGCCATTCCTGAGCAAGCTCGGCACTGCTGGTAGTCCGATCCCACAGCTGAAACAGTTTTAAGATCCGGTCCTGGCGCTTGCTGGTCTTTCTTGGGCGCCCTGGAGCCTTTTTGACAACAATGGAAGCTCTCTCCTTGAAGTTCTTGATGATGCGATAGATTGTTGACTGAGGTGCCATCTTTGTAGCTGCGATACTCTTCCCTGTTAGGCCATTTTTGTGCAGTGCAATGATGGCTGCACGTGTTTCTTTAGAGATAACCATGGTTAACTGAAGAGAAGCAATGATACCAAGCACCAGCCTCCTTTTATAGTGTCCAGTGATGTCATTCTTACTTAATCATGACTGATTGATCGCCAGCCCTGTCCTCATCAACACCCACACCTGTGTTAATGGATCAATCACTAAAACCATGTTAGCTGCTCCTTTTAAGGCAGGACTGCAATGATGTTGAAATGTGTTTTGGGGGTTAAAGTTCATTTTCTGGGCAAATATTGACTTTGCAAGTACAGTAATTGCTGTCAAGCTGATCACTCTGACATTCAGGAGTATATGCAAATTGCCATTAGAAAAAATGAAGCAGTAGACTTTGGAAAAATTAATATTTGTCTCATTCTCAAAATTTTTGGCCATGACTGTATATGGACAGCATATTAATAAAGTGCAAAAAACATGATAACACAAATAAGGCCTAAATAGCTAGTAGAGCTGCACATGAAAAAATATACTGTGGTACAGGAAATGTGCTAAAATTATGCAACATATGACAGTACTAAACATGGGATCCTGAGATCACTAATAAGGCCCCATAGATAGATGGCACGTAACGCAGTACACATAAATAACACTATCTGAGTATATAAACTGCTAAGATATACAAAATGTGCTGAAGGCATACAGAGTGCTGACATGGGATCCTGAACTCAGTGGGGATGTCCTATAGATATATGGCACATAATGCAGTACGCACACACTGGTAACAGGAGAATGAATCCAACTATGCATAAAGGGTGTAGAAAGTAGAACAAGCATAGAGGCCCTATGTCCCATGGTACTCAGTAATGCACACCTAAAAATAAGCCAGTAGCAGTATAGTACTATCAGTAAACCATGTACCTAAATATGCATTATAAGCAAAAAAAAAAACCATAACACCTCCGGGCAAATGGCCCTCAGATAACACCTACAGACACAAAGAGAAAGCGAATACCCTACGCGTGTCGCCACAGCAGTGGCTTCATCAGGGGTGTCATTAGTGAAGTCACTGTGGACAATGATGATGTCAGTAGTGATGTCACTGCAGGACGATGATGTCATTAGTGATGTCACTGCAGGATGATGTCATTAATGATGTCACTGCAGGATGATGATGCCAGCAGTGATGTCACTGCAGAATAATGATGTCATTAATGATGTCACTGCAGAATGATGTAATTAGTGATGTCACTGCAGTACGATGATGTTATTAGTGATGTCATTGCAGGATGATGATGTCATTAGTGATGTCACTGCAGGATGATGATGTCAGTAGTAATGTCACTGCAGATTGATGATGTCATTAGTGATGTCACTGTAGGATGATGATGTCAGTAGTGCTGTCACTGCAGAATGATGATGTCATTAGTGATGTCACTGTGCAGGATGATGCCATCAGTGCTGTCACTGCAGAATGATGATGTCATTAATGATGTCACTCTGCAGGATGATTATGTTGTTAGTGATGTCACTGCAGGATGATGATGTCATTAGTGATGTCACTGTGCAGGATGATGATGTCATTAGTGATGTCACTGTGCAGGATGATGATGTCGTTAGTTAATCCAGGTAGCTCCCGCTTCTACTAATATCAGCTGATGATAATAGGACTGGCCCTTTAAGCATCTATAGACCTTCTACTAATGATGTTACTGGTGACCGCAGCTTTTCCTGCTGTCGCCCCCTGGCACACTCCTGTCAGTCGCCCCTGCACTCGGCTCTTCTGCATTTTTCTGGGATTTTATCTTCTTTTTTCCTGTTTTGTTGCTGCTGTCATGTGGCATTGCCATCCCAAGCGGCTCCCGGCAGATCCGGGGATTTCACTTGGGCCGTTTCGCCTGGGGTGTTTTATCTTCACCATTAAAAATAACGGCTTCGTCCCAGTCCTGAGGATTTATCTATACAGAGAGGAGCTAAAATCTGAATTATATGAGCGCAGAGCATCAAAATATGAAAACTCTCCGCAACATCATTAATGTCATTATTAAATACCGACCAGGCACTGGGCGACGGGTCTATCGCCATCGTGCTGTTATGGCGCCGCTATACTGACAGCTTAATGAGAATAAGGAGGCAGAAAATGGAAACATTTCTATCTTCTTATTACATTGGGAATGTGCATGAAAAATCTGCTGCCTCCCTGCGAGCGGCCGGAGCAATCACACAGGATTCTGCCACCGTGTCACCAAAAACATTGCAAAATTGTAACATTTCACTGCACTTTCACACGTCAGTGTGTCCGGTACATGTGGTGATAGATTTCCGTCAGTGTCTCTGGTGTGAACACTATGTTGCTGTGCACATGTCAGTGTGTTTCCACGGACCGTGCGGCAATGTGACCCACACGTAGACATGTCTGGTTTTTAGCGGCAGCACAGGCTGCAAAACGTCCCGCACACGTGTACACAGATGACACGCTGGGAAGTCATCCGTGTGACACGTCCCAGCAGCAGGGAAGCAGCGATACAGTAAGTGCTGTTCCCCGGCGCCGGTGATCGGAGCGAGAAGGGGAGAATGATGAGAGCATCTTCAGCACTTACTGCACCACTGCTTCCCTGGCACCTGTGAGTGTAGTACCTATGTGGCACACTGTGGCCACACGTGTGCCGCAAGTATTACACTTGGACACCGACATCTTCAGTATCAGTAATGTAATATACGTACACAGTGACTGCACCAGCAGAATAGTGAGTGCAGCTCTGGAGTATAATACAGGATGTAACTCAGGATCAGTAATGTAATGTATGTACACAGTGACTGCACCAGCAGAATAGTGAGTGCAGCTCTGGAGTATAATACAGGATGTAACTCAGGATCAGTAATGTAATGTATGTACACAGTGACTGCACCAGCAGAATAGTGAGTGCAGCTCTGGGGTATAATACAGGATGTAACTCAGGATCAGTAATGTATGTACACAGTGACTGCACCAGCAGAATAGCGAGTGCAGCTCTGGAAGATAATACTGCATGTTACTTAGGATCAGAAATGTAATGTATGTACACAGTGACTGCACCAGCAGAATAGTGAGTGTAGCTCTGGAAGATAATACTGCATGTGAGCTCTTCAGTATGTTAGCTCGGGGTGACTATATCTGTATACAATGTCTCCTTAGTATCTTGCTTCATACAGTGATTTGTAGATCTCTGCGTTCCCCGTGCAGCTGGGAATTATTAGCCGTATGTACATTTCTGTATGAATAAATCCATACATGTAATGACAACGATTCATATTTTATATTTCTGTGTCTAGACATAACAGTCAGCGCTCATAGAAATTACAGCTCCATTAGTTCCTTATGTGCCGGGCATAAAAAGCTGATGCCAATTAGAATGAAGGCAGTGACATTGTTCAGGGGTATGAGCCGGAGAGGTGATTTTGCGGCCACAAGTCATTTACCTCTTTAATAAGCATCTTAATGAGGGCTGAGCGTCAGCTCCTCCGGCGCACTCCTGTTTTTATGTCATTTATTGGCCTGACTCGCCATATTTCATTCATAAAATCAGAAGGTAAAATGTAATGAGGAGCAGTCTAGGAAAACAATGAAGGGAGCAGGTGTTAAACTGGGGGACAGAGTATGTCTACACAAAATGACTGTTCAAACCAAGCATGGGACATAGGGCAAAAAAAATGAATACCTGTACAGACGAAATCTTGAAATTGTTCCTTTATTTGAATATGCTAATGTAGCAGTGGGTGCACTTTGGGCGTCACTGAGCGGTTTAGTGAAACTCTCCACCTACTTGCATGCGCTCTTGTAAAGCCAGAGCTGTCAATCAAGGGAGAGGTGAAGCAGCATGGAAAAGAAGTAAGTGGAAAGGTGCATGGAACCGCTCAGCCACGCCCAGGGTGCAACTGGCACCTCATTAGCATATTTCAGTGAGGAACAATTTCTGGATTTGCATAATAAAAGTGTGATTGCTATTGAGCTTCCGCTGCCTGCATGGTGCGGTGCTCGGTTTGAACAGTCATTTTTTCCTGACCGATGCACTTTACACCTAGAGGGAGGTCATCTGTGCTGCCTTTCCACTTCTGCAGCAGATACAATTATTTCTAAACTATCCATTTTTGGAAGCAGTCTGTGAGCTGAGGAGGCTGCACTTGATACATTGTAACAAACTATCAGCAGAAGTATCTGTGCCACTGATGTTTGTAAACATTGTGCGGACTGGATACAATTCCATAACAATCCTGCAGCTGTGAAATGTATCACTGGATGAAGGAAGTTACAATCTTTGCCTTCACTCAGAGCAAGAAGAAATCATCAGCAAAGGTTTATGGAACAGAGGAAAAACAATGGAGACCTATTGTGATAGGGGAGCTTATGTATTGGGGGGTCAGGGGTCCTGGAAGGATGGTGCAGCACAGGAGAAGACTTTCACATGTTCTGATGATGGAGGATGATGAGAGCACATAGAAAGCATCAGAATAATAATAACTGTGAGATCCGTGGGCCAATGCCCCAGGAATATGGTGGCAGGAGGATGCGCGCCCTGCGCCTATTTACAGAGGGGGCTAGGATACAAAATTGCAAGAAACTCGTGTTGTTACACAGCCTGCTTATATATCAAAGGGTATAACATTACTGAGAAAAACATAGTCATTTTCCCAAAACACCGCCCCTCCTATCCACAGGTTCTGTCTGGTATTGCAGCTCAGTCCATGAAGTCAAGCTGCTATACCAAACACGACCCATGGACAGATGTGGCGCTGTTTCTAGAAGAAATCTGCCGTGTTATTGCAACAAGAAAGGATTTGCATACGAGAAAAGCTCCTGTCAGTGGGTAAAAATTTTTTAGCTTTTACTTTCCGATCCAAAAAATTACTGCGCTCTTGCAGGAAGGGGTTAATTTCATTAGCGCAGGAATCGGGCCACACGGCTCGGCTATTTTCTTTTAATGTTCTCCTTGCTTATTTGGGCCACTCTGCTAAGTCTGACACGTTGAAATGCGCGGTGCAATCATTAGAATAACAGAAAAATGAATCCAGCGCTGATTTCTCGCAGTATTAAAAATGCATTAATCTGGGGCAGCGGCGTACGTGGCTCTCAAACATGGGGACTGGCAAATATTATCATTGGGTGACGCTCAAAAACGGAACCTTTGTACTAAAATCCCCGGGGAAAGAATCTGCACAGATTGCTGGAATAAGAGCGGAGGCACGTGGAGATCTTCTGCTGTTTTCTTACCCTCATCAGCAACTAAGGAATAACTGCCCCCAAAACTGACACATCGCAACATTGCATCCCAGGGAGACTTCAGAGAACAAAGGGATCATAGAGAATGGCAGGTGTCCCCAATGTATGATGTTATATGGAGGGAGAAACCACAGTGATGTCACTAAGGTCCTCCAAACACCTGCTCTCCTCCCCTCGTGAAATGAAGAGACCTGACTATATACATAATCTACATACAAATGTGTCTGTGTACATACATTACATTACTGGTCCTGAGTTACCTCCTGTATTATACTCCAGAGCTGCACTCACTATTCTGCTGGTGCAGTCACTGTGTACATACATTACTGATCCTGAGTTACCTCCTGTATTATACTCCAGAGCTGCACTCACTATTCTGCTGGTGCAGTCACTGTGTACATACATTACATTACTGATCCTGAGTTACCTCCTGTATTATACCCCAGAGCTGCACTCACTATTCTGCTGGTGCAGTCACTGTGTACATACATTACATTACTGATCCTGAGTTACATCCTGTATTATACCCCAGAGCTGCACTCACTATTCTGCTAGTGCAGTCACTGTGTACATACATTACTGATCCTGAGTTACATCCTGTATTATACTCCAGAGCTGCACTCACTATTTTGCTGGTGCAGTCACTGTGTACATACATTACATTACTGATCCTTAGTTACCTCCTGTATTATACCCCAGAGCTGCACTCACTATTCTGCTGGTGCAGTCACTGTGTACATACATTACATTACTGATCCTTAGTTACCTCCTGTATTATACCCCAGAGCTGCACTCACTATTCTGCTGGTGCAGTCACTGTGTACATACATTACTGATCCTGAGTTACATCCTGTATTATACCCCAGAGCTGCACTCACTATTCTACTGGTGCAGTCACTGTGTACATACATTACTGATCCTGAGTTACTTCCTGTATTATACTCCAGAGCTGCACTCACTATTCTGCTGGTGCAGTCACTGTGTACATACATTACATTACTGATCCTGAGTTACATCCTGTATTATACTCCAGAGCTGCACTCACTATTCTGCTGGTGCAGTCACTGTGTACATACATTACATTACTGATCCTGAGTTACATCCTGTATTATACCCCAGAGCTGCACTCACTATTCTGCTGGTGCAGTCTCTGTGTACATACATTACATTACTGATCCTGAGTTACATCCCGTATTATACTCCAGAGCTGCACTCACTATTCTGCTGGTGCAGTCACTGTGTACATACATTACATTACTGATCCTGAGTTACATCCTGTATTATACTCCAGAGCTGCACTCACTATTCTGCTGGTGCAGTCACTGTGTACATACATTACATTACTGATCCTGAGTTACATCCTGTATTATACCCCAGAGCTGCACTCACTATTCTGCTGGTGCAGTCACTGTGTACATACATTACATTACTGATCCTGAGTTACATCCTGTATTATACTCCAGAGCTGCACTCACTATTCTGCTGGTGCAGTCACTGTGTACATACATTACTGATCCTGAGTTTCATCCTGTATTATACTCCAGAGCTGCACTCACTATTCTGCTGGTGCAGTCACTGTGTACATACATTACATTACTAATCCTGAGTTACATCCTGTATTATACCCCAGAGCTGCACTCACTATTCTGCTGGTGCAGTCACTGTGTACATACATTACATTACTAATCCTGAGTTACATCCTGTATTATACCCCAGAGCTGCACTCACTATTCTGCTGGTGCAGTCTCTGTGTACATACATTACATTACTGGTCCTGAGTTACATCCTGTATTATACTCCAGAGCTGCACTCACTATTCTGCTGGTGCAGTCACTGTGTATATATATTACATTACTGATCCTGAGTTACATCCTGTATTATACCCCAGAGCTGCACTCACTATTCTGCTGGTGCAGTCACTGTGTACATACATTACATTACTAATCCTGAGTTACCTCCTGTATTATACCCCAGAGCTGCACTCACTATTCTGCTGGTGCAGTCACTGTGTACATACATTACATTACTGATCCTGAGTTACCTCCTGTATTATACCCCAGAGCTGCACTCACTATTCTGCTGGTGCAGTCACTGTGTACATACATTACATTACTAATCCTGAGTTACCTCCTGTATTATACCCCAGAGCTGCACTCACTATTCTGCTGGTGCAGTCACTGTGTACATACATTACATTACTGATCCTGAGTTACCTCCTGTATTATACCCCAGAGCTGCACTCACTATTCTGCTGGTGCAGTCACTGTGTACATACATTACATTACTAATCCTGAGTTACATCCTGTATTATACCCCAGAGCTGCACTCACTATTCTGCTGGTGCAGTCTCTGTGTACATACATTGCTGTACTCTGGATTATGCGGCGGTTCTGTACCTTGGTGTTGCGGGCTGGGAGTCATCAGTGGGGCGGACTCCTGTGTATTTTGGCTCTGGGCAGAGACTTTAAATTACTTTTGCACAAGGAACAAAACCTCCTCTTCGCGGACTCCTGTAGTAAAGTTGCGCAGTGGCGGTGGGGCAGGATGAGGCGGGAGTGCAGCTCTGCAGTTTCCTATGAACCTTTCTCACACCTTATTTCCCATTCAGCTGGAGGACTGATGGGTCTGACAGTAAAGATCCCCCCTGAGACCCCACAAGGGAAGGCGAGGCCTGGAGCCAGTGCAGCAGCACAAACAAGAGCCTTAAAGGAGCCATCACAGTGCTGGAGCTCAGGGTACACCACTGCCTGCAATGGCTGCTCACAGGTGCTGCTGTGCGGGTTCATTGCTGTTCATCCAGAGCTCTCTGGTTGCTGAACAGAATGCCAGAACTGCTGTAAGCACTGACACACAAGGACGGTGTTCAGTGTTACATATGTTGGGAGCTTCTCCTTAGATAAGTGAAGTCTGGTCATGATCCAGATCAGCGCCCGTCTCCTCCTGCCCGTCTCCTCCTACCCATCTCCTCCTGCCCGGTTGCTGGGATGACACGTAGCGCAGCGCTGACCTCTTTCCATGGCTGGAGCTCTGTCACAGGATGTTGCACCTCCGCCTCGGCCTTGTTGCCTGGGAACGATGTTTCCCAAATAAACAGATGAGTAGAATAATTTGGGATCTTGCATCTTGGAAACTATGTGAAGATTTCAGCTCCGGGATCGCGGAGGTGAACGCTTGTGGTTTTTCGTTTGGCCGGAATCCGTTCCTTCTCTGCATTTTTTCATCCTTGATGTGAAGCGATGAATTCTTCAGAGCTAAATCCTGACAATCCTTCCCTGGGCTCTGGCGTTCCTCTGCAGCCGTCTTCACGCAGGTTCTGCTCCAAAATCCGCCTGAGAAACTCCCAGAAATGCCCCCAAAAATAAGCGTCAATGTCTAGGTGAGGACGACTGGCTCTGTTCAAACCTTCAGGCTTTTCACGGGTGTTTAACCACTTCAGGTTTCCACAGACACCAAGTGGTTAATAAGTGACGAGACTGTTCTGCAGGCGGTGAAAGCTCTGAAGACCCCTGTACTTTATACTGTAAGGCTATGGGGGGCAAAGGAGACGCCTTTTTGTCCATTTTCTCTGCATTTTTGCTTCAAAATCTGCTCTGTTTCATCATTTAAAAAAATCTGGTAGAAAAAGACATTGTGTGCACATATCTGAAAGGGTGAAACCCACTGGCGGCAGATCCTGCAGAACCCAGCTCCCCATAGACCCTGAATGGTAGAACGTCTGCACTTTTCTTGGGTTTGATCATTCCCCAGTGTATCACATCCATTGTGATACCTCCACCAGGGGACGCAGGTAAGGGGAAAAGGGTAGCGCTCACCATGTAGCACCACAGTGCAAGGCTCGGAGCACCACTAGGAGGCGGCAGAGAAGTCAGACAGGCCGGTCAGCAACAAATAGGAAGACAAAGTACCAGAGATCACAGCAATGCACGTGGTCAGAGTCTAGCCAGAAATCGGAACCAAACGGGAGCGCGGGATCCAAAACGTGAGACAGAAGACGTAGTCAGGGTACGAGCCAAAAAGTCAAAGCCGGACGGGAAACGTAGTAACAGAGATGGAAAGCAGGAGGCAGGGTTCAAAATTCAAGCCGAGTCATACACTGTAGGAAACTACAAAGCTCGAGGTCAGGGACAGGGAATGGGTCAGGCACAAATACGGGTAGTCAGAGGCAGAAGGATCACTAGGGTATACGGGTCAGCTGCTCAAGCCGGAGACTGGAACCATCACTGACAAATGCTACCAGGTGTGGCACCAATAAAGAGCCACCCAGGAACCAAAGAGAGGCAGGAAAGGTTAACCCCACCATAAGAAGCAAACCCCCGCCTGGATCATGACATATTGTTTGTCAGATCTTCTACATTCCGGAGGAAGAACTTATTGTCATTGTAACCAAGATGAATTAGGAAGAGTCAGAGGGGAAAAAAGAAACCGATCTTCCTGATTCCACTGAAGCAGTTGACACAACAATAGGAATAGGGATGAAGCGCGTTGGATTGATCTTTTTCCGTGCCGCGCTTATCAAGTGTTTGTTCAAGCAGTAATAGAACATAACCCTTTTTTATCACTGGATGAAGCTGGTAAACTTTTGTTTCCTAATTTTTCTAGATCCCTTCTACTGATGAGTCAGTTTTTACTGCAGTTCTGGCATTCTATTCATGAAACAGAAGGCCCAGGATGAACAGATATATAGGCAGCTCAATAAGAGTCATAAAGGCCCCGTCTATTTATTATATATTGAGGCAATGATGGTCCTATAAATAATCCTACAAACCGCTGCCAGAATATCTCAGCCTCCGGCTCCTGGGGCCATTTTCCTGGGACTTGGCGGCGTTCTCTGCCCGGCTGCGGGAAATGAGCGCCGGCGACAAGGGACCTTGAAATGAAAGTTACATTAATGTTGTCTTAAGATGGTGCCACACAGTAAGTTGACAATATTCCAAGGCTTTGCTCTATTTTCTCCTGCTGCCCCCAATCTGACGAGCGGATTATGAGTTTATTCACTTTCCTAAAGCTGCGGAGATAACAAATTCATACTGTCAGAGCCCTGGAGTGATGAACCCAAAACAGAGGGGACTTATGCCAGGACTCAGCGTACAGGATGGAGGGGGAGTATGGAGGTCTGCTCCACTGGAGTGAGGGGAGTCAGCAAGAGCAGCATGTTCTCAAGGCGAAAGCCGCCATACACATCACACCGCTATATACCCCATAATATAGTACACACAGGGCAATATTATAGTAGTTATATTCCTGTACATAGGAGCAGTATTATAGTAGTTATATTCTTGTACATAGGAGCAGTATTTTAGTAGTTATATTCTTGTACATAGGAGCAGTATTTTAGTAGTTATATTCTTGTACATAGGAGCAGTATTATAGTAGTTATATTCCTGTACAAAGGAGCAGTATTATAGTAGTTATATTGTTGTATATAGGGAGCAGTATTATAGTAGTTATATTCTTGTACATAGGAGCAGTATTTTAGTAGTTATATTCTTGTACATAGGAGCAGTATTATAGTAGTTATATTCTTGTACATAGGAGCAGTATTTTAGTAGTTATATTCATGTACAAAGGAGCAGTATTATAGTAGTTATATTGTTGTATATAGGGAGCAGTATTATAGTAGTTATATTCTTGTACCTAAGGGCAGTATTATAGTAGTTATATTCTTGTACATAGGAGCAGTATTTTAGTAGTTATATTCTTGTATATAGGGGCAGTATTATAGTAGTTATATTCCTGTACAAAGGAGCAGTATTATAGTAGATATATTCTTGTACATAGGGAGCAGTATTATAGTAGTTATATTCTTGTACCTAAGGGCAGTATTATAGTAGTTATATTCTTGTACATAGGAGCAGTATTTTAGTAGTTATATTCTTGTATATAGGGGCAGTATTATAGTAGTTATATTCCTGTACAAAGGAGCAGTATTATAGTAGTTATATTGTTGTATATAGGGAGCAGTATTATAGTAGTTATATTCTTGTACATAGGGGCAGTATTATAGTAGTTATATTCTTGTATATAGGGGCAGTATTATAGTAGTTATATTCTTGTACATAGGGGCAGTATTATAGTAGTTATATTCTTGTATATAGGGGCAGTATTATAGTAGTTATATTCTTGTACATAGGAGCAGTATTATAGTAGTTATATTCTTGTATATAGGGGCAGTATTATAGTAGTTATATTCCTGTACAAAGGAGCAGTATTATAGTAGTTATATTGTTGTATATAGGGAGCAGTATTATAGTAGTTATATTCTTGTACATAGGGGCAGTATTATAGTAGTTATATTCTTGTATATAGGGGCAGTATTATAGTAGTTATATTCTTGTACATAGGGGCAGTATTATAGTAGTTATATTCTTGTATATAGGGGCAGTATTATAGTAGTTATATTCTTGTACATAGGGGCAGTATTATAGTAGTTATATTCTTGTATATAGGGGCAGTATTATAGTAGTTATATTCTTGTACATAGGAGCAGTATTATAGTAGTTATATTCTTGTACATAGGGGGCAGTATTATAGTAGTTATATTCTTGTACATAGGGGCAGTATTATAGTAGTTATATTCTTGTACATAGGGGGCAGTATTATAGTAGTTACGGTATATTCTTGTACATAGGGGGCAGTATTATAGTAGTTATATTCTTGTACATAGGGGCAGTATTATAGTAGTTATATTCTTGTACATAGGGGGCAGTATTATAGTAGTTACGGTATATTCTTGTACATAGGGGGCAGTATTATAGTAGTTATATTCTTGTACATAGGAGCAGTATTATAGTAGTTATATTCTTGTACAATCTTCTTGTAGGGAGCAGTTTTTCGGGGGCAGAATAACGGTACTTTCTTTTTTGCTCATGAACCAGGTAAGTTATTTTTTTATTTTTGCCTTGTTAGTGACATGTACACGTGAGGAGCTCAGTGAATTTGAGCGCTTGTATACGAGGTTTTGCAGCACATTAGTTATGATGAGCCCTGTGCGCTCTCTTGGCATGGATCCCTGTGGTCAGTGTCTGCGCCAAAATGAAGCTATTTCAATACTGCAAGAAAGCAGAATCCTGTGTCCCGCTCTTGTCTAGACGCTGTGTATGAAGAAATTACTCATAACAACCTGCTCAGGGCTTCATGAAGTGTTTGGACGAATTCACAGGTCCATGTTTTGTGAAGACGCCACTTATTGACGTGTGACTTTAACCTTCTCAGACTTGTCACTGTTCTTCTTTTTTAGACCATTTATCTGAAAACAATAAGGATGTGTGATTGGGGCCATAGGCTATAGTGGATGTAAAGCTGATGGAATACCTACACGAAACTCACACGTTTGAGTGGGTTTGAAGTGTGGAAAACTTCTGTAATTCCTTCGCTTTATGTTTTCCCGATTTTTTTTTTTTTTTTTTTTTTTTTTTTTTTTTTTGTTTATTCAGCACAAACATATTTGCAGTCAACAAATCATTATCCCACCAGTCCCACGTGGGGATCAGTTGTCCATTTTCTACAAATTTCAATAGAAACTTATCACTATCACCCACCTAACGCTTCACGATTTTGCATGACCCTACATCTCCTCATCTCTGTCTCCCACCCTTCCTGTCCTCTCCATGATTATGTACCATCCTACATCTCCTCATCTGTCTCCCACCCTACCCGTCCTCTCCATGATTATGTACCTCCCTACATCTCCTCATCTGTCTCCCACCCTACCTATCCTCTCCATGATTATGTACCATCCTACATCTCCTCATCTGTCTCCCACCCTACCTATCCTCTCCATGATTATGTACCATCCTACATCTCCTCATCTCTGTCTCCCACCCTACCTGTCCTCTCCATGATTATGTACCACCCTACATCTCCTCATCTGTCTCCCACCCTACCCGTCCTCTCCATGATTATGTACCACCCTACATCTCCTCATCTGTCTCCCACCCTACCCGTCCTCTCCATGATTATGTACCACCCTACATCTCCTCATCTGTCTCCCACCCTACCCGTCCTCTCCATGATTATGTACCACCCTACATCTCCTCATCTGTCTCCCACCCTACCCGTCCTCTCCATGATTATGTACCATCCTACATCTCCTCATCTCTGTCTCCCACCCTACCCGTCCTCTCCATGATTATGTACCACCCTACATCTCCTCATCTGTCTCCCACCCTACCCGTCCTCTCCATGATTATGTACCATCCTACATCTCCTCATATGTCTCCCACCCTACCTGTCCTCTCCATGATTATGTACCACCCTACATCTCCTCATCTGTCTCCCACCCTACCTGTCCCCTCCATGACTATGTACCACCCTACAACTCCTCATCTCTGTCTATCACTCTACTTGTGCTCTCCACTCTGCAGCTGATCTAAGACTAACATCCTTCTCCATCCGAACCCCACAATTCACCTTCAAGACTTCTCTCGTGATGCGCCAGTTTTCTTGAATCCTACTAACACCTAGCCCCCATGTTTTTAAGCATGCTTTAAAAACACATCTCTTTAGACAAGCTGATCACCTTACTCCACTAATCTAACGATCCCCTGTTCCCTCTTTCTATATTCTCCTCAGATCTTAGTGCCTTCTATTTATCTGCCTTCCCACATCCTCAGTGCACCACAGATACAGTTGATAATCGGTCATATATGTACATATACAGATAGCGGCTGATGACCGGATCATACATGTACATATACAGACACCGGCTGATGACCGGATCATACATGTACATATACAGATACCGGCTGATGACCGGATCATACATGTACATATACAGACACCGGCTGATGACCGGATCATACATGTACATATACAGACACCGGCTGATGACCGGATCATACATGTACATATACAGATACCGGCTGATGACCGGATCATACATGTACATATACAGACACCGGCTGATGACCGGATCATACATGTACATATACAGATACCGGCTGATGACCGGATCATACATGTACATATACAGACACCGGCTGATGACCGGATCATACATGTACATATACAGACACCGGCTGATGACCGGATCATACATGTACATATACAGACACCGGCTGATGACCGGATCATACATGTACATATACAGATACCGGCTGATGACCGGATCATACATGTACATATACCGGCTGATGATGGATCATACATGTACATATACAGACACCGGCTGATGACCGGATCATACATGTACATATACAGATACAGGCTGATGACCGGATCATACATGTACAGATACAGATACAGGCTGATGACCGGATCATACATGTACAGATACCGGCTGATGACCGGATCATACATGTACAGATACCGTCTGATGACCGGATCATACATGTACATATACAGATACCGTCTGATGACCGGATCATACATGTACATATACAGATACCGGCTGATGACCGGATCATACATGTACAGATAGCGGCTGATGACCGGATCATACATGTACATATACAGACACCGCCTGATGACCGGATCATACTTGTACATATACAGATACCGTCTGATGACCGGATCATACATGTACATATACAGACACCGGCTGATGACCGGATCATACATGTACATATACAGACACCGGCTGATGACCGGATCATACATGTACATATACAGATACCGGCTGATGACCGGATCATACATGTACATATACCGGCTGATGATGGATCATACATGTACATATACAGACACCGGCTGATGACCGGATCATACATGTACATATACAGATACAGGCTGATGACCGGATCATACATGTACATATACAGATACAGGCTGATGACCGGATCATACATGTACAGATACCGGCTGATGACCGGATCATACATGTACATATACAGATACCGGCTGATGACCAGATCATACATGTACATATACAGATACCGGCTGATGACCGGATCATACATGTACATATACCGGCTGATGATGGATCATACATGTACATATACAGACACCGGCTGATGACCGGATCATACATGTACATATACAGATACAGGCTGATGACCGGATCATACATGTACATATACAGATACAGGCTGATGACCGGATCATACATGTATATATACAGACACCGGCTGATGACCGGATCATACATGTACATATACAGACACCGGCTGATGACCGGATCATACATGTACATATACAGACACCGGCTGATGACCGGATCATACATGTACATATACAGACACCGGCTGATGACCGGATCATACATGTACATATACAGATACCGGCTGATGACCGGATCATACATGTACATATACCGGCTGATGATGGATCATACATGTACATATACAGACACCAGCTGATGACCGGATCATACATGTACATATACAGATACAGGCTGATGACCGGATCATACATGTACATATACAGATACAGGCTGATGACCGGATCATACATGTACAGATACCGGCTGATGACCGGATCATACATGTACATATACAGATACCGGCTGATGACCAGATCATACATGTACATATACAGATACCGGCTGATGACCGGATCATACATGTACATATACCGGCTGATGATGGATCATACATGTACATATACAGACACCGGCTGATGACCGGATCATACATGTACATATACAGATACAGGCTGATGACCGGATCATACATGTACATATACAGACACCGGCTGATGACCGGATCATACATGTACATATACAGATACAGGCTGATGACCGGATCATACATGTACATATACAGATACAGGCTGATGACCGGATCATACATGTACATATACAGATACCGGCTGATGACCAGATCATACATGTACAGATACCGTCTGATGACCGGATCATACATGTACATATACAGATACCGGCTGATGACCGGATCATACATGTACATATACAGATACCGGCTGATGACCAGATCATACATGTACAGATACCGGCTGATGACCAGATCATACATGTACAGACACCGCCTGATGACCGGATCATACTTGTACATATACAGATACCGTCTGATGACCGGATCATACATGTACATATACCGGCTGATGACCGGATCACACATGTACATATACATATACCGGCTGATGACCGAATCACACATGTACATATACAGACACCGGCTGATGACCGGATCACACATGTACATATACATATACCGGCTGATGACCGAATCACACATGTACATATACAGACACCGGCTGATGACCGGATCACACATGTACATATACAGATACTGGCTGATGATGGATCATACATGTACATATACAGACACCGGCTGATGACCGGATCATACATGTACATATACAGACACCGGATAGAATTAAGGAGAACAACCCGGAGCATTTGATGAACCAAATATAAACAACGTTTATTCCATAATTGACTACATAAAAAACATACAGTTCAA
Source organism: Ranitomeya imitator (assembly GCF_032444005.1). NCBI lineage: Eukaryota > Metazoa > Chordata > Amphibia > Anura > Dendrobatidae > Ranitomeya > Ranitomeya imitator. Next base: position 13,363,201 of record NC_091286.1, read on the forward strand.
TAGCAATATAACATTAATAGGTAACAAGAGCAACATGACTGTCTATAGAATGCTGAGAAGAGCCCCCATCCCAACCCCACAAGTAGTACTCCACAGAATGGGAGCATACAAGCCCATCCCCCTCAGCAGTAGGGCCTAGTAAAGTGCTGAGTGCAAATAAACGGTCACAGAGAGACCTAGCCCAGGTAAGGCACCGAGTTCCCAAGCCACTGTCAAAACATCGGACCCCATCACATGACCACAGAAGTAAGGTGGCTGGTACTGGTGCAGAACTTACCGATCGCAGGGGGAGGGTGGGGAGACGGTCAGGAGGTAAACCCCGACGCGCGTTTCGCGGCAGCACCGTGCCGCTTTCTCAAGGGGATAACCACTTGCTGCCGAAAAGGACCTTAAAGTAGCCCCTGACCTAACCCACGTGATGTTTAGTAGCCAATCAGGGAGGCACTATCGGCGCATGCGCGTTGCGTCCGACAGGTCCTGGCAGTGGAGCGCGGCGTCACAGCAAGTGCGCACGCGCGGGGAGCGAAACAGCACCCCGGGCGTGCGCAACATGTACATATACAGACACCGGCTGATGACCGGATCACACATGTACATATACAGATACTGGCTGATGATGGATCATACATGTACATATACAGACACCGGCTGATGACCGGATCATACATGTACATATACCGGCTGATGACCGGATCACACATGTACATATACATATACCGGCTGATGACCGGATCACACATGTACATATACAGACACCGGCTGATGACCGGATCACACATGTACATATACAGATACTGGCTGATGATGGATCATACATGTACATATACAGACACCGGCTGATGACCGGATCATACATGTACATATACAGATACTGGCTGATGACCGGTCATACATGTACATATACAGACACCGGCTGATGACCGGATCATACATGTACATATACAGACACCGGCTGATGACCGGATCATACATGTACATATACAGACACCGGCTGATGACCGGATCATACATGTACATATACAGACACCGGCTGATGACCGGATCATACATGTACATATACAGATACTGGCTGATGATGGATCATACATGTACAGATACTGGCTGATGACCGGATCATACATGTACATATACAGACACCGGCTGATGACCGGATCACACATGTACATATACAGAAACTGGCTGATGACCGGATCATACATGTACATATACAGATACTGGCTGATGATGGATCATACATGTACATATACAGACACCGGCTGATGACCGGATCATACATGTACATATACAGACACCGGCTGATGATGGATCATACATGTACATATACAGATACTGGCTGATGACCGGATCATACATGTACATATACAGATACTGGCTGATGATGGATCATACATGTACATATACAGATACTGGCTGATGATGGATCATACATGTACAGATACTGGCTGATGACCGGATCATACATGTACAGATACTGGCTGATGACCGGATCATACATGTACATATACAGACACCGGCTGATGACCGGATCATACATGTACATATACAGACACCGGCTGATGACCGGATCATACATGTACATATACAGATACTGGCTGATGATGGATCATACATGTACAGATACTGGCTGATGACCGGATCATACATGTACAGATACTGGCTGATGACCGGATCATACATGTACATATACAGACACCGGCTGATGACCGGATCATACATGTACATATACAGACACCGGCTGATGACCGGATCATACATGTACAGATACTGGCTGATGATGGATCACACATGTACATATAGATAGTGGCTGCTTTCTGTCCCCTGGCAGCGCAGAGCTGCGCACTTCTGGAATACACGCGCTGCTCCGCAGTTCTCTCCTCTTGTGTACAATCATTTTTCGGAGCTGCAAACATGCAAACAACCCTTAGGTCGTGGTCTTCTTCGGAGCTCTGCGCCCCCCTCCATTCCTCTTGTACAAGTTCCCTGACCTCAGACAGCATTCCTTGGCTTATTTTAGATCTGGAATCTCACTCCGGGCCAGTAATCCTATGTAACAGGGGTATGGATGTTGTTTCACTTGTCTACCCCTTAAATTTGGGAATTCATCTTTTAAGCATTTCCATATGTTCGCTCGCTCAGCCGTAGCTTTATTTCCCCGTAATACAAAAAATGTCTTTACTATTCACTAGATAGTCAGCAAGCTGCAGCGAGGGCCTCTGGGACGACTGTACGTGTCGGCGGCTGGTACCCTGCGCAGGACGACATCCCCCGATTATCATCGCTTAAACCCATGTGCGGACTGATATCATAGGGGACCATATAGAACAATGGGGTCTCGATAGACTTGTCAACCATATGATATTATTTATCTCAGCATTTCTTGCACTGATACATTGTTACAAGTCATCAGCTGTAAGAGCAGGCGAGGTCACCATAGGTTCAGGGCTGAGGAATTTGTATATTATTGGTGAACCCCTTTAAGTTCACATCCATATTTTTCCAGCAGTGTGAAAAGTTTGGTGATTTACTGTAGTCAGGAAATAATTATTTTGGATGCTTTTACTCCTTATCGGGGGCTGCATCGCTGATTCGGTTTTCTTTTTGATTGACAGGATGAGCTGGACCTCACAGACAAGAACAGGGAGGCCATGTTTGCCCTCCCCCCAGAGAAGAAGTGGCAGATCTACTGCAGCAAGAAAAAGGTGGGTTCCCCGACTGTGCCATCGCCATCCAGCTGCCCATACGCATGAGATCCCACTGACCAGGACTCACTGATGTCTGAGAGTCGCGAGCGACCATCAGTGCATCCAATGTATGCTGCGGCTTGGCAGCAGCTGCCTGACTCTAGTCTCAATAGGAAATGCAATATTGCTGTAGGATTTACCACACTTTACTTTTATCATTCCTCCCTGCGCTAGAATATTATACTGCGATATTGTGCGCCATAAGCAGCCGTACCCACAGCCATACACACAGCCGTACCCACAACCATACACACAGCCGTACCCACAGCGATACACACAGCCGTACACACAGCCGTACACACAGCCGTACACACAGCCGTACACACAGCCGTACACACAGCCGTACACACAGCCATACACACAGCCATACACACAGCTGTACCCACAGTCGTACCCACAGCTGTACCCAGTCGTACACACAGCCGTACCCACAGTCATATACCTAGCTGTACCCACAGTCGTACACACAGCTGTACCCATAGTCGTACACACAGCCGTACCCACAGTCATATACCTAGCTGTACCCACAGCCGTACCCAGTCGTACACACAGCTGTACCCATAGTCGTACACACAGCCGTACCAACAGTCATATACCTAGCTGTACCCACAGTCGTACACACAGCTGTACCCATAGTCGTACACACAGCCGTACCCACAGTTGTATACAGCCATACACAGCTGTACCCACAGCCGTACCCAGCCATACACACAGCCGTACACACAGCCGTACACACATCTGAACCCACAGTCATACCCACAGCGGTACCCACAGCCGTGCCCACAGCCGTACCCAGTCGTATACAGCCATACACATAGCTGTACCCACAGCCATACACACAGCTGTACCCAGTCGTACACACAGCCATACCCACAGCCGTGACCACAGTCGTACCCACAGTTGTACACACAGCCGTACCCACAACCATACCCACAACCATACCCACAGCTGTACACACAGCCATGCCCACTGCCGTACCCACAGCCATGCCCACAGCCATACCCACAACCATACCCACAGCTGTACACAGCCATGCCCACTGCTGTACCCACAGCTGTACACACAGCCATACACAGCCGTACACACAGCTATACACAGCCGTACACACAGCCTACCCACAGCCGTACACACAGCCATACACACAACTATGCCCACAGCCATACCCACAGCCATACCCACAGTCATACACACAGTCATACACACAGCCGTACACACAGCTATACACAGCCGTACACACAGCCTACCCACAGCCATACACACAACTGTGCCCACAGCCATACCCACAGTCATACACACAGCCATACCCACAGCCGCCATCAGCTGCATCTCTAGAAGGAGGATCAGAGATTGTGATAGTAACCGCCAGTACAGGGAGGTCCCATCCTGCTCTGCTGTCTGACTGTATAACTCCCAGATCTCTGTGTCAGAGCGCTCTGTGTTCTGCCTGACCATGTTCTTCCCGGGGTCCGGCTCATACACCTGTGTATAGTGACCTGCTGCACTTGGTCCATGTCACCCACCTGTTATTCAGGGGAATTGCTTCCTGCCCCTGCAGGGATGGGTGCTGCACACAGGTCGCTCATTTCCTCCCCGGCCCATCAGGATCCTTTCATGTTCTGCCATGACAGTCCGGCCATCCGACTCTCCCAGGCAGGGCGCCAACCAGTGGAGCTGGTGAAACCATTGTGAGTGATTATCCGCCTACATCGTGTTCTCGTGTCCCTCCATCATCCTTATAACTTCCGGCTGTCAACACCTGGACACACGCCACCGCAGCCCACTGTTATTCCAGGTGCCCACCCTCACAGAGCGGGCAACAGTCCATCACGGCTCCGGCAGCCAGAGTGCCTCACAGCCGGGCACATCTCATATACCCAGGTTATACCGGCTGTACATATATAATTATATACAGGAGATGCCCAGGTTATACCAGCTGTACATATATAATTATATACAGGAGATGCCCAGGTTATACCAGCTGTACATATATAACTATATACAGGAGATGTCCAGGTTATACCAGCTGTACATATATAATTATATACAGGGGATGCCCAGGTTATACCGGCTGTACATATATAATTATATACAGGAGATGTCCAGGTTATACCAGCTGTACATATATAATTATATACAGGAGATGTCCAGGTTATACCAGCGGTATATATATATACAGGAGATGCCAAGGTTATACCAGCTGTACATATTGTAGGGATTTCACTCACTCAGGTGCGACGGCTGACACGCAGGAGGCATGTTCCTTTAAAAGTTCACAGGGTTTATTACTTCATAAACCACATGGCAAAATAACAGCAAACAAATAGCCTTTAGCTCAGGAAAAGAAAACAAAGTGTCCAGTCCATCCGGCTCAGTCCTGGAGCCTGTACACACTCAGGAGGGTTTCACCCCCACACATCTCTGCTGTGTTAAGCATTAGCCTGTCTTATATAGAGCTAACCCCACCCAGGAACCCATCACATGATTAGCCATGTGGTCTGACATCACCACAGGTCCTGAAACACATATACATATATATATATATATATATATATATATATATATATATATACAGGTCCTTCTCAAAAAATTAGCATATAGTGTTAAATTTCATTATTTACCATAATGTAATGATTACAATTAAACTTTCATATATTATAGATTCATTATCCACCAACTGAAATTTGTCAGGTCTTTTATTGTTTTAATACTGATGATTTTGGCATACAACTCCTGATAACCCAAAAAACCTGTCTCAATAAATTAGCATATCAAGAAAAGGTTCTCTAAACGACCTATTACCCTAATCTTCTGAATCAACTAATTAACTCTAAACACATGCAAAAGATACCTGAGGCTTTTATAAACTCCCTGCCTGGTTCATTACTCAAAACCCCCATCATGGGTAAGACTAGCGACCTGACAGATGTCAAGAAGGCCATCATTGACACCCTCAAGCAAGAGGGTAAGACCCAGAAAGAAATTTCTCAACAAATAGGCTGTTCCCAGAGTGCTGTATCAAGGCACCTCCATGGTAAGTCTGTTGGAAGGAAACAATGTGGCAGAAAACGCTGTACAACGAGAAGAGGAGACCGGACCCTGAGGAAGATTGTGGAGAAGGACCGATTCCAGACCTTGGGGAACCTGAGGAAGCAGTGGACTGAGTCTGGTGTGGAAACATCCAGAGCCACCGTGCACAGGCGTGTGCAGGAAATGGGTTACAGGTGCCGCATTCCCCAGGTAAAGCCACTTTTGAACCATAAACAGCGGCAGAGGCGCCTGACCTGGGCTACAGAGAAGCAGCACTGGACTGTTGCTAAGTGGTCCCAAGTACTTTTTTCTGATGAAAGCAAATTTTGCATGTCATTCGGAAATCAAGGTGCCAGAGTCTGGAGGAAGACTGGGGAGAAGGAAATGCCAAAATGCCTGAAGTCCAGTGTCAAGTACCCACAGTCAGTGATGGTGTGGGGTGCCATGTCAGCTGCTGGTGTTGGTCCACTGTGTTTCATCAAGGGCAGGGTCAATGCAGCTAGCTATCAGGAGATTTTGGAGCACTTCATGCTTCCATCGGCTGAAATGCTTTATGGAGATGAAGATTTCATTTTTCAGCACGACCTGGCACCTGCTCACAGTGCCAAAACCACTGGTAAATGGTTTACTGACCATGGTATTACTGTGCTCTATTGGCCTGCCAACTCTCCTGACCTGAACCCCATATAGAATCTGTGGGATATTGTGAAGAGAAAGTTGAGAGACGCAAGACCCAACACTCTGGATGAGCTTAAGGCCGCTATTGAAGCATCCTGGGCCTCCATAACATCTCAGCAGTGTCACAGGCTGATTGCCTCCATGCCACGCCGCATTGAAGCAGTCATTTCTGCCAAAGGATTCCCCACCAAGTATTGAGTGCATAACTGAACATTATTATTTGATGGTTTTTTTGTTTGTTATTAAAAAACACTTTTATTTGATTGGATGGGTGAAATATGCTAATTTATTGAGACAGGTTTTTTGGGTTATCAGGAGTTGTATGCCAAAATCATCAGTATTAAAACAATAAAAGACCTGACAAATTTCAGTTGGTGGATAATGAATCTATAATATATGAAAGTTTAATTGTAATCATTACATTATGGTAAATAATGAAATTTAACACTATATGCTAATTTTTTGAGAAGGACCTGTATATATATATATATATATACACACATGGTGTATGCTGTTCAGCATCGGCAGCAGGGCGTGGGAGCGCCGCTGACCCCACACCATTACACAGGACACACAGGCCATCCTTAAGTGTGACGGCTCCTGCAACCAGCCTTCCTCCACCCGGGACACAGAGGCCTAATACTGGCCCTATTACAAGGTTATGCTTTAGAGGAATTGGTCACCTACCTTCTACTATTGCCACTCTTGTCTATTTGTATCAAAGGATCAGAGTAACCCCATGAATAAGACCCAGGAGGGTCGAAACGTTGGGTTTCTGTCTGCCTATATATTTCTGTCTACAAAAATCTGTGGCAACTTTTTATTTCTTTGTTTGAATAAACCTGGCATATACCTTTCTTTGCATCATACCAGTATTGTGTGCGGTAATTTTTCTCTATTTTGATTGACTGGACCACACGGTCTGTTTTACCAGCACCTTCTTGTCCCTGACCTGAGTGCACACCATTATCCCTGTATATCAGGATAGCGTGTGGCATAGTCCAGGATGACTAATATATACTGATGGCCCCGGGCTGATTTAACTAAGGGACCGACCAAGTCCATGGCAATTCTCTCGAACGGCACCTCAATAATGGGCAGTGGCACAAGGGGGTTCCGGAAATGAGGAGTGGGAGCAGTTAGCTGACATGTAGGGCAGGACCTGCAATAGTTCACTATTTCCCGGTAACACACAGGCCAATAGAACCTCTGCACAACCCGTTCCTGCATTTTTTTTCACCCCTAGGTGTCCACCCAAGATGTGTGAATGGGCCATGTCCAACACCTTCCGTCTATATGGACCCGGCACTACCAACTGCTCTACCAACTCCTCCCTTATTTTCGTGACCCGGTACAACAACTCCCCCCTCAACAGAAAATGGGGAAATCTTGTGTCTGCCCCCGGCTCCTGTACCACCCCGTTAATAACTGTGACATTATTAAAGGCTTCCCTCAGAGTGGGGTCCCTATGTTGGGCAGTCCCAAAATTTTCACCGGTAACCTCTAACTCCAGAATGTCAGATGCCGGGGACACTTCCTCCTCATCCCCAACCAGAACACAAAAGGGAAACCTGTCTGTCTCTGGGTGTGGCGACACCCTTCCAGGGTTCATTGGTTCCCTACTCTTGCTAGGGAGCTCAGAACCTTTCCCCCACAAATCCCAAAACAAACAGAAATCCCGGCCAATAATTATAGGGTGCAACAAGTCCTGAACCACGCCGACTATGTGGGACTCAGTTCCACATGCCGTTTCAATGTCCACCCTGGCCATAGGGTAGTCCTTTGCATCACCATGTATGCATCGCACTCCGACCTTCTTTCCCGGGAGCAGGTGGAGAGGAAAAGTGGCCCTCACCAGGGTCACTAGGCTCCCCGAGTCTAACAGTGCCGTTACTGCTCGACCGTTCACCTTTACGGGACACGCTTGAGGTCCCTCGTTGGGCGGAGAGTTCACACTGCAGGCTGGATACGCATAGTATAAACAACGGCGTCCCATGCTGCAGTCCATCTGCTCAGTGGTCTGGGAACAACGGGCAGCTATATGTCCTGGCCCGTGGCACCTCCAACAAATAATATCACCCGTAGGGACCTTGGGCACCACCTCCCCCGCCCTTTGTGACCTTGGATGCACCACCCCTTTTTGGGACTCGGCTCCCTTCTGGGACCCCCAGTACGGCATGGGCTGCCTCCCGGAGGAGCCTTCCAACCCTTGGTATCTCTCAACCAGTCCGATCAGCTCGTCGGCATTCTGGGGATCACCCTGGGCAACCCAAGACTGTATAGGCCTCGGGAGGGAATGGACAAACCGATCCATCATCACCCGTTCTACCATCTGTGCAGCTGTAGATGACTCTGGCTGTAGCCATTTCTGGACCAGGTGCAACAGGTCAAACATTTGGGAACGAGGTGGTTTGTCCCGGTGATAGGCCCAGCAGTGAACTCGCTGTGCCCTGACAGTCAGTGTCACCCCCAAACCTGCGAGAATCTCAACTTTCAATTTGTGATACTCTTTGGCATCCTGCAAGGTCAAATCATAGTACGCCTTCTGGGGTTCTCCTGTCAGGTATGGCGCCAGTACCTCTGCCCACTGCTCTGGCGGAAGTTTTTCCCTCTCAGCGACCCTCTCAAACACCGTCAGGAAGGCCTCAACATCATCCCCGGGAGTCATTTTCTGCAATGCGCGTCTTACCGTCTTCCGGATGTGGGTGTCATCAGCCAGACCTGGGGTTGGGGCGCTCGTCCTGCCCTGGATGGCGGTTGCCAGAAGCTGCATCTGCTGCCGTTGCTGCTGCTGGCTCTGTTGTATCTGCTGCTGGCTCTGTTGTATCTGCTGCATCAACAGCCTGTTGGTCTCTTGCTGCCGTTGCTCCTGCTGTGACTGCAACTGGATCAAGTTTTTCTGCAGGTCCTCCATTTTCCCCGGCAATGCTTGCTGGCTTACAACAGACTTGACCCAGGACATTCAATAATAGACTTACGTCTTCCGCTGGGAACTCTGCCCGCACGTCTACCACGAATTGTAGGGATTTCACTCACTCAGGTGCGACGGCTGACACGCAGGAGGCATGTTCCTTTAAAAGTTCGCAGGGTTTATTACTTCATAAACCACATGGCAAAATAACAGCAAACAAATAGCCTTTAGCTCAGGAAAAGAAAACAAAGTGTCCAGTTCAACAGGCTCAGTCCTGGAGCCTGTACACACTCAGGAGGGTTTCACCTCCACACATCTCTGCTGTGTTAAGCATTAGCCTGTCTTATATAGAGCTAACCACACCCAGTAACCCATCACATGATTAGCCATGTGGTCTGACATCACCACAGGTCCTGAAACGCATATATATACATGGTTATGTACAACAAAGAAATACTCCGGGCTACATTACAGCAACAAGGCACATATGTGCCACATACCTCCCATCGACTACACACCCTTTAGCCATGCTACAATATATAATTATATACAGGAGATGCCCAGGTTATACCAGCTGTACATATATAATTATATACAGGAGATACCCAGGTTATACCAGCTGTACATATATAATTATATACAGGAGATGCCCAGGTTATGCCAGCTGTACATATATAATTATATACAGGAGATGCCCAGGTTATACCGGCTGTATATATATAATTATATACAGGAGATGCCCGGGTTATACCGGCTGTACATATATAATTATATACAGGAGATGCCCAGGTTATACCGGCTGTACATATATAATTATATACAGGAGATGTCCAGGTTATACCAGCTGTACATATATAATTATATACAGGAGATACCCAGGTTATACCAGCTGTACATATATAATTATATACAGGAGATGCCCAGGTTATACCGGCTGTACATATATAATTATATACAGGAGATGTCCAGGTTATACCAGCTGTACATATATAATTATATACAGGAGATGCCCAGGTTATACCGGCTGTACATATATAATTATATACAGGAGATGCCCAGGTTATACCGGCTGTACATATATAATTATATACAGGAGATGTCCAGGTTATACCAGCTGTACATATATAATTATATACAGGAGATGGCCAGGTTATACCGGCTGTACATATATAATTATATACAGGAGATGCCCAGGTTATACCGGCTGTACATATATAATTATATACAGGAGATGCCCAGGTTATACCGGCTGTACATATATCATTATATACAGGAGATACCCAGGTTATACCGGCTATACATATATAATTATATACAGGAGATGCACAGGTTATGCCAGCTGTACATATATAATTATATACAGGAGCTACCCAGGTTATACCGGCTGTACATATATAATTATATACAGGAGACGCCCAGGTTATGCCAGCTGTACATATATAATTATATACAGGAGATGCCCAGGTTATACCGGCTGTACATATATAATTATATACAGGAGATGCCCAGGTTATACCAGCTGTACATATATAATTATATACAGGAGATGCCCAGGTTATACCAGCTGTACATATATAATTATATACAGGAGATGCCCAGGTTATACCGGCTGTACATATATAATTATATACAGGAGATACCCAGGTTATACCGGCTGTACATATATAATTATATACAGGAGATGCCCAGGTTATACCAGCTGTACATATATAATTATATACAGGAGATGCCCAGGTTATACCGGCTGTACATATATAATTATATACAGGAGATGCCCAGGTTATACCAGCTGTACATATATAATTATATACAGGAGATGCCCAGGTTATACCAGCTGTACATATATAATTATATACAGGAGATGCCCAGGTTATACCGGCTGTACATATATAATTATATACAGGAGATGCCCAGGTTATGCCAGCGGTGTATATATAATTATATACAGGAGATACCCAGGTTATACCAGCTGTACATATATAATTATATACAGGAGATGCCCAGGTTATACCGGCTGTACATATATAATTATATACAGGAGATGCCCAGGTTATGCCAGCGGTGTATATATAATTATATACAGGAGACGCCCAGGTTATACCAGCTGTACATATATAATTATATACAGGAGATACCCAGGTTATACCGGCTGTATATATATAATTATATACAGGAGATACCCAGGTTATACCAGCTGTACATATATAATTATATACAGGAGGTACCCAGGTTATACCGGCTGTACATATATAATTATATACAGGAGACGCCCAGGTTATACCGGCTGTACATATATAATTATATACAGGAGACGCCCAGGTTATGCCAGCTGTACATATATAATTATATACAGGAGACGCCCAGGTTATGCCAGCTGTACATATATAATTATATACAGGAGATACCCAGGTTATGCCAGCATGATGCCGATGACTCTGGGCTGGTGACGGGAATGTCTTGTCCTCGGGATGTTCTCTCTCGCTGATTGTGATGATTCCCATGTTGTTAATTGCAGATTGCCGGCCGGAGACCATGATCTGCTCTGTGTTTTGTGTCAATTCCCCCGTCCTCTGCCGCCGCTCCAGGGGGCGATGGATCCGCAGATTCTGCATTTATCCTTCAGATGCCGCCCCTCATGGCTGCCCAGTGGGGGTCCCAGGGCAGAACAGTGAGGGCCCCTCCTTGTGTCTGTGATAGAAGCTGCTTAATGCTGTGGAGGTGGCCCCTAGCCGATTGCACCAATGCTATGTCCGCCCCATGGCTTCCTATAATAGTCACCCGGGACTGATATTTAGGGGACTGGCTCTCCAGTCACCTCCAGAGCTGCAATCATGATTCTGCTGTCAGCCAGGACTAGCAGATGACCTGAGGCCCATAATGCATTGCTCTCTGGCATCATCCATTGGTAGTTGGTGTAATCTTTCTTGGTTTCCAGTATCCCCAGTAATACTACCACTGCTCCAGCAGGGGGAGCACTGACAGTGAGCTCCTTGAATGCTGCTTCGGTCATGACTGGAGTATAAGGTGCGATCTAAGTCAAGATCAAGACCAAATAAATATAGAAATAGAGTTGCAATAGCAGACATAACCTGTGGACACATGGGGCGCTGTTTTGCTTTTTTAACAGTCATGTTCTTCTAAACTTTGACAACTCCTTTAAGAAGACTAATGTCAGAGCGGTGGTCACAGCTCCACCCCCGATCTGTAATAGATGACCTCTAGTAATAGGTATAATTAAAGGGGGGCTCCATCTAAGATCTCCCTCTAACTCTTTTCCTGTTTTGAGGCTGCACCCCTCACAAATACTTGATACAATCACAACTTTTTGAAAACTTTTTTTTTTTTGCTAAAAGGCGACTTTTTGGGCTAATGTAGATAATTATGTCGTATTGGAGGTGCACGCTGCTGTGCGCCCCCATAACTGGCTGTTATGCTGGGGGGAGCCTCAGTGTAAACGGTTCTTCTACCTGCAGCGCCACCAGTGGTGAGACAGAGCATTGCAGGACCTTGGTTTGACCATCTAGTCATTTCTATGAGCGACAGGTGACAGTCCCTGTGCATTCCACATGATCTATAGCGCCCCCTGCTGTCAGCTCCTGTGGTTGCAGGTTCCAGATTTTCTGTGCTTCGTTCCCGGAGCAGATATTGAATATAAACCTTATAAAGATTCCTATTAGCCTCCTGTGATGTGGGACATGGAGCCGCCATTACAGCCCGGGGCCCTAATAGGGTCCATACCGGAAGCATGTGGCTCCGATGGGGGGCAAATACTTCTCAGACACGAGGTCAGGAAAACGTGGACCTCACCCCCTCACTCTTCTTTCATCAGGTCGCACTTTTAGCTTTTCGGAGATGAAAAATTGAGATTTTGATGAAAGCAGAATAATGGGGAACAGCAGCGGCGCAGTCAGGATGGGAGATAAATGACGAGGGGAATTAAAGGAAGAAAATTAGAAATTATCATGGGCTGAAGTGCAAGCCCTTGAGTCTCCCAACGTATCTGCCGGCCCACCTAATGCCCACAGGGTGGTTTCCCCTTAGGGTCATGAATGGCGACTGTTCTGTGCTGGGGGATACTTGGTTCCAGCCGCGGATTAACCCTTGCACGCTCCAGTGTATAGGTGCTGCAGTGTACTGGGGTTCCAGTGTACAGGGGCTCCAGTGTACAGGCGCTCCAGTGTACAGGGGCTCCAGTGTACAGGGGCTCCAGTGTACAGGGGCTCCAGTGTACAGGCGCTCCAGTGTACAGGGGCTCCAGTGTACAGGCGCTCCAGTGTACAGGGGCTCCAGTGTACAGGGGCTCCAGTGTACAGGGGCTCCAGTGTACAGGCGCTCCAGTGTACAGGCGCTCCAGTGTACAGGGGCTCCAGTGTACAGGGGCTCCAGTGTACAGGCGCTCCAGTGTACAGGGGCTCCAGTGTACAGGGGCTCCAGTGTACAGGCGCTCCAGTGTACAGGGGCTCCAGTGTACAGGCGCTCCAGTGTACAGGGGATCCAGTGTACAGGCGCTCCAGTGTACAGGGGCTCCAGTGTACAGGTACTCCACTGTACTGGGGCTCCAGTGTACAGGCGACAGTACTCAGCTCAGCAGACAGTATCACACAGGAGAGGGTTAGATACATGGCTCAGCAGACAGTATCACACAGGAGAGGGTTAGATACATGGCTCAGCAGACAGTATCACACAGGATAGGATTAGATACACGGCTCAGCAGACAGTATCACACAGGATAGGATTAGATACACAGCTCAGCAGACAGTATCACACAGGAGAGGATTAGATGCACAGCTCAGCAGACAGTATCACACAGGAGAGGATTAGATGCACAGCTCAGCAGACAGTATCACACAGGTGAGGATTAGATGCACAGCTCAGCAGACAGTATCACACAGGAGAGGATTAGATACACATCTCAGCAGACAGTATCACACAGGATAGGATTAGATGCACAGCTCAGCAGACAGTATCACACAGGAGAGGGTTAGATACACGGCTCAGCAGTCAGTATCACACAGGATAGGATTAGATACACGGCTCAGCAGACAGTATCACACAGGATAGGATTAGATACACGGCTCAGCAGACAGTATCACACAGGAGAGGATTAGATACACGGCTCAGCAGTCAGTATCACAGAGGATAGGATTAGATGCACAGCTCAGCAGACAGTATCACACAGGAGAGGATTAGATGCACGGCTCAGCAGACAGTATCACACAGGAGAGGGTTAGATACACGGCTCAGCAGACAGTATCACACAGGAGAGGATTAGATACACAGCTCAGCAGACAGTATCACACAGGAGAGGATTAGATACATGGCTCAGCAGACAGTATCACACAGGATAGGATTAGATACACAGCTCAGCAGACAGTATCACACAGGAGAGGGTTAGATACACGGCTCAGCAGACAGTATCACACAGGATAGGATTAGATACACAGCTCAGCAGACAGTATCACACAGGAGAGGGTTAGATACACGGCTCAGCAGACAGTATCACACAGGAGAGGATTAGATACACGGCTCAGCAGTCAGTATCACACAGGAGAGGGTTAGATATGTCATTGATCTGAATGCCTTCCATTGGTGTTACATAATGGGGGGAGTATGCAGTAAAGTTCCCACAAGGTTTCACAGATATTTTGCAGGTTCAGATCAGGGGCTTCTGTGGGGGCGGGGAACCCGGAGGTCGGTCAGAGGTGGTCCTGTCCCCTCAACTATTAAGTGAGAAAAACATAAGACCCTGACTCCCCTCCTGGGTCAGAAAAAGGACATTATGAGAAGGGAAAAACACAGGACCCTTCTGTTGTTAAAGTCCTAATGGGGGACTCGCTTGGTCTCGACTATGGCGCCCCCTCTTCTATATGAACCAAAGGATGGACTATGATCTCGGCTAATCTGGCCCCTATAGGAAATCATTGGCCGCCGTGGAGTTTGGCCCATTGGCCTCAGCTTCCCTACACCATTGTATGTGACCTGTAAGACATGAATCCATCCAGGAGTCGGAGTTCCCATCACTCCCTACATCGTGGATCTGTAATTTGACGACCTGTGACCTAAAATTGTTGTTGGCCACTAGTTGGGTGGAGCAGATGATCAAAAAGTTCCAAAATGTTCTTACTTTGCTGTCATTCTCGTTTATGGAGTGTAATTTGATGAGTGCCCACATAGGGACCCCCACTGTTATGTCGGGGCATGGGGGGGTGAGGGTCATATATGAGCTCATGAGTGGGAGGTTGGAAAGAGTCTTCTTGGTGTTTCCAGACCTTCTGCATCCTTCTCCCAGTGATACGTTTTCCATTCGGAGGTTTTATGGGAGAAGGTTACAGATGTTTCCGTGCTCTCGCGTTCTCTGTCCTCCGCGTGTCGCACAGTCTCCTTTATTCGCGGGAGGACGTCGGCCGGCGGACATTTCAGGCACTGAGTCCAGGAGTGCAGACGGGGCTTGGGTGTCAGTGGGACGTCCCCAGAAGGAACCTCAGGAACCTCCAAGAGGAAAACACGATATTCTCTCCAGAGGAAAACACGATATTCTCTCCAGAGGAAAACACGATATTCTCTCCAGAGGAAAAACACGATATTCTCTCCAGAGGAAAACACGATATTCTCTCCAGAGAGGGAAACACGATATTCTCTCCAAGAGGAAAACACGATATTCTCTCCAGAGGAAAACACGATATTCTCTCCAGAGGGAAAACACGATATTCTCTCCAGAGGGAAAACACAATATTCTCTCCAGAGGAAAACACGATATTCTCTCCAGAGGAAAACACGATATTCTCTCCAGAGGGGAAACACGATATTCTCTCCAGAGGGAAACACGATATTCTCTCCAGAGGGAAATCACGATATTCTCTCCAGAGGAAAACACGATATTCTCTCCAGAGGAAAACACGATATTCTCTCCAGAGGAAAACACGATATTCTCTCCAGAGGAAAAACACGATATTCTCTCCAGAGGAAAACACGATATTATCTCCAGAGGAAAAACACGATATTCTCTCCAGAGGAAAACACGATATTCTCTCCAGAGGAAAACACGATATTCTCTCCAGAGGAAAAACACGATATTCTCTCCAGAGGAAAACACGATATTCTCTCCAGGGGAAAACACGATATTCTCTCCAGAGGAAAACACGATATTCTCTCCAGAGGAAAACACGATATTCTCTCCAGAGGAAAACACGATATTCTCTCAAGAGGGAAAACACGATATTCTCTACAGAAGGGAAAACACGATATTCTCTCCAGAGGGAAAACACAATATTCTCTCCAGAAGGAAAACACGATATTCTCTCCAGAGGAAAAACACGATATTCTCTCCAGAGGAAAACACGATATTCTCTCCAGAGGAAAAACACGATATTCTCTCCAGAGGAAAACACGATATTCTCTCCAGAGGAAAAACAAACGATATTCTCTCCAGAGGAAAACACGATATTCTCTCCAGAGGAAAAACACGATATTCTCTCCAGAGGAAAAACACGATATTCTCTCCAGAGGAAAACACGATATTCTCTCCAGAGGAAAAACACGATATTCTCTCTAGAGGAAAACACGATATTCTCTCCAGAGGAAAAACACGATATTCTCTACAGAAGGGAAAACACGATATTCTCTCCAGAGGGGAAAACACGATATTCTCTCCAGAGGGGAAAACACGATATTCTCTCCAGAGGGGAAAATACGATATTCTCTCCAGAGGAAAACACGATATTCTCTCCAGAAGGGAAAACACGATATTCTCTCCAGAGGAAAACACGATATTCTCTCCAGAGGAAAAACACGATATTCTCTCCAGAGGGGAAAACACGATATTCTCTCCAGAGGAAAAACACGATATTCTCTCCAGAGGGGAAAACACAATATTCTCTCCAGAGGAAAACACGATATTCTCTCCAGTGGAAAACACGATATTCTCTCCAGAGGAAAACACGATATTCTCTCCAGAGGATAAACACGATACTCTCTCCAGAGGATAAACACGATATTCTCTACAGAAGGGAAAACACGATATTCTCTCCAGAGGGGAAAACACGATATTCTCTCCAGAGGGGAAAATACGATATTCTCTCCAGAGGAAAACACGATATTCTCTACAGAAGGGAAAACACGATATTCTCTCCAGAGGAAAACACGATATTCTCTCCAGAGGGAAACACGATATTCACTCCAGAAGGGAAAACACGATATTCTCTCCAGAGGAAAACACGATATTCTCTCCAGAGGGAAACACGATATTCTCTCCAGAGGAAAACACGATATTCTCTCCAGAGGAAAGCACGATATTCTCTCCAGAGGATAAACACGATATTCTCTCCAGAGGGGAAAATACGATATTCTCTCCAGAGGATAAACACGATATTCTCTACAGAAGGGAAAACACGATATTCTCTACAGAAGGGAAAATACGATATTCTCTCCAGAAGGGAAAATACGATATTCTCTCCAGAGGATAAACACGATATTCTCTCCAGAGGAAAGCACGATATTCTCTCCAGAGGATAAACACGATATTCTCTCCAGATGGGAAAATACGATATTCTCTCCAGAGGATAAACACGATATTCTCTCCAGAGGGGAAAACACGATATTCTCTCCAGAGGAAAACACGATATTCTCTCCAGAGGAAAACACGATATTCTCTCCAGAGGAAAAACACGATATTCTCTCCAGAGGAAAAACACGATATTCTCTCCAGAGGAAAACACGATATTCTCTCCAGAGGAAAAACACGATATTCTCTCTAGAGGAAAACACGATATTCTCTCCAGAGGAAAAACACGATATTCTCTACAGAAGGGAAAACACGATATTCTCTCCAGAGGGGAAAACACGATATTCTCTCCAGAGGGGAAAATACGATATTCTCTCCAGAGGAAAACACGATATTCTCTACAGAAGGGAAAACACGATATTCTCTCCAGAGGAAAACACGATATTCTCTCCAGAGGGGAAAACACGGTATTCTCTCCAGAGGATAAACACGATATTCTCTCCAGAGGGGAAAATACGATATTCTCTCCAGAGGGAAAACACGATATTCTCTCCAGAAGGGAAAACACGATATTCTCTCCAGAGGAAAACACGATATTCTCTCCAGAGGAAAAACACGATATTCTCTCCAGAGGGGAAAACACGATATTCTCTCCAGAGGAAAAACACGATATTCTCTCCAGAGGGGAAAACACGATATTCTCTCCAGAGGAAAACACGATATTCTCTCCAGTGGAAAACACGATATTCTCTCCAGAGGAAAACACGATATTCTCTCCAGAGGATAAACACGATATTCTCTACAGAAGGGAAAACACGATATTCTCTCCAGAGGGGAAAACACGATATTCTCTCCAGAGGGGAAAATACGATATTCTCTCCAGAGGAAAACACGATATTCTCTACAGAAGGGAAAACACGATATTCTCTCCAGAGGATAAACACGATATTCTCTCCAGAGGGGAAAATACGATATTCTCTCCAGAGGGAAAACACGATATTCACTCCAGAAGGGAAAACACGATATTCTCTCCAGAGGAAAACACGATATTCTCTCCAGAGGGAAACACGATACAGGTCCTTCTCAAAAAATTAGCATATAGTGTTAAATTTCATTATTTACCATAATGTAATGATTACAATTAAACTTTCATATATTATAGATTCATTATCCACCAACTGAAATTTGTCAGGTCTTTTATTGTTTTAATACTGATGATTTTGGCATACAACTCCTGATAACCCAAAAAACCTGTCTCAATAAATTAGCATATCAAGAAAAGGTTCTCTAAACGACCTATTACCCTAATCTTCTGAATCAACTAATTAACTCTAAACACATGCAAAAGATACCTGAGGCTTTTATAAACTCCCTGCCTGGTTCATTACTCAAAACCCCCATCATGGGTAAGACTAGCGACCTGACAGATGTCAAGAAGGCCATCATTGACACCCTCAAGCAAGAGGGTAAGACCCAGAAAGAAATTTCTCAACAAATAGGCTGTTCCCAGAGTGCTGTATCAAGGCACCTCAATGGTAAGTCTGTTGGAAGGAAACAATGTGGCAGAAAACGCTGTACAACGAGAAGAGGAGACCGGACCCTGAGGAAGATTGTGGAGAAGGACCGATTCCAGACCTTGGGGAACCTGAGGAAGCAGTGGACTGAGTCTGGTGTGGAAACATCCAGAGCCACCGTGCACAGGCGTGTGCAGGAAATGGGCTACAGGTGCCGCATTCCCCAGGTAAAGCCACTTTTGAGTTACAGAGAAGCAGCACTGGACTGTTGCTAAGTGGTCCCAAGTACTTTTTTCTGATGAAAGCAAATTTTGCATGTCATTCGGAAATCAAGGTGCCAGAGTCTGGAGGAAGACTGGGGAGAAGGAAATGCCAAAATGCCTGAAGTCCAGTGTCAAGTACCCACAGTCAGTGATGGTGTGGGGTGCCATGTCAGCTGCTGGTGTTGGTCCACTGTGTTTCATCAAGGGCAGGGTCAATGCAGCTAGCTATCAGGAGATTTTGGAGCACTTCATGCTTCCATCGGCTGAAATGCTTTATGGAGATGAAGATTTCATTTTTCAGCACGACCTGGCACCTGCTCACAGTGCCAAAACCACTGGTAAATGGTTTACTGACCATGGTATTACTGTGCTCAATTGGCCTGCCAACTCTCCTGACCTGAACCCCATAGAGAATCTGTGGGATATTGTGAAGAGAAAGTTGAGAGACGCAAGACCCAACACTCTGGATGAGCTTAAGGCCGCTATTGAAGCATCCTGGGCCTCCATAACATCTCAGCAGTGTCACAGGCTGATTGCCTCCATGCCACGCCGCATTGAAGCAGTCATTTCTGCCAAAGGATTCCCGACCAAGTATTGAGTGCATAACTGAACATTATTATTTGTTGGTTTTTTTGTTTGTTATTAAAAACACTTTTATTTGATTGGATGGGTGAAATATGCTAATTTATTGAGACAGGTTTTTTGGGTTATCAGGAGTTGTATGCCAAAATCATCAGTATTAAAACAATAAAAGACCTGACAAATTTCAGTTGGTGGATAATGAATCTATAATATATGAAAGTTTAATTGTAATCATTACATTATGGTAAATAATGAAATTTAACACTATATGCTAATTTTTTGAGAAGGACCTGTATTCTCTCCAGAGGAAAGCACGATATTATCTCCAGAGGAAAACACGATATTCTCTCCAGAGGAAAGCACGATATTCTCTCCAGAGGATAAACACGATATTCTCTCCAGAGGGGAAAATACGATATTCTCTCCAGAGGATAAACACGATATTCTCTCCAGAGGGGAAAACACGATATTCTCTCCAGAAGGGAAAACACGATATTCTCTACAGAAGGGAAAATACGATATTCTCTCCAGAAGGGAAAATACGATATTCTCTCCAGAGGATAAACACGATATTCTCTCCAGAGGGGAAAACACGATATTCTCTCCAGAAGGGAAAACACGATATTCTCTCCAGAGGAAAACACGATATTCTCTCCAGATGGGAAAACACGATATTCTCTCCAGAGGGAAATCACGATATTCTCTCCAGATACATCCAGAATTGAGCGGCTCAGGAGCAAACATTTGGGTAATTGCTTATTCACCGTTGTAATGGTGTCTGTTCCCCATCGCTTGTAATCTGCAGCGTTTTCTACTCTGATCGGATTCCTCTAACACCTTTCTGAGCCCCTTACGTTTCATGATCTCTTTTAACCATCAGAGGATGCTCTTCTGGGCTTTTGTCATCATCTTGACCATTTGCAGAACATAATTAGCCCCCGTGTCCCGACTATATTGATATTTGGCTACTTCTATTCTCTGTCTGATGGTTGCTGGGTTCATCCTTTTGCTGATTTTTGTGGTTTGTGGTGCCGGAAGAAAATCCAAAAAACTCGCGATGCCAGGAGAAAAGCCATAAAACGTGCAGTGCCTGGGAGAAAAGCCATAAAACGCATGGTGCATGGAAGACAATGGTGAAAAGCCATAAAACACATGGTGCCCGTTGCTGAGAGAAAAGCCATAAAATGCACTATGTCGGGAGAAAAGCCATAAATGCACTGTGTCGGGAGAAAAGCCATAAAATGCTTGGTGCCCTGGAGAAAAGCCATAAAACGTTTGGTGCCCTGGAGAAAAGCCTTTTTACGCCGTTCGAGTGATGTAAGGTTTGATGGTAACATATAATTCCGGATCCACGCTCGGGAGCAGAGATATAAGAGACGAGGACGAGGCGGTGTAGTGCTGACTACGCGTTTCACTTCCAGCTACTGAGGTCCAAGCAGTAATGATGTTAAAGCTGCTCCACCAGTAAAAGCCGTACCGTTGGACATCTGCAGCAAATCCCTGGCCTGGAGAGAGGGGACACATTGTAGAAACATTAGGGGGGGGGGTGCGTGCAGGGGGTGTATTGCTCAAAGTCGGAGGATTGTGCACCCGTGGGCAATGTCTGCGTTATGTGCTGGAAAGACATATATCAATAAATGATAATGAAATCACTCTGCTGACTCCGCCTTCTAGTAATGAGATGCCTGCTGACCCCACCCTGTTATGATAATGAGATGACCCTGCTGACCCAACCCTCTAATGATGAGATGATTCTGCTGACCCCGCACTCTAATGATAATGAAATCACTCTGCTGACCCCACCCTTTAGTAATAATGAGATGGCTGCTGAACCTACCCTCTAATGATAATGAGATGACCCTGCTGACCCCACCCTCTAATGATAGTGAGATGACCTTGCCCTCTAACGATAATGAGATGCCTGCTGACCCCGTCCTGTAATGATAATGAGATGACCCTGCTGACCCCGCCCTCTAATAATAATGAGATGATCCTGCTGACCCCGCCCTCTAATGATAATGAAATCACTCTGCTGACCCCACTCTCTAGTAATAATGAGATGGCTGCTGAACACACCCTCTAGTGATAATGAGATGACCCTGTCTTCTAATGATAATGAGATGACCCTGCTGACCCCACCCTCCAATAATAATGAAATTACTCTGCTGACCCCACCCTCTAGTAATAATGAGATGGCTGCTGAACCCACCCTCTAAAGATAATGAGATGACCCTACTGACCCCGTCCTCTAATGATAATGAGATGACCCTGCTGACCCCGCCCTCTAATGATAATGAGATGACTCTGCTGAACCCGCCCTCTAATTATAGTGAGATGACAATGCTGACTCTGCCCTCTAATGATAATGAGATGACCCTACTGACCCTTCCCTCTAATGATAATGAGATGACCCTGCTGACCCTGCCCTCTAATGATGAGATGCCTGCTGACCCCGTCCTCTAATAATGACATGACCCTGCTGACCCCGCCCTCTAATGATAATGAGATGACTCTGCTGAGCCCTCCCTCTAATGATGAGATGCCTGCTGACCCCGTCCTCTAATAATGACATGACCCTGCTGACCCCGCCCTCTAATGATATTGAGATGACTCTGCTGACCCCGCCCTCTAATGATAGTGAGATGACCCTGCTGACCCTGCCCTCTAATGATAATGAGATGCCTGCTGACCCCAGCCTCTAATGATAATGAGATGGCCCTGCCCTCTAATGATAATAAGATGCCTGCTGACCTCGTCCTCTAATGATAGTGAGATGACCCTGCTGACCCTGCCTTCTAATGATAATCAGATGACTCTGCTGACCCCGCCCAATAATGATAGTGAGATGACCCTGCTGACCCCGCCCTCTAATGATAATAAGATGACCCTGCTCTCTAATGATAATAAGATGCCTGCTGACTGTTATGTTTGCTAATGACAGGTGTTATGAAGGCAATCCAGAAACACAGTGTGCTTAGCGATCAGAGCGCACACAGTGATCTGACAAATACCCAAAAATACAAGAACGAGCTCTGAGACGTGGAAACTCTGTAGACTGCACACCTGATCCTATCCTAAACACAACTAAAAGCGGCTGTGGATTGCGCCTAACAACTACCTAGGCAACTCGGCACAGCCTAAGAAACTAGCTAGCCTGAAGATAGAAAAATAGGCCTGACTTGCCCCAGAGAAATTCCCCAAAGGAAAAGGCAGCCCCCCACATATAATGACTGTGAGTAAGATGAAAAGACAAAACGTAGGGATTAAATAGATTCAGCAAAGTGGGGCCCGATATTCTAGGACAGAGCGAGGACAGTAAAGCGAACTTTGCAGTCTACAAAAAACCCTAAAGCAAAACCACGCAAAGGGAGCAAAAAAAACCCACCGTGCCGAACTAACGGCACGGCGGTACACCCTTTGCGTCTCAGAGCTTCCAGCAAAACAAAAGACAAGCTGGACAGAAAAAAAGCAACAAAAAAGCAAAAAGCACTTAGCTATACAGAGCAGCAGGTCACAGGAACAATCAGGAGAAGCTCAGATCCAACACTGAAACATTGACAAGGAGCAAGGATAGCAGCATCAGGCGGAGTTAAGTAATGAAGCAGTTAACGAGCTCACCAGAACACCTGAGGGAGGAAGCTCAGAAGCTGCAGTACCACTTGTGACCACAGGAGTGAATTCAGCCACAGAATTCACAACAGTACCCCCCCTTGAGGAGGGGTCACCGAACCCTCACCAGAGCCCCCAGGCCGACCAGGATGAGCCGCATGAAAGGCACGAACAAGATCGGAAGCATGAACATCAGAGGCAAAAACCCAGGAATTATCTTCCTGAGCATAACCCTTCCATTTAACCAGATACTGGAGTTTCCGTCTAGAAACACGAGAATCCAAAATCTTCTCCACAATATACTCCAATTCCCCCTCCACCAAAACCGGGGCAGGAGGCTCAACAGATGGAACCATAGGTGCCACGTATCTCCGCAACAACGACCTATGGAATACATTATGTATGGAAAAGGAGTCTGGGAGGGTCAAACGAAAAGACACAGGATTGAGAACCTCAGAAATCCTATACGGAACAATAAAACGAGGTTTAAATTTAGGAGAGGAAACCTTCATAGGAATATGACGAGAAGATAACCAAACCAGATCCCCAACACGAAGTCGGGGACCCACAC
The DNA here is from genome assembly GCF_032444005.1 of Ranitomeya imitator. NCBI lineage: Eukaryota > Metazoa > Chordata > Amphibia > Anura > Dendrobatidae > Ranitomeya > Ranitomeya imitator. The sequence continues at coordinate 13,387,597 of NC_091286.1, forward strand.
GGCGTCTGCGATTAGCGAAAAGTTGAGCTTTCTCCTGGGACAAGATCAAATTGTCCACTACCTGAGTCCAGATCTGCTGCAACCTATCCACCACAGAATCCACACCAGGACAGTCCGAAGACTCAACCTGTCCTGAAGAGAAACGAGGATGGAACCCAGAATTGCAAAAAAATGGAGAAACCAAGGTAGCCGAGCTGGCCCGATTATTAAGGGCGAACTCAGCCAACGGCAAAAAGGACACCCAATCATCCTGGTCTGCAGAAACAAAACATCTCAGATATGTTTCCAAGGTCTGATTGGTTCGGTCTGGCCATTAGTCTGAGGATGGAAAGCCGAGGAAAAGGATAGGTCAATGCCCATCCTACCACAAAAGGCTCGCCAAAACCTTGAAACAAACTGGGAACCTCTGTCAGAAACAATATTCTCAGGAATGCCATGCAACCGAACCACATGCTGAAAGAACAAAGGTACCAAATCAGAGGAGGAAGGCAATTTAGCCAAGGGCACCAGATGGACCATTTTAGAGAAGCGATCACAGACCACCCAAATGACTGACATCTTTTGAGAAACGGGAAGGTCAGAAATGAAATCCATCGAAATATGTGTCCAAGGCCTCTTTGGGACCGGCAAGGGCAAAAGCAACCCACTGGCACGAGAACAGCAGGGCTTAGCCCTAGCACAAATCCCACAGGACTGCACAAAAGTACGTACATCCCGTGACAGAGATGGCCACCAGAAGGATCTAGCCACTAACTCTCTGGTACCAAAGATTCCAGGATGACCAGCCAACACCGAACAATGAAGTTCAGAGATAAGTTTATTAGTCCACCTATCAGGGACGAACAGTTTCTCTGCTGGACAACGATCAGGTTTATTCGCCTGAAATTTTTGCAGCACCCGCCGCAAATCAGGGGAGATGGCAGACACAATGACTCCTTCCTTGAGGATACCCGCTGGCTCAGATAAACCCGGAGTGTCGGGCACAAAACTCCTAGACAGAGCATCCGCCTTCACATTTTTAGAGCCCGGAAGGTACGAAATCACAAAGTCGAAGCGGGCAAAAAATAACGACCAACGGGCCTGTCTAGGATTCAAGCGCTTGGCAGACTCGAGATAAGTCAAGTTCTTATGATCAGTCAATACCACCACGCGATGCTTAGCTCCTTCAAGCCAATGACGCCACTCCTCGAATGCCCACTTCATGGCCAGCAACTCTCGATTGCCCACATCATAATTACGCTCAGCGGGCGAAAACTTCCTGGAAAAGAAAGCACATGGTTTCATCACTGAGCAATCAGAACCTCTCTGTGACAAAACCGCCCCTGCTCCAATCTCAGAAGCATCAACCTCGACCTGGAACGGAAGAGAAACATCTGGCTGACACAACACAGGGGCAGAACAAAAACGACGCTTCAACTCCTGAAAAGCTTCCACAGCAGCAGAAGACCAATTAACCAAATCAGCACCCTTCTTGGTCAAATCGGTCAATGGTTTGGCAATGCTAGAAAAATTACAGATGAAGCGACGATAAAAATTAGCAAAGCCCAGGAACTTTTGCAGACTTTTCAGAGATGTCGGCTGAATCCAATCCTGGATGGCTTGGACCTTAACTGGATCCATCTCGATAGTAGAAGGGGTAAAGATGAACCCCAAAAATGAAACTTTCTGCACACCGAAGAGACACTTTGATCCCTTCACAAACAAAGAGTTAGCACGCAGGACCTGAAAAACCATTCTGACCTGCTTCACATGAGACTCCCAATCATCCGAGAAGATCAAAATGTCATCCAAGTAAACAATCAAGAATTTATCCAGGTACTCACGGAAGATGTCATGCATAAAAGACTGAAACACAGATGGAGCATTGGCAAGTCCGAACGGCATCACTAGATACTCAAAATGACCCTCGGGCGTATTGAATGCAGTTTTCCATTCATCTCCTTGCCTGATTCTCACCAGATTATACGCACCACGAAGATCTATCTTCGTGAACCAACTAGCCCCCTTAATCCGAGCAAACAAGTCAGATAACAATGGCAAGGGGTACTGAAATTTAACAGTGATCTTATTAAGAAGGCGGTAATCAATACACGGTCTCAGCGAACCATCCTTCTTGGCTACAAAGAAGAACCCTGCTCCCAGTGGTGATGACGATGGGCGAATATGTCCCTTCTCCAGGGATTCCTTCACATAACTGCACATAGCGGCGTGTTCGGGCACGGATAAATTAAATAATCGACCTTTAGGGAATTTACTACCAGGAATCAAATTGATAGCACAATCACAATCCCTATGCGGAGGTAGGGCATCGGACTTGGGCTCTTCAAATACATCCTGATAATCAGACAAGAACTCTGGGACCTCAGAAGGGGTGGATGACGAAATCGACAAAAATGGGACATCACCATGTACCCCCTGACAACCCCAGCTGGATACCGACATGGAATTCCAATCCAATACTGGATTATGGGTTTGTAGCCATGGCAACCCCAACACGACCACATCATGCAGATTATGCAACACCAGAAAGCGAATAACTTCCTGATGTGCAGGAGCCATGAACATGGTCAGCTGGGCCCAGTATTGAGGTTTATTCTTGGCCAAAGGTGTAGCATCAATTCCTCTCAATGGAATAGGACACCGCAAAGGCTCCAAGAAAAACCCACAACGTTTAGCATAATCCAAATCCATCAGATTCAGGGCAGCGCCCGAATCCACAAACGCCATGACAGAAAACGACGACAAAGAGCAGATCAAGGTAATGGACAGAAGGAATTTGGACTGTACAGTACCAATGACGGCAGACCTAGCGGACCGCTTAGTGCGCTTAGGACAATCAGAAATAGCATGAGTGGAATCACCACAGCAGAAACACAGACCATTCAGACGTCTGTATTCCTGCCGTTCAACTCTAGTCATAGTCCTATCGCACTGCATAGGCTCAGGTTTAACCTCAGGCAGTACCGCCAAATGGTGCACAGATTTACGCTCGTGCAAGCGTCGACCGATCTGAATGGCCAAAGACAAAGACTCATTCAAACCAGCAGGCATAGGAAATCCCACCATGACATCCTTAAGAGCCTCAGAGAGACCCTTTCTGAACAAAGCTGCCAGCGCAGATTCATTCCACTGAGTGAGTACTGACCATTTCCTAAATTTCTGACAATATACTTCTATATCATCCTGACCCTGGCACAAAGCCAGCAAATTTTTCTCAGCCTGATCCACTGAATTAGGCTCATCGTACAGCAATCCGAGCGTCAGGAAAAACGCATTGACATTACTCAATGCAGGGTCTCCTGGCGCAAGAGAAAATGCCCAGTCTTGAGGGTCGCCGCGCAAAAAAGAAATAATAATCAAAACCTGTTGAATAGGATTACCAGAAGAATGAGGTTTCAAGGCCAGAAATAGCTTACAATTATTTTTGAAACTTAGAAACTTAGTTCTATCTCCAAAAAACAAATCAGGAATAGGAATTCTTGGTTCTAACATAGATTTCTGATCAATAGTATCTTGAATTTTTTGTACATTTATAACGAGATTATCCATTGAAGAGCACAGACCCTGAATATCCATGTCCACACCTGTGTCCAGAATCACCCAAATGTCTAGGGGAAAAAAAAAAGTGAACACAGAGCAGAAAAAAAAAAAAAATGATGTCAGAACTTTTTCTTTCCCTCTATTGAGAATCATTAGTTAGGCTCCTTGTACTGTTATGTTTGCTAATGACAGGTGTTATGAAGGCAATCCAGAAACACAGTGTGCTTAGCGATCAGAGCGCACACAGTGATCTGACAAATACCCAAAAATACAAGAGCGAGCTCTGAGACGTGGAAACTCTGTAGACTGCACACCTGATCCTATCCTAAACACAACTAAAAGCGGCTGTGGATTGCGCCTAACAACTACTTAGGAAACTCGGCACAGCCTAAGAAACTAGCTAGCCTGAAGATAGAAAAATAGGCCTGACTTGCCCCAGAGAAATTCCCCAAAGGAAAAGGCAGCCCCCCACATATAATGACTGTGAGTAAGATGAAAAGACAAAACGTAGGGATGAAATAGATTCAGCAAAGTGGGGCCCGATATTCTAGGACAGAGCGAGGACAGTAAAGCGAACTTTGCAGTCTACAAAAAACCCTAAAGCAAAACCACGCAAAGGGGGCAAAAAAAACCCACCGTGCCGAACTAACGGCACGGCGGTACACCCTTTGCGTCTCAGAGCTTCCAGCAAAACAAAAGACAAGCTGGACAGAAAAAAAGCAACAAAAAAGCAAAAAGCACTTAGCTATACAGAGCAGCAGGTCACAGGAACAATCAGGAGAAGCTCAGATCCAACACTGAAACATTGACAAGGAGCAAGGATAGCAGCATCAGGCGGAGTTAAGTAATGAAGCAGTTAACGAGCTCACCAGAACACCTGAGGGAGGAAGCTCAGAAGCTGCAGTACCACTTGTGACCACAGGAGTGAATTCAGCCACAGAATTCACAACAGCTGACCCTGTGCTCTAATGATAATGAGATGCCTGCTGACCCCACCCTCTATTGATAATGAGATGCCTGCTGACCCTGCCCTCTAATGATAATGAGAGGCCTGCTGACCCTCTATTGATAATGAGATGCTTGCTGACCCCGTCCTCTAATGATAATTAGATGCCCGCTGACCCCGCCCTCTAATGAGAATGAGATGCCTGCTGACCCCATCCTCTAATGATAATGAGATGTCTCTGCTGAACCCACCCTCTAATCATAATGAGATGACCCTGCTGACCCGTCTTCTAATGATAAGGAGATGACTTCTAACCATCCCTCTGTTGATAATCCCAGGGGACGGTAAATGATCGCTGTAGTTGGCCACTACTATAGGACCCTTACGGCTCATTTTTGTGCAATAGCTTGATCCCGTCCGGGTGTCTGATCTTCTGATCGGTCGGTCTGACCCCAGTGTCCTGGAGGTGAATACGTTCCGCTGTAGACTCCTGAGTGCTAAAAATCAATAATTGTTTCTCACTTTCTTTACATTTGTTGCAGGAACAAGAAGATCCGAATAAGCTGGCTACCAGCTGGCCAGACTATTACATCGACCGGATCAACTCCATGGCGGCCGTAAGTGATGATTACTCTATAAATACCTCCTCTGTCCCAGAACCGGAAATGCTGAGCCCCAGAATCGTTCTCCTTATGAGCCGACGTCTGGTACAAATGACCGGATGATGCGCACAAACATGAGGCTGGTTACATTGTAACGGGTCCATGCCTGATGTCTAATGATAATGCAGTTTATCCTCAATCATTGGGAAGAGAAGGGTTAAATTGTGACAACTTTCCAACAACATCTTCCTGATGCAGAATCTCCGGCATCACATGGAGATGAGGTCCCTGTAGGAAGTGATTGGCGTCATCTGCATCACTTTATATTGTAATGTTCCCACGCTGCGGAGCCCGATTGTTACATGACTGCGTCCTGTGAGGGGGAAACACGTAAGAGCCGGCGGATGTGACACGTGTAACGCTGCCATATCTGAGGAGGACCAGAGGCGCCGAGCATTTCACATCACACGACCACGTTCACACCTTACTATAAGCAGGAAACTGCAACAAAACTTACAGGAGCAGAACCTGGAGAGGAAACATCTACGGTGCCCCCATAGCAGTGACAGCCCCACTGACCCCCATTAGTAGTGACATCTACAGTGCCCCCATTAGTAGTGACAGCCCTACTGACCCCCATAGCAGTGACACCTATAGTGCCCCCATAGCAGTGACAGCCTCACTGACCCCCATAGCAGTGACATCTACAGTGCCCCCATTAGTAGTGACATCTACAGTACCCCTATAGCAGTGACATCTACAGTGCTCCCATTAGTAGTGACAGCCCCACTGACCCCCATAGCAGTGACATCTACAGTGCTCCCATTAGCAGTGACATCTACAGTGCCCCCATTAGTAGTGACATCTACAGTGCCCCCATTAGTAGTGACATCTACAGTGCCCCCATTAGTAGTGACATCTACAGTGCCCCCATAGCAGTGACATCTACAGTGCCCCCATTAGTAGTGACATCTACAGTGCCCCCATAGCAGTGACAGCCCCACTGACCCCCATAGCAGTGACATCTACAGTGCCCCCATTAGTAGTGACATCTACAGTGCTCCCATAGCAGTGACATCTACAGTGCCCCCATTAGTAGTGACATCTACAGTACCCCCATAGCAGTGACATCTACAGTGCCCCCATTAGTAGTGACATCTACAGTGCCCCCATTAGTAGTGACATCTACAGTACCCCATAGCAGTGACATCTACAGTGCCCCCATTAGTAGTGACATCTACAGTGCCCCCATAGCAGTGACATCTACAGTGCCCCCATTAGTAGTGACATCTACAGTACCCCTATAGCAGTGATATCTATAGTGCCCCCATAGCAGTGACAGCCCCACCGACCCCCATAGCAGTGACATCTACAGTGCCCCCATAGCAGTGACATCTACAGTGCCCCCATTAGTAGTGACATCTACAGTACCCCCATAGCAGTGACAGCTATAGTGCCCCCATAGCAGTGACAGCCCCACCGCCCCCCATAGCAGTGACAGCTATAGTGCCCCCATAGCAGTGACAACCCCATTGACCCCCATAGTAGTGACCTGTATAGTTCCCCCATAGAAGTGACACCTACAGTGCCCTCTGGGAATTTCTCGGGGTCCACAGGTTCCCATTACTGGAGCCACATGTTGCTTTTCGGGCCTTGGTTAGGGGTCGCTGAGCCTTTCTGTTCGTCCATTGTGTTTGCTGTCGTCCATTTGTCTTCATCTCGGAGTCGGCACAGATATTGCCGTCAGTCATCGCTTTCCTTTCATCTGGTTGTGGACGGAGTCTGATCCCAATGGAGCGCGCTCATAGATTACAATGGTGGTCACATCTAAAGCCCCCCGTGATGACAGCTGCCCGGGAGAGGACGTCAATGACCGGACCCCAGCTGTAGGGTTTATCCCACGTTGCGGCACGAATCTTCCATCTGTAACCCCTTCCTGTAATGCTGATAATAGATGAGGGCGGATATGAGAATCATGGCGGCTCAGTGTCTGTTTTTCCCTATATCTCAATCCAGTTTGTCCCCGGAGGTGTCCGCATTCAATCACATCCTCCAGCTAATGCAACAATGTAACAATATCCCTGGACATCGCTACAAGATCCGGGCTCTGTCCGATAGACCGATGCTGCAGCAGAAACCTCTCCCCTTCCATGTGATGATTTGGTGAAAGGAGGAGGAATCGCTGGCAGCGATGTTCCCATAACTCCTGTGACTCTAGCGATTACTGAGAATTCCCCTATCTGCCCCTTGTAGGGTGGCCTCACTCACAATTTGTCATACCCCAGATTTTCCCAGCATTCCCTTAATTTCCCATAGTCCAGTGTTCTTGTCACGTTGTAGCTATGATTATTAATGCACATGGCGTCCCCATCCCCATTTATAAGGTCTGTGTGCTCAGTGTCAGTAGGTGACCCAGACAAAGTAAAGCACGTCATGGCTGCTGACAGGAGGGCGGACAGAGGTCAGAGCTGGCATTCTGCGCTCTATAATAATACTGGTATAATGCCCCCCGGTCCAGACCCTGATACATTATACTGCAATGTGTGATGAATAATGAACGACACGGGAATCTCACGGTTCACAGCTGGGATTATTGGGATCCATGAATGGCTGGAGCTGGCACCTGACGTCTCCAAGGTTTCACCACTTCCCATGGCGCCTGGAAAGCGCTGCCAGAGCCCGGTAGCAGCAGCTGGTGCACGAGCGGCAACAATGTAACCACTGCATAAAGGAATCCAGAAAACACAGGGACGGCGCCAGAGGGAAAAAAGAACAAAAAGATTTGAATTTGATACATTGACCTTTCTGTTGCCTCCCCGCGGTGCAGGCGACCCGCGGACATCACGGTCTGTGCGCTCTTGCCCTGTGATTTCAATGCCTCCGCCGCCCCGGCTCACCTCACTCTTTGTTCCCGCAGATGCAGACTCTTTACGCCTTTGATGAAGAAGATACGGAGATGAGGAATAAAATCGTAGAAGACTTGAAGACGGCTCTCCGGACCCAACCCATGAGGTACAGCCACCGACCGCTGCCTGGGGTCTGCCGCAGGCCGAGTGTTGGGGTCCCACGGCCGACCCCGCCTGACCCTGCTGATTGGTCAGGCTGCTCACCGTCCACGCTATGTAACTACATGCACTGATACACTGGGGTTTGATACATTGTTGCATATAGGACACTAGTGTTTGTTATCTGGCGACTTCTGTGTTACATTATTATGTACAGTAAATGACCATCTGGGTTACAATATCATCATACCAATGATTGTTGCACATTATTATTATTATTATTATTATTATTTATTGTTATAGCGCCATTTATTCCATGGCGCTTTACATGTGAGGAGGGGTATACATAATAAACACAAGTAAAATAATCGACAATACAAGTCACAACTGGTACAGGAGGAGAGAGGACCCTGCCCGCGAGGGCTCACAATCTACAGGGGATGGGTGAGGATACAGGAGGAGAGAGGACCCTGCCAGCGAAGGCTCACAATCTACAAGGGATGGGTGAGGATACAGGAGGAGAGAGGACCCTGCCCGCGAGGGCTCACAATCTACAAGGGATGGGTGAGGATACAGGAGGAGAGAGGACCCTGCCCGCGAGGGCTCACAATCTACAAGGGATGGGTGAGGATACAGGAGGAGAGAGGACCCTGCCCGCGAGGGCTCACAATCTACAAGGGATGGGTGAGGATACAGGAGGAGAGAGGACCCTGCCCGCGAGGGCTCACAATCTACAAGGGATGGGTGAGGATACAGGAGGAGAGAGGACCCTGCCCGCGAAGGCTCACAATCTACAGGGGATGGGTGAGGATACAGGAGGAGAGAGGACCCTGCCCGCGAGGGCTCACAATCTACAAGGGATGGGTGAGGATACAGGAGGAGAGAGGACCCTGCCCGCGAGGGCTCACAATCTACAAGGGATGGGTGAGGATACAGGAGGAGAGAGGACCCTGCCCGCGAGGGCTCACAATCTACAAGGGATGGGTGAGGATACAGTAGGAGAGAGGACCCTGCCCGCGAGGGCTCACAATCTACAAGGGATGGGTGAGGATACAGGAGGAGAGAGGACCCTGCCCGCGAGGGCTCACAATCTACAAGGGATGGGTGAGGATACAGGAGGAGAGAGGACCCTGCCCGCGAGGGCTCACAATCTACAAGGGATGGGTGAGGATACAGGAGGAGAGAGGACCCTGCCAGCGAAGGCTCACAATCTACAAGGGATGGGTGAGGATACAGGAGGAGAGAGGACCCTGCCCGCGAGGGCTCACAATCTACAAGGGATGGGTGAGGATACAGGAGGAGAGAGGACCCTGCCAGCGAAGGCTCACAATCTACAAGGGATGGGTGAGGATACAGGAGGAGAGAGGACCCTGCCCGCGAGGGCTCACAATCTACAGGGGATGGGTGAGGATACAGGAGGAGAGAGGACCCTGCCCGCGAAGGCTCACAATCTACAAGGGATGGGTGAGGATACAGGAGGAGCGAGGACCCTGCCCGCGAGGGCTCACAATCTACAACACATGCGCACTGATCTTTATTACATTGTTGCACACGTGCACTGGTCATTGTTGCACTGTTGACACTGGTCATTATTGCATTGTTGCACACCTGCCTTGGTCATTGTTGTTAACGTGCACTGGTCATTGTTGCATTGTTGGATGTGTGCACTGGTCTTTATTACATTGTTGCAGACGTACACTGGTCTTTATTACATTGTTGCAGATGTGCACTGGTCTTTATTACATTGTTGCAGATGTGCACTGGTCTTTATTACATTGTTGCACACATGCACTGGTCTTTATTACATTGTTGCACACATGCACTGGTCATTATTGCATTGTTGCACTGTTGACCCTGGTCTTTGTTACATTGTTGCACCCTCATCTCCTATAGGACAGTGTCTCTCTGTGATGTCAGTGTCCCGTTTTTTCCATGGGAAGCGTTAATGAGTAAATGACATTAGATTGATCCCAGGATTACAGTTGATGTGGCGACTTCTCCGCTGCGGCTGATAAATGGATCCTCTGTGAACGGAATCCGCGTCTCATTATCGTCGGTTTATCGGGGGCTTCGCCAGTTCTGGGCCATTAACCCTAATAACAGGATAAAGAGGAAAAGACGTTCCCACACAAATGATGTCCTGCAGGGGGAGACACTGCTGGCTCCCAGAGGAAGCGGCTCACGGCTGACCCCCCAAAACTATGGGGAAAAAAACACAAAACCCAACATTACCAGGTTCTTACAGGCTTGTGACTTAAAGGGGCTGTCCAGTGTGCAGAAATTATCCAGAAGGTTCTGGCTACTGGGGTAACATGTTCCAGTCCCCGCTTTTTGCTCATCACTAGTTATCACTTCTAGATCTTGTGTGGTCCAGTCGGCCGAGCGGGCACTTTTACCCCATTAGGATGGAGCAGCATTGCATGTGCCGGCCAGCGCTGCATTCATTCCCTATCAGGCTGCCCAGCGCTGCACTTGCCGTTTTCCAGGAGCCTCATAGAGAATAATCTGCACTGCTGCCCCATTGTCATGGGATAAAAGTGTCGCATCGGGGATAAAAGTGCCGCATCGGGGATAAAAGTGCCGCATCGGGGATAAAAGTGCCGCATCGGGGATAAAAGTGCCGCATCGGGGATAAAAGTGCCGCATCGGGGATAAAAGTGCCGCATCGGGGATAAAAGTGTCGCATCGGGGATAAAAGTGCCGCATCGGGGATAAAAGTGCCGCATCGGGGATAAAAGTGCCGCATCGGGGATAAAAGTGCCGCATCGGGGATAAAAGTGCCGCATCGGGGATAAAAGTGCCGCATCGGGGATAAAAGTGCCGCATCGGGGATAAAAGTGTCGCATCGGGGATAAAAGTGCCGCATCGGGGATAAAAGTGTCGCATCGGGGATAAAAGTGTCGCATCGGGGATAAAAGTGCCGCATCGGGGATAAAAGTGCCGCATCGGGGATAAAAGTGCCGCATCGGGGATAAAAGTGTCGCATCGGGGATAAAAGTGTCGCATCGGGGATAAAAGTGTCGCATCGGGGATAAAAGTGTCGCATCGGGGATAAAAGTGCCGCATCGGGGATAAAAGTGCCGCATCGGGGATAAAAGTGCCGCATCGGGGATAAAAGTGCCGCATCGGGGATAAAAGTGTCGCATCGGGGATAAAAGTGCCGCATCGGGGATAAAAGTGTCGCATCGGGGATAAAAGTGCCGCATCGGGGATAAAAGGTTCTGCCAGTCCCAGTGGTTACACCCCTTTAACCTTTGGACAAGTAAAGCCTTGTTTTCACAGCCAATCCCTTTAAGGCCCCATACACATTATACTAAATTCGTCTGAACCTGCTGATGTCAGTGGGATTGGCCAACAGTATTAAGGGGGTCTCCGATACCACCCCAACAGATGATGTCAGAGAGAGAGGGGTCGTAATCCTCAGAAGACAAGGGTGGGGTCTGACAGCAGCTCTCATGGGAGCAGGGGGTCAGCCAAACATTCCTGTGGTGGAGACAGTTGTCAGGTGAACCATCATTCAGCCGATAGTTATCTAATGGAGAGGTCATCAGGTCAGTGAGGGTCCGATACCCGGATCCCCCGATCAGCTGCTCATAGTGTACAGAGCTCCTTACTCCGTGCAGTGGCCATTGTAGGTACTGCAGGTCAGGTGAAATACACTTCAATAGGAGCTGAGCGGCCACTACGCGGCGTACGGAGCGCCAGGTGTCTGATGGTTCGGCCTGAAAGGAAACTAGAATCTTGGAAGCTGCTGCCTTTCCTTGTGGTGGTCCATGTGGCAGGGGGTCCTCAGTGCAATAATGCCTACAGAGCAGCCCCCTATTGATGGCGGTTTTCTTTGCTTGGTTGCAGAGCTGGGAGAATACATCTTCTCCCAAATCACCACTCTGGGGGCTTCAGGTCATCTCGGGGGCTTCTGAAGTTTTTTTTTAGATGACAACTCAAAATTGCATTAACTATTGGTCTTCAAGGGAGGGTGGTCTTCTCAAAAAAAGATGGCGGTGTGCAGTATATATGCTGGAGCTGTCACAGGCAATCTGGTCTTCTCAGGGAGGTGGTCTTCTCAGGGGGTGGTCATCTCAGGGGTGGTCTGCTCAGGGGGTGGTCTGCTCAGGGGGTAGTCTTCTCAGGGGGTGGTCCTCAGAGGTGAATGGTCTTCTCAGAGGGGTGGTCTTCTCAAAAAAGATGGCTGGTGTGGCAGGTGTGCAGAATATATGCTGGAGCTGTCACAGGCAATCTGGTCTTGAGAGGTGGGTGGTCTTCTCAGGGGGTGGTCTTCAGAGGTGGGTGGTCTTCTCAGGGGGTGGTCTTCTCAGGGGGTGGTCTTCAGAGGTGGGTGGTCTTCTCAGGGGGTGGTCTTCAGAGGTGGGTGGTCTTCTCAGGGGGTGGTCTACTCGGGGTGGTCTTCAGAGGTGGGTGATTTTCAGAGGTGGGTGGTCTTCTCAGGGGGTAATCTTCTCAGGGGGTGGTCTTCTCAGGGAGTGGTCTTCTCATGGGGTGGTCTTCAGAGGTGGGTGGTCTTCTCAGGGGTGGTCTTTTCATGGGGTGGTCTTCAGAGGTGGGTGTTTCTTCTCAGGGTGTGGTCTTCAGAGGTGGGTGATCTTCAGAGGTGGGTGGTCTTCTCAGGGGGTGGTCTTCTCAGGGGGGTGGACTTCTCAGGGGTGGTCTTCTCAGAGGGGTGGTCTTCTCAGGGAGTGGTCTTCAGAGGTGGGTGGTCTTCTCAGAGGGTGGACTTCTCAGGGGTGGTCTTCTCAGAGGGGTGGTCTTCTCAGGGGGTGGACTTCTCAGGGGGTGGACTTCTCAGGGGTGGTCTTCTCAGGGGTGGTCTTCTCAAAGGGGTGGTCTTCTCAGGGGGTGGACTTCTCAGAGGGGTGGTCTTCTCGGGGTGGACTTCTCAGGGGTGGTCTTCTCAGGGGTCGTCTTCTCAGGGGGTAGACTTCTCAGGGGTGGTCTTCTCAGAGGGGTGGACTTCTCAGAGGGGTGGTCTTCTCAGGGGGTGGACTTCTCAGGGGGTGGACTTCTCAGGGGTGGTCTTCTCAGGGGGTGGACTTCTCAGGGGTGGTCTTCTCAGGGGGTGGACTTCTCAGAGGGGTGGACTTCTCGGGGTGGACTTCTCAGGGGTGGTCTTCTCAGGGGGTGGACTTCTCAGGGGTGGTCTTCTCAGAGGGGTGGTCTTCTCAGGGGGTGGTCTCAGGAGATGTCGCATGTCTGGGGACTGATATCCCGCGGTAATGGCTTATTACCCTGCACCCTGGCGCGCGCCGCCGTCGTCTTATCTGAATTTCGCCGCCCATAATCCGAGTTAATCACTTTAAAGACACAAATAAAACGTGTTTATGAGCTGGCACGGAGTTTTCGCTTGCGCGCCGTCCCCTCGCCCCCTCCGCAGTGCCCATGTTCGTTGGCAGCGGCCGCCGCTCGTAACTGGAGACGTCCTGTAGATCCTGAGTCTGCTCCCGGCGCTCCAGGAGACAACCGTCACCGCGATACAACTCCATCACCTAGAGGAAGGGAGCGCGGCCAAGCTGCGGATGCGTCCGGCCGCCTCGCCGAGCAGAACTAAGCAGCTGCAGCTGCGCTCGTCCCGTGGAGTAAAGTCTGCTAATAATCAGCGTCGGCGCAGCATGGCGACGGCCGCTCTCGCTCTGCAGCGAACTCTTCTTTTAAGATCTTGGCACAAACTTTAAAACCTTTTAATGGCTGGAAGCGGCCAAGTTTCTCGTTAGAGGCCTGAGCCTCAACTCATTTCCAGAGACTCAACTTGTTAGCTGCCAAGTGGGCCGGCGTCCAGCGGCCGGAGCCCGAGCCAAGTCCTAAATGCTAATGGGAATGATGCGGGCAAGCTGTGCAACATTCACATAAGAGGAACCCGCTGCAACAATGTATAGAAACAATCCCGGGTGACATCATTCTCCCGATGCACGAGGGATCCGGAGTCTGGGATCGGTTAGTAGTAACACGATACGGATCTGGCGAGTGTCTGCAGATCACACGTGTTACCAGCGTCTATCACATGCCGATTGGTAACAATGTATCACTGCAGACACTGCACGTTTCATAGGAACATGCAGTATGAAGCTAGAATGCAAAGTCTGCACCAAGATGTCGCATCCCATTATAGCCCTGTAGAGCGAGGGACACCAAGCTCCAGAGCTGCACTCACAATGCAACTGGAAACAATCAGCAAGACATTAAAAACAGCTTAGCGAAAAGCGGAGTCCTGTCTTCTCCACTGACTCTACTATCTGCTTCTCCTGGGCTGATACAACCTGACACTCTGCCCCATCACCAAAATGTTAGAGCTCTTGTGGCTGCCGCTCTCCAGCCGGTCAGTTCTGGTGTCTGGACTGTGACTGAGGAAGGATGGAGCAACGCTGCACAAACGCTGCTTGTACGGAAGGTTTCATCTAAAATACGTGCAGAATAGTGAGTGCAGCTCTGGAGTATAATACAGGATGTAACTCAGGATCAGTAATGTATGTACACAGTGACTGCACCAGCAGAATAGTGAGTGCAGCTCTGGAGTATAATACAGGATGTAACTCCGGATCAGTAATGTATGTACACAGTGACTGCACCAGCAGAATAGTGAGTGCAGCTCTGGGGTATAATGCAGGAGGTAACTCAGGATCAGTAATGTAATGTATGTACACAGTGACTGCACCAGCAGAATAGTGAGTGCAGCTCTGGAGTATAATACAGGATGTAACTCAGGATCAGTAATGTAATGTATGTACACAGTGACTGCACCAGCAGAATAGTGAGTGCAGCTCTGGAGTATAATACAGGATGTAACTCAGGATCAGTAATGTATGTACACAGTGACTGCACCAGCAGAATAGTGAGTGCAGCTCTGGAGTATAATACAGGATGTAACTCCGGATCAGTAATGTATGTACACAGTGACTGCACCAGCAGAATAGTGAGTGCAGCTCTGGGGTATAATGCAGGAGGTAACTCAGGATCAGTAATGTAATGTATGTACACAGTGACTGCACCAGCAGAATAGTGAGTGCAGCTCTGGAGTATAATACAGGATGTAACTCAGGATCAGTAATGTAATGTATGTACACAGTGACTGCACCAGCAGAATAGTGAGTGCAGCTCTGGAGTATAATACAGGATGTAACTCAGGATCAGTAATGTATGTACACAGTGACTGCACCAGCAGAATAGTGAGTGCAGCTCTGGAGTATAATACAGGATGTAACTCAGGATCAGTAATGTAATGTATGTACATAGTGACTGCACCAGCAGAATAGTGAGTGCAGCTCTGGGGTATAATACAGGATGTAACTCAGGATCAGTAATATATGTACATAGTGACTGCACCAGCAGAATAGTGAGTGCAGCTCTGGAGTATAATACAGGATGTAACTCAGGATCAGTAATGTATGTACATAGTGACTGCACCAGCAGAATAGTGAGTGCAGCTCTGGGGTATAATACAGGATGTAACTCAGGATCAGTAATGTATGTACACAGTGACTGCACCAGCAGAATAGTGAGTGCGGCTCCGGAGTATAATACAGGATGTAACTCAGGATCAGTAATGTAATGTATGCACACAGTGACTGCACCAGCAGAATAGTGAGCGCAGCTCTGGAGTATAATACAGGATGTAACTCAGGGTCAGTAATGTAATGTATGTGCACAGTGACTGCACCAGCAGAATAGTGAGTGCAGCTCCGGAGTATAATACAGGAGGTAACTCAGGGTCAGTAATGCAATGTATGTACACAGTGACTGCACCAGCAGAATAGTGAGTGCAGCTCTGGGGTATAATACAGGATTTAACTCAGGATCAGTAATGTAATGTATGTACACAGTGACTGCACCAGCAGAATAGTGAGCGCAGCTCTGGAGTATGATACAGGAGGTAACTCAGGGTCAGTAATGTAATGTATGTACACAGTGACTGCACCAGCAGAATAGTGAGTGCAGCTCTGGGGTATAATACAGGATGTAACTCAGGATCAGTAATGTAATGTATGTACACAGTGACTGCACCAGCAGAATAGTGAGCGCAGCTCTGGAGTATGATACAGGAGGTAACTCAGGGTCAGTAATGTAATGTATGTACACAGTGACTGCACCAGCAGAATAGTGAGTGCAGCTCTGGGGTATAATACAGCATGTAACTCAGGATCAGTAATGTAATGTATGTACACAGTGACTGCACCAGCAGAATAGTGAGCGCAGCTCTGGAGTATGATACAGGAGGTAACTCAGGGTCAGTAATGTAATGTATGTACACAGTGACTGCACCAGCAGAATAGTGAGTGCAGCTCTGGGTATAATACAGGATGTAACTCAGGATCAGTAATGTAATGTATGTACACAGTGACTGCACCAGCAGAATAGTGAGTGCAGCTCTGGGGTATAATACAGGATGTAACTCAGGATCAGTAATGTAATGTATGTACGCAGTGACTGCACCAGCAGGATAGTGAGTGCAGCTCTGGGGTATAATACAGGAGGTAACTCAGGGTCAGTAATGTAATGTATGCACACAGTGACTGCACCAGCAGAATAGTGAGCGCAGCTCTGGGGTATAATACAGGATGTAACTCAGGATCAGTAATATAATGTATGTACATAGTGACTGCACCAGCAGAATAGTCAGCGCAGCTCTGGGGTATAATACAGGATGTAACTCAGGATCAGTAATGTAATGTATGTACACAGTGACTGCACCAGCAGAATAGTGAGTGCAGCTCTGGAGTATAATACAGGATGTAACTCAGGATCAGTAATGTAATGTATGTACACAGTGACTGCACCAGCAGAATAGTGAGTGCAGCTCTGGAGTATAATACAGGATGTAACTCAGGATCAGTAATGTAATGTATGTACATAGTGACTGCACCAGCAGAATAGTCAGCGCAGCTCTGGGGTATAATACAGGATGTAACTCAGGATCAGCAATGTAATGTATGTACACAGTGACTGCAACAGCAGAATAGTGAGTGCAGCTCTGGAGTATAATACAGGATGTAACTCCGGATCAGTAATGTATGTACACAGTGACTGCACCAGCAGAATAGTGAGTGCAGCTCTGGGGTATAATGCAGGAGGTAACTCAGGATCAGTAATGTAATGTATGTACACAGTGACTGCACCAGCAGAATAGTGAGTGCAGCTCTGGAGTATAATACAGGATGTAACTCAGGATCAGTAATGTATGTACACAGTGACTGCACCAGCAGAATAGTGAGTGCAGCTCTGGAGTATAATACAGGATGTAACTCAGGATCAGTAATGTAATGTATGTACATAGTGACTGCACCAGCAGAATAGTGAGTGCAGCTCTGGGGTATAATACAGGATGTAACTCAGGATCAGTAATATATGTACATAGTGACTGCACCAGCAGAATAGTGAGTGCAGCTCTGGAGTATAATACAGGATGTAACTCAGGATCAGTAATGTATGTACATAGTGACTGCACCAGCAGAATAGTGAGTGCAGCTCTGGGGTATAATACAGGATGTAACTCAGGATCAGTAATGTATGTACACAGTGACTGCACCAGCAGAATAGTGAGTGCGGCTCCGGAGTATAATACAGGATGTAACTCAGGATCAGTAATGTAATGTATGCACACAGTGACTGCACCAGCAGAATAGTGAGCGCAGCTCTGGAGTATAATACAGGATGTAACTCAGGGTCAGTAATGTAATGTATGTGCACAGTGACTGCACCAGCAGAATAGTGAGTGCAGCTCCGGAGTATAATACAGGAGGTAACTCAGGGTCAGTAATGCAATGTATGTACACAGTGACTGCACCAGCAGAATAGTGAGTGCAGCTCTGGGGTATAATACAGGATTTAACTCAGGATCAGTAATGTAATGTATGTACACAGTGACTGCACCAGCAGAATAGTGAGCGCAGCTCTGGAGTATGATACAGGAGGTAACTCAGGGTCAGTAATGTAATGTATGTACACAGTGACTGCACCAGCAGAATAGTGAGTGCAGCTCTGGGGTATAATACAGGATGTAACTCAGGATCAGTAATGTAATGTATGTACACAGTGACTGCACCAGCAGAATAGTGAGCGCAGCTCTGGAGTATGATACAGGAGGTAACTCAGGGTCAGTAATGTAATGTATGTACACAGTGACTGCACCAGCAGAATAGTGAGTGCAGCTCTGGGGTATAATACAGCATGTAACTCAGGATCAGTAATGTAATGTATGTACACAGTGACTGCACCAGCAGAATAGTGAGCGCAGCTCTGGAGTATGATACAGGAGGTAACTCAGGGTCAGTAATGTAATGTATGTACACAGTGACTGCACCAGCAGAATAGTGAGTGCAGCTCTGGGTATAATACAGGATGTAACTCAGGATCAGTAATGTAATGTATGTACACAGTGACTGCACCAGCAGAATAGTGAGTGCAGCTCTGGGGTATAATACAGGATGTAACTCAGGATCAGTAATGTAATGTATGTACGCAGTGACTGCACCAGCAGGATAGTGAGTGCAGCTCTGGGGTATAATACAGGAGGTAACTCAGGGTCAGTAATGTAATGTATGCACACAGTGACTGCACCAGCAGAATAGTGAGCGCAGCTCTGGGGTATAATACAGGATGTAACTCAGGATCAGTAATATAATGTATGTACATAGTGACTGCACCAGCAGAATAGTCAGCGCAGCTCTGGGGTATAATACAGGATGTAACTCAGGATCAGTAATGTAATGTATGTACACAGTGACTGCACCAGCAGAATAGTGAGTGCAGCTCTGGAGTATAATACAGGATGTAACTCAGGATCAGTAATGTAATGTATGTACACAGTGACTGCACCAGCAGAATAGTGAGTGCAGCTCTGGAGTATAATACAGGATGTAACTCAGGATCAGTAATGTAATGTATGTACATAGTGACTGCACCAGCAGAATAGTCAGCGCAGCTCTGGGGTATAATACAGGATGTAACTCAGGATCAGCAATGTAATGTATGTACACAGTGACTGCACCAG
This sequence comes from Ranitomeya imitator, assembly GCF_032444005.1. Taxonomy (NCBI): domain Eukaryota; kingdom Metazoa; phylum Chordata; class Amphibia; order Anura; family Dendrobatidae; genus Ranitomeya; species Ranitomeya imitator. Next base: position 13,406,686 of record NC_091286.1, read on the forward strand.
CAGAATAGAGAGTGCAGCTCTGCAGGATATTACAGGATGGATCAGTACAGGATATCTACAGTTTGTATATAAAGCTGAGTGTATGTATGTATGTGTGTGTGTGTATCAAGCCTCGCCCACTCCACATAGCCACACTCACTCCACACGCAAAGCCCCGTCCACACGGCCCACGTTGTTAGAGCACACGGGCGGAGACACATTCACTTCAAAAGCCACCATTCACAACTCACCAGCTGCGACGTGTATCAGTGCGTCTTTAGAGTATCAGTGAGCGGCAGGCACAGGCCACATCTAGCTGTGTCGTGTCTAGAATGGAGTTGCTCCTGTGAGGCTTGATGTCAAGGGTAAGGGAAGAGCCTCATGGATTACTGTGCTCATAACAGGAAGTTGCTGTGCATGTGTGATGGGAAAATAGTGAGGGGAAAATGAGAGGTGTGTGGGGAAAATAGTGAGGGGAAAATGAGAGGTGTGAGGTGAAAATGAGAGGTGTGAGGTGAAAATGAGAGGAGTGAGGTGAAAATGAGATGAATGAGGTGAAAATGAGAGGTGTGAGGTGAAAATGAGAGGTGTGAGGTGAAAATGAGAGGTGTGAGGTGAAAATGAGAGGTGTGAGGTGAAAATGAGAGGAGTGAGGTGAAAATGAGAGGAGTGAGGTGAAAATGAGATGAGTGAGGTGAAAATGAGATGAGTGATGTGAAAATGAGATGAGTGAGGTGAAAATGAGAGGTGTGAGGTGAAAATGAGATGAGTGAGGTGAAAATGAGATGAGTGAGGTGAAAATGAGATGAGTGAGGTGAAAATGAGAGGTGTGAGGTGAAAATGAGAGGAGTGAGGTGAAAATGAGAGGAGTGAGGTGAAAATGAGAGGAGTGAGGTGAAAATGAGAGGTGTGAGGTGAAAATGAGAGGTGTGAGGTGAAAATGAGAGGTGTGAGGTGAAAATGAGAGGTGTGAGGTGAAAATGAGAGGTGTGAGGTGAAAATGAGATGAGTGAGGTGAAAATGAGAGGAGTGAGGTGAAAATGAGAGGAGTGAGGTGAAAATGAGAGGTGTGAGGTGAAAATGAGAGGAGTGAGGTGAAAATGAGAGGAGTGAGGTGAAAATGAGAGGAGTGAGGTGAAAATGAGAGGAGTGAGGTGAAAATGAGAGGAGTGAGGTGAAAATGAGATGAGTGAGGTGAAAATGAGATGAGTGAGGTGAAAATGAGAGTAGTGAGGTGAAAATGAGAGGTGTGAGGTGAAAATGAGAGATGGTGGTGACGTGTTTCTAATCTACTTTTCCTCTGATTGTTTTACTCCAAGTTTTGGCTTACAAATACTGAGGTAAAAATACTGACCAAATAACGTGTGAACGAGGTCTAAAGGAGAAAAGTGCTGCAGAAGAAGTCGGCTGTGTGTACGATACGCTTCAGTGCATTTTCTCTGGGGATCAAGTGTTTCCGATTGTATGTAGAAGAGGAGTGTGAGGTGCTGCCGGCGGGGGCGACTATAAAGGAGAAAAGCTGTGCTGCAGAAAAATGCTGTGTAAGAAGGAGGAGCGTGAGGTGCAGGAGGAATAAGGCCCCTTAACTGCAGCCATTAAAAGTTGTATCGGCAGTCGTTAAGGGGTTAATATTGTGTTTAAAAAAATACTTTTGCTTCCACAAAATGGCGCAGGTTGTGTTCCGTGTTCCAGTGCTGGAGCGTTGCTTTTTCTTGTGCGCGTTGCTCTGCCCGGGCTCTTCAGCTGGTATAATATATATGTTTGCGGTAAATCATTGTTATATGACTTGGTGCAGTTCGGGTTTGTATCTTCTCCAGTTGTAGAAGCTTCTCATACTTTGTTCTTCTGGGTTTGGACCGCGGTGGGAGCGGTGGCGATTCCTTAGGACATCTGTGGGGTCGATTGGATTTCTAGTAATGATGGTTTTATGGTGATCGGTGATGGTGAGGTACATTTCTCTTAGAGCTTCTAATGTAACATTACGAGATTCCAGATGTTCAGGATTCAGGGATCCGGCGCAGCCACCAGGACTAATCATACATGGACAGGATCCTTCCCTGAACACCTTGGTACAATGGAGGGGACGATGTGTCAGCGTCTTCCATGAAAACATTATTATTCTGCTACATTGTATGTGATGGCGGCCAACCTGCCGGATGAAGTGGAGCCCGGCCAGCGTCCCCCCCCAGAGACCTACCTGAGGATATTCCGAGTGTCAGGAGAAGACCAGATGGTTTCCATCCGCAGAGACTGCAAACAAGACATTTATAGACCGAAAACAAAAGACGTTCTGTTGGGATACACGGATACAGAGCCAGGCGGGCAGCCGCTGGAGAAGACCCCAGTCCATGACCGGCTGCCAGGATTATACGTGACGCCGAGCTGCTGAACCACCGGCCAACCCAAGATCTGATGTCAGAACCATAACCGAAAGGCAAAATCTGTAACAGGACCCCATCTGTGACAGCGCGGGGGTCCTACTATGGGACAGAAGGGCATTGCTCAGGTGTGATATTGTCTCATTCTTCCACACAAACACTCTTCACATCCTGAAGCTTCTGTGGCTCCTTCTATGATCTCTGAGCTTTAGTTCCTTCCATACATTTTCTCTTGGAGTCAGGTCCGGTGATCGGCTCAGACATCCTAGCAGTTTTATTTTCTTTCCCTGAAACCAGTTGAGATTTTCCTTTGATGTGTGTTTGGGATCATCGTCTTTCTGAGATGTCCACCCTTGTTTCATCTTCATCATCATGGTAGATGGCAGCAGATTATTTTCAATGTCTCAGTACATTTGTCCATTCATCCGTCCTTCAGTTCCATGAGGTTTGCCAGTGCTGTATGCTGAAAAACAACCTCACACTATAATGTTCCCACCTCCATACTTCACTGTAGGCATGGTGTTTTGGGGTGATATGCAGTGCCTTTTGGCCTCCAAACATGGTCTTTATTATGTCATTCAAAGAGTTCAATTTTGGTCTCCTCTGACCAGACTATATTCTTCCAGTATTTCACAGGCTTGTATAAATGTTGTTGAGTAAAGTGTAAAAGCACTTGAACATGTTTTATGTTCAGAAATGGAGTCATGTGTGGTGAGCGTGCATACAGGCAATGGAGGTTGCATGGTGAGCGTGCATGCAGGCAATGGAGGTTGCATGGTGAGTGTGCATACAGGCAATGGAGGTTGCATGGTGAGTGTGCATACAGGCTATGGAGGTTGCATGGTGAGCGTGCATACAGGCAATGGACGTTGCGTGGTGAGTGCCCATACAGGCTATGGAGGTTGCATGGTGAGTGTGCATACAGGCAATGGACGTTGCGTGGTGAGTGCCCATACAGGCTATGGAGGTTGCATGGTGAGTGTGCATACAGGCTATGGAGGTTGCGTGGTGAGCGTGCATGCAGGCAATGGAGGTTGCATGGTGAGCGTGCATACAGGCTATGGAGGTTGCATGGTGAGCGTGCATACAGGCAATGGACGTTGCGTGGTGAGTGCCCATACAGGCTATGGAGGTTGCATGGTGAGCGTGCATGCAGGCAATGGAGGTTGCATGGTGAGTGTGCATACAGGCAATGGAGGTTGCATGGTGAGTGTGCATACAGGCCATGGAGGTTGCATGCTGAGTGTGCATACAGGCCATGGAGGTTGCATGGTGAGCATGCATACAGGCAATGGAGGTTGCATGGTGAGCGTGCATACAGGCTATGGAGGTTGCATGGTGAGCGTGCATACAGGCTATGGAGGTTGCATGGTGAGCGTGCATACAGGCAATGGACGTTGCGTGGTGAGTGCCCATACAGGCTATGGAGGTTGCATGGTGAGCGTGCATACAGGCTATGGAGGTTGCGTGGTGAGCGTGCATGCAGGCAATGGAGGTTGCATGGTGAGTGTGCATACAGGCAATGGAGGTTGCATGCTGAGTGCATGCAGGCAATGGAGGTTGCATGGTGAGTGTGCATACAGGCAATGGAGGTTGCATGCTGAGTGTGCATACAGGCCATGGAGGTTGCATGGTGAGCATGCATACAGGCAATGGAGGTTGCATGGTGAGCGTGCATACAGGCTATGGAGGTTGCATGGTGAGCGTGCATACAGGCAATGGACGTTGCGTGGTGAGTGCCCATACAGGCTATGGAGGTTGCATGGTGAGCGTGCATACAGGCTATGGAGGTTGCGTGGTGAGCGTGCATGCAGGCAATGGAGGTTGCATGGTGAGTGTGCATACAGGCAATGGAGGTTGCGTGGTGAGTGTGCATGCAGGCCATGGAGGTTGCATGCTGAGTGTGCATGCAGGCAATGGAGGTTGCATGGTGAGTGTGCATACAGGCAATGGAGGTTGCATGCTGAGTGTGCATACAGGCCATGGAGGTTGCATGGTGAGCGTGCATACAGGCAATGGAGGTTGCATGGTGAGCGTGCATACAGGCAATGGAGGTTGCATGGTGAGCGTGCATACAGGCAATGGAGGTTGCGTGGTGAGCGTGCATACAGGCCATGGAGGTTGCATGGTGAGCGTGCATACAGGCCATGGAGGTTGTGTGGTGAGCGTGCATACAGGCAGTGGAGGCTGTGTGGTGAGCGTGCATACAGACCATGGAGGTTGTGAGTTGGGAGGTTGAGGTTGAGGGTTGAGTGCATTACTAATACTTTTCTTTGATACAATTGTACCTGCTGATTCCAGGTCTTTCTGTAGTTCTTCACAGTTGGACCTTGGCATTAGGACAACTCTTCTGATAATTCTTGGCCCAAGCAGTGCTCACTGGAACCTTCAGTGGTTTAGAAATTCTTCTGTAACCAATGCATTCATCAGTATGTTTTGCCACAATAAGGTTGTGAAGGTCTTGAGACAGCTCACTGGTGTTACCCATCATGAGATGTTTCTTGTGTAGCCCCTCGGTAGTGAGACATCTTTTTATCGACCATCGGTTGAACCAGCTGATATTATTGGTCACTAAGTGGCAGGATTGCTTTCTAATTACTGATAAATCTCAGTCGGTATCAGGACGTTCCAAGGCTTTTTGCACCTCTCTTCATGTGTTCAGAACTTTTTCCCATTGTTACACATAATTTATGGACATCTATGGTGATTTTTTTTTTCCTGTGTAGATTGGATGGGTTGTTACCGACATCTGGGGAGAATTTTATGTTAGTAGCAGCTTTAGAAATAAATTTGCTTGGAAAATTGGTGACGTGTTCAATACTTATGTCACCCACTGTATATGGTTTGTAAAAGGGTGGGGTGTAAAACAAATCTGTGCAGAATGGGCTGGCAGTCTGTTGTGCAGCAGATAGAAGCTTCAGTGTTAAAGGGTTCAAGGACGGTTACAAATTGCCGGTATCTAACAGGTGCCCTGTATTCTGTAGGATCTCAGACCTCCGTTCTGGTGCACAGGGGGTCTTACCGCTCAGATTTCTACTGATTTTTATCTTCCTCTTATGCTTTTTTATTTTCCAAGTGGGAGGAGTCTAAAACAAGTCTCCATAACAGGACGAGGTAGTCCCTTGTACAGCATTTAAAGACTTCTGACCCTTCTCCAATCTTCACTAGCATTTTTACCAATCTTTCTTGGTTTCTGAACTATACAAAGTATGAAGCCCCCCGGTGTCACTGATATATTGCTCTCTCCGGCATCGGTGAGAAGGTTTGTCATTCTGGCTACTAGGAAAGTTGGGTGACTTTCGCTATGGGAGGTCTAATGGCAGCCATATTGATTGCCAGGAAGCTTTGCGGGAAATGTTATCATCCATTTACCTACTTCTCGTACAACAGGGGGGGGGCTGAGACTCGTCTTAATATTTCGGAGCGCGGCGCTCACCTTTTTGGAGTCTGCAGATATTTTTAGGAAAAGCGGAAAAGTAACTTGTGGGTTATTCTTGGAAAGGGACCAAAACAAATGTGTATTGAGCGGCTCATTATCGTGTGGGGGGTAAAGTGAAGCGAGGGGCGATCTTGGCGCGGTGGTCGATCTCTCAGGGAGGGCTGATGGTCGGGGATCTAACGTGGACTGTAATGTAAGAGAGTTCTCCCAAGGCCCTAGGACGACCAATATGTGACATCCCCTATAAGGTAACTTTGTAACAACTGATCAATCATTAAATAAAAAGCTGCTCTTTAAGTGTGATACAGGGTGATATTATTTGGATACTTTAATGTGCTATTATTCAATCTCAGTGATGGCAATTTTGAGATACTGTTTGGTGTTTGCACTCAATGGAATCATCTTTGTGTGATGCTGAGTGTTTAGTATTGTTTGGTGGTATTATTAGTCCTCGCGGTGGTATAACCTGGAAACATTAATGATGTAAAGTGATATTATTTGGGTACTTTATTATCCCACACAAGCACACTAGGTCAGGTATAATCAGGTTCTATCTGTTGGTATTATTTGAGTAGGATAGTTTTATACTGTTTGCCGGTTTTAGTTACGATGTGTGTGGTTGTATTATGATATTATTAGAGCACTGTGTGGTGGTATTATGATATTATCAGAACACTGTGTGGTGGTATTATGATATTATCAGAACACTGTGTGGTGGTATGATATTATCAGAACACTGTGTGGTGGTATTATGATATTATCAGAGCACTGTGTGGTGGTATTATGATATTATCAACACCGTGTGGTGGTATTATGATATCAGAACACCGTGTGGTGGTATTATATTATCAGAGCACTGTGTGGTGGTATTATGATATTATCAGAGCACTGTGTGGTGGTATGATATTATCAGAGTACTGTGTGGTGGTATTATGATATTATCAGAACACTGTGGTGGTTTTATGATATTATCAGAGCACTGTGTGGTGGTATGATATTATCAGAGCACTGTGTGGTGGTATGATATTATTAGAACACTGTGTGGTGGTATTATAATATTATCAAAGCCCTGTGTGGTGGTATTATGATATTATCAACACTGTGGTGGTATTATGATATTATCAGAACACTGTGTGGTGGTATTATGATATCAGAGCACTGTGTGGTGGTATTATGATATTATCAACACCGTGTGGTGGTATTATGATATCAGAACACCGTGTGGTGGTATTATATTATCAGAGCACTGTGTGGTGGTATTATGATATTATCAGAGCACTGTGGTGGTTTTATGATATTATCAGAGCACTGTGTGGTGGTATGATATTATCAGAGCACTGTGTGGTGGTATGATATTATTAGAACACTGTGTGGTGGTATTATAATATTATCAAAGCCCTGTGTGGTGGTATTATGATATTATCAACACTGTGGTGGTATTATGATATTATCAGAACACTGTGTGGTGGTATTATGATATCAGAGCACTGTGTGGTGGTATTATGATATTATCAACACTGTGGTGGTATTATGATATTATCAGAGCACTGTGTGGCGGTATTATGATATTATCAGAGCACTGTGTGGTGGTATTTTGATACTATCAGAGCACTGTGTGGTGGTATTTTGATATTATCAGAGCACTGTGTGGTGGTATAATATTATCAAAGCACTGTGTGGTGGTATTATGATATTATCAACACTGTGGTGGTATTATGATATTATCAAAGCACTGTGTGGTGGTATTATGATATTATCAACACTGTGGTGGTATGATATTATCAAAGCACTGTGTGGTGGTATTATGATATTATCAGAGCACTGTGTGGTGGTATTATGATATCAGAGCACTGTGTGGTGGTATTATGATATTATCAGAGCACTGTGTGGTGGTATTATGATATTATCAGAGCACTGTGTGGTGGTATTATGATATTATCAGAGCACTGTGTGGTGGTATTATGATATTATCAGAGCACTATGTAGTGGTATTATGATATTATCAGAGCACTGTGTGGTGGTATTATGATATTATCAGAGCACTGTGTGGTGGTATTATGATATTATCAGAGCACTGTGTGGTGGTATTATGATATTAACAGAGCACTGTGTGGTGGTATTATGATATTATCAGAGCACTGTGTGGTGCTATTATGATATTATCAGAGCACTGTGTGGTGGTATGATATTATCAGAGCACTGTGTGGTGGTATAATGATATTATCAGAGCACTGTGTGGTGGTATGATATTATCAGAGCACTGTGTGGCGGTATTAAGATATTATCAGGACACTGTGTGGTGGTATTATGATATTATCAGAGCACTGTGTGGTGGTTATACTTGGGCACTACATTGTTATGTGAGTTGGGCACTATATGATTATTTTTATGCACTTGTGATACTGTGCATCACCTTTTTATTGTATCTTTAATCCATATCCTGGTTTATTTGAGCATTTTTTTCTATTTTAACCGCCATTCAAATCTAAAGGAGTGGACAAAAATTAGAGAATGTTTGGTTTGTGGCCTCCACAGTTCTTCACCCAGTTTTGCTTATTATCAGAAATGCTCTTTATATTTGGGAACAATCCAAAATTAAATTCCTTGTGGCTTCCTTGCCGACCGGCAGCGGAATATAGTAAAGTTTTATGAAGGTCGAAGTCATGACGGTCAATGTGGAGATAACTTCTGGACGACTTCCATCGAAGAATCCAATTATGATGCCATCGACCACATATAATATAACGCAGCTTATAATATTATAGCATCATGTCATGGAATGATTCTAACAATATGAGGCGATAATATAATATCGCACATGTAGCATATTCTACAGGTTTTTAGTGTAAGCCCCGACGACTGCACCCTGCTAGAGATACTGTATGTGATCGATACTTTGTATGAAGATTTGACTTCATCTCTTGATCTGTCTTCTCCAGGTTTGTGACCAGGTTCATTGAGTTGGAGGGTCTGACGTGCCTCCTGAACTTCCTGAAGAGCATGGATTACGACACGGCGGAGAGCCGCATACACACATCCGTTATAGGATGTATCAAGGCTCTGATGAACAACTCCCAGGGACGGGCGCACGTATTGGCGCATCCCGAAAGCATCAACATAATCTCCCAGAGTTTAAGGACTGAGAACATCAAAACCAAGATCGCCGTCCTGGAGATACTGGGGGCGGTCTGCCTAGTGCCGGATGGGCATAAGAAAGTCTTACAAGCCATGCTGCACTACCAGGTGTACGCTGCCGAACGCACGCGCTTTCAGGTAAGAACCATGAACGTTTCCATTTCAGGTTAGAACTTAATGTGCTCAGTGTGGTGTAAAAATAAAAAAACGTATACTCCCCCGCCGTACCGGCAACGCTCCGCCGCACTCCACACCTTGTCCTTATATAGTAGTGGGGAACCACTTGGCGGTCTAGCTTGAACCTTTTGTTGGGAGATTTTCATACACAATTTCTTCTAGTTGTTCACATGTGAAGTGAATGCAGCTGAGCTACAGTATCAAGAAAAAAAACTACAGAGGTGGCAAGCCAATGTTTTTAGTCACAGTAAGGCTGGTTTCACATTTGCGTTTTAGCCGCTGCGTTTTAGCGCAAAAAAGCATGCTTTTTTTCCCTATACTTAACATTTAAAAACGCATGCGTTTTTTTGCATGCGTTTTGCCGCGTTTTGTTGCGGAAATGCAACCTGTGGTAATTTCTAGCGGCATTTTTTTGCCGCAAAAAAAGGCATGCGTTTTTTTGCGGCAAAAAATGCATTGCTGTCTATGTAAACGCATGCGTTTTTAAGCACATGCATTTGCATGCGTTTTTAAACGCATGCGTTTCAATAGAAAAACACAAGAATACACACTGATAACCCACCCCCTAACCCTAACCCTAGGGATCCTAACCCTAACCCTAGGGATCCTAACCCTAACCCTAGGGATCCTAACCCTAACCTTAACCCTAAGGGTTAGGATCCTAACCCTAACCCTAGAGGTTAGGGTTAGGATCCTAACCCTAACCCTAGGGGTTAGGGTTAGGATCCTAACCCTTAGGGTTAGGGTTAGAGTTAGGATCCCTAGGGTTAGGGTTAGGATCCCTAGGGTTAGGGTTAGGATCCCTAGGGTTAGGGTTAGCATCCCTAGGGTTAGGGTTAGGATCCCTAGGGTTAGGGTTAGGATCCCTCGGGTTAGGGTTAGGATCCCTAGGGTTAGGATCCCTAGGGTTAGGATCCCTGGGGTTAGGGTTAGGGTTAGGATCCCTAGGGTTAGGGTTAGGATTAGGATACCTAGGGTTAGGGTCCCTAGGGTTAGGGTTAGGATCCCTAGGGTTAGGATCCCAAGGGTTAGGGTTAGGATTAGGATCCCTAGGGTTAGGGTTAGGATCCCTAGGGTTAGGGTTAGGGTTAGGATCCCTAGGGTTACCAGGGATCTTAACACTAACCCTAACCCTAGGGATCCTAACCCTAACCCTAGCTATTTCTGTTTATAGTGGGTTTTCTAGATGATTTTGATGATTGGCATCTGTCACACACTTCTCAGCATGCGTTTCAAAAACGCAAATGCAGGAAAAAACGCATGTAAACGCGTCAAAACGCCGTGTTTTTTTTACCACATGTAAAAACGCATGCGTCTAAAAAACGCAGTGTTTGCATGCGTTTACATGCATTTTTTGCACCGCATGCGTTTGCGTTAAAAATGCTGCGTTTTTTTATGCAAATGTGAAACTAGCCTTATAACCCCTAAAATTAACACAAAAAAGTCATAGCTTATTATAATGACCAGTAAATTACGTAGAACAGCATATCCCCCAGAAGCTATGAGTTATAGAAGCATCTGTCAGTATAATAAATTGATTATTACATCACCTATCTTGTAATAACAATGAGATGACTCTGCTCATTCTGTCCCAGTCTATACAGCAAAGCTGACAAATGAGACAGAGAGCAGGAAATGTCAATGCTCTAGTCATTCGTCTACATTGATCGATCTGTGCAGCCGCTGCTTTTGTGTTTAGCTCGCAGAGCATTGTCCAGACTAGATACATTGTATCCACTTCTGAGCGGAGAGCAGGACCAGCTTTGCACAGGATTGCTGGGTTTGTGTGGAAACAAGAATGTCCTCATACACTGACAGAAAACAATGGTGAAGAATTGAAATAACAAAGTTATAGTTTTCAGGATTGTGTGGATTTGTTGTGGTGCACCAACATGGTTTTTATTGGTGTTAAATGCAGCGGGTTCATGAATTTTGCGCAAAATATAAAATGCTCTTTATTTTTGTTTTTAACATGTTTTTGTGACGCTTTTGCACAATAAGTCGCACGTTTTGCTAAATATCACAAAATTTGCATGTAAAATCTGGAAGCTCAGAAATCTCTCCGGGGAGAACGGGAAGCTGGGGTGAGGGCATCTGGGTCAAAATGTTGCCCCCTTTTAACAAGTTGCAATTGATGAATTGGCCCAAAACATCCTCAAATTCCAACCTTCTCCCCCCAGAATGACAAGAATAAAGAAAAACAGGTGAACGCATATAAGACTGACGTGGCGCAAAATAAAAAGGCACAAAACAGGCTCCAAAAACTAACCACAAATAGGCAATAATGAATTGGGCCGAAGTCTGAGAGTTGTAGAACTTTTCATTTACAAACCTGAATAAACTTTATTTATTAGGATTTGTTTTATTTTAGCAGTGAAAACTCTAGTTGTACTCACAGATCCACAAATTAATCACAGCACTTCTGGCACCGGCAACTCCGAAATCCATTTTTCAGGCTGACGGGGTGATTAATAATTTGTTTCAGACTGGACCCTTCCCCACAATTATGGCTGCAATGCCGCGGTTTTCACACACAGCGCAGATTTATGACACTGGACGAGTTATTTGCTGCTAGTTTGGAAACACTTTGTATGTGTTGGAAGCCATTTCTTTACATTGTTTTTCTTATATGATGTTGTATTAATTATTACTGAGCGTACAGCTGCTCCTGGGCGACGCGGAGTCGTTTCTCGCAGCTGCGGAGCGTTACACTGCTGCATTATGTAATAATGGTTATATATGTGCCCAGCTGGCCGGGGGACTGCTATATACACCACTATTATTCTTATGATTGGGTATTATGTGCCTGAAGCATCTGAGAAGGAGCAGGTCAGGACTCTACATCTCCCACAACGCAGCGATGGGATGAGGAATAACGCCTGGTGGTGCGTGGTGCCATCATTGGTGATCTAGGGCAACAAAGGGGTCAGTGGAGTCATCCCTTGTTGTCTAGGGTCATACAAATCATGTGTCCTGTAGAGATGAACAGGTTAATAGAGACAATTGTAGTTAATGGGTTAAACATAACTCCCCTGGTGGTTTAGGGCATTGGAGCTCGTGATTGCATCCCTGGTGGCCCATTGGTTGTTCCCTCTCTGTGATCACTGCTTTCTGTATATAAGCCTCGTCTAGTGAGTTATAAATATGATTCCTGCTGTCTGGGTGACTGAATACTTTCAGGGCCAATTAGTTGATTGATAATATGATTTCTGTAGCCAGTGCCTGAACCTTGTTCCCTGGTCCGTGTGTGACCAGTACCTAAACCTCATCCCCTGGTCCGTGTATGCTCAGTCCCTGAACCTCATCCCCTGGTCTTTGTGTGGCCAGAGCCTGAACCTTATCCCCTAGTCCGTGTGTGGCCAGTGTCTGAACCTCATTCCCTGGTCCCTGTGTGGCCAGTGTCTGAACCTCGTCCCCTGGTCCGTGTGTGGCCAGGGTACAAATCCCTAGTTAGACCGCACATGGAGTACTGTGTCCAGTTTTGGGCACCGGTGCTCAGGAAGGATATAATGGAACTAGAGAGAGTACAAAGGAGGGCAACAAAATTAATAAAGGGGATGGGAGAACTACAATACCCAGATAGATTAGCGAAATTAGGATTATTTAGTCTAGAAAAAAAGACGACTGAGGGGCGATCTAATAACCATGTATAAGTATATAAGGGGACAATACAAATATCTCGCTGAGGATCTGTTTATACCAAGGAAGGTGACGGGCACAAGGGGGCATTCTTTGCGTCTGGAGGAGAGAAGGTTTTTCCACCAACATAGAAGAGGATTCTTTACTGTTAGGGCAGTGAGAATCTGGAATTGCTTGCCTGAGGAGGTGGTGATGGCGAACTCAGTCGAGGGGTTCAAGAGAGGCCTGGATGTCTTCCTGGAGCAGAACAATATTGTATCATACAATTATTAGGTTCTGTAGAAGGACGTAGATCTGGGGATTTATTATGATGGAATATAGGCTGAACTGGATGGACAAATGGCTTTTTTCGGCCTTATTAACTATGTTACTATGTATGCCTGAACCTTGTCCCCTGGTCCGTGTGTGGCCAGTGCCTGAACCTTGTCCCATGGTCCGTGTGTGGCCAGTGCCTGAACCTTGTCCCCTGGTCCGTGTGTGGCCAGTGCCTGAACCTTGTCCCCTGGTCCGTGTGTGGCCAGAGCCTGAACCTCGTTCCCTGGTCCGTGTGTGGCCAGAGCCTGAACCTCATCCCCTGGTCCGTGTGTGGCCAGTTCTTGAACATCGTCCCTTGGTCCATGTATGCCCAGTCCCTGAACCTCATCCCCTGGTCCGTGTATGCTCGGTCCCTGAACCTCATCCCCTAGTCCGTGTGTGGCCAGTTCTTGAACATCGTCCCCTGGTCCATGTATGCCCAGTCCCTGAACCTCATCCCCTGGTCCGTATGGACAGTGTCTGAACCTCGTCCCCTGGTCCATGTGTGGCCAATGTCTGGACCTTGTCCCCTGGTCCTTCAGTGGACAGCAGCTGCAGTACCGAGGACTGCCTAGGAGTGGTAGCTGACAGCCACCTGCAGCTTGAGGCTATGTGCACACGTTGTGGATTAGCCTTAGGAATTTCTGGTGCGGATTCTGCCTCTCCTGGCAGAAAACGCACCTGCGGTGTTGTCGCGTTTTTTGTGCGGTTCCGCAGCGTTTTTTTGCGTTTTTTCTGCATTTTTTTCTGCGGATTCACTGTGGTTTTTACCCCTGCGGTTTTCTATAATGGAATGGGTACAAAAACGCTACAGATTCAAAAAAAAAAGAAGTGACATGTTACTTCTTTTAAACTGCAGAGTCTCCGCAGCGGAATTTCCGCAAAGTGTGCACAGCATTTTTTTTTCTCATTGATTTACATTGTACTGTAAATCATTTGCGGATCTGCAGCGTTTCTGCACCGCAAAAAACGCTGCGGATCCGTACAGAATCCGCAATGTGTGCACATAGCCCAAGCCTCACACCATCAGGAGCTCCAGTGAACACCAGGTAGCCCCTTGGCTAAACCCTTCCTAACCAGGCCCGGCCCTGTTACACTGTGAGTCCATGAACCACGTGAGTCAGTTGTGTGCCCGACAACTAGTGTCCGAGTTTGGATATTTGCTGGAACAGCAGATCAAAGCAGCTTCTAAAAGAACATGAACCAGCAGCACGGTGTTTGAGAAAGACAGAAGGAAAATAGGCAGTGAAAAATATTGCCTATATCCCTAGTGCTTGGTGGGTTAATAATAATGTCCCTGGTGTCTAATGCGTTAATAATGTCCCTGGTGTCTGGTGGGTTAATAATGTACCTGGTGTCTGGTGGGTTAATAATAATATCCCTGGTGTCTGGTGGGTTAATAATAATGTCCCTGGTGTCTGGTGGGTTAATAATAATGTCCCTGGTGTCTGGTGGGTTAATAATAATGTCCCTGGTGTCTGGTGGGTTAATAATAATGTCCCTGGTGTCTGGTGGGTTAATAATAATATCCCTGGTGTCTGGTGGGTTAATAATGTCCCTGGTGTCTGTGGGTTAATAATAATGTCCCTGGTGTCTCGTGGGTTAATAATAATGTCCCTGGTGTCTGGTGGGTTAATAATGTCCCTGGTGTCTCGTGGGTTAATAATAATGTCCCTGGAGTCTGGTGGGTTAATAATAATGTCCCTGGTGTCTGGTGGGTAATAATAATATCCCTGGTGTCTGGTGGGCTAATAATAATGTCCCTGGTGTCTGGTGGGTTAATAATAATGTCCCTGGTGTCTGGTGGGTTAATAATAATGTCCCTGGTGTCTGGTGGGTTAATAATAATGTCCCTGGTGTCTGGTGGGTTAATAATAATGTCCCTGGTGTCTGGTGGGTTAATAATAATGTCCCTGGTGTCTGGTGGGTTAATAATAATGTCCCTGGTGTCTGGTGGGTTAATAATAATGTCCCTGGTGTCTGGTGGGTTAATAATAATGTCCCTGGTGTCTGGTGGGTTAATAATAATGTCCCTGGTGTCTGGTGGGTTAATAATAATGTCCCTGGTGTCTGGTGGGTTAATAATAATGTCCCTGGTGTCTGGTGGGTTAATAATAATGTCCCTGGTGTCTGGTGGGTTAATAATGTCCCTGGTGTCTCGTGGGTTAATAATAATGTCCCTGGTGTCTGGTGGGTTAATAATAATGTCCCTGGAGTCTGGTGGGTTAATAATAAT
The DNA here is from genome assembly GCF_032444005.1 of Ranitomeya imitator. Lineage (NCBI taxonomy): Eukaryota > Metazoa > Chordata > Amphibia > Anura > Dendrobatidae > Ranitomeya > Ranitomeya imitator. Next base: position 13,421,963 of record NC_091286.1, read on the forward strand.
GTCCCTGGTGTCTGGTGGGTTAATAATAATGTCCCTGGTGTCTGATGGGTTAATAATAATGTCCCTGGTGTCTGGTGGGTTAATAATATTGTCCCTGGTGTCTGGTGGGTTAATAATAATGTCCCTGGTGTCTGATGGGTTAATAATAATGCCCCTGGTGTCTGGTGGGTTAATATTGTCCCTGGTGTCTGGTGGGTTAATAATAATGCCCCTGGTGTCTGGTGGGTTAATAATGTCCCTGGTGTCTGGTGGGTTAATAATGCCCCTGGTGTCTGGTGGGTTAATAATGCCCCTGGTGTCTGGTGGGTTAATAATAATGTCCCTGGTGTCTGGTGGGTTAATAATAATGTCCCTGGTGTCTGGTGGGTTAATAATAATGTCCCTGGTGTCTGGTGGGTTAATAATAATGTCCCTGGTGTCTGATGGGTTAATAATAATGTGTCTGGTGGGTTAATAATAATGTCCCTGGTGTCTGGTGGGTTAATAATAATGTCCCTGGAGTCTGGTGGGTTAATAATAATGTCCCTGGTGTCTGGTGGGTTAATAATGCCCCTGGTGTCTGGTGGGTTAATAATGCCCCTGGTGTCTGGTGGGTTAATAATAATGCCCCTGGTGTCTGGTGGGTTAATAATAATGCCCCTGGTGTCTGGTGGGTTAATATTGTCCCTGGTGTCTGGTGGGCTAATAATAATGTCCCTGGAGTCTGGTGGGTTAATAATAATGTCCCTGGTGTCTGGTGGGTTAATAATAATGTCCCTGGAGTCTGGTGGGTTAATAATAATATCCCTGGTGTCTGGTGGGTTAATAATGTCCCTGGTGTCTGGTGGGTTAATAATGCCCCTGGTGTCTGGTGGGTTAATAATGCCCCTGGTGTCTGGTGGGTTAATAATAATGCCCCTGGTGTCTGGTGGGTTAATAATAATGTCCCTGGTGTCTGGTGGGTTAATAATAATGTCCCTGGTGTCTGATGGGTTAATAATAATGTGTCTGGTGGGTTAATAATAATGTCCCTGGTGTCTGGTGGGTTAATAATAATGTCCCTGGAGTCTGGTGGGTTAATAATAATGTCCCTGGTGTCTGGTGGGTTAATAATGCCCCTGGTGTCTGGTGGGTTAATAATAATGCCCCTGGTGTCTGGTGGGTTAATAATAATGCCCCTGGTGTCTGGTGGGTTAATATTGTCCCTGGTGTCTGGTGGGCTAATAATAATGTCCCTGGAGTCTGGTGGGTTAATAATAATGTCCCTGGTGTCTGGAGGGTTAATAATAATGTCCCTGGAGTCTGGTGGGTTAATAATAATGTCCCTGGTGTCTGATGGGTTAACAATGTCCCTGGTGTCTGGTGGGTTAATAATGCCCCTGGTGTCTGGTGGGTTAATAATGCCCCTGGTGTCTGGTGGGTTAATAATAATGCCCCTGGTGTCTGGTGGGTTAATAATAATGCCCCTGGTGTCTGGTGGGTTAATATTGTCCCTGGTGTCTGGTGGGCTAATAATAATGTCCCTGGAGTCTGGTGGGTTAATAATAATGTCCCTGGTGTCTGGAGGGTTAATAATAATGTCCCTGGAGTCTGGTGGGTTAATAATAATGTCCCTGGTGTCTGATGGGTTAATAATGTCCCTGGTGTCTGGTGGGTTAATAATGCCCCTGGTGTCTGGTGGGTTAATAATGCCCCTGGTGTCTGGTGGGTTAATAATAATGCCCCTGGTGTCTGGTGGGTTAATAATATTGTCCCTGGTGTCTGGTGGGTTAATATTGTCCCTGATTGCTCGGTGTTCTCCATGAGCCCCGTGGCCGGCTCCTCTATCACTGGGACTGTTGGCGATGATCTTTCCGCTCGGCTCGTTCCTGTCCTTCTCGGATCATGTTCTCATGGATGCGCTGACATTTGCCTCCGCTCTCCAGTCACTTTGTGCTCATTTATTTTGTCAGTTTGTATCTGCAGAAGAAAAATATTTTCAGAACCTTCTGTATCTCCACATCATCGATACATTTGTACTTTGCTACATGTTACAAATTCTCCAGGATGGAGGCACAGATGTGGAATGACGGATGCTGCTGTCTGGGAGCCCTGAAATGTGACAGTAACGACTTGTGACAATGATCTAATCCTTATTAGACGTTACTAATGTTTCCAGTCGTTACAATCCCTAATAATGAGATTCAGATGCAATCAGCGCAGACCGTTCTCAGGGTCTCGTGGACTCATCATATCCATGGGTTAATAATATGGGGCTCATGCTGATATTTGTGGTGATAATTAGTTCTCAGTGACCCTAAATATTTGTAACTCTAGTACTTATTGGGTTAATACGAGCATCCTTCTTGTTTACTGGTAGCAGCCAATGATGATAATTACGTCTTTATTCCCTCAATGCCAATATATGATTAAATGGTTTGTTTTCTTTGATTCTAGTTGGTAATATAGCCCTAACCCTTGATGTCTAGTAAATAATAATATCCCTGGGTGTGTTAATTAAAATATCCCTGTTGTCCAGTGGGTTAATTATTAATATGCCTTGTGTTTAGTGGGTTAATAATGATATCTCTGGTGTCTAGTGCAGTCAGTCTAATGCCGTAGTGTATGACTGAAGTATAACAGTTAATGATAATAATGATGATTGTCACGATTCCCCTGACCGCTGTCACCAATGGGTCAGGATTCACACCGTGACCGTCACCCCTATGTCACGGATTGAGGTGACTTTAGGCCAACAGACGGCTATCACATGTGCAGGGGGCTTATCTTAGTTATCCCTCCACTCCACGATGTGATGAAAAACCACACACAAGGCTATTGACCTCTTAGCTTACAGCAGGGGCTTATTCTAGGTATCCCACTGCTTTCAATATACCACAAACTGCAGGGATTTATGTATATCCCGCTTACAGTTCCACTTAACACTTGCAGTTCTCTGGCGCCCCCTTACTCTCAGGTCAGATTAGGTACTGCACCCTGGGTAATTAGTCGCCAGAAAGGCTGCCTGCTATGTACTGGCTATTGGGCACGCTGCAGCGACGCGATAACTACTCCCACTCAGGCAGGAACAATAATTATTAACCCCGCAGCCGCTTCAGCATCACCCAAAAGTCTGCACACTATCGGTATCACTGCCACCAGCTTCGATTAAACGGGTCCGAAGCTAACCCAACACAACAATAACAGTAGCGTATTTCACTTCAGAAGACTGGGTAAGTTTAGAGCATGGATGAACGAACTAATATATAATAGTATATTCCATTGAAATTAATTAGGCAGTGCTTTATCAAAAATATTTTATAAAGAAGTTACAAATGAGACAATTGCAAATACAGGTCCTTCTCAAAAAATTAGCATATAGTGTTAAATTTCATTATTTACCATAATGTAATGATTACAATTAAACTTTCATATATTATAGATTCATTATCCACCAACTGAAATTTGTCAGGTCTTTTATTGTTTTAATACTGATGATTTTGGCATACAACTCCTGATAACCCAAAAAACCTGTCTCAATAAATTAGCATATTTCACCCATCCAATCAAATAAAAGTGTTTTTTAATAACAAGCAAAAAAACCAACAAATAATAATGTTCAGTTATGCACTCAATACTTGGTTGGGAATCCTTTGGCAGAAATGACTGCTTCAATGCGGCGTGGCATGGAGGCAATCAGCCTGTGACACTGCTGAGATGTTATGGAGGCCCAGGATGCTTCAATAGCGGCCTTAAGCTCATCCAGAGTGTTGGGTCTTGCGTCTCTCAACTTTCTCTTCACAATATCCCACAGATTCTCTATGGGGTTCAGGTCAGGAGAGTTGGCAGGCCAATTGAGCACAGTAATACCATGGTCAGTAAACCATTTACCAGTGGTTTTGGCACTGTGAGCAGGTGCCAGGTCGTGCTGAAAAATGAAATCTTCATCTCCATAAAGCATTTCAGCCGATGGAAGCATGAAGTGCTCCAAAATCTCCTGATAGCTAGCTGCATTGACCCTGCCCTTGATGAAACACAGTGGACCAACACCAGCAGCTGACATGGCACCCCACACCATCACTGACTGTGGGTACTTGACACTGGACTTCAGGCATTTTGGCATTTCCTTCTCCCCAGTCTTCCTCCAGACTCTGGCACCTTGATTTCCGAATGACATGCAAAATTTGCTTTCATCAGAAAAAAGTACTTGGGACCACTTAGCAACAGTCCAGTGCTGCTTCTCTGTAGCCCAGGTCAGGCGCCTCTGCCGCTGTTTATGGTTCAAAAGTGGCTTTACCTGGGGAATGCGGCACCTGTAGCCCATTTCCTGCACACGCCTGTGCACGGTGGCTCTGGATGTTTCCACACCAGACTCAGTCCACTGCTTCCTCAGGTTCCCCAAGGTCTGGAATCGGTCCTTCTCCACAATCTTCCTCAGGGTCCGGTCTCCTCTTCTCGTTGTACAGCGTTTTCTGCCACATTGTTTCCTTCCAACAGACTTACCATTGAGGTGCCTTGATACAGCACTCTGGGAACAGCCTATTTGTTGAGAAATTTCTTTCTGGGTCTTACCCTCTTGCTTGAGGGTGTCAATGATGGCCTTCTTGACATCTGTCAGGTCGCTAGTCTTACCCATGATGGGGGTTTTGAGTAATGAACCAGGCAGGGAGTTTATAAAAGCCTCAGGTATCTTTTGCATGTGTTTAGAGTTAATTAGTTGATTCAGAAGATTAGGGTAATAGCTCGTTTAGAGAACCTTTTCTTGATATGCTAATTTATTGAGACAGGTTTTTTGGGTTATCAGGAGTTGTATGCCAAAATCATCAGTATTAAAACAATAAAAGACCTGACAAATTTCAGTTGGTGGATAATGAATCTATAATATATGAAAGTTTAATTGTAATCATTACATTATGGTAAATAATGAAATTTAACACTATATGCTAATTTTTTGAGAAGGACCTGTATGTACAAGGGTAATTATGACATAAAGGGAATAAATGAGAAAAAGCAACACTTACATGTTCAAAGCATGACAGGCAACCAGGCTAGGGCAGTTTTTCCCATACGTCCCAGCTCATTTGGACGTGAGCAGGGCTCTTCCAGGACAAGACAAGAAATCAAGCAGCAAGTGCCTCCTCAGAGCCTGCCAGACACTTAAAACATTAAGGCTGTGACATCACAGAAAGGCTGGCTTATCCAGACCCTCCTCTCTCTACATTCTGCCTAAACTTTAAACTATTCTCTCTAATTTCTATAACTTCACTACAAAACGTGTCAGAGTCAGACCAAACCTATCATTCATCTCGGATTAACGTGAGCATTCTAATGAGATCAAATATGTCCTATCTGGGATACATATTTACAGAGAAAACCCTACTTCTTTACCAGACGGAGTTAGAAACCCGAGATTCATGGGATGTGTAGATACACCGAGTGAGACTACAAATATATATTTTCATGTTCCTAGCTTAAATCGTTTGCCTAATATCTAACAAAAACTAAACAAAGAATCTTTCCTGAATCTTGGAGCCACTTTTCCAGTTTGAACTAGAGAATGTGGGAGGGGTGAGGGACTTTCCTCTGAGCCTGGAATTTACGACCCCAGAGCAATAAAACCCCCTTCTAGCATACAGTCCGTAGCCCAGAGAGAAACAAGTAGAGTCAGCTAGTGAAGGGGGGGGGGGTTTAGCCCACCTCATGGGCTGACGAGCAACTAAACTTATGTGATATTTCATACCATATCGTGACAATGATGTTGATATCTTGGGCATTTAGTGGGTTGATAACAATTTACAATATATTTAATGATTAATTCCAATGTGTTTGTCATCTTGCAGACTAGGAGAACGAGCCAAAGAGCCGTATACGGAGGGGCCTGAGCCCCAATATAACATCATGGATTTAGTTTAATAATCGCTGCCTCTGATGTGTATAAAATGCTCTTTGGAATGGAAGGGTTAAATTCTGCAATGCCGACATAGAAGATACAAGAGAAAGGCATCTAGGAGTGCGGTTTATTAGATGACACGTTTCGAAGTTCCAAACTTCTTCATCAGGACAAACAGTGATACACAGTGATACAAAGCGATACACAGTAATACATAGTGATACATAGTGATACACAGTAATACATAGTGATACATAGTGATACACAGTGATACACAGGTTTAACAATGATAAATGTAAGGTTATACACATGGGAAGAGGGAATCAATATCACCATTACACACTGAACGGGAAACCACTGGGTAAATCTGACAGGGAGAAGGACTTGGGGATCCTAGTTAATGATAAACTTACCTGGAGCAGCCAGTGCCAGGCAGCAGCTGCCAAGGCAAACAGGATCATGGGGTGCATTAAAAGAGGTCTGGATACACATGATGAGAGCATTATACTGCCTCTGTACAAATCCCTAGTTAGACCGCACATGGAGTACTGTGTCCAGTTTTGGGCATCGGTGCTCAGGAAGGATATAATGGAACTAGAGAGAGTACAAAGGAGGGCAACAAAATTAATAAAGGGGATGGGAGAACTACAATACCCAGATAGATTAGCGAAATTAGGATTATTTAGTCTAGAAAAAAGACGACTGAGGGGCGATCTAATAACCATGTATAAGTATATAAGGGGACAATACAAATATCTCGCTGAGGATCTGTTTATACCAAGGAAGGTGACGGGCACAAGGGGGCATTCTTTGCGTCTGGAGGAGAGAAGGTTTTTCCACCAACATAGAAGAGGATTCTTTACTGTTAGGGCAGTGAGAATCTGGAATTGCTTGCCTGAGGAGGTGGTGATGGCGAACTCAGTCGAGGGGTTCAAGAGAGGCCTGGATGTCTTCTGTTATGGCTGGCAATCAGGCAACACAGCGTGCAGTAATCAGCGCACATACAGAGATCTGGCAATAACCAAAAACAATAGGACGAGCTCTGAGACGTGGAATCTCTGTAGACTGCAGTACCTGATCTATCCTCACACAACTATAAGCAGCAGTGGATTGCGCCTATCACTACCTATGCAACTCGGCACTGCCTGAGGAGCTGACTAGCCTGAAGATAGAAATACAAGCCTGACTTACCTCAGAGAAAAACCCCAAAGGAATAGGCAGCCCCCCACATATAATGACTGTTAGCAAGATGAAAAGACAAACGTAGGAATGAAATAGATTCAGCAAAGTGAGGCCCGATATTCTAGACAGAGCGAGGATAGCAAAGAGAACTATGCAGTCTACAAAAAACCCTAAAACGAAAACCACGCAAAGGGGCAAAAAGACCCACCGTGCCGAACTAACAGCACGGCGGTGCACCCCTCTGCTTCTCAGAGCTTCCAGCAAAAGACAATAGCAAGCTGGACAGAAAAAAACAGAAAACAAACTAGAAGCACTTATCTAGCAGAGCAGCAGGCCCAAGGAAAGATGCAGTAGCTCAGATCCAACACTGGAACATTGACAAGGAGCAAGGAAGACAGACTCAGGTGGAGCTAAATAGCAAGGCAGCCAACGAGCTCACCAAAACACCTGAGGGAGGAAGCCCAGAGACTGCAATACCACTTGTGACCACAGAAGTGAACTCAGCCACAGAATTCACAACAGTACCCCCCCCTTGAGGAGGGGTCACCGAACCCTCACCAGAACCCCCAGGCCGACCAGGATGAGCCACATGAAAGGCACGAACAAGATCTGGGGCATGGACATCAGAGGCAAAAACCCAGGAATTATCTTCCTGAGCATAACCCTTCCATTTGACCAGATACTGGAGTTTCCGTCTAGAGACACGAGAATCCAAAATCTTCTCCACAATATACTCCAATTCCCCCTCCACCAAAACAGGGGCAGGAGGCTCCACAGATGGAACCATAGGTGCCACGTATCTCCTCAACAACGACCTATGGAATACATTATGTATGGAAAAGGAGTCTGGGAGGGTCAGACGAAAAGACACCGGATTGAGAATCTCAGAAATCCTATACGGACCAATAAAACGAGGTTTAAATTTAGGAGAGGAAACCTTCATAGGAATATGACGAGAAGATAACCAAACCAAATCCCCAACACGAAGTCGGGGTCCCACACGGCGTCTGCGATTAGCGAAAAGCTGAGCCTTCTCCTGGGACAAGGTCAAATTGTCCACTACCTGAGTCCAGATCTGCTGCAACCTGTCCACCACAGAATCCACACCAGGACAGTCCGAAGACTCAACCTGTCCTGAAGAGAAACGAGGATGGAACCCAGAATTGCAGAAAAATGGAGAGACCAAGGTAGCCGAGCTGGCCCGATTATTAAGGGCGAACTCAGCCAACGGCAAAAATGACACCCAATCATCCTGGTCAGCGGAAACAAAACATCTCAGATATGTTTCCAAGGTCTGATTGGTTCGTTTGGTCTGGCCATTAGTCTGAGGATGGAAGGCCGAGGAGAAAGATAGGTCAATGCCCATCCTACCACAAAAGGCTCGCCAGAACCTCGAGACAAACTGGGAACCTCTGTCAGAAACAATATTCTCAGGAATGCCATGTAAACGAACCACATGCTGGAAAAACAAAGGCACCAAATCAGAGGAGGAAGGCAATTTAACCAAGGGCACCAGATGGACCATTTTAGAAAAGCGATCACAGACCACCCAAATGACCGACATTTTTTGAGAAACGGGAAGGTCAGAAATGAAATCCATCGAAATATGTGTCCAAGGCCTCTTCGGGACCGGCAAGGGCAAAAGCAACCCACTGGCACGTGAACAGCAGGGCTTAGCCCTAGCACAAATCCCACAGGACTGCACAAAAGCACGCACATCCCGCGACAGAGATGGCCACCAGAAGGATCTAGCAACCAACTCCCTGGTACCAAAGATTCCTGGATGACCGGCCAGCACCGAACAATGAAGTTCAGAGATAACTTTACTAGTCCACCTATCAGGGACGAACAGTTTCTCGGCCGGACAACGATCAGGTTTATTAGCCTGAAATTTCTGCAACACTCTCCGCAAATCAGGGGAGATGGCAGACACAATGACTCCTTCCTTGAGGATACTCGCCGGCTCAGATAACCCCGGAGAGTCGGGCACAAAACTCCTAGACAGAGCATCCGCCTTCACATTTTTAGAGCCCGGAAGGTATGAAATCACAAAATCAAAACGAGCAAAAAATAACGACCAACGGGCCTGTCTAGGATTCAAGCGCTTGGCAGACTCGAGATAAGTCAAGTTCTTATGATCAGTCAATACCACCACGCGATGCTTAGCTCCTTCAAGCCAATGACGCCACTCCTCGAATGCCCACTTCATGGCCAGCAACTCTCGGTTGCCCACATCATAATTACGCTCAGCAGCAGAAAATTTCCTGGAAAAGAAAGCACATGGTTTGAACACTGAGCAACCAGAACCTCTCTGTGACAAAACCGCCCCTGCACCAATCTCAGAAGCATCAACCTCGACCTGGAACGGAAGAGAAACATCAGGTTGACACAACACAGGGGCACAGCAAAAACGACGCTTCAACTCCTGAAAAGCTTCCACGGCAGCAGAAGACCAATTAACCAAATCAGCACCCTTCATCCGAGCAAACAAGTCAGAAATCAATGGCAAGGGATACTGAAACTTAACAGTGATCTTATTAAGAAGGCGGTAATCAATACACGGTCTTAGCGAACCATCCTTCTTGGCTACAAAAAAGAACCCTGCTCCCAATGGTGACGACGATGGGCGAATATGTCCCTTCTCCAGGGACTCCTTCACATAACTGCGCATAGCGGTGTGTTCAGGTACGGACAAATTAAATAAACGACCCTTAGGGAATTTACTACCAGGAATCAAATCGATAGCACAATCACAATTCCTATGCGGAGGTAGGGCATCAGACTTGGACTCTTCAAATACATCCTGAAAGTCCGACAAGAACTCTGGGATGTCAGAAGGAATGGATGACGAAATAAGACAAAAATGGAACATCACCATGTACTCCCTGACAACCCCAGCTGGTTACCGACATAGAGTTCCAATCCAATACTGGATTATGGGTTTGTAGCCATGGCAACCCCAACACGACCACATCATGCAAATTATGCAGTACCAGAAAGCGAATAACTTCCTGATGTGCAGGAGCCATGCACATGGTCAGCTGGGCCCAGTACTGAGGCTTATTCTTGGCCAAAGGTGTAGCATCAATTCCTCTCAACGGAATAGGACACCGCAAAGGCTCCAAGAAAAATCCACAACGTTTAGCATAATCCAAATCCATCAGATTCAGGGCAGCGCCTGAATCCACAAACGCCATGACAGAATACGATGACAAAGAGCACATTAAGGTAATGGACAAAAGGAATTTGGACTGTACAGTACCAATAACGGCAGAGCTATCGAACCGCCTAGTGCGTTTAGGACAATTAGAAATAGCATGAGTAGAATCACCACAATAGAAACACAGTCTGTTCAGACGTCTGTGTTCTTGCCGTTCTACTTTAGTCATAGTCCTGTCGCACTGCATAGGCTCAGGTTTACTCTCAGGCAGTACCGCCAGATGGTGCACAGATTTACGCTCGCGCAAGCGACGACCGATCTGAATGGCCAAGGACATAGACTCATTCAAACCAGCAGGCATAGGAAATCCCACCATTACATCCTTAAGAGCTTCAGAGAGACCCTTTCTGAACAAAGCCGCTAGTGCAGATTCATTCCACAGAGTGAGTACTGACCATTTTCTAAATTTCTGACAATATACTTCTACATCATCCTGACCCTGGCATAAAGCCAGCAGATTTTTCTCAGCCTGATCCACTGAATTAGGCTCATCGTAAAGCAATCCGAGCGCCAGGAAAAATGCATCAACATTACTCAATGCAGAATCTCCTGGTGCAAGAGAAAACGCCCAGTCCTGTGGGTCGCCGCGCAAAAAAGAAATAATAATCAAAACCTGTTGAATAGGATTACCAGAAGAATGAGGTTTCAAGGCCAAAAATAGCTTACAATTATTTCTGAAGCTCAGGAACTTAGTTCTGTCACCAAAAAACAAATCAGGAATCGGAATTCTTGGTTCTAGCATCGATTTCTGATCAATAGTATCTTGAATCTTTTGTACATTTACAACGAGATTATCCATTGAGGAGCACAGAGCCTGAATATCCATGTCCACAGCTGTGTCCTGAAGCACTCTAATGTCTAGGGGAAAAAAAAGACTGAAGACAGAGCTAAGAAAAAAAAATGATGTCAGGATTTCTTTTTTCCCTCTATTGGGAATCATTGGTGTGGCTCCTTGTACTGTTATGGCTGGCAATCAGGCAACACAGCGTGCAGTAATCAGCGCACATACAGAGATCTGGCAATAACCAAAAACAATAGGACGAGCTCTGAGACGTGGAATCTCTGTAGACTGCAGTACCTGATCTATCCTCACACAACTATAAGCAGCAGTGGATTGCGCCTATCACTACCTCTGCAACTCGGCACTGCCTGAGGAGCTGACTAGCCTGAAGATAGAAATACAAGCCTGACTTACCTCAGAGAAAAACCCCAAAGGAATAGGCAGCCCCCCACATATAATGACTGTTAGCAAGATGAAAAGACAAACGTAGGAATGAAATAGATTCAGCAAAGTGAGGCCCGATATTCTAGACAGAGCGAGGATAGCAAAGAGAACTATGCAGTCTACAAAAAACCCTAAAACGAAAACCACGCAAAGGGGCAAAAAGACCCACTGTGCCGAACTAACAGCACGGCGGTGCACCCCTCTGCTTCTCAGAGCTTCCAGCAAAAGACAATAGCAAGCTGGACAGAAAAAACAGAAAAGAAACTAGAAGCACTTATCTAGCAGAGCAGCAGGCCCAAGGAAAGATGCAGTAGCTCAGATCCAACACTGGAACATTGACAAGGAGCAAGGAAGACAGACTCAGGTGGAGCTAAATAGCAAGGCAGCCAACGAGCTCACCAAAACACCTGAGGGAGGAAGCCCAGAGACTGCAATACCACTTGTGACCACAGAAGTGAACTCAGCCACAGAATTCACAACAGTCTTCCTGGAGCAGAACAATATTGTATCATACAATTATTAGGTTCGGTAGAAGGACATAGATCTGGGTATTTATTATGATGGAATATAGGCTGAACTGGATGGACAAATGTCTTTTTTCGGCCTTACTAACTATGTTACTATGTTACTATGTTACTATGTTACATAGTGATACACAGTGATACACAGTGATACATAGTGATACATAGTGATACACAGTAATACATAGTGATACATAGTGATACACAGTGATACATAGTGATACATAGTGATACACAGTGATACATAGTCATACATAGTGACACACAGTGATACACAGTGATACATAGTGATACATAGTCATACATAGTGATACATAGTGATACATAGTGATACACAATGATACATAGTCATACATAGTGATACACAGTGATACATAGTGATACATAGTCATACATAGTGATACACAGTGATACACAGTGATACATAGTGATACATAGTCATACATAGTGATACATAGTCATACATAGTGATACATAGTGATACACAGTGATACATAGTGATACACAGTGATACATAGTGATACATAGTCATACATAGTGATACACAGTGATACATAGTGATACATAGTCATACATAGTGATACACAGTGATACATAGTCATACATAGTGATACACAGTGATACATAGTGATACATAGTCATACATAGTGATACATAGTCATACGTAGTGATACATAGTGATACACAATGATACATAGTCATACATAGTGATACATAGTGATACACAGTGATACATAGTGATGCATAGTCATACATAGTGATACACAGTGATACATAGTGATACATAGTCATACATAGTGATACATAGTGATACATAGTCATACATAGTGATACATAGTGATACACAGTGATACATAGTGATACATAGTCATACATAGTGATACACAGTGATACATAGTGATACACAGTGATACATAGTGATACATAGTCATACATAGTGATACATAGTGATACATAGTCATACATAGTGATACATAGTGATACACAGTGATACATAGTGATACATAGTCATACATAGTCATACATAGTGATACACAGTGATACATAGTGATACATAGTGATACATAGTCATACATAGTGATACATAGTCATACATAGTGATACATAGTCATAGATAGTGATACACAGTGATACACAGTGATACACAGTGATACACAGTGATACAAAGTGATACAAAGCGATACACGGTGATATAAAGTGATACACAATGATACATAGTGATACAAAGTAATACATAGTGATACACAGTGATACAAAGTGATACATATTTCAAAAATCTGACCTGCACATCCAAACATAGACTAAGTGTGAACAGGTGCTGAACCCAGAGTCGCCAACTCGTATATAGTTAAGTAAATAAGGCAGCACACTGCAGCGCTAGAACATACAAACTTGAAAACACGAAATTTGAACTGCATTACTGCACTAGAAATATGAAAAATGAGAGCGTTTAGCGCATAAAAATGTCTCTCATTTTTCATATTTCTAGTGCAGTAATGCAGTTCAAATTTCGTGTTTTCAAGTTTGCATGTTTTGGCGCTGCAGTGTGCTGCCCTATTTACTTAACTATATACGAGTTGGCGACTCTGGGTTCAGCACCTGTTCACACTTAGTCTATGTTTGGATGTGCCGGTCAGGTTTTTGAAATGTATTCTCTAGCCTTCTGATCGTGCACTCCGCCTCCTAGCCACAGGTGTTTTAATTACAGCAGGTCCCATACCCCCTCCATAGAGAGAGAGAATTTTAGTCTAGGAAGAGGTTTCACATGTACCCATTCAGATGGAGACGTTTATTCTCAGCGAGGTAAGGCAAGCGTAGGACCTGGTATAAGAGAGATGCCGTAAAGGGGCTACCAGGTACACATAAAATTGGCCATTTTTATGCGCTAAAAGCTCTCATTTTTCATATTTCTAGTGCAGTAATGCAGTTCAAATTTCGTTTTTCAAGTTTTTATGTTTTAGCGCTGCAGTGTGCTGCCTTATTTACTTAACAAAGTGATACATAGTGATACATAGTGATACATAGTCATACATAGTGATACACAGTGATACACAGTGATACATAGTGATACATAGTGATACATAGTGATACATAGTGATACACAGTGATACATAGTGATACATAGTCATACATAGTGATACACAGTGATACATAGTGATACATAGTCATACATAGTGATACACAGTGATACATAGTCATACATAGTGATACACAGTGATACACAGTGATACACAGTGATACATAGTGATACATAGTGATACATAGTCATACATAGTGATACATAGTCATACATAGTGATACATAGTGATACATAGTGATACACAATGATACATATTCATACATAGTGATACATAGTGATACACAGTGATACATAGTGATACATAGTCATACATAGTGATACACAGTGATACATAGTGATACATAGTGATACGTAGTGATACATAGTGATACACAGTGATACATAGTGATACACAGTGATACATAGTGATACATAGTCATACATAGTGATACACAGTGATACATAGTGATACATAGTGATACATAGTGATACATAGTCATACATAGTCATACATAGTGATACATAGTGATATACAGTGATACATAGTGATACATAGTCATACATAGTCATACATAGTGATACACAGTGATACATAGTGATACACAGTGATACATAGTCATACATAGTGATACATAGTCATACATAGTGATACATAGTCATACATAGTGATACATAGTCATACATAGTGATACACAGTGATACACAGTGATACACAGTGATACATAGTCATACATAGTGATACACAGTGATACACAGTGATACAAAGTGATACAAAGCGATACACGGTGATATAAAGTGATACACAGTGATACACAATGATACATAGTGATACAAAGTAATACATAGTGATACACAGTGATACAAAGTGATACATATTTCAAAAATCTGACCTGCACATCCAAACATAGACTAAGTGTGAACAGGTGCTGAACCCAGAGTCGCCAACTCGTATATAGTTAAGTAAATAGGGCAGCACACTGCAGCGCTAAAACATGTAAACTTGAAAACACGAAATTTGAACTGCATTACTGCACTAGAAATATGAAAAATGAGAGCGTTTAGCGCATAAAAATGTCTCTCATTTTTCATATTTCTAGTGCAGTAATGCAGTTCAAATTTCGTGTTTTCAAGTTTACATGTTTTAGCGCTGCAGTGTGCTGCCCTATTTACTTAACTATATACGAGTTGGCGACTCTGGGTTCAGCACCTGTTCACACTCAGTCTATGTTTGGATGTGCCGGTCAGGTTTTTGAAATGTATTCTCTAGCCTTCTGATCGTGCACTCCGCCTCCTAGCTTCAGGTGATTTAATTACAGCAGGTCCAATACCCCTCCATAGAGAGAGAGAATTTTAGTCTAGGAAGAGGTTTCACATGTACCCATTCAGATGGAGACGTTTATTCTCAGCGAGGTAAGGCAAGCGTAGGACCTGGTATAAGAGAGATGCCGTAAAGGGGCTACCAGGTACACATAAAATTGGCCATTTTTATGCGCTAAAAGCTCTCATTTTTCATATTTCTAGTGCAGTAATGCAGTTCAAATTTCGTTTTTCAAGTTTGTATGTTTTAGCGCTGCAGTGTGCTGCCTTATTTACTTAACAAAGTGATACATAGTCATACATGGTGATACATAGTGATACATGGTGAAACAAAGTGATACAAAGTCATACATAGTCATACATAGTGATACGCAGTGATACATAGTCATACATAGTGATACACGGTGGTACATAGTCATACATAGTGATACATAGTCATACATAGTGATACACAGTGATACAAAGTGATACATAGTCATACATAGTGATACATAGTCATGCATAGTGATACATAGTCATACATAGTGATACACAATGATACAAAGTGATACACAGTGATACATAGTCATACATAGTGATACATAGTCATGCATAGTGATACATAGTCATACATAGTAATACAAAGTGATACATAGTCATGCATAGTGATACATAGTCATACATAGTGATACACGATGATACAAAGTGATACATAGTCATACATAGTGATACAAAGTGATACATAGTCATACATAGTGATACACAATGATACAAAGTGATACATAGTCATACATAGTGATACACAGTGATATATAGTCACACATAGTGATACACGGTGATACAAATTGATACATAGTGGTACACAGTGATATATAGTGATACATAGTCATACAAAGTGATACACAGTCAGTGATACATAGTGATACACAGTGATACATAGTGATATATAGTCATACATAGTGATACACAGTCAGTGATACATAGTCATACATAGTCATACATAGTGATACAAAGTGATACATAGTGATACATAGTGATACACAGTCAGTGATACATAGTGATACATAGTGATACACAGTCAGTGATACATAGTCATACATAGTGATACACAGTCAGTGATACATAGTGATACACAGTCAGTGATACATAGTCATACATAGTGATACATAGTGATACACAGTGATATATAGTCACACATAGTGATACACGGTGATACAAATTGATACATAGTGATACATAGTCATACAGAGTGATACACGGTGATACATAGTTATACACAGTGATACATAGTCATACATAGTCATACATAGTGATACATAGTCATACACAGTGATACAAAGTGATACACTATGGTTTGTCCTGATGAAGAGGTTTGGAACTTTGAAACGCGTCAACTAATAAACCGCACTCCTGGATGTCTTCCTCTTGTATCTTCTATGTCGGCATTGCAGAATTTAACCCTTCCATTCCAATTATTTGTGGGCACACAGCCGCGCCAGGTTACTACCATTGCCTTTGCTCTCCCCATTGTTTCTCGGATAAACCCTATTTGCTCTTTATTGTTATTCCAGTTATTCCCATTATAAAATGCTCTTTAGCTGATTTGTAGGTTATGGTGCTCTGAGCACCCTGGCTTGGTCCAGCAGCTCCATGCACCGTGCCGCCTACTGGTTTCCGCATTCGCCGGTTTCCTACTGCTGTGATTGACTTTTCTGACTTACTGAAATCAGGTTTCGTGGAGAGAGAATCCTCAGTGCAGAAGTCCCAGTGAGCGCAGCTCTGCGTTCTGCGGAGGCTGGTACATGCTGAACCCTCAGGCTGAGCGGAGCATCGTGCTGCCTGGTATCCATATGTGGGAAAGAGCATTTTTTACACCATGAAAGGAGCAATTACGAGCTTCATATGGCTCTCTGCTTGGGTTATAAAGGGTTTGGGGTTGACAGAGTCCCTTTAATAATAACATTACCAAAGTCAAATAGTTAATAATAATAACCCCAGTACCTAGTGGTTAAAGGGTTATTCCCAAAAAATCAAGTTCTCCCCTATCCACCTGCTGGGGCGCTGGCCCCCGTCCTGATTGCAGCAGCGGTGCACAGGTTCGGCCTCCGCTCCATTCGTTCTTGTAATACCTTTGTTCAGGTTGCAGTTAATGAACCTGCCCCTCCTACCACCTACCGCAGCAGGTGAGATGTTAATCATTCTCGCTCTCTTGCGCCATCTGCTAAAGCACGAACTACATGTCCCAGATTGCAGCACAGCAGAGCACCGCACATTACTGTTACACTGAATCTGGCACAGCAGTGCTGACTGATGCCAACAAGCAGCAGAATTCACGATGCAGCTCTGGATGTGACTGGAGAACAGATTGCTGCAATGTGAAGAATGGACGATTAGCGGAGAGGAAAGATTTCCAAGCATTCATCACGTACAGGATCCAAACCCAACCTGAGCTGTTCCTGGCTTGTGCTGTGCTGTTCCTGGCTTGTGCTGTACTGTTCCTGGCTTGTGCTGTTCCTGGCTTGTGCTGTGCTTTTCCTGGCTTGTGCTGTGCTGTTCCTGGCTTGTGCTGTTCCTGGCTTGTGCTGTGCTGTTCCTGGCTTTTGCTGTACTGTTCCTGGCTTGTGCTGTTCCTGGCTTGTGCTGTGCTGTTCCTGGCTTGTGCTGTTCCTGGCTTGTGCTGTGCTGTTCCTGGCTTGTGCTGTACTGTTCCTGGCTTGTGCTGTTCCTGGCTTGTGCTGAGCTGTTCCTGGCTTGTGCTGTTCCTGGCTTGTGCTGTGCTGTTCCTGGCTTGTACTGTGCTGTTCCTGGCTTGTACTGTGCTGTTCCTGGCTTGTGCTGTGCTGTTCCTGGCTTGTACTATTCCTGGCTTGTGCTGTGCCTGGCTTGTGCTGAGCTGTTCCTGGCTTGTGCTGTACTGTGCCTGGCTTGTGCTGTGCTGTTCCTGGCTTTTGCTGTGCCTGGCTTGTGCTGTGCTGTTCCTGGCCTGTGCTGTGCCTGGCTTGTGCTGTGCTGTTTCTGGCTTGTGCTGTGCCTGGCTTGTGCTGTGCTGTTCCTGGCCTGTGCTGTGCTGTGCCTGGCTTGTGCTGTTTCTGGCTTGTGCTGAGCTGTTCCTGGCCTGTGCTGTGCTGTGCCTGGCTTGTGCTGTGCTGTTCCTGGCCTGTGCTGTGCTGTGCCTGGCTTGTGCTGTTTCTGGCTTGTGCTGAGCTGTTCCTGGCTTGTGCTGTTCCTGACTTGTGCTGTGCTTTTCCTGGCCTGTGCTCTACTGTGCCTGCAGCTCTCCTGGAGGATCAGCAACCAACCATCTTCCGATCACAGGACGCAGCCTCCACCAGAGGCGACTGATCCAGAAACGGAGAGAGGAAAGCCTAATGGGATTCTTACAGCGCTAGATGCAAAGTGTAAAAATAAATCACTCCAGAGACATCTGCTGAGGATGGCCCTCCGCTGTCCTGGGCTGATCTTAAAGGGGTGTGCTCATCCGCTGTCCTCAGGAGCACATTGCTCCTCTGGCTCGGGGCTTCCTGATTGGCGGAGGGCAGTGCGCTCCTGAAGATTGACAGTTTGGACCAGCGGCATGGCTGAGCCTCTAATCTACACTATTCTCTTTCCCAAAGGTTGCTTTAGTTCTGCAGAGTCACTGTTCCTGGGATCTAGCAGTCCGGCGGGCTCCAGAGCGGTACTTCTGCCCATGCCGTGCGCTCCTTGTCTGGGTCATGGGCCGCTCTTGGTGGACAGTAATTAAGACAATGAGCTGCAAGTTATGATATTATAGGGAACCTGTCACCCCGTTTTTTCAGTAGGAGATAAAAATACCGTTAAATAGGGCCTGAGCTGTGCTTTACAATAGGGTATTTTTTGTCCCCTGATTCCCTACCTATGCTGCCGAAATACCTTACAAAAGTGGCCTTTTTCGCCTGTCAATCAGGCTGGTCAGGTCGGATGGGCGTGGTCACAGCGCTGATTCTTCCCCCAGATCTTGCTTATGTTCCCGTTGGTGGCGTAGTGCTTCTCGCATGCTCAAGTGCCGAATGCACTGCGCAGCTGTAGAAAAAGAGCGCGCTCGCCGCTATTCAGCGGTTTCTCGGTGGGCGCGGCCATCTTCCTGAGGCCGCGCGTGCGCAGATGGAGTCTCCTGCTTCTCGGGGCTTCAGGAAAATGGCCGCGGGATGCCGCGCGTGCGCAGATGGAGATCGCGGCGGCCATTTTCCTGAAGCCGAGATTCGAACTCGGCTGTGACCACGCCCATCTGACCTGACCAGCCTGATTGACAGGCGAAAAAGGCCACTTTTGTAAGGTATTTCGGCAGCATAGGTAGGGAATCAGGGGACAAAAAATACCCTATTGTAAAGCACAGCTCAGGCCCTATTTAACGGTATTTTTATCTCCTACTGAAAAAACGGGGTGACAGGTTCCCTTTAAAGAGAATTTGTCATCATGCATTTTTAGGTAATCTTAGAGCAGTATGATGTAGGGGCTGAGACCCTGATTCCAGCGATGCACCACTTACTGGGATGCTTGCTGTCATTTTGATACAATTACAGTTGTCTCTGCTGCAGATGTAGCAGTGCTCGGAATGCTGAGCTTTCTATACTCCCGCCTACACCACTGGCTTTCTGTCAATCTACAGCAGTGTTCCCCAAGTTCGGTCCTCAAGAGCCACCAACGGGGTCATGTTTTCAGGATTTCCTTAGTAATGCCCAGGTGAGAACTCCATAATCTAGACAGGCATCAATTCCATCACCTGGGCCATACTAAGGAAATCCTAAAAACACGACCTGTTGGTGGCTCTTGAGGACTGGAGTTGGGGATCACTGATCTACAGTATACAGAAAGCTGTCAATCAGTGGTGGAGGCAAGGTTGGACTAGGAGGCACAAGACACCTAGTCCTGTAGTGATAATCTGCTGACAAAACACTGATTTTATTTAAAATGGAGCAAGCAGCCAAGTAAATGATACATCGCTGGAATCAGGATTTCTGCCCCTACATCATGCTGATTTCAGATTACATAGCAAAAACCTGCTGACAGATTCCTTTTAAGAATCCTACGTTCTTAAACAGAGAGGATTTTTAATAAAGGGAGCACTTTTTAATCTTAATGAATATGTGACAACCCCTTTAAGGAGATAGATCAGGTTATGATTGTAGAAGAAGATGACTACTATATTAGTAGTATACGGCGAGGCCATGTGTCCTCGATGGCTCTTACCTGAGTACATTCAGTTGTTCCTATAGCTAAATTCTGCTGATTTTCATTTTTGGAGAATTATTTTTTTTAATAGTAACCGTGAACTAAACTCCCATGATGCATCACAAGTGACCCCATCCAGATCATGACAGAGGAGACGTCCGAGATATAACGTTCTCCTGTCTGAATGCGTACATGTGTGTACATGAGATAACACCATATCTGGCCATTATGTGACTTATATCCTGGATTTTTCACCAGTTTTCTCCTCTGCAGATTCTGTCTCTAATTCTCAGTTGTCTCTGAGCTGGTGGATAGGAATGAGCTGCTCTGATGTCTACCATACATATCGCACAGACATGACAGATTGCTGCTCTCCTGTCTCTATGTGGCGAATGTTCACAAGCATCAGCAGCATGGAGGACATTATACACCAGTACTTAGCAGTGTAGCTGTGAATCCAGAACTAGGATGAGATATAATAATAATCATCATCTTTATTTTTATATAGCGCAAACATATTCCGCAGCGCTTTACAAACATTATCTTCACTGTCCCCATTGGGGCTCACTGTCTAAATTCCCTATCAGTATGGTGATAAACATTTACTAAGAAGCAGCAGCATCACTGAGGACATAATACAACAGTTCTAAAGAGTGTAATTGTGAGCTCAGCTTTGGGGTGAGATAAAAAAAAAACCTACCGTAACTAGAAACTAATAACATGAAGAATATTACACTACAGTATTGAGCAGTGTCGCTGTGAATCCAGCACCGTTGCAAGCTACATTTACTAAAACGCAGATGCAGCATGGAGGACATTATGCAGCAGTCTAGTTTTACGCTATGCTCTCCGTGCATGTGTTGTGACTGTCACGGAGCCGTGACACATGCAGCTGTGGTGCTGAACAGCTGATTATCGGGAGCGCTCCAGGTATCCGGGTTACCGAGGCAGCTATGCGGTAAGCGTTATAGCTATTCGGATAAGTGCTGATCCGAAGCTCTTCGATCAGCGCTACCTATCACCTTTGGGTGCAGCTTTATATTTGGTCACCCTGCGGGTGATTCAATTAGATGTTCTGATATTCTGTTGATGTTTGGAGCCAGTCTGTGAGCTTTGAGCGAAGGACTTTCACCGTGTTGTTTCTTTGCTATACTTTGCTCTTCTCTTCATCTTTAGTAATTAGATAGTATATTTGTTAAGCGTAATTGCTTTATTCTTTATTTCATTATTTACTTTGCTCACTCTGGGATCTTTCCTTTGTTCAGCACACTTCTCCTCTTGCAGGTAATTCACACTCTGCTCTGCCCTCCGGTTCTTTAGGAAGAACATGAAGCTACTTGTTGTCCTTTTATGCAATTTAGGCAAAAGTGGCCATCTCCTAGTCTGTGGTTAGGTTTAACTCTGCACCCACAGGCGCCACTAGGGACTGCAGAGTCAGGATATCTAGTCTGAACAGGAACCAGCAGGGTCAGTTGCAGTTTTTAATGTATAACCTATCTTTGAGTTGCTAATCAGACATAGAGTAGCTGTTTGGGGAATTCAGGGTGAGCCGCCATCGACTAGGGGCGCCATTGCGTTATCTTAGGGGGCCAACCTCCACCGTCAGGTAGGGAGAGCCCAGGGTCAGAGCAGGGTTTATACCAGTCTGAACAGGCACCTGTCAGGTTCAGATATTTGTCCCCCTGGTTTGTCTGCTACCTGTGTGCCTGCACTATGCAGTCATAACATGTATCTGTAAATCCAGCACAATCTGTGTCTCTCTTCTCTCCATTGACTACAAAAGACAGCTATACTCTGTGAATTAGCACTACACCAGTGAATGTAATCTTTATTTCAGAGAAAATGATGAGTTCAGTAGGCAAGGAGGAGAAGTGGCTCATAAATGGAGAAAGAAGCAGATTTCTCTGATATTACAAAGTTTTGTATATTTGTTTGAATTGTTGATGTTTGTAGAATGAGGAGGGACCTTCTCCAGTTTTGTCGATTCAGATTTCTCACATTCTGAATGAATACTAATAGATCACAGACTGAACATGAGTCAACAGTGTGATGCAGCAGCAAAAAGGGCAAACACAATTCTGGGATGTATTAACAGAAGCATACAGTCTAGATCACGTGAAGTCATTATTGCCCTCTACTCCTCTTTGGTCAGACCTCATCTGGAATACTACTGGGTCCAGTTTTGGGCATCACATTTTAAAAAGACATCAACAAACTGGAGCAAGTTCAGAGAAGAGCGACCAGAATGGTGACCGGTCTGCAAACCATGTCCTATGAGGAACGGTCACAGGATTTGGGAATGTTTAGCTGCAAAAAAGAAGACTGAGAGGAGACTTACTAGCTGTCTACAAATATCAGAAGGGCTGTCACATTGAAGAGGGATCATCATTCTCATTTTCACAAGGAAAGATGAGAAGCAATGGGATGAAACTGAATGGGAGGAGACACAGATTAGATATTAGAAACAACTTTTTGACAGTGAGGGTGATCAATGAGGGGAACTGGCAGCTTGAGAGGTGGTGAGTTCTCCATCAATGGAAGTCTTCACACAGAGGCTGGACAGACATCTGCCTGGGAAGATGTAGTGACTCCTGCATTGAGCAGAGGGTTGGACCAGATGACCCAGGAGGACCCTTCCAACTGTAACATTCTAGGATTCTATGAAATGAGCAGGAAATGTTGTCTGATCTGTGTTCACTGTGAATTCATAGACTAGGGAGGATGTAGGTGTGAGAGCCCCGAAGATGCGGACCCCCAGGGAGATACAGACTGTATCTGACATGTTGTATCTGTAAGTGGATGTGAGTCACGTGCGGACCCTGTGTGACAATTATTGCATAAGGATGATACAAGAAAGTGGGTAGATGGTGTGATAGGACCTTGTATTACCTGGAAATCCATGGGCACTGTATGAAGGGGCCCTAGTAAGCCTTAGATATCTGCCAGCTTTTTCTACTACCCCCCCATACACATGCACACTCAGTTTGGCAGAGCATGCATGGATGTAACAGATAGAGGAGAGAAAGCCACTGCCAGACTCCTATTATACCTCCAGACTCCTATTAACACCTCCAGACTCCACATCCCTCCTCCACATTCCTCCAGACTCCTCTCCCCTCCTCCAGACTCCTCTTTCTCCATACTCCACTTCCTCCAGGCTCCTCTTCCATCCTCCAGACTCCTCTTCCTCCAGTCTCCTCTTCCATCCTCCAGACTCCACTTCCTCCAGGCTCCTCTTCCATCCTCCAGACTCCTCTTCCTCCAGTCTCCTCTTCCATCCTCCAGACTCCACTTCCTCCAGGCTCCTCTTCCATCCTCCAGACTCCTCTTCCTCCAGGCTCCTCTTCCATCCTCCAGACTCCACTTCCTCCAGACTCCTCTTCTCTCCTCCAGACTCATCTTCCCTCCTCCAGACTCCTCTTCCTCCAGACTCCTCTTCCTCCAGACTCTACTTCCCTCCTCCAGACTCCACTTCCCTCCTTCAGACTCCACTTCCTCCTGACTCATCTTCCCTCCTCCAGACTCCTCTTCCTCCAGACTCTACTTCCCTCCTCCAGACTCCACTTCCCTCCTTCAGACTCCACTTCCTCCTGACTCATCTTCCCTCCTCCAGACTCCTCTTCCTTCAGACTCCACTTCCTCCAGACTCCTCTTCTCTCCTCCAGACTAATCTTCCCTCCTCCAGACTCCTCTTGCTCCAGACTCCTCTTCTCTCCTCCAGACAAATCTTCCCTCCTCCAGATTCCTTTTCCTCCAGACTCCTTTTCCTCCAGACTCCTCTTCCTCCAGACTCCTCTTCCTCCAGACTCCTTTTCCTCCAGACTCCTCCTCCTCCAGACTAATCTTCCCTCTTCCAGATTCCTTTTCCTCCAGACTCCTTTTCCTCCAGACTCCTCTTCCTCCAGACTAATCTTCCCTCTTCCAGAAGATCAGGCATTGAGATTCCATATGCCCCATCATGTCCCAGTTCTATTATAACCCTCATCATCTCCATCCTTTTCCAGTCTTTTCCGCCGCTGTACCACATTTTCTTTTGATCTTTTCTGCTTTCCCTGCTGTTTTGCATTGAGGGGATGTAGTCTTACTACCGAGCAATCTACAGAATCTGCAGCACTTTATAGGAGAAAGATCGGAGTTTCCCGGAGATAAATTCCTTGACTTAGTGACATCACATTGGGAAATGACGGATAGTAACATTTCTATAGGATTTGTGACTCTTGTCCTTATCATCGGGCCCCTGGAATTCATTCCCTCCGAGGGCCACATCTGCATGAGGTTTTTATGTTTCCGTTTCCCCTGGTTTCCATTACATTCTGACAGATCTATTGTCCCTAAGCCCTCAGATATGGTGACACCAGACAACGAGCCCCTCTGGGGATGGGGATTGATGGTAGTGCTGGTACATTGCTGAGATATATGTCAGCGCCACATAAATAACGGATCATAAATCTTCTGAATCCAGGAAGTCACCAGATCCACGGCCCCAGCTGTGATATATGTAACAAGTCGGAGGACAGATCTGTATTACACAACATTCCAGAGTCATTGTATGATATGGAGGAATGTGTACAATGTATATATATGTATATATAATGTATAATCATCAACATTAACAGAAATAAACACGTGAAGTAGATCACTCTGTGTGTAATGACTCCATAGAATATAGGAGATTCACTTTTTGTATTGAAGAACTGAAATAAATTGACTTTTTGATGATATTCTCATCTTGTGAGCAGCACCTGTATATTGTGAAGGGGAATATATAGAATGTGTATATATCAGAAACGAGCAAATCAATTTGTATTGAATTTTAGGAAATTCTCTGGACAAATTGTGATTCCGTTCATGTGAATCGCCCCCCCCCCCCCCCCCAAAAAAAAAATAAATAAATAAAAAAATTTGCTCAACGCTATTTTGAAAATCTCGACGGATCCGTCACGTGGCGCATGGAACGGACGACCATCCGCCGCAATCCGTCGCTAATGTATATCTATGGGAAAATAGCGGATCCGCTAAACAAAAAAAATGTCGGATCCGCTATTTGAGGAAAATGGCGGTTTCAGACGGACGCCAAAAGACTGAAGTGTGAAAGAGGCCTAATGGTGCTATACTGTGTTGTTTGGTTTGGCGGGTGCGGCTGTTACGGGCTGATGTGACAATATTATGTGTCAATTTGACGTTTTAAATGCTTTTAATTTTTTGTCTTGTTAAGTATCAATAAAATATTGTGATTTTTTTGGGGGGTGATCTCTGTGTATACGGCACATTTCTCTTTGTTTTGTCTTAATATTTTACATGAGCTGCCCCATAATGCCTTGCAGGTATCACATCACATGGTACAGAGTAGCCAATCAGGAGGGATTATCAAAGCCTGTATAAAAGCCGAGGTAGGGAATGCAGCAGCCATGATGTGGTGTGTCTGGTCAGTGGGAAGGCACAGCTCTCAGCTACGCCATAGAGTTAGGGAGAATAAGGCATAAACCACGGAGGAAACTGAGCAGGTGGAATGTGACAGCGGTGAGGAACCGTTAGCAATTTAAGATTTGCAGCAAATCGATTCTCTGTGAATTGAATTTATTGCTGAATCCAAATTCAAAAGATTCGCTGACGCCTGATATATATGTGTCCGGTCACAGGGGGAAGGTTAGAGAGAGCCGGGCTGAGAACTAGAACACTCCGACATATTGCTCATGTATCCCCCATACCTGCCCCGGCGGACTATGAACCCACCATCAACCTTTATCTAGACCCCCACTGGGAGCCACAAAGCTCCAGCTATAACAAGTGCAGAGGTCACACTTAACCCACAACATTCCGGATCCCATAAAGTTTTAGAACCTTGTTAATTCCGTGAACCCAATAATGGTAGAACCTGATAATTCCAGAGCCGCCATAGTGCTGTCTATACCTGGCGCAGGCGCGGACATCCCCTCTATACAGCGCTGCTCTTATTCCGGAATGGAGGGCGTCTTCCATCACTAATGAAGACAACGGTATACAGCAACACTCATGAGTCCCAGCTACTCACTGATACACGCAGACTACAGAGGCCACCACTGCCCGACCGCTTCTGGATTCCTCTTTTTTGTTCAGATTTTTCTCATTTTCTATTTTACAATTTCTTTATTCTGTCTCTTCTTATAAGAGCTGGGTGACCGTCCATGGGGGCCGCCATTTCACCAGCTCTCCCAGTTCTCAGAACAGATGGGTGACAGCTCCTACAGGATCGATGGTAAATCAGCCATATTGATGTCACTCTCCTTTCCTAGGACCAATTATAAGGATTAAAATGTGACAGTTCCGTGTCTCCTATTTACCAGACCTCACTGTATCACAGCCGGAATTTCCATCCTACAATTGAGTCCATATGTTCTGTATGTCTCCGCACACACCACACAGATGATGGATACGAATTCCTGCAATATTCTGCAGACAGTCAGCAGCGGTTACAGCGGGGGCACCGGGGGGGGGACAGAGTAATGAAGTGATTAAACAACGATGGGTGTAAAGCGGAGATAACCCTAAACTGGGATAAATCACATAGTATTCTGACATAGGACAACCACGGCCCCTTCTACTGTCATAGACCCTGTGCATAGGAGCAGTATTATAGTAGTTATATTCTTGTCCATAGGGGCAGTATTATAGTAGTTATATTCCTGTACATAGGAGCAGTATTATAGTAGTTATATTCTTGTGCATAGGAGCAGTATTATAGTAGTTATATTCTTATACATAGGAGCAGTATTATAGTAGTTATATTCTTGTATATAGGAGCAGTATTATAGTAGTTATATTGTTGTATATAGGGAGCAGTATTATAGTAGTTATATTCTTGTACATAGGGGCAGTATTATAGTAGTTATATTCTTGTACATAGGAGCAGTATTATAGTAGTTATATTCTTGTCCATAGGGGCAGTATTATAGTAGTTATATTCTTGTCCATAGGGGCAGTATTATAGTAGTTATATTCCTGTACATAGGAGCAGTATTATAGTAGTTATATTCTTGTGCATAGGAGCAGTATTATAGTAGTTATATTCTTGTCCATAGGGGCAGTATTATAGTAGTTATATTCCTGTACATAGGAGCAGTATTATAGTAGTTATATTCTTGTGCATAGGAGCAGTATTATAGTAGTTATATTCTTATACATAGGAGCAGTATTATAGTAGTTATATTCTTGTATATAGGAGCAGTATTATAGTAGTTATATTGTTGTATATAGGGAGCAGTATTATAGTAGTTATATTCTTGTACATAGGGGCAGTATTATAGTAGTTATATTCTTGTCCATAGGGGCAGTATTATAGTAGTTATATTCCTGTACATAGGAGCAGTATTATAGTAGTTATATTCTTGTACATAGGGGCAGTATTATAGTAGTTATATTCTTGTCCATAGGGGCAGTATTATAGTAGTTATATTCCTGTACATAGGAGCAGTATTATAGTAGTTATATTCTTGTGCATAGGAGCAGTATTATAGTAGTTATATTCTTATACATAGGAGCAGTATTATAGTAGTTATATTCTTGTATATAGGAGCAGTATTATAGTAGTTATATTGTTGTATATAGGGAGCAGTATTATAGTAGTTATATTCTTGTACATAGGGGCAGTATTATAGTAGTTATATTCTTGTCCATAGGGGCAGTATTATAGTAGTTATATTCCTGTACATAGGAGCAGTATTATAGTAGTTATATTCTTGTACATAGGAGCAGTATTATAGTAGTTATATTCTTGTCCATAGGGGCAGTATTATAGTAGTTATATTCTTGTACATAGGAGCAGTATTATAGTAGTTATATTCTTGTCCATAGGGGCAGTATTATAGTAGTTATATTCCTGTACATAGGAGCAGTATTATAGTAGTTATATTCTTGTGCATAGGAGCAGTATTATAGTAGTTATATTCTTATACATAGGAGCAGTATTATAGTAGTTATATTCTTGTCCATAGGGGCAGTATTATAGTAGTTATATTCTTGTCCATAGGGGCAGTATTATAGTAGTTATATTCCTGTACATAGGAGCAGTATTATAGTAGTTATATTCTTGTCCATAGGAGCAGTATTATAGTAGTTATATTCTTGTACATAGGAGCAGTATTATAGTAGTTATATTCTTGTCCATAGGGGCAGTATTATAGTAGTTATATTCCTGTACATAGGAGCAGTATTATAGTAGTTATATTCTTGTGCATAGGAGCAGTATTATAGTAGTTATATTCTTATACATAGGAGCAGTATTATAGTAGTTATATTCTTGTACATAGGAGCAGTATTATAGTAGTTATATTCTTGTCCATAGGGGCAGTATTATAGTAGTTATATTCCTGTACATAGGAGCAGTATTATAGTAGTTATATTCTTGTCCATAGGAGCAGTATTATAGTAGTTATATTCTTGTACATAGGAGCAGTATTATAGTAGTTATATTCTTGTCCATAGGGGCAGTATTATAGTAGTTATATTCCTGTACATAGGAGCAGTATTATAGTAGTTATATTCTTGTGCATAGGAGCAGTATTATAGTAGTTATATTCTTATACATAGGAGCAGTATTATAGTAGTTATATTCTTGTATATAGGAGCAGTATTATAGTAGTTATATTGTTGTATATAGGGAGCAGTATTATAGTAGTTATATTCTTGTACATAGGGGCAGTATTATAGTAGTTATATTCTTGTACATAGGGGCAGTATTATAGTAGTTATATTCTTGTCCATAGGGGCAGTATTATAGTAGTTATATTCTTGTACATAGGGGCAGTATTATAGTAGTTATATTCTTGTACATAGGGGCAGTATTATAGTAGTTATATTCTTATACATAGGAGCAGTATTATAGTAGTTATATTCTTGTATATAGGAGCAGTATTATAGTAGTTATATTCTTGTACATAGGGGCAGTATTATAGTAGTTATATTCTTAAGAGCAGTATTATAGTAGTTATATTCTTGCACATAGGAGCAGTATTATAGTAGTTATATTCTTGTACATAGGAGCAGTATTATAGTAGTTATATTCTTGTACATAGGAGCAGTATTATAGTAGTTATATTCTTGTACATAGGAGCAGTATTATAGCAGTTATATTCTTGTACATAGGGGCAGTATTATAGCAGTTATATTCTTGTACATAGGGGCAGTATTATAGTAGTTATATTCTTAAGAGCAGTATTATAGTAGTTATATTCTTGTACATAGGGGCAGTATTATAGTAGTTATATTCTTGTACATAGGGGCCGTATTATAGTAGTTATATTCTTGTACATAGGAGCAGTATTATAGTAGTTATATTCTTGTATATAGGGGCAGTATTATAGTAGTTATATTCTTGTACATAGGAGGCAGTATTATAGTAGTTATATTCTTGTACATAGGGGCAGTATTATAGTAGTTATATTCTTGTACATAGGGGCAGTATTATAGTAGTTATATTCTTGTCCATAGGGGCAGTATTATAGTAGTTATATTCTTGTCCATAGGGGCAGTATTATAGTAGTTATATTCTTGTACATAGGAGCAGTATTATAGTAGTTATACTCTTGTACATAGGGGCAGTATTATAGTAGTTATACTCTTGTACATAGGGGCAGTATTATAGTAGTTATAATCTTGTACATAGGGGCAGTATTATAGTAGTTATATTCTTGTCCATAGGGGCAGTATTATAGTAGTTATATTCTTGTCCATAGGAGCAGTATTATAGTAGTTATGTTCTTGTACATAGGAGCAGTATTATAGTAGTTATACTCTTGTATATAGGAGCAGTATTATAGTAGTTATATTCTTGTACGTAGGGGCAGTATTATAGTAGTTATATTCTTGTACATAGAAGGCAGTATTATAGTAGTTATATTCTTGTACATAGGAGGCAGTATTATAGTAGTTATATTCTTAAGAGCAGTATTATAGTAGTTATATTCTTGTACATAGGGGCAGTATTATAGTAGTTATATTCTTATACATAGGAGCAGTATTATAGTAGTTATATTCTTGTACATAGGGGCAGTATTATAGTAGTTATATTCTTGTACATAGGGGCAGTATTATAGTAGTTATATTCTTGTCCATAGGGGCAGTATTATAGTAGTTATATTCTTGTACATAGGAGCAGTATTATAGTAGTTATACTCTTGTATATAGGAGCAGTATTATAGTAGTTATATTCTTGTACGTAGAGGCAGTATTATAGTAGTTATATTCTTGTCCATAGGGGCAGTATTATAGTAGTTATATTCTTGTACATAGGGGCAGTATTATAGTAGTTATATTCTTGTACATAGGGGCAGTATTATAGTAGTTATATTCTTATACATAGGAGCAGTATTATAGTAGTTATATTCTTGTATATAGGAGCAGTATTATAGTAGTTATATTCTTGTATATAGGGAGCAGTATTATAGTAGTTATATTCTTGTACATAGGGGCAGTATTATAGTAGTTATATTTTTGTACATAGGAGGCAGTATTATAGTAGTTATATTCTTAAGAGCAGTATTATAGTAGTTATATTCTTGCACATAGGAGCAGTATTATAGTAGTTATATTCTTGTACATAGGAGCAGTATTATAGTAGTTATATTCTTGTACATAGGAGCAGTATTATAGTAGTTATATTCTTGTACATAGGAGCAGTATTATAGCAGTTATATTCTTGTACATAGGGGGCAGTATTATAGCAGTTATATTCTTGTACATAGGGGCAGTATTATAGTAGTTATATTCTTAAGAGCAGTATTATAGTAGTTATATTCTTGTACATAGGGGCAGTATTATAGTAGTTATATTCTTGTACATAGGGGCCGTATTATAGTAGTTATATTCTTGTACATAGGAGCAGTATTATAGTAGTTATATTCTTGTATATAGGGGCAGTATTATAGTAGTTATATTCTTGTACATAGGAGGCAGTATTATAGTAGTTATATTCTTGTACATAGGGGCAGTATTATAGTAGTTATATTCTTGTACATAGGGGCAGTATTATAGTAGTTATATTCTTGTACATAGGGGCAGTATTATAGTAGTTATATTCTTGTCCATAGGGGCAGTATTATAGTAGTTATATTCTTGTACATAGGAGCAGTATTATAGTAGTTATACTCTTGTACATAGGGGCAGTATTATAGTAGTTATACTCTTGTACATAGGGGCAGTATTATAGTAGTTATAATCTTGTACATAGGGGCAGTATTATAGTAGTTATATTCTTGTCCATAGGGGCAGTATTATAGTAGTTATATTCTTGTCCATAGGAGCAGTATTATAGTAGTTATATTCTTGTACATAGGAGCAGTATTATAGTAGTTATACTCTTGTATATAGGAGCAGTATTATAGTAGTTATATTCTTGTACGTAGGGGCAGTATTATAGTAGTTATATTCTTGTACATAGGAGGCAGTATTATAGTAGTTATATTCTTGTACATAGGAGGCAGTATTATAGTAGTTATATTCTTAAGAGCAGTATTATAGTAGTTATATTCTTGTACATAGGGGCAGTATTATAGTAGTTATATTCTTATACATAGGAGCAGTATTATAGTAGTTATATTCTTGTACATAGGGGCAGTATTATAGTAGTTATATTCTTGTACATAGGGGCAGTATTATAGTAGTTATATTCTTGTCCATAGGGGCAGTATTATAGTAGTTATATTCTTGTACATAGGAGCAGTATTATAGTAGTTATACTCTTGTATATAGGAGCAGTATTATAGTAGTTATATTCTTGTACGTAGAGGCAGTATTATAGTAGTTATATTCTTGTCCATAGGGGCAGTATTATAGTAGTTATATTCTTGTACATAGGGGCAGTATTATAGTAGTTATATTCTTGTACATAGGGCAGTATTATAGTAGTTATATTCTTATACATAGGAGCAGTATTATAGTAGTTATATTCTTGTATATAGGAGCAGTATTATAGTAGTTATATTCTTGTATATAGGGAGCAGTATTATAGTAGTTATATTCTTGTACATAGGGGCAGTATTATAGTAGTTATATTCTTGTACATAGGAGGCAGTATTATAGTAGTTATATTCTTAAGAGCAGTATTATAGTAGTTATATTCTTGCACATAGGAGCAGTATTATAGTAGTTATATTCTTGTACATAGGAGCAGTATTATAGTAGTTATATTCTTGTACATAGGAGCAGTATTATAGTAGTTATATTCTTGTACATAGGAGCAGTATTATAGTAGTTATATTCTTGTACATAGGAGCAGTATTATAGCAGTTATATTCTTGTACATAGGGGGCCGTATTATAGTAGTTATATTCTTGTACATAGGAGCAGTATTATAGTAGTAATATTCTTGTACATAGGGGCAGTATTATAGTAGTTATATTCTTGTATATAGGGGCAGTATTATAGTAGTTATATTCTTGTACATAGGGAGCAGTATTATAGTAGTTATATTGTTGTACATAGGAGCAGTATTATAGTAGTTATATTCTTGTACATAGGAGCAGTATTATAGCAGTTATATTCTTGTACATAGTGGCAGTATTATAGTAGTTATATTCTTGTACATAGGGGCAGTATTATAGTAGTTATAGTCTTGTATATAGGGGCAGTATTATAGTAGTTATTATGGTGCTTGAACCCTCTAGGTTCAAGCAAAATATTGTAATCCGATTTCTTATATTTTATTATTATTCTACTTCTTCTTCTCTGTGTTTTCCACAATTAATGCGGCCCGAACCGCTCGGCGCAGAGACCCCGTTCAGGCGGCGTTTCGAAGCCCTCGGTGGGGACAGGTGTGCTTTGCATTTTTGGAGTCGATCCGATTTGTAGTTTTTAAAAAAATCGCATTTTAAGGAAAAATGTTCCCATAGGAATTAATGCCGACCTTTCCATGACCCCCAACTGATATGGATTGAAGCCACAGCGCAGGTGCACTGACCTTACAAAGATGGCGGCTATGCAAATGTACCGTGTCCATTTTAGGACATGGTCATTTATCAAAGTCAACCATCAGAACAATGTGACTCTGACTCGTGACTACTGAGGGGCCGAATGTTCCAAAGTGGCTACCGAGGGGCTGTGTGCACCAAAGTGGCTACCAAGGATTCCTGCATGCCACAATGGCTACCAAGGATCCAAAGTGGCTACCCTTCACATAGTAAACTGGCCCCTGATTATGGTCGTCCTATTAATAGCAGACAGACTTCACATGAGCAGAATTTCTAGTGAAATCAATAAATCAAACTGAGCAGCCACATTTCTTACACACAGACTCTAGGACGGTCTGCCTGTTCTTCACAAGTGTCCAGACCCCTTTCTCTTCATCATTGGGGGTCCCAACGTTACTTTCTTCCCGTCGACACCTGACACACTGCTGTAAAGCTGCAGCGCTGTGCGAGCGCCATGTATTGGGGGTATATGGGGGTCAGGAAACCTTCTTATTAAATGCACTTTTCGTGTAATAGGAATTATTTAGGACTTGACCTTAAATCCCCCTTCACATGCAGCATGAACATCCTGTGACTCATTCCTCACATACTTCATATGTTTATAGAAAATGCGCTCGTTTTATGACAAATTTGTTTTGCAGCTGTATTTCTGCCGCACTGACATCACCAGAACAGATGATCTGAATCTGGGCAATGTGTAATGGACGGTTCCTGGGCAGGTTCTCCTGATTGACAATTATCCCTTTAAGTGGCCGTAGTTCCTGTCCGTGACGTCAGGCTCAGTCTGCACATGGCGGCTGTCTGCGGAT
The DNA here is from genome assembly GCF_032444005.1 of Ranitomeya imitator. Classification (NCBI taxonomy): domain Eukaryota; kingdom Metazoa; phylum Chordata; class Amphibia; order Anura; family Dendrobatidae; genus Ranitomeya; species Ranitomeya imitator. The sequence goes on from NC_091286.1 coordinate 13,456,254, forward strand.
CCGTCCCCTTAATGGAATCACTTTCACATTTATTTATCTTTATCAGTTTTTAACAGAATGTATACATTAGCTTCAATGTTCTACATAATGCTGAAATCTACACATATATAATAATCTACAGGAGATGCCCAGGTTATACCGGCTGTACATATATAATTATATACAGGAGATGCCCAGGTTACACCAGCTGTACATATATAATTATATACAGGAGATACCCAGGTTATACCGGCTGTACATGTATAATTATATACAGGAGATGCACAGGTTATGCCAGCTGTACATATATAATTATATACAGGAGATGCCCAGGTTATACCAGCTGTACATATATAATTATATACAGGAGATGTCCAGGTTATACCAGCTGTACATATATAGTTATATACAGGAGATGCCCAAGTTATACCGGCTGTACATATATAATTATATACAGGAGATGCCCAGGTTATACCAGCTGTACATATATAGTTATATACAGGAGATGCCCAGGTTATACCAGCTGTACATATATAATTATATACAGGAGATGTCCAGGTGATACCAGCTGTACATATATAATTATATACAGGAGGTGCCCAGGTTATACCAGCTGTACATATATAATTATATACAAGAGAGGCCCAGGTTATACCGGCTGTACATATATAATTATATACAGGAGATGCCCAGGTTATACCGGCTGTACATATATAATTATATACAGGAGATGCCCAGGTTATACCAGCTGTACATATATAGTTATATACAGGAGATGCCCAAGTTATACCGGCTGTACATATATAATTATATACAGGAGATGCCCAGGTTATACCGGCTGTACATATATAATTATATACAGGAGATGCCCAGGTTATACCGGCTGTACATATATAATTATATACAGGAGATGCCCAGGTTATACCGGCTGTACATATATAATTATATACAGGAGATGTCCAGGTTTTACCAGCTGTGCATATATAACTATATACAGGAGATGTCCAGGTTATACCAGCTGTGCATATATAATTATATACAGGAGTTGCCCAGGTTATACCGGCTGTACATATATAATTATATACAGGAGATGCCCAGGTTATACCGGCTGTACATATATTATTATATACATATACAGGAGATGTCCAGGTTATACCAGCTGTGCATATATAACTATATACAGGAGATGTCCAGGTTATACCAGCTGTACATATATAACTATATACAGGAGATGTCCAGGTTATACCGGCTGTACATATATAATTATATACAGGAGATGCCCAGGTTATACCAGCTGTACATATATAATTATATACAGGAGATGCCTAGGTTATACCAGCTGTACATATATAATTATATACAGGAGATGCCCAGGTTATAGCAGCTGTACATATATAGTTATATACAGTTAATGCCCAGGTTACACCAGCTGTACATATATAGTTATATACAGGAGATGCCCAGGTTATACCTGCTGTACATATATAATTATATACAGGAGATGTCCAGGTTATACCAGCTGTGCATATATAACTATATACAGGAGATGTCCAGGTTATACCAGCTGTACATATATAACTATATACAGGAGATGTCCAGGTTATACCGGCTGTACATATATAATTATATACAGGAGATGCCCAGGTTATACCAGCTGTACATATATAATTATATACAGGAGATGCCCAGGTTATACCGGCTGTACATATATAATTATATACAGGAGATGCCTAGGTTATACCAGCTGTACATATATAATTATATACAGGAGATGCCCAGGTTATAGCAGCTGTACATATATAGTTATATACAGTTAATGCCCAGGTTATACCGGCTGTACATATATAATTATATACAGGAGATGCCCAGGTTATAGCAGCTGTGCATATAAAATTATATACAGGAGATGTGCAGATTATACCGGCTGTACATATATAATTTTATACCTGAGATGCCCAGGTTATACCAGCTGTACATATATAACTATATACAGGAGATGCCCAGGTTATACCGGCTGTACATATATAATTATATACAGGAGATGCCTAGGTTATACCAGCTGTACATATATAATTATATACAGGAGATGCCCAGGTTATAGCAGCTGTACATATATAGTTATATACAGTTAATGCCCAGGTTATACCGGCTGTACATATATAATTATATACAGGAGATGCCCAGGTTATAGCAGCTGTGCATATAAAATTATATACAGGAGATGTGCAGATTATACCGGCTGTACATATATAATTTTATACCTGAGATGCCCAGGTTATACCAGCTGTACATATATAATTATATACAGGAGATGCCCAGGTTATACCGGCTGTGCATATATAATTACTGTATATACAGGAGATGCCCAGGTTATACCGGCTGTACATATATAATTATATACAGGAGATACCCAGGTTATACCAGCTGTGCATATATAATTATATACAGGAGATGCCCAGGTTATACCGGCTGTGCATATATAATTATATACAGGAGATGCCCAGGTTATACCGGCTGTGCATATATAATTATATACAGGAGATGCCCAGGTTATAGCGGCTGTACATATATCATTATATACAGGAGATGCCCAGGTTATACCGGCTGTGCATATATAATTATATACAGGAGATGCCCAGGTTATAGCAGCTGTACATATATAATTATATACATGAGATGCCCAGGTTACACCGGCTGTACATATATAATTATATACAGGAGATGCCCAGGTTATAGCAGCTGTGCATATATAATTATATACAGGAGATACCCAGGTTATACCGGCTGTACATATATAATTATATACAAGACATGCCCAGGTTATACCGGCTGTACATATATAATTATATACAGGAGATGCCCAGGTTATACCAGCTGTACATATATAATTATATACAGGAGATGCCCAGGTTATACCAGCTGTACATATATAATTATATACAGGAGATGCCCAGGTTATAGCAGCTGTACATATATAATTATATACAAGACATGCCCAGGTTATACCGGCTGTGCATATATAATTATATACAGGAGATGCCCAGGTTATAGCAGCTGTGCATATATAATTATATACAGGAGATACCCAGGTTATATCGGCTGTACATATATAATTATATACAAGACATGCCCAGGTTATACCGGCTGTGCATATATAATTATATACAGGAGATGCCCAGGTTATAGCAGCTGTGCATATATAATTATATACAGGAGATACCCAGGTTATATCGGCTGTACATATATAATTATATACAAGACATGCCCAGGTTATACCAGCTGTGCATAGTGCCTCCTTCACCCTGTCCTCCATGTTTTGCAGACGCTGCTGAATGAATTAGACCGGAGTTTGGGGAGATATCGAGAAGAAGTGAATCTGAAAACCGCCATCATGTCCTTCTTCAATGCCGTTCTGAACGCTGGTGCTGGAGAAGTAAGTTCACACTTGTTACATGGATGGATGAGTTTGCAGAGCAGAACTCCGTGTTCTCCAGATTTATGCACTTGCGACATCAGGAAATCAGTAATGGATTTTTTCCACATAATTTGGTGGAGATTTTCCGCCGTAGAAGCTTCTGAGATATTCTGGATGTTCTCATGTGGGAAAGCGATGAACTCGGAAACCCTGGGATGACTTTCTGTAGAGAGGGAACATTTGGACGGGGCGAGTCGTCCACGTAGGCCACGACCGCAGCTCCGGGAACAGCAGCCTGGCCAGCGTCACCGAGAGACGTCATAACAAAGTGTCCACTGATATTTACATGTTCTAGAAGAGTTTACAGGATTCCTGACGGCTCATTTATCTGCGGTTGTTCTAGATCTCTGGATATAATACTGCACGTTCCATCTCACAGATCCACGGCTGCATTTACTAAAGAAGTCTCATTACTGGGATTTCATAGTGAGTGCAGCTCTGGGGTATAATACAGGAGGTTACTCAGGATCAGTAATGTAATGTATGTACCCAGTGACTGCACCAGCAGAATAGTGAGTGCAGCTCTGGAGTATAATACAGGAGGTTACTCAGGATCAGTAATGTAATGTATGTACCCAGTGACTGCACCAGCAGAATAGTGAGTGCAGCTCTGGAGTATAATACAGGAGGTTACTCAGGATCAGTAATGTAATATATGTACACAGTGACTGCACCAGCAGAATAGCGAGTGCGGCTCTGGAGTATAATACAGGAGGTAACTCAGGATCAGTAATGTAATGTATGTACACAGTGACTGCACCAGCAGAATAGTGAGTGCAGCTCTGGGGTATAATACAGGATGTATCTCAGGATCAGTAATGTATGTACACAGTGACTGCACCAGCAGAATAGTGAGTGCAGCTCTGGGGTATAATTCAGGATGTAGCTCAGGATCAGTAATATAATGTATGTACACAGTGACTGCACCAGCAGAATAGTGAGCGCAGCTCTGGGGTATAATACAGGAGGTAACTCAGGATCAGTAATGTAATGTATGTACACAGTGACTGCACCAGCAGAATAGTGAGTGCAGCTCTGGGGTATAATACAGCATGTAACTCAGGATCAGTAATGTAATGTATGTACATAGTAACTGCACCAGCAGAATAGTGAGCGCAGCTCTGGGGTATAATACAGGATGTAACTCCGGATCAGTAATGTAATGTATGTACACAGTGACTGCACCAGCAGAATAGTGAGTGCAGCTCTGGGGTATAATACAGGATGTATCTCAGCATCAGTAATGTATGTACACAGTGACTGCACCAGCAGAATAGTGAGTGCAGCTCTGGGGTATAATACAGGATGTAACTCAGGATCAGTAATGTAATGTATGTACACAGTGACTGCACCAGCAGAATAGTGAGTGCAGCTCTGGGGTATAATACAGGATGTAACTCCGGATCAGTAATGTAATGTATGTACACAGTGACTGCACCAGCAGAATAGTGAGTGCAGCTCTGGGGTATACCGTAATACAGGATGTAACTCCGGATCAGTAATGTAATATATGTACACAGTGACTGTACCAGCAGAATAGTGAGTGCAGCTCTGGGGTATAATACAAGATGTCACTCAGGATCAGTTATGTAATGTATGGACACAGTGACTGCACCAGCAGAATAGTGAGTGCCGCTCTGGGGTATAATACAGGATGTAACTCAGGATCAGTAATGTAATATATGTACACAGTGACTGCACCAGCAGAATAGTGAGTGCAGCTCTGGGGTATAATACAGGATGTAACTCCGGATCAGTAATGTAATGTATGTACACAGTGACTGCACTAGCAGAATAGTGAGTGCAGCTCTGGGGTATAATACAAGATGTAACTCAGGATCAGTAATGTAATATATGTACACAGTGACTGTACCAGCAGAATAGTGAGTGCAGCTCTGGGGTATAATACAGGATGTAACTCCGGATCAGTAATGTAATATATGTACACAGTGACTGTACCAGCAGAATAGTGAATGCAGCTCTGGAGTATAATACCGGATGTAACTCAGGATCAGTTATGTATGTACACAGTGACTGCACCAGCAGAATAGTGAGTGCAGCTCTGGAGTATAATACAGGATGTAACTCAGGATCAGTAATGTAATGTATGTACACAGTGACTGCACCAGCAGAATAGTGAGTGCAGCTCTGGGGTATAATACAGGATGTAACTCCGGATCAGTAATGTATGTACACAGTGACTGCACCAGCAGAATAGTGAGTGCAGCTCTGGGGTATACCGTAATACAGGATGTAACTCCGGATCAGTAATGTAATATATGTACACAGTGACTGTACCAGCAGAATAGTGAGTGCAGCTCTGGAGTATAATACAGTATGTCACTCAGGATCAGTAATGTAATTTATGTACATGAGATGAATTTTAAATGCTGCTGTGACATTACTTAGAGGAGCACAAGTTTAGATGATCCCTGGATTGACCTGCGCTGTCCATGAAGCCGGACGTCTTTGTGCCAGGAGGATTTATAGGAGGAATGAGCAGGCGGCATGGGTCACCTAGGATGAAGCAGAGCTTCGGTACATTCTGGGTCCACAACACTGTGCAGATGACTGAGCTCTACAGCTGAGATTGTCAGGCCATGCTGGGAGTTGTGGTTATACAGGCCCATAGTACTAGTACAGATGCTATATATCACACCCCTGTGCCCGGCTGGACATGTTGGCAGCTGTGTGATGTAGACGGGCTGCAGGCGGCTTCTTCTGTTTCATCTGTTTTTCTGGTGGATGTAACTTTCTCCCCTTTTCTTTTAAAGGATAATCTAGAATTCCGGTTGCACCTTAGATACGAGTTCCTGATGTTGGGGATCCAGCCAGTTATTGATAAGCTGAGACAACATGAAAACGCCACCCTGGACAGGTGCACAGATCCCGGAATCTAGACTTTATTCCTCTTCATTGCTAATTATCCTTTCCTTCCCTCCATTGCTTCCTTCTTAGTTCTCCCCTTTCCTTCCCTTAATTTTTGTTTTGCTCCTTCTTTGTTTTCTCGTCCACTATCTTCACTCACTGCCTTCGTTTTCTTTCCCCTATCACTTTTCTCCCTGTGTCTTCGTTTTTCCTTCTACCATTTTACTTACTCTCTGCTCATTCTTCACCCCTTTCTCTTTCTTTCCTTCACTTCATTCCCAACCTCTCTGTCGCTGGTTTACCGTGACGGAGAGGAGCCAGAAGACTGCAGCGTCTGATTTCTCCTACTCCTGCAGTGATTAGAAGCACTTCATCTTCATATTAAACGGTGCAGGTTTCTTTTGGTTGTGCAGGGGTTTAGCTGCTCAGTTGAGAGCTCCTGGAAGCTTTCCTCATTAAGGCTCTCAGCTGTGCACGGCTAGCTACTCCCATCTCCTATATAATCTGGGCCCTGGCTAGCACTCATCGTCAGAGCTAGCTTATGTTGCATGACTGGAGGTTGTTGTTGGTTATTATTGGAGAAGGTGTTGGGTGGATTTATACGAGATTGTTGCTAAGTTTTTAGTGTGTGACAATTCCCTTTTTTCTCCTACTTTGGTTTAACCCCATCCTCTCTCAGGTGCTTTCCTCTGCTATATGTGACAGTTTCACTGTATGTTTGGTATTTTCCATTATCCCTCTTCGTAATACCTTGTTAGTCTTGTTGGTGTATTACGGTACATTATTACTCCTCTCTTTACTGGGTGGGGGAAGTGTACAGACTGAGGGCGGATTTTTGAGCTAAGGCGCAAGGTACGTGGCCCTGGCGTCTTCACCATCAGAAGTTATCTGGGGAACAGGGCACCCCCTAGCATTAGAGACAGGAAAGGAGCCCCTGTTCCTGGGACACCCAACAACAGGGTTGTAACATTTTTTTTCCTTCCTTTTTCATTCCCTTCCTGCATTATTCCTTTATTTTTTGTTACTTCCTCCCTTCCTGTGTTTTTCTTCCGTTCTTTTCTTTGTTTCTTGTCTAATTTCACTTTTGTTTCTTTACCCCCTCATTCGACTTTATTTTTTCCCTTTTTCTCTCCCCCTTGCTTTCGTCTTTTTTTCCTTCCTTCCATCCTTCTTTTTGTGCTTTCCTTCCTTTTTGTTCTTTTCCTTTCCTTTCTTTCCTTCCTTTCTTTAATGTTTTTCCTTCCTTCCTTGTTTACCTTCCTTCCGTCCTACCATCCTTCCGTCCTACCATCTTTCCATGTTATGTCCTTTTTTCCTTCCTTTCTGCTTCTTCCTTCCTTTTCATTATTTTCCTTTCCTTCATTTTCTTTCTTTTCTTCCTTCTTTCTTTTTTCCTTCCTTTCATTCCTCGTTTTCCATCCTTTCTTGCTTTCCATCCTTCCTTTTTCGCTTTTTTCTTTCCTTCCTTCCTTCCTTCTTTCCATGTTCTTTCCTTTTCTTTTTTAAATTCCCCCTGTATTCTTTCCTTCCTTTCATTCCTTATTGTCCATCCTTCCTGGCTTTTCTTCGTTCCTATCTTCCTTCCATGTTCTTTCCTTTTCTTTTTTTTTTAATTCCCCCTGCATTTTTTTCCTTCCTTTCATTCCTTATTTCCCATCCTTCCTTCCTATCTTCCTTCCATGTTCTTTCATTTTCTTTTTTCCTTCCCCAGCATTATTTTGTTCTGCCCCCTTCATCTTTTTATACTTTTTTCTTCCTCCCTCTTTTTCTTCTTTCATGTCTCTGACAATCCGTTCAGTCAGGGGTGATGGTGGTGCTATCATGTTTCTGTCCTTGTTCCAGGCATCTGGACTTCTTTGAGATGGTGCGGAATGAAGACGAGGTAGAGCTGGCCAAGAGGTTTGACACGGTGAGTAGATGGAGCCGGTGACGCTGATCAGATTATTATCGGCCTCGTCCTCTGCGCTGACTCTTGGCTCTGGTGGAGTCAGACAGTTATGTAATAAAGTGATAAATGAATGGACGCAGATAACTGATAGATACTTGCACTACTCATCATCACTGAAATTGCAACATTAAGAAGGAAAAGTTGTGGAATTTTGGAAATCACAGGATTGCGATGTTACTGATCTGCAAATGATGAAAAAATAGATCAAAAATCCAAATGTTTTGATAATTTTATAAGTCTGAGCCTCGTGCAGAAATCCCGGCACCCCCGGCCTCGGCTGCCGTCAGTGAGGTCATTAATGGTCGTCGGAGGAAGGTTCTGCCGCTGATTGTACAAATCATCACAATGACGTCCCTGGTGTCCTCTCCATCGAGCACAGGCTTTGGCCACGCGGCTGCACAGAGTAGCACTTGCAACATGCGACCTGGACATGTCCTGTGGAGAAACATCTCTTGGGACACTGGAGAAATGGCCGCACCACTGGTTCCTCCACCAAATCAAAGCAAGGCTGAGCTGTTAATGACCTGGTGTGAAGAGTACAGGGGTCCGGCTCCGTATGTGATGTTCCCTCAGGAAAATGTTCTGTTGACTTCATACCACAGGCGATAATGGGGCAGAGCAAGTTGGTAATGGAGGCTGGAATGGAGATCAGTCCTCTACACTCATGAGTCCTACTGTTGTCTTAGAAGCAATAATAGCCACAGATTCGTCTGGAGAACATGTGGGTAGCACCATGACGAGGCCTCCACTAGGGAGCATTAAAGTGTCCCAAGAACTCCTTTTCCACATGACAATACCAGGCCGCATGTTCCTCGCACTACTGTGAGCCACTTGTGTGGCCTAAACTGCTCCCATGGCTGCAGCGTCTCCAGACTTGTCTCCATCTAGCACATAGGGGACATCATTGGTCAGTGATTACACAGGAGCTGCTGGCAGCATCTCCGGACTTGTCTCCATCAGGGACGTCATTGGTCAGTGATTACACAGGAGCTGCTGGCAGCATCTCCGGACTTGTCTCCATCAGGGACGTCATTGGTCGGTGATTACACAGGAGCTGCTGGCAGCATCTCCGGACTTGTCTCCATCAGGGACGTCATTGGTCAGTGATTACACAGGAGCTGCTGGCAGCATCTCCGGACTTGTCTCCATCAGGGACGTCATTGGTCGGTGATTACACAGGAGCTGCCTGCAGCGGTGCCGGGATTTCTACTCGAGGTACAGACTCCAGACTGGAGAAATCCAGAGATTTTGAAAAATGTGTTTCCATTTCTTCATCATTTGCAAATCAGTGACGTCTCCCACGTGAGATTTCCAGAATTCCACAAGTTTTCCTTCTTGGTAATGTAATTTCAGTGTACAGGAGCATATAAATGAGAAAGATAGATAATAGATATATAATAGTTAGATAATAGACAGAGAGATAATAGATAGATAATAGATAGAGATAATAGATTGATACATAATAGATATATAATAGATAATAGATAGATGATAGATAGATAGATAATAGATAGATATAATAGATTGATAGATAATAGATATATAATAGATAATAGATAGATAATAGATAGAGATAATAGATGATAGATAATAGATAGAGATGATAGATAATAGATAAATAGATTGATAATAGATATATAATAGATTGATAATAGATATATAATAGATAGATAATAGATAGATAGATAATAGATACGGTAGATAGATGATAGATAGATGTAGATAATAGATAGAGATGATAGATAATAGATAACTAATAGATCGATAATATATAACTAATAGAGTGATAATAGATATATAATAGATATAGATAATAGATAGATAATAGAGCGATAATAGATAACTAATAGATCGATAACAGATATATGATAGATAGATAGATTTTCCTATTCTCCCTTGATCTGACTTTTCGTCTTGTCCCTCCTTCTGTCACTGTCGCCGGTTTATCGCACAGATCGTCGCTCTCTCATCTTCTGCCGCCTTCATTAGTCGCCGCCTGTTCTACATTAGCCAGGAATGTAATGAGTTAATGAAACATGCTGACAATAATCAGGATTAATTCCCACATGTGTCCAATGATCTTCTTGCAGCCTGGACTGGTTCACTACTAACGCGTTTATTTGTGTGGACACCTGGAGAGGCTGCAGGTCGGACTCGTGGTGTTTCGCTGGTCGCCATTGGCGCTGGGGCGTGTATACCTCCGTGCTGGACCTGCTGTGAGCTGAGGGTTTGTTACAATTATATCAGTCGACACAACGCTCTGTGGACTCCAGACTGGACACGTTGTAGCAAACCCCCAGATAGATTGGATACATTTGGAGCATTTTACAGACTGATACATTGTATCCACTTCCCGGGACTATATATAAAGGTCACTTGTCCGGCTCAGGGTGGAGATACACGGCTACCTGTTTCCAATGGTAACTAACCAGCAAAAAAGTTTGAAAGCAGCTTTGTATGTGAATGGAGAAGAAAACATAAAAAGATCCTTAGCACAAAGGAAAAGTCAATTCCCCGTAATAATAATATTTGTTATAATGAAGCGGTATTTTATAAACATGAGGCCATGGAATACTCTCCTGGCCCCCGGCTGTGATGTCATCCCAGGTTATCGTGAGGTCATCACTAGCGATCTGCCCCCGCTTCTATTGCGTTGACCTTTGTGAAATCTCTTTCCATTGTGCGAGTTTAATTGAAGTCATATTTGAGGTTATGGGGAGTGAACCCAGAAATTGTGCGGCTGAGCGCTGGCGCGCTGCGCAGGGCTACGTGTTTGTGTCTGTGGGATATTATTGATATTTTTGGAGTCACTTTTTGTAACAGGGAGTAATTGAATTACTCAGAGTCATTCCTGGGGGTTTATGCCAACATTTTTAAAGCACGAGTCCATCTTTTTTTTTTTTTTTTTTAAACTTTTTCCAATCTAGCTGGTTATTAGCGGGTTATTACGAATTGCTGAGCTGATTTTCTAGATTGCAGTGCATTGTGGGAACTCGAATGACAGATACAAAGTCAGGTCACATGACTGCAGAAGGTCTTAGCTAAATGTATACAATGGCATTGGATGTGGCTGGGAATCGTCAGTACAGATGGGGGAATCATTAACATGACAGATTTATTGCTGCTGTGTCTTGGCAGCTCACTAAGAAACTGTGCTACTTACACAGTGCAGTGAACACGCCTGACATGTTAACTATTGTTACATCTGTATCTTCATGTTCAGCAGAGATGACTTCTCTACAATCATCTGATTACAGGCGGGATTATAGAGATAGCACAGGACTCACTATTTATAGTAGGTAGTGTCACAGCTCACCTCCTCTCCTCACTGCACTGATCAGAGCATGCCCACAACACACTCCCATAGAAGATAATAGGTGATGTCACAGCTCACCTCCTCTCCTCACTGCACAGGTAAGAGCATGCCCACAACACACTCCCATAGAAGATAATAGGTGATGTCACAGCTCACCTCCTCTCCTCTCGGCACTGAACAGAGCATGACCACAACACACTTCCATAGAAGATAGTAGGTGATGTCATAGCTCACCTCACAGCACTGAACAGAGCATGACCACAACACACTCCCATTGAAGATAATAGGTGATGTCACAGCTCACCTCCTCTCCTCACTGTTCTGATCAGAGCATGCCCACAGCACACACCCATAGAAGATAATAGCTGATGTCACAGCTCACCTCCTCTCCTCGCTGCACTGATCAGAGCATGACCACAACACACTCCCATTGAAGATAATAGCTGATGTCACAGCTCACCTCCTCTCCTCACGGCACTGAACAGAGCATGACCACAACACACTCCCATAGGAGATAATAGGTGAGATCACAGCTCACCTCCTCTCCTCACTGCACTGATCAGAGCATGCCCACAGCACACTCCCATTGAAGATAATAGGTGATGTCACAGCTCACCTCCTCTCCTCATTGTTCTGATCAGAGCATGCCCACAGCACACACCCATAGAAGATAATAGCTGATGTCACAGCTCACCTCCTCTCCTCACTGCACTGATCAGAGCATGACCACAACACACTCCCATTGAAGATAATAGCTGATGTCACAGCTCACCTCCTCTCCTCACTGCACAGATCAGAGCATGCCCACAACACACACCCATAGAATATAGTAGGTGATGTCACAGCTCACCTCCTCACTGCACTGATCAGAGCATGCCCACAACACACACCCATAGAAGATAATAGGTGATGTCACAGCTCACCTCCTCACTGCACTGATCAGAGCATGCCCACAGCAATTTCTTATAGAAGATATGTGATGGCACAGCTCACCTCCCCCTCCCTGCATAATGACCTCTGCATTAATATAATAGGCTTTGTGCTAATCAAGAAAACTGCATTTATGTGAGAATGGAGAGTCCCTTTAAAGGGGAACTGTCAGTGGGTTTTTGCTATGTAATCTGAGAGCATCATAACATGGGATGAGAAAGTCTGATTCCTGCTACGTTTTCAGTACTGGGCTGCTTGCTGCAGTTTTGATGGAATCCCTGTTTTCTCTGCTGTAGATGTAGCAGTGCTCAGAATGCTGAGCTGTGTATAACTCCGCCCACACTCCTGATTGGCAGCTTCCTGTGTACAGTATCCGCAAGCTGCCAATCTGTGATGGAGGCGGGGTTACACAGATTATCCTGACTGGTCTGCACGTGAGTGCTAGTCCTTTAGTGAAAATCTCCTGCTGATAAAACACTGATTATTGAAACTACGGAACCCAGCCTAGTAAGTGGCACATCGCTGGAGTCAGGCTCACTTGCCCTGTAAATCGATAGCACAAACCTGCTGACAGATTCCCTTTAAGTGACTGGCAATCTAAGGTTGATGGATTCATACAAGGTGATGATTATTATGGTGTGGCGCCAGACACGGACACACCGCCTCCGCTGCGTCCTTCACGTCTTGCTGTCTCCGCAGGATCACATTGACACTAAGAGCGCCACAGACATGTTTGAGCTGATAAAGAAGCGGCTGAAGCACACGGACGGATACCCCTACCTCCTGTCCATTCTCCAGCACTGCCTGCAGATGCCATGTGAGTACCCGACGCAGAAGGACGACTCCCATCATTGCTGTCCAGCTTCTCCCTCCAGGTCTCAGTCTGGACTGCTGGGTGAGATCTTCAGCTTCTTCTCTTCCTGATGACAGATAAACGGAACGGCAGCAACCTGCAGCAATGGCAGCTCCTGGACCGGATCCTGCAGCAGATCGTCCTACAGGGCGAGAAAGGAGAAGACCCCGATGTGACGGCGCTGGAGAACTTCAATGTCAGGAACATCATCAAAATGTAGGTGACCCCGTAACAGCCGCAGGGGGACTGATCTATGACTGCTACAGAGCAGCTGTAAAAATCTAGAAACAATAGGATGTCCAGAGCTCCGCAGAAGTCAGTTCTGTCAAAGCTCTAGAACGTTTAGTTCTATAGAGATTCCAGAGTTGATCAATTATTTGTAGGTTCTAGACTTCATCACTTTTACAGAGGTTCTAGACTCCATCGGTTCTATAGAAGTTCATCAGTTCTATAGCAGTTGTAGGCGCCACTGGGTCTATAGAAGATCTAAAGTTCATCAGCTCGATAGAGGTTCTATCGAAGATCTAGAGTTAATCAGTTCTATACAGGTTCTAAACTTCATCACTTTTATAGAGGTTCTAGAGATCATTACTTCTATAGAGGTTCTAGACTCAACCAGTTCTGTAATAGTTCTAGAGTTCATCAGCTCTATAGAGGCTCTAGACTCCATTGGTTCTATAGAAATTATAAAGTCCATCAGCTCTATAGAGGTTCTAGACTACATTGGTTCTATAGAAGTTCATCAGTTCTATAGCAGTTCTAGGTGCCACTTGGTCTATAGAAGTTCTAAAGTCCATCGGCTCTATAGAGGTTGTAGACTCCATCAGTTCTATAGACGTTCATCAGTTCTATAGCGGTTCTAGACCACATTGGTTCTATAGAAGTTCATCAGTTCTATAGCAGTTCTAGGTGCCACTTGGTCTATAGAAGTTCTAAAGTCCATCGGCTCTATAGAGGTTGTAGACTCCATCAGTTCTATAGACGTCCATCAGCTCTATAGCGGTTCTAGACCACATTGGTTCTATAGAAGTTCATCAGTTCTACAGCAGTTCTAGGTGCCACTTGGTCTATAGAAGTTCTAAAGTCCATCGGCTCTATAGAGGTTGTAGACTCCATCAGTTCTATAGACGTCCATCAGCTCTATAGCGGTTCTAGACCACATTGGTTCTATAGAAGTTCATCAGTTCTATAGCGGTTCTAGGTGCCACTGGGTCTATAGAAGTCCTAAAGTTCATAAGCTCTATAGAGGATCTAGACTCCATCAGTTCTATAGAAGATCTACAGTTAATCAGTTCTATAGAGTTTCTAGACCTCATCACTTTTATAGAAGTTCTAGAGTTCATTGCTGCTATAGAAGTTCTAGAGTTCATTACTTCTATAGAGGTTGTAGAGTTCATTACTTCTATAGAGTTTCAAGAGTTCATTAGTTATTCAGGGGTTAATTAGTGTCAGAGTCAAGGTAAGAGTTTGTTGGCCCCCAAAACAATGAAGGTTCTAGAGCTCCTTGCTTGGACAGAGGTTCTAAAGCTCTTTGCTTTTCATTAGGTTCTGAGCTCCTCGTTTCAGTTGAGATCCTAGAGCTGCACAATTATATAGAGGTTGTAGAGTTCTTCAGTTTCATCGAGGTTCTGCAGATCTTTGCTTTGTAATATAATTTTTTTATTTTGATAGAGCTTCTAGATCTTCCCAGTTCCATTGAGGCTCAGGAGCTCATCAGATCTAATGAGGCTGTAACGTTCTGGAGTGGTTTTGGGTTTTGAATCTCTTACGGATTTAGTGTCATTCGGTTCTTTCGAGATTCTGGAAAGTTTTGGATGTATAGAATTTCTGAACCTTCTCAGTCTTATAGAACTCTTCCAGTTTCTATAGATTCTATTAATCCCCGGTTCTAGTGAGGTTCTAGAGCTCCTCAGTAACGGGGCTGCTGAGCTCCTGGTTTCTATTGAAGTTTCAGATCTTCTCAGTTCCATCGATGATCTAGAGCTTCTTTGTTCTAGAGGGTTTTTCAAGGGATTCTCTAAGATGATTCCAACTAAATGATAGAATTGCCCTGTCCTGTATCTTATGTGATGTCGGGGGTCCGGACTCCCCCTGATGAGGTCCTTTTGCATGTTAAGGACTTTAGCAATCTCTTGTCAATGTGTTTTTTTGTTTCATTTACTGGTTCTGTTCACTGCAGGTTAGTGAATGAGAATGAAGTCAAGCAATGGCGAGAACAGGCGGAAAAGTTCCGGAAAGGTGGGTGTTCCCCTTTAAATGATTATTGCGAGCAGTGGAGAGACCCCTAAGTTATAGTGATGAAGGTCCCGTGGTATCTGAGCTCTCCTCAGTCTCTCTCCAATGTCCGAAGCTTCTTCACAACGTTGTCACCCTCGATGCATCAACCTAAGTGCGACTTTTAGTTGTGTTCATCCTGAGCTCCCTGATTCAGGAACAGACACATAATGTGAAGACCACGTCCAATTCTGTCTCTACCCTCACATCCTAGAACACGTGGAAGTCGCCTGCCGCCTGGAGAAGAAGGAACGCGAATGTGAGACGAAGACGCAGGAGAAGGAGGAAATGATGAAGACCCTGAACAAGATGAAGGACAAGCTGCAGAAGGAGTCGCTGGAGCTGCGCCTGGCCCGAGACCAGATGACGGAGCTCGTGTCTCAGCTCAACGAAGTGAGGGAGATGGAAGTGCACACACTGGAAAAGCTCCAGTTACACCCAGAGCTGCATCCACACTCGAGTCACATCTCAAGCGGCATGTACAGGACCCCTGGACTGACACTTCACCGGGGATCCCACAATGCACTGCACTGTAGGAGGCACAGGCTGCAGCTTTGGATGTGACTAGAGTCATGATGTCTGTAATTGTTTTCTCGAATTCTTTTATATATCATGATTTCCTCTATTTTTTCAGACTGGAGGTCCTCTGTCCTTCCCCCTTCCACCACCACCACCGCCACCGCCACCTCCAGGTGGGCCCATGCCTCCGCCACCGCCTTTACCAGAGAATCTGCCGCCTCCACCACCTCCGCTGCAGCCATTCTCCTGTTTTCCCCCGGCCCCTCCTCCTCCCCCACCTCCTGGAGGACCCCCACCACCGCCTGGAGCACCGCCATTATTTGGGATGACCATGCAGCCTCCACCTCTTCACACCTTTACCTACGGAACCAACATGAGGAAGAAATCCATTCCCCAACCATCGCACCCACTGAAGTCTTTTAACTGGTCCAAACTAAATGAGGTACGAAGCCCCTAATCAGCTTCGGGAATGGGGGTAACAATGTAACATGGGTAATGTAGTAGGTCTGCTTCATGTATAGCGCTCCCCCTAGTGGTGACTGCAGACAGGATCTTATGTATCTCTGTATACAGGGAGCTCCCCCTAGTGGTGGCTGCAGACAGAATCTTATCATGTATCTCTGTATACAGGGAGCTCCCCCTAGTGGTGGCTGCAGACAGAATCTTATCATGTATCTCTGTATACAGGGAGCTCCTCCTAGTGGCGGCTGCAGACAGGATCTTATCATGTATCTCTGTATACAGGGAGCTCCCCTAGTGGTGGCTGCAGACAGGATCTTATCATGTATCTCTGTATACAGGGAGCTCCCCCTAGTGGCGGCTGCAGACAGGATCTTATCATGTATCTCTGTACACAGGGAGCTCCCCTAGTGGTGACTGCAGACAGGATCTTATCATCTATCTCTATATACAGGGAGCTCCCCTAGTGGTGACTGCAGACAGGATCTTATCATGTATCCCTGTATACAGGGAGCTCCCCCTAGTGGTGGCTGCAGACAGGATCTTATCATCTATCTCTATATACAGGGAGCTCCCCCTAGTGGTGGCTGCAGACAGGATCTTATCATGTATCTCTGTATACAGGGAGCTCCCCCTAGTGGCGGCTGCAGACAGGATCTTATCATGTATCTCTGTATACAGGGAGCTCCCCTAGTGGTGGCTGCAGACAGGATCTTATCATGTATCTCTGTATACAGGGAGCTCCCCCTAGTGGCGGCTGCAGACAGGATCTTATCATGTATCTCTGTACACAGGGAGCTCCCCTAGTGGTGACTGCAGACAGGATCTTATCATCTATCTCTATATACAGGGAGCTCCCCTAGTGGTGACTGCAGACAGGATCTTATCATGTATCCCTGTATACAGGGAGCTCCCCCTAGTGGTGGCTGCAGACAGGATCTTATCATCTATCTCTATATACAGGGAGCTCCCCCTAGTGGTGGCTGCAGACAGGATCTTATCATGTATCTCTGTATACAGGGAGCTCCCCCTAGTGGTGACTGCAGACAGGATCTTATCATGTGTCTCTGTATACAGGGAGCTCCCCCTAGTGGTGGCTGCAGACAGGATCTTATCATGTATCTCTGTATACAGGGAGCTCCCCCTAGTGGTGACTGCAGACAGGATCTTATGTATCTCTGTATACAGGGAGCTCCCCCTAGTGGTGGCTGCAGACAGGATCTTATCATGTATCTCTGTATACAGGGAGCTCCCCCTAGTGGTGACTGCAGACAGGATCTTATGTATCTCTGTATACAGGGAGCTCCCCCTAGTGGTGGCTGCAGACAGGATCTTATCATGTATCTCTCTATACAGGGAGCTCCCCCTAGTGGTGACTGCAGACAGGATCTTATCTTGTATCTCTGTATACAGGGAGCTCCCCCTAGTGGTGGCTGCAGACATAATCTTATCATGTATCTCTGTATACAGGGAGCTACCCCTAGTGGTGGCTGCAGACAGGATCTTATCTTGTATCTCTGTATACAGGGAGCTCCCCCTAGTGGTGGCTGCAGACATAATCTTATCATGTATCTCTGTATACAGGGAGCTCCCCCTAGTGGTGGCTGCAGACAGGATCTTATCATGTATCTCTGTATACAGGGAGCTCCCCCTAGTGGTGGCTGCAGACAGGATCTTATCATGTATCTCTGTATACAGGGAGCTCCCCCTAGTGGTGGCTGCAGACAGGATCTTATCATGTATCTCTGTATACAGGGAGCTCCCCCTAGTGGTGGCTGCAGATAGAAGCTTATCACTGTATAATGAAATTACTCCCTGAAATTTCTTCAGGCTGAGATCACGGTAGAAATATGTGAAAGCAATTTTCACTATTTAAGAATAAAGATCGATTACATTGTACAATCAATTCCATGTTGTAGTTCAGTATTTTCAGGATCTCTGCTTGTTGTCAGTGAATGGGCATTTCTATGTAAATGAGGAGAATGATCTATATTTGTTACTATTGTTTACAATCTTAACACTGAGCAGCACAAATTCTTGTTCTGTCCTCATAGATTGTTACAATGTATCATTTCTGGGTCCAATTCATTTCTGGACAGTAACGCTTCCAGATTCCTCTTCTTCCATGAACCCCAAATCCGCGTCTCGGTCATTGTTTTATCCCTGACAGCAAAGTGACTGTCTCTGGCTTCAACAACTGTCTGTTACATCCCGGCCGTCCAGATGATTGCTCCCGCTGGGCCCCATGTGAAGTATTTGAGATGAGCAGCCGGGGACAAGAGGAATTCAGCAGGAATGTGCTCTCATTTAACGACAAGTATCTATATTGTAAATAGCATTTCTGCAGGATTAGAAATAAGACTCGAGAAATGCAGAGCTGACGGCGCAGAGCAGACAGTGCAGAGCAGACGGTGCAGAGCTGACGGAGCAGAACAGAAGGCCCAGAGCTCATGGCGCAGAACAGATGGTGCAGAGCTGACGGCGCAAAGCTCACGGCACAGAACCGAAGGCGCAGAGCTCATAGTGCAGAGCAGGCGGCGCAGATGGTGCAGAGCTCACTTCACAGAGCTGACGGCGCAGAACCGAAGGCGCAGAGCTCATAGCGCAGAGCAGACTGCTCTGAGCAGACGGTGCAGAGCAGACGACGCAAAGCAGATGGTGCAGAGCAGACGGCGCAGGGCAGATGGTGCAGAGCAGACGATGCAAAGCAGATGGTGCAGAGCAGACGGCGCAGGGCAGATGACTCAGAGCAGATCTTGCAGAGCAGACAGCGCAAAGCAGACGGTGCAGAGCGGATGGTTCAGAGCAGACGGCGCAGAGCTCACGACGCAGAGCAGACCGTGCAGGGCTGACGGCGCAGAGCTGATTGTTCAGGAGCTGATAACGCAGAGCTGACAGCACATAACATTCCTGTCCAGCTGGACATCTTTACTGGCTGTTAGGGTTAGAATCGCCCTCTAGTGGCCACATGAGGAATCACAATATAGTACTAACTTGAAAGGATAAGGCTATGTGCACACGTTGCGAATTCCAGTGCGGATTTTTCCACACCGTTTTTGAAAAACCTGCAGGTAAAACACACTGCATTTTATCTGCGGATTTACCGTGGATTTACATAGGAATTCCTGCAGATTTTATGCGGATTCCACTTGTGGTTTAATACCTGCGGATTCTATTGTGGAGCAGGTGTAAACCGCTGCGGAATCCGCACAAAGAATTGCCATGCTGTGGAAAATACAATGCAGCATTTCTGCACAGAATTTTTCGCACCATGGACACTGCGGGCTTCGTTTTCCATATGTTAACATGGTGCTGTACACCGCATGGAAAACCGCTGCGAATCCACAGAGGCCAAACCGCAACATGTGCACATAGCCTAAAAGTGCTGCACAATATGCAAGGAAAGGTTGGTGACCTGTAATAGTACCACACTGTCCCTCAGCTCTGCCAGAATCAGATATCATTAATAGTAGTGCACGTTCAGAAAAAGGACGTGTTAAAGGAAATGAATAGAAAAAAAACCTTGCAATTTATTTGTAGATGATTTTTCAGTTGTTGAACCCAAAGAAAGCAAATTTTAGCTCAGTATCTCCAAAATCAACAAGAATGTAAGAAGGGGAAATATATAAACTACGGCTTCATGGACCCTCAGCACAGATTAATAGGCTGGAACTTCGGGACAAGTTTTGGCTTCTTCACAAATTCTGACACCTTCTACTCCACCAGGACAAAGTGCCGTACAAGAAGATAAAGCAGCTGCTACATAATAAAGACCCAGAGAAATGGCTACATAACTGTACATAGGGGCAGTATTATAGTAGTTATATTCTTGTACATAGGGGCAGTATTATAGTAGTTATATTCTTGTATATAGGAGCAGTATTATAGTAGTTATATTCTTGTACATAGGAGCAGTATTATAGTAGTTATATTCTTGTACATAGGGGCAGTATTATAGTAGTTATATTCTTGTACATAGGGGCAGTATTATAGTAGTTATATTCTTGTACATAGGAGCAGTATTATAGTAGTTATATTCTTGTACATAGGGAGCAGCATTATAGTAGTTATATTCTTGTACATAGGGGCAGTATTATAGTAGTTATATTCTTGTACATAGGGGCAGTATTATAGTAGTTATATTCTTGTACATAGGAGCAGTATTATAGTAGTTATATTCTTGTACATAGGGGCAGTATTATAGTAGTTATATTCTTGTATATAGGAGCAGTATTATAGTAGTTATATTCTTGTACATAGGAGCAGTATTATAGTAGTTATATTCTTGTACATAGGAGCAGTATTATAGTAGTTATATTCTTGTACATAGGAGCAGTATTATAGTAGTTATATTCTTGTACATAGGGGCAGTATTATAGTAGTTATATTCTTGTACATAGGAGCAGTATTATAGTAGTTATATTCTTGTACATAGGGAGCAGCATTATAGTAGTTATATTCTTGTACATAGGGGCAGTATTATAGTAGTTATATTCTTGTACATAGGGGCAGTATTATAGTAGTTATATTCTTGTACATAGGGGCAGTATTATAGTAGTTATATTCTTGTATATAGGAGCAGTATTATAGTAGTTATATTCTTGTACATAGGAGCAGTATTATAGTAGTTATATTCTTGTACATAGGAGCAGTATTATAGTAGTTATATTCTTGTACATAGGAGCAGTATTATAGTAGTTATATTCTTGTACATAGGGGCAGTATTATAGTAGTTATAGTCTTGTACATAAGAGCAGTATTATAGTAGTTATATTCTTGTACATAGGGGCAGTATTATAGTAGTTATATTCTTGTACATAGGAGCAGTATTATAGTAGTTATATTCTTGTACATAGGAGCAGTATTATAGTAGTTATATTCTTGTACATAGGGGCAGTATTATAGTAGTTATATTCTTGTACATAGGAGCAGTATTATAGTAGTTATATTCTTGTACATAGGGGCAGTATTATAGTAGTTATAGTCTTGTACATAAGAGCAGTATTATAGTAGTTTTATTCTTGTACATAGGAGCAGTATTATAGTAGTTATATTCTTGTATATAGGGGCAGTATTATAGTAGTTTTATTCTTGTATATAGGAGCAGTATTATAGTAGTTATATTCTTGTATATAGGAGCAGTATTATAGTAGTTATATTCTTGTACATAGGGGCAGTATTATAGTAGTTATATTCTTGTACATAGGAGCAGTATTATAGTGGTTATATTCTTGTACATAGGAGCAGTATTATAGTAGTTTTATTCTTGTACATAGGAGCAGTATTATAGTAGTTATATTCTTGTATATAGGAGCAGTATTATAGTAGTTATATTCTTGTATATAGGGGCAGTATTATAGTAGTTATATTCTCGTACATAGGGGCAGTATTATAGTAGTTATATTCTTGTACATAGGAGCAGTATTATAGTAGTTATATTCTCGTACATAGGAGCAGTATTATAGTAGTTATATTCCTGTACATAGGGGCAGTATTATAGTAGTTATATTCTTGTACATAGGGGCAGTATTATAGTAGTTATATTCTTGTACATAGGGGCAGTATTATAGTAGTTATATTCTTGTACATAGGAGCAGTATTATAGTGGTTATATTCTTGTACATAGGAGCAGTATTATAGTAGTTATATTCTCGTACATAGGAGGCAGTATTATAGTAGTTATATTCCTGTACATAGGAGCAGTATTATAGCAGTTATATTCTTGTATATAGGGGCAGTATTATAGTAGTTATATTCTTGTACATAGGAGCAGTATTATAGTAGTTATATTCTTGTACATAGGAGGCAGTATTATAGTAGTTATATTCTTGTACACAGGGGCAGTATTATAGTAGTTATATTCTCGTACATAGGGGCAGTATTATAGTAGTGGTTTAAATATCTTCTTTCAAATATTTAATGCCATGTAGCAATAACTTTCAATTATCGCTTTCTGTGAATATATTTCTCTTTCATCTATATTTGGGATCATATTTTATGGTTATGGTCCTCTACTTATGATTTTGTGTTTCTTTGTAATCCTGTATATTTATTTTTTGCCTGTTTAGGACAAAATCAGTGGAACAGTCTGGAATGATATTGACGACATTCGAGCCTTTAAAACTTTGGATCTGGAAGAATTTGAAAGAATGTTCTCAGCTTATCAGAGGCACCAGGTAGGTCACACGATTCATGTGGGAGTGGTACAGAAAATGATGTTTTCCCTTTAATGAGGATTTTTCACCAGTTTGACCATTTCAATCTGTCGTGTAATAACTGCTGCTGAGCTGACTACAATGTAGCTGTTATTTTGTAACTTCTCCTCTCAGTTGTGGAGATTTTTGCTTGTAAAGTTTAGGTTATAATTCATGACAAGTCCCAGAGGCTGTTAGCAGACATTCTTCTCTGGGGGCGTGTTCTTCTTCCCCTGTATGAAGTTGACCAATGATCAGCAGGCAGCAACATACAAGAGAATAAAGAGCACACCTCAACCATGACTAAGAACAGATTTCTCATTGTGAGACATGTAACAACAGACAGTCTTCTCTCCTCACTGAAGTCTCGGCAGAGTTGTGTGTGATTACAGAGCGTTGGGAGCAAAGCAGAGATGGATGTGATTACAAACACCTTCGATCTCACATCAGTCAGTGTGGATGTTGATACTTCAGAGCTAAGAATACTTTTTACCGTAGAGCTGCGGCTGCAAAGTGTGTTTGTAATGAGACGAAGCTGATCTCAGCTGTTCTCTTTACTATGTCCCCCCACACTGACTGCTGTGAGATAAATGCTGAAGAAGTGATGGTATTGACACTTCTCTGTTCTTGGCGCTTGTAATCACACACAGCTGGGCAGTGAGATCTGCGAGGACATCAGACTGTCTGTCATTACATGTCTCACACTGAGAAACCTGTTCTAAGCTATTGTGGGGGGTGTTATTTTTTTTCCCTTGCATGATGCTTTTTGCTTTTGATTGGTCATCTTCATGCAGGGGGATAAGTGCACACCCCCAGAGACAAATGTTTGATAATATGCTTGTAGGGCTTATAATAAATAACCTAAACATTTCTAGCTATGAAAAGGAGAAATAAAAATAAAAGCTACATTTTACGCCACTGTGCCGCCGCTATTCCACCACAATGTGACTAGTTT
This sequence comes from Ranitomeya imitator, assembly GCF_032444005.1. Classification (NCBI taxonomy): domain Eukaryota; kingdom Metazoa; phylum Chordata; class Amphibia; order Anura; family Dendrobatidae; genus Ranitomeya; species Ranitomeya imitator. Next base: position 13,480,024 of record NC_091286.1, read on the forward strand.
TACTGTGATCAAACTGGTAAATGATCCTTTATAAAAGGAAACTGTCATGTCCCCAAATGCTATTAACCTAGATATTGAGTTAATCTGCAGATTAATAGCGTTACAATACAATGTAAGCCCGACTACGTGGGGGAAGTTAACTTTAGTCCTCCATGGAGCCTCCGGCTTTCAGTCATAGGGGTGACCGCAGCAGCTACAGTCATTGCTTGGCACATAGTGAGTGACGGCTGTAAGCACGGCCCAGCTCTTTGATTGACAGCTTTGCCTGCAGCACAAATATGCAGAGCGAGTTGTCAAAGTGCTGGAAAGTTCCCCCTTTATATTTGTGGATTTAGCAAGTAAAATGATGCCTGTAACTGCAGAGGAAAACCTGTGGAAGAAAGTTTTTAGGAATGTGATTGTTGCTTCATGATGAGACCTAGAACCTTCCTGCGGCTGCTTGTATTTCATTTGCCTAATCCCTTTTTCTAGAATTAATCCTTCTTACTATAAAAATAATGCTGGCAATAGACCTTTGCTTAAAATTGGCTGCTCCAAACTGAGAAACTGAATGTTACCTTTTTCCTCCTGTCTTCTGCTCTCAGAGTAATATTCGGACATGATACTTTAATTTCCTTAAAAATGGCTCCAGATTGCTTTGCTTGTATTCCTTAAAAATTGAATAATCACAGGACAGTACGACGTATCATAGGAAAGTACAATGTATCACAGAACAGTACAATGTATCACAGGACAGTACAATGTCTCACAGGACAGTACAGTGTATCACAGGAAAATACAATGTATCTCAGGACAGTACAACGTATCACAGGACAGTACAACGTATCACAGGACAGTACAACGTATCACAGGACAGTACAACGTATCACAGGACAGTACAATGTATCACAGGACAGTACAATGTATCACAGGACAGTACAATGTCTCACAGGAAAATACAATGTATCTCAGGACAGTACAATGTATCACAGGACAGTATGATGTATCACAGGACAGTACAATGTATCACAGAATAGAACAGTGTATCACAGAAAAGTCCAATGTATCAGAGGACAATATGATGTATCACAGGACATAACTATGTATCACAGAACCGTACAATGTTTCACAGGACAGTAGAGTGTATCACAGAAAAGAACAGTGTATCACAGGACAGTATAGTGTATAACAGGACAGTAGAGTGTATCACAGAAAAGAACAATGTATCACATGACAGAACAGTGTATCACAGGACAATACAATGTATCACAGGACAGTACAATGTATCACAGAAAAGAACAATGTATCACATGACAGAACAGTGTATCACAGGACAATACAATGTATCACAGGACAGTACAGTGTATCACAGAAAAGAACAGTGTATCACAGGACAGTATAGTGTATAACAGGACAGTAGAGTGTATCACAGAAAAGAACAATGTATCACATGACAGAACAGTGTATCACAGGACAATACAATGTATCACAGGACAGTACAATGTATCACAGAAAAGAACAATGTATCACATGACAGAACAGTGTATCACAGGACAATACAATGTATCACAGGACAGTACAGTGTATCACAGAAAAGAACAGTGTATCACAAGACAGTACAATTTATCACAGGACAGTACAATGTATCACAGGACAGTACAATGTATCACAGGACAGTACAATGTATCACAGGCAAATACAACGATAATTACATCATATATAGTCGGGGAATAGATGGCAAGAAATAGGGGCACAACATTAAGGCCCAAGGGTAACCCCAATATTAATATGGACAGTTGCAGGACAAACTGCAAAATTCAAAAAGAAGACATGAAAAGCACCGACAGCAGTTTTTTTAGTCCACGATATCAAAAAATACTTTATTATGATAAAATGTTAAACAGATTCAGGGGGAACATAGGAGAACATGCAGCAATGCGGCACGAAAGTGCCCAATTAAAGCAGTGGACAGCGCATAAATCATGTATATAAAAGAAAAATGCCATCATAAGTAGCTATACTAAGGCTGGTACGCAGCTCAGCCAATAGCAGATATATTCCCATAGTTGAATATCAGAGTGACAATCTATATGTAGCAAAACAAACATAACACAGGGAAAAGCATGGCTAAGAACATACCGTGATGCGCACACCAGCCACCGCGCCGTCCACAGCTGACCCTGATGCACGTTTTGGATTGAAACCTTCCTCAGGGGGCACAGGACAGTACAATGTATCACAAAAAATAACAATGTATAACAGGACAGTCCAATGTATCACAGGGCAGTACGATGTATCATAGAACAGTACGATGTATCACAGGACAGTACAATGTGTCACAGGACAGTACAATGTGTCACAGAAAAGAACAATGTATCACAGGACAGTGCAATGTATCACAGGACAGTACAATGTATCACAAGACAGTACAATGTATCACAGAACAGCACAATGTATCACAGGACAGTACAATGTATCACAGAACAGTGCTGTCATGGATCCCACCGTGCTGACAACAATAGGTCACGGATCCCCACAATATGTCAGGGATCCCAGCGAGGATACCTTTACCGTCCCTACTATTCACACCAATTTGTCATGAATCGGGGTTGTTTGGTTGCCTCTGGTTCCTTCTGAAGGGGATTTATCTATATCCCACTTCCCAGTTCTGGTTTGGAACTTGCAGCTCTCTGACGCCCCCTTACCCTCAGGTCAGACTAGGTACTTCACCTAGGGTAATAAGTCGCCAAAAAGGCTGCCTGCTATGTACTGGCTATTGGGCACGCTGCATCGAGGGCGTTATAACTACTCCCACGCAGGCGGGAACAATAATCAATGTCGCCGTCTCTACATAGCCTTCCCAATCGCAGAGAACAAAGTCGCTGCCACCAGCTCTGATATCCTAAGGATTAACGGGTCCAGAGCCAACTCAAATCAGTAGTGTAATTCACTTCAGAGGAAACGACTGTTCATTTATAGAGCAAGAGAGACAAGCTAGTAAATTGTATATTTTACTCCACAAAAAGTTAGGCAGTGTTTACAAAGTATAAAAGATATTATAAAGAAGACAAAATCATATGTATATTGCAATTACAAATAGAAAAGGATTAACATTGAATAGAACACTTACAGGTCGTTCAGATCATTTCATCTCTTGGTCGCCCATGTGCTCAGGAGAGACATCAAGATGCATAAGGACAGCTTTGAAAAGCTGTTGCTAGCTCACTTCCTGGACCAACACTCACTCCCAACTCAGCAGGGGTAAAGATATGCCCTCCGGTTGTGACATCACTGAGTGGGCTGAGTAATGACATGCACTCCTCGTTCTACTATTTACGTTTTTGAGTCACCAAACAAAGACATTCCTTGGGTTGGTAAGGGAAGGGGGAACGAGTGGCTTTATGGGATTGGTCTTCTGCCTTTACAAGCCATAAACTGCTCACACATTGGTATCAAGTTGCACAGAGTATCTGCCATAGGGCTTTGTTTGTTGTATGAGCAAATGCAGAGTGGGAGAAAGGGGGATCGAAACTGCAGTGTGTCTGGAAGCCATGTAACCTACTGAAACTAAACTCGCAATATGACATTTTTACATTATCATGACAAGTGTGATGTATCACAGAACAGGATAATGTATCACAGGACAGTACGATGTATCACAGGACAGTACGATGTATCACAGAACAGTACAGTGTATAACAGGACAGTACAATGTATCACAGGACAGTACAGTGTATAACAGAACAGTACAGTGTATAACAGGACAGTCCAATGTATCACAGGACAGTACAATGTATCACAGGACAGTACAGTGTATCACAGAACAGTACAGTGTATAACAGGACAGTACAATGTATCACAGGACAGTGCAATGTATCACAGGACAGTACAGTGTATAACAGAACAGTACAGTGTATCACAGGACAGTACAATGTATCACAGGACAGTACAGTGTATCACAGAACAGTACAGTGTATAACAGGACAGTCCAATGTATCACAGGACAGTACAATGTATCACAGGACAGTACAGTGTATAACAGAACAGTACAGTGTATAACAGGACAGTCCAATGTATCACAGGACAGTATGATGTATCACAGGACAGTGCGATGTATCACAGGACAGTCCAATGTATCACAGAACAGTACAATGTATAACAGGACAGTACAATGTATCACAGGACAGTACAATGTATAACAGGACAGTACAGTGTATAACAGGACAGTACAGTGTATCACAGGACAGTACGATGTATAACAGGACAGTCCAATGTATCACAGGACAGTCCAATGTATCACAGAACAGTACAATGTATCACAGGACAGTACAATGTATCACACGACAGTACAATGTATCGCAGAACAGTACAGTGTATCACAGGACAGTACGATGTATCACAGAACAGTACAGTGTATAACAGGACAGTATAATGTATCACAGGACAGTACAATGTATCACAGGACAGTCCAATGTATCACAGGACAGTACGATGTATCACAGAACAGTACAGTGTATCACAGGACAGTACAATATATAACAGGACAGTACAGTGTATAACAGGACAGTCCAATGTATCACAGGACAGTACAGTGTATAACAGGACAGTCCAATGTATCACAGGACAGTACGATGTATCACAGAACAGTACAGTGTATCACAGGACAGTACAATATATAACAGGACAGTACAGTGTATAACAGGACAGTACGATGTATCACAGGACAGTACGATGTATCACAGAACAGAACAATGTATGACAGTATGACATTATTTGTAAATATGTCATGTTTACATACAATACTTGCAGATTTTGTGTAGGATCTCAGCGATCTCCCGGGATTTGGGAACTGCAGCTGCTTTTTGCATAATGATGGTACCCTGTATTTCTAATCTGTGGCGTCTCCTTCTCTCTTACCTGTGCTGGCTGTCTAGGACCTGCTAACTAACACTTCTCTGAAACAGGTGAGTGGCGTCTCCGGATTTGCTTTTGTATGCGATCTCCTGTCATCATTCGTTGTGATATTACCTCCGGTCATAGTTTGGCTGCTTTCTTAGCTCCTTTTGCTTTTCCTTAATGTCTAGTATGGGGGCAGATCCCTTACTATGAACTATTTGCTGTTTTTTTCCGTCTTTTCTCTGCACAGTAGCATTTGGCTTCTCGGTTAGGAGCTATGTCCCTGCTCTGTGGATGGCCGGATGCTGCTATACAGGGAAACATGGAAGAAGCTGCAGCCATTAAATCTTAGGATTGGCTACAGTGCCAGACGTCAGGTCCTAATAATGTGTCATCACTATCTAAAATAGGTGTATCCCTTTAAATGTTTTTATTTATTGAATAGAATAAATGTAGCTGTGCCTGGTCCTGCGGCTCAGCTACATTCACTTGTATGGGGCTGTGAGGATCTGGGACCACAACCTCCATAAGGATATAGAAATTCCTACTAAACTTTGTTTCTGACGGAGCCCTTTAATTGCTGACTGCTGCGGTCGCCTTACTAGGGATCCAGTGTGAAGAGCAGATCAGAGGAAGGGGCTATACAGAACAATAAAGACGTTATATAGTGTATGCCCAATGCAGATCCATTTTGATTGATACTTCGTAACCAGCCCATTTGCTGTTTGAATTATTTTACCCCCAATAGATTTACAGCTGCTGATCCCTCCCGATAATGAGAGAGTAAAAATAGAAAGCGATCAGAAGGGGGATCATAAATCACCACCTATATTTCTTATTCCTGTTTCCAGATTTTACATTTTTCAATGTTTGTCCTCACAGAAAGAAGTAGATTCTATGGAGGATCTGTACCTGTCTACCCGCAAAGTGAAGGAGCTGTCAGTGATCGACGGGCGCAGGGCTCAGAACTGTGTCATCCTGCTCTCGAAGTAAGTTGTACGATCCCTGCCCCATCACACGATCCCTGCCCTTATCACATGATCCCTTCCTCCATCACACGATCCCTGCCCTTATCACACGATCCCTGCCCTTATCACACGATCCCTGCCCTTATCACGCGATCCCTGCCCCATCACACGATCCCTGCCCCATCACACGATCCCTGCCCCATCACAAGATCCCTGCCCTTATCACACGATCCCTGCCCCATCACACGATCCCTGCCCCATCACACAATCCCTGCCCTTATCACACGATCCCTGCCCTTATCACACGATCCCTGCTGTTATCACGCGATCCCTGCCCCATCACACGATCCCTGCCCCATCACACGATCCCTGCCCCATCACACAATCCCTGCCCTTATCACACGATCCCTGCCCTTATCACACGATCCCTGCCCTTATCACGCGATCCCTGCCCCATCACACGATCCCTGCCCCATCACACGATCCCTGCCCCATCACACGATCCCTGCCCCATCACAAGATCCCTGCCCTTATCACACAATCCCTGCCCCATCACACGATCCCTGCCCCATCACACGATCCCTGCCCCATCACACGATCCCTGCCCCATCACAAGATCCCTGCCCCATCACACAATACCTGCCATTATCACATGATCTTTTCCTTCATCACACAATCCATGCCCTCATCACTCAATCCTTGCCCTTATCACATGATCTCTGCCCCATAGCATGATCCCTGCCCTCATCACATGATCTCTGCTTCCATCACATGATCCCTGCCGCCATCACACGATCCCTGCTTCCATCACACGATCCCTGCCCTAATCACATGATCCCTGCCTCCATCACATGATCCCTGCCTCCATCACATGATTTCTGCCTCCATCACACGATCCCTGCCTCACAAGATCCCTGCCTCCATCACAAGTTCCCTGCCTCCATCACACGATCCCTTCCTCCATTACACGATCCCTTCCTCCATCACACGATCCCTGCCCTAATCACATGATCCCTGCCTCCATCACACGATCCCTTCCTTCATCACATAATCTCTGCCCCATCTCATGATCCCTGCCTCCATCACATGATCCCTGCCTCCATCACACGATTCCTGCCTCCATCACACGATCCCTGCCCTAATCACATTATCCCTGCCTCCATCACACGATCCCTGCCTCCATCACACAATCCCTGCCCTCATCACTCAATCCTTCCCCTTCCTATGATCTCTGCCCTTATCATACGATTCCTGCCCACATCGAATACAACTTGGTAACTGCAACAATGTATCATCCTTTATATCAACATAACCCGGATGTAGAAAGGTATTGAAGACCTCAGGTGATGCTACATCCAAGTGAGGCCGTGCAATGTTCCAGCCTCGGGAATGGTTTTGATCCCAGTAGTAATATGGCTCATTAGTTGGTATTGTATTGGGGATTTCTGATGTTATAGGGGGGTGTTGTATTCGTTATCGTGGGGAGCGGATACAGGGAGCACCTGGATCACCTCCGGATCTGGAGGACCCAGCAGGTCATTGACTGTAATGGGATCAGTGTAATACCTAATTTATTCGGACTCCCATGACAGCACCACGAGAGAGGGGATCCGCCCTTCAGGAACAGGAAACCTTCAGATACAAAAAGGGGGCACCTCTCCCATGTATCAGTTGGTTTCCTATAGGGACAGGATCCTACAGATGAATTCATCAGAAGAAGACTCTGGACGATTCTGTCTGCCTCTGGACCGGCTAGACAAACTAGTAAAATCAGTCAGAGGTACGATGGGCATAGAAGAGCCTAAAGTGCAACCTTCCAAACGAGATGATGTTCAGCGGATTAGATCAAAGAAAACGTAGGTCTTTTCCGTTGAACGACAAGATTCAGGAACTAATTCTCCGGGAGTGGAAAAAGCCTGAAAAGAAAGGCTCGTTACCACCAGCATTGAAGCGCAGATACCCCTTTGACGATCCAGCTGTTGATACCTGGGACAAGGCCCCTAAATTAGATGCTGCAGTGGCGAAAGCATCAAAGAAAGCCTCACTACCATTTGAGGACATGGGACCCTTAAGGATCCTCTTGATAGGAAGGCAGACACCTTCCTTAAGGGTTCCTGGGAAATGGCGGCCGGATCTCTGAGACCAGCAGTAGCTGCAACCTGTATGGCTAGATCCTTAATGGTCTGGCTAGATCAGTTGGAGTCCCAGCTTAAAGAAGGCGCTTCCAGAGATATAATTCTGAATGCTCTACCAATAATTAAGGAGGTAGCTGCCTTCCTGTCGGACGCTTCAGTTGATTCGGTTAAAATGGCGGCCAGGGCAGCGGGACTCTCCAACGCGGCTCGCCTCTGTACAACTTATAATGTCCCCGAAGTGCCTCCTGTACAATTAATGTCCCCTGAGTGCCCCCTATATAACTAATAATGTCCCCTGAGTGCCCCCTGTAAAACTAATAATGTCCCCTGAGTGCCCTCTGTAAAACTACTAATGACCCCTGAGTGCCCCCTGTATAACTAATAATGTCCCCTGAGTGCCCTCTGTATAACTAATAATGTCCCCTGAGTGCCCTCTGTATAACTAATAATGTCCCCTGAGTGCCCCCTGTATAACTAATAATGTCCCCAAAGTGCCCCCTGTATAACTAATAATGACCCCTGAGTGCCCCCTGTATAACTAATAATGTCCCCAAAGTGCCCCCTGTATAACTAATAATGACCCCTGAGTGCCCCCTGTATAACTAATAATGTCCCCAAAGTGCCCCCTGTATAACTAATAATGTCTCCGGAGTGCCCCCTGTATAACTAATAATGTTACCTGAGTGCTCCCTGTAAAACTAATAATGACCCCTGAGTGCCCTCTGTACAACTAATAATGACCCCTGAGTGCCCCCTGTACAACTAATAATGACCCCTGAGTGCCCCCTGTACAACTAATAATGACCCCTGAGTGTCCCCTGTACAACTAATAATGACCCCTGACTGCCCCCTGTACAACAAATAATGACCCCTGAGTGCCTTCTGTATAACTAATAATGTCCCCTGAGTTCAAGATTCAAGATTCAAAGAAGCTTTATTGGCAGGACCAAATACACATCAGTTTTGCCAAAGCAAGTGTATAGAGGCAATAGGGATAGGGACTGAGGGGATGTTGGGTAGGAGCTGTGGGGGGAGGTGGATGGGGCAGATCCAGGGTGGGGGCTATAGTCCATGGCATAGGGGAGATGGATGGGGCAGGTTCAGGTTGGGGGCTATAGTCCATGGCATAGGGGAGATGGATGGGGCAGATCCAGGGTGGGGGCTATAGTCCATGGCATAGGGGAGGTGGATGGGGCAGGTCCAGGTTGGGGGCTATAGTCCATGGCATCATAGTTCTCTTTCTCGCAGTCTATGGCATTCGCTCACATACCGCGCTGCTATCTCCACCGCTCTCTCTTCTTCTCCCAGCAAGATATAGGTTTTCTCTTCCTCCTTCATGGTGATGAAGTCTGGGAAGAGATGTGAGAGTCTCCTGAAGTGAGTCTCCCTCACTGCTGAGTATTTGGAGCAGTGTAGCAGGAAGTGGGTTTCGTCCTCTATGGCCTCCTGATCACAGTGTTGGCACAGTCTTTCCTCCCTGGGCTTGTAGCTCTGCCTGTGTCGGCCACATTCGATGGCCAGACTGTGGGCACTGAGTCTATATCGGCTCAGGATCTGGCGGTCTCTGGGGTCCGGGAGTTTCTCCAGATATGGGGCCAGTCTGTAGTCTCTCTGTAGGCTCCGGTACATGGTCAGTTTCTGTGAGCTGATGATATCATTCTTCCAGTCACTGACATACCTCTCCTGGCCTTCATCTGCCATCTTCCTAATTCCGGCTTTTGTCAGGTTGTTGTGATTGGTGTTCTGCTCCGGTTGGGTTTGGCTGGGCTGTTCCGGGGGTTCTGGTTTTTCTGTTTCACCTTCATGTATCAGGGCTTTATGGTGATGGGAGCTTGGATTGCTCCTATGCAGGTGAGCCTGGAATGACAGCGCCCTCTTTAGAACTGTTAGGTGTAGAGGGAATCTGCCCAGCTCGGCCCGACAAGCACTGTTGGAGGTGCTCCGATGGACCTGGAGAAGGTGCTTGCAGAATTCCAGGTGGAATATTTCTGTTGGACTGGAGTCCCACTTTGACCAGTCTGGGTAGGTGTGAGGACCCCAGACTTCGCTGCCATACAGGAGGATTGGGGCGATGATGGAGTCGAAGATTTTTAGCCAGACCCTCACTGGTGGCTTCAGATGGTAGAGTGTCCTTCGGATGGCATAGAAGGTTTTGCAGGCCTTGTCTTTCAGGGTCTCTATGGCTTGTTTGAAGTTCCCTGACCGGTGAATCTCTAGGCCCAGGTAGGTATATTTGTCCGTTCCTGTGAGGTCGCAGTTGTTGAGGATAAATGATGGGTGTTGGTCTGATCTTCTCTTTCTCCTCTGGAACACCATGGTGTTGGTTTTCTTTAGGTTGACCGGTAGGGCCCAGGTGGAGCTGAATTTCTCTAGGATTTTCAGGTTGTCCTGGAGGCCTTTCTCGGTTGGTGACAGCAGCAGCAGGTCATCTGCATACAGCAGGAATTTCACCTGGGCGTCGTGGAGGGTGAGACCTGGTGCTGAGGAGGATTCCAGGGCGGTAGCCAGCTCGTTGATGTAGATGTTGAAGAGCGTTGGGCTTAGGCTGCAGCCTTGTCTTACTCCGCGGCTCTGCTGGAAAAAAGCCGTTCTTTTGCCGCTCACACTCACGCTGCAGCTGCTCTCGGTGTAGGAGCTTTTGATGACATCGTAGGTCTTTCCTCCTATTCCACTCTCCAGCAGTTTCAGGAATAAGCCCGGGTGCCACACTGAATCAAAAGCCTTTTTAAAGTCCACAAAGCAGGCGTATATCTTCCCATTCTTTGTATTGTAGACGTGTCTCTGAATGAGGCTGTGCAGAGTATAGATGTGGTCAGTGGTGCGGTGGTTCGGCATGAACCCTGCTTGGCTCTTGTTGAGGACGTTGTGCTCGGTGAGGAAGGTGAGGATCCTCTTGTTCAGGATACTGTTGAACAGTTTTCCCAGGTTGCTGCTGACGCATATGCCTCTGTAGTTAGCTGGGTCATACCTGTCCCCACTCTTGTGGATGGGTGTGATGAGGCCTTGGTTCCAGGTACGAGGGAAGTAGCCGGCACTCAGTACAATATTGAAGAGTTTAACCATTGCAGCCTGTATTTCTGGTGGGCTGTACTTCAGCATTTCTGGTAGGATTCCATCCAGGCCACCGGCTTTTCTACATCTTATGGAGGAGAGTCTCTCGGTTACTTCCTGTAGTGTTATAGGTGTATCCACCGGGTTTTGGAAGTTTTTGATTTTTTCCTCCATTGCTTTTAGTTTCGCCATTATGTTTTCCTGTTCTTGGCTTAGTCCTTCCTTTGGAATGTCATTATAGAGGTCTCTGAAGTATTGGAGCCAGAGGTTGCCATTTTGGATATGGTTGTTGTTTTTCTTGTCTTTGGTGCCAATGTGGTTCCATAGTTCCCAGAAGGAGTTGTCTTGGAGGGCGTCTTGGAGTTGATTGAGCTTGGTAGAGATGTAACTCTGCTTCTTCCTCCTGAGGATGGTTTTGTACTGCTTTTGTATGGAGTCATAGGCTTCCCTCAGACCCAGGTGGTTGGGGTCTCTGTGTTTCTTGTTGGAGGCTGTTCTCAGGGTCTTCCGTACAGCTTTACATTTTCTGTCAAACCAGCCATTGACCTGTGTTTCTTTTGGTCTCTTGTAGTCGACTTTTTTAAGGTCAGACAGTCTGGCCATTGCGTAGAATATATTGTTGAGGTCCTTTGCTGCTTGGTTCACTCCCTCTGGGTTTGGCATGTACTCAAGGTTGTAGAAGTGGTGGAGCATCCGCTGTATTTCAGGTCTGCTGGAAGCTTCTTTATATCTTAGTGCCGACATTTTGGACCATTTATAGGATGGAGGCCGGGTGAAGAGGCCGCTCTGCTGTGGCTTCTGAGTGGATGGTTTCTCTGTAGATTTTATGTACAGAAGAAGTTGGCTGTGGTCTGACAGGTGCGTTTGTGGGGTGACTATGAAGGCGCTGACATCTGCCAGGTTCAGGTCTGTAATGGCGTAATCAACTACACTCCTCCCTACATGGGAGTTTAGTGTATACCTTCCTACGGAGTCACCCTTGCTTCGTCCATTAAGGATATGAAGTCCTAAACTTTTACATACGTTCAGGAGCTTTCTGCCACTTTTGTTGACTGTACTGTCATAGCTGTTTCTCTCAGTGTTTCTCACAGTTCCCTCTGTAAAACTAATAATGACCCCTGAGTGCCCCCTGTACAACTAATAATGACCCCTGAGTGCCCCCTGTACAACTAATAATGACCCCTGAGTGCCCCCTGTACAACTAATAATGTCCCCTGAGTTCCCTCTGAAAAACTAATAATGACCCCTGAGTGCCCCCTGTATAACTAATAATGACCCCTGAGTGCCCCCTGTATAACTAATAATGACCCCTGAGTGCCCCCTGTACAACTAATAATGACCCCTGAGTGCCCCCTCTACAACTAATAATGTCCCCTGAGTGCCCCCTGTATAACTAATAATGTCCCCTGAGTGCCCCCTGTATAACTAAAAATGACCCCTGAGTGCCCCCTGTACAACTAATAATGACGCCTGAGTGCCCCCTGTACAACTAATAATGACCCCTGAGTGCCCCCTGTCCACTGAGTTCCCCTTTATGATGCCTGCTGTCCTGGGAGCTGCGCCATGTGCTCTCAGCTGCTCTATGACTTGTGTAATTCCCTGTCCAGCAGGCGGCGCCGCTCAGTGATGTTAGTGCCGCACAGTGATGTCAGGGTCGCACAGTGAAGTCATTGCCGCACAGTGACGTCAGTGCCGCACAGTGACGTCAGTGCCGCACAGTGATGTCAGTGCCGCACAGTGATGTCAGGGCCGCACAGTGATGTCAGTGCCGCACAGTGATGTCATGGCCGCACAGTGATGTCAGGGCCGCACAGTGATGTCACTGCCGCACAGTGATGTCAGGGCCGCACAGTGATGTCAGGGCCGCACAGTGATGTCAGTGCCGCACAGTGATGTCAGGGCCGCTGTTATGATCCGGTGACCTTGGAGCAGCATGAAAACTTTCACTGGAGTAGGTGGTAACTATACTGACTGCAAATCCTGATCTTAACACCGCAACTAGAAGTAGCCGTGGGGTGTACCTAACAAGACCTAGACACCTCGTCACAGCCGGAGGACTAAATACCCCTAAAGATGGAAATAGGAATACTATCTTGCCTCAGAGCAGAACCCCAAAGGATAGGCAGCCCCCCACAAATATTGGCTGTGAGTAGGAGAGGAAAGACACACACAGTCAGAAAACAGGATTTAGCACAAGAGGCCACTCTAGCTAAAATAGCAAAGGATAGGACCGAGTTCTGTGCGGTCAGTATTAAAACCCTTCCAAAAATATCCACAGCAGATTATACAAAAAATTCCTCCATCTAATTAAAGACGTGGAACGTATATCTGCAACTCCAGAGACTACTAAACTCAGAGCAGGAATACAATAAAAAAACAAGCACACAGCTTGTGTGCCATAGAAAAAGAAACAGACACTTATCTTTGCTGAATTGGCAGCTAAGCAGGAGAAGCCAGACAGAGATCCAACACTTCCCAAGAAACATTGACAACTGGAAAGGACTAATGAGTCCTGCAAACCTAAATACCCCAGTCAGAATTGCAATCAGCAGATACACCTGTCCAGGACTGCAGCCCAGAGACAACTGCATTACCACCTACAACCACCGGAGGGAGCCCAAAAGCAGAATTCACAACAGTACCCCCCCTTGAGGGGTCACCGAACCCTCACCAGAGCCCCCAGGCCGATCAGGATGAGCCAGATGAAAGGCACGAACCAAATCAGTGGCATGGACATCAGAGGCAAAAACCCAATAATTATCCTCATGGCCATATCCCTTCCATTTGACAAGGTACTGAAGCTTCCGCCTCGAAAAACGGGAATCCAAAATCTTCTCAACAACATATTCCAACTCCCCATCAACCAACACAGGGGCCGGAGGATCAACAGAGGGAACAACGGACTCCACATATTTCCGCAATAAAGATCTATGGAAGACATTATGGATAGCAAAAGAGGCCGGAAGCGCCAGTCGAAAAGACACCGGATTAATAATCTCAGAAATCCTATAAGGACCAATAAACCAAGGCTTAAACTTAGGAGAAGAAACCTTCATAGGAACATGACGGGAAGACAACCAGACCAAATCCCCAACCCGAAGCCGGGAACCAACACACCGACGACGGTTAGCAAAACGTTGAGCCTCCTCTTGAGACAACACCAAATTGTCCACCACATGAGCCCAAATCTGCTGCAACCTGTCAACCACAGAATCCACACCAGGACAGTCAGAAGGCTCAACCTGCCCAGAAGAAAAACGAGGATGAAAACCAAAATTACAAAAGAAAGGCGAAACCAAAGTAGCCGAACTAGCCCGATCATTAAGGGCAAACTCGGCCAATGGCAAGAAAGCCACCCAATCATCCTGATCAGCAGACACAAAGCATCTCAAATAAGTTTCCAAAGTCTGATTAGTTCGCTCGGTCTGACCATTTGTCTGAGGATGAAGCGCAGAAGAAAAAGACAAATCAATGCCCAGCCTAGCACAAAAGGCCCGCCAAAATCTAGAAACAAACTGGGAACCTCTGTCGGACACAATATTCTCCGGAATACCATGCAAACGGACCACATGCTGAAAAAACAACGGAACCAAATCAGAAGAGGAAGGCAATTTAGGCAAAGGCACCAAATGAACCATCTTAGAGAACCGGTCACAAACAACCCAGATAACCGACATCCTCTGGGAAACCGGAAGATCGGAAATAAATTCCATAGAAATATGCGTCCAGTGCCTCTCAGGGACCGGCAATGGCAAAAGCAACCCACTAGCACAGGAGCAACAAGGCTTGGCCTGCGCACAAGTCCCACAGGACAGAACGCACATCACGCGACAAAGAAGGCCACCAAAAGGACCTGCCAACCAAGTCTCTGGTACCAAAAATGCCAGGATGACCGGCCAACACGGAACAGTGAACCTCAGAAATCACTCTACTAGTCCATCTGTCAGGAACAAACAGTTTCCCCACAGGACAGCGGTCAGGTTTGTCAGCCTGAAATTCCTGAAGAACCCGTCGTAAATCAGGGGAAATGGCAGAAAGGACCACCCCTTCTTTCAGAATACCAACCGTTTGTAAGACCTCAGGAGAATCAGGCGAAAAACTCCTAGAGAGGGCATCAGCCTTAATGTTCTTAGAACCCGGAAGGTACGAGACCACGAAATCAAAACGGGAAAAAAACAAGGACCATCGAGCCTGTCTAGGATTCAGCCGTTTGACAGACTCGAGGTAAATCAAATTCTTATCATCGGTCAAGACCACAATACGGTGCTTAGCTCCCTCAAGCCAATGTCGCCACTCCTCAAACGCCCACTTCATAGCCAACAACTCCTGATTGCCGACATCATAATTGCGTTCAGCAGGCGAAAACTTACGGGAAAAGAAGGCACACGGTTTCATTAAGGAACCAACAGGATCCCTCTGAGACAAAACGGCCCCTGCCCCAATCTCAGAAGCGTCAACCTCAACCTGAAACGGAAGAGAAACATCCGGTTGGCGCAACAACGGAGCAGAAGTAAATCGACGTTTAAGCTCCTGAAAGGCAGAGACAGCCGCAGAAGACCAATTTGCCACATCAGCGCCTTTCTTCGTCAAATCGGTCAAGGGTTTAACCACGATGGAAAAATTAGCAATGAAACGGCGATAAAAATTAGCAAAACCCAAAAATTTCTGAAGGCTCTTCACGGATGTGGGCTGAATCCAATCATGAATGGCCTGAACCTTAACCGGATCCATCTCTATAGACGAGGGAGAAAAAATAAAGCCCAAAAAAGAAACCTTCTGCACCCCAAAGAGACACATAGACACTTTCACGAACAAAGAATTGTCACGAAGGATCTGAAATACCATCCTGACCTGTTCCACATGAGACTCCCAATCATCGGAAAAGATCAAAATATCGTCCAAATATACAATCAAGAACTTATCAATATAAGTCCGGAAGATATCATGCATGAAGGATTGAAAAACAGATGGAGCATTAGTGAGCCCAAATGGCATCACAAGGTATTCAAAATGGCCTTCGGGCGTGTTAAACGCAGTTTTCCATTCATCACCCTGCTTAATACGAACAAGATTATATGCCCCCCGAAGGTCAATCTTAGTAAACTAACTAGCTCCCTTAATCCTAGCGAACAAATCGGAAAGCAAAGGTAAAGGGTATTGAAACTTGACCGTGATCTTATTCAAGAGGCGATAATCAATACAGGGTCTCAAGGAACCATCTTTTTTAGCAACAAAAAAGAACCACGCTCCCAACGGTGAAGAAGATGGCCGAATATGCCCTTTCTCCAAAGACTCCTTAATATAGCTCCGCATGGCGGTATGTTCAGGCACAGACAGGTTGAAAAGTCGACCCTTAAGAAACTTACAGCCTGGAATCAAGTCAATAGCACAATCGCAGTCCCTGTGCGGTGGAAGGAAACTGGACTTGGGCTCATCGAATACATCCTGAAAATCAGACAAAAACTTAGGAATTTCAGAAGAGGAAGAAGAGGAGATGGACATCAAAGGAACATCATTATGAACCCCCTGACAACTCCAACTAGTCACAGACATAGATTTCCAGTCCAACACAGGATTATGTACCTGCAACCACGGAAAACTCAGCATGATAGCATCATGCAAATTATGCAACACCAGAAATCGACAATCTTCCTGATGGGCTGGCGCCATGCGCATGGTCTCCTGTGTCCAAAACTGGGGCTTATTTTTAGCCAAGGGCGTAGCATCAATGCCCCTTAAAGGAATAGGGTTCTGCAAAGGCTGCAAGGGAAAACCACAACGCCTGGCAAACTCAAAATCCATTAAGTTCAAGGCGGCGCCTGAATCCACAAACGCCATGACAGAAAATGATGACAATGAGCAGATCAAGGACACAGATAACAGAAATTTAGGTTGTACAGTACTGATGGTAAATTAACTAGCGATCCTCTTTGTCCGCTTAGGGCAGACTGAAATGACATGAGAAGCATCGCCACAATACTAACACAACCTATTCTGACGTCTGAAACCTTGTCGTTCCGTTCTAGACAGAATCCTATCACACTGCATTGGCTCAGGAGTCTGCTCTGAGAACAACGCCACAGCGCGCACAGTTCTGCGCTCCCGCAAGCGCCGGTCAATCTGAATGGCCAGAGACATAGAATCACTCAGACCGGAAGGCGTGGGAAACCCCACCATAACATCTTTAACGGATTCAGAAAGACCCTTTCTGAAAATTGCCGCCAAGCATCATTATTCCATTTAGTCAACACAGACCATTTTCTGAATTTCTGACAATACAATTCTGCCGCCTCTTGACCCTGAGACAGGGCCAACAAGGTCTTCTCAGCTTGATCCACAGAATTAGGTTCATCATATAATAATCCTAAAGCCTGAAAAAAGGAGTCCACATTAAGCAAAGCTGGTTTCCCAGATTCCAGGGAAAACGCCCAATCCTGCGGGTCGCCACGCAGCAGGGAAATTACGATTTTTACCTGCTGAATGGAATCACCAGAGGATCGAGGTCTCAGAGCAAAAAATAGTTTACAGTTGTTTTTAAAACTCAAAAATTTGGACCTGTCACCAAAAATCAAATCAGGAGTAGGAATCTTCGGCTCTAAAACAGGAGTTTGAACAATATAATCAGAAATACCCTGTACCCTAGCAGCAAGCTGGTCTACTCGAGAAGCTAATTCCTGAACATTCATGCTTGCACAAGGCTCCTCAGCCACCCAGAGATAAAGAGGGAAGAGAAGATAAAACAGACTGAAGAAAAAAAATGGCTCAAGACCTTTTTTTCCCTTCTTCTGAGATGCATTTAACTCATTATGGGCCAGTTGTACTGTTATGATCAGGTGACCTTGGAGCAGCATGAAAACTTTCACTGGAGTAGGTGGTAACTATACTGACCGCAAATCCTGATCTTAACACCGCAACTAGAAGTAGCCGTGGGGTGTACCTAACAAGACCTAGACACCTCGTCACAGCCGGAGGACTAAATACCCCTAAAGATGGAAATAGGAATACTATCTTGCCTCAGAGCAGAACCCCAAAGGATAAGCAGCCCCCCACAAATATTGGCTGTGAGTAGGAGAGGAAAGACACACGTAGGCAGGAAACAGGATTTAGCACAAGAGGCCACTCTAGCTAAAATAGGAAAGGATAGGACAGAGTTCTGTGCGGTCAGTATTAAAACCCTTCCAAAAATATCCACAGCAGATTATACAAAAAATTCCTCCATCTAACTAAAGACGTGGAACGTATATCTGCAACTCCAGAGACTACTAAACTCAGAGCAGGAATACAATCAAAAAACAAGCACACAGCTTGTGTGCCATAGAAAATGAAACAGACACTTATCTTTGCTGAATTGGCAGCTAGGCAGGAGAAGCCAGACAGAGATCCAACACTTCCCAAGAAACATTGACAACTGGCAAGGACTAATGAGTCCTGCAAACCTAAATACCCCAGTCAGAATCGCAATCAGCAGATACACCTGTCCAGGACTGCAGCCCAGAGACAACTGCATTACCACCTACAACCACCGGAGGGAGCCCAAAAGCAGAATTCACAACAGGCCGCACAGTGATGTCAGGGCCGCACAGTAATGTCAGGGCCGCACAGTGATGTCAGTGCCGCACAGTGATGTCAGGGCCGCACAGTGATGTCAATGCCGCACAGTGATGTCAGTGCCACAAAGTGATGTCAGTGCCGCACAGTGATGTCAGTGCCACAAAGTGATGTCAGTGCCGCACAGTGATGTAAGTGCCACAAAGTGATGTCAGTGCCGCACAGTGATGTCAGTGCCGCACAGTGATGTCAGCGTCGCACAGTGATGTCAGCGTCGCACAGTGATGTCAGCGCCGCACAGTGATGTCAGCGCCGCACA
Source organism: Ranitomeya imitator (assembly GCF_032444005.1). Taxonomy (NCBI): domain Eukaryota; kingdom Metazoa; phylum Chordata; class Amphibia; order Anura; family Dendrobatidae; genus Ranitomeya; species Ranitomeya imitator. Next base: position 13,498,920 of record NC_091286.1, read on the forward strand.
GTGATGTCAATGCCGCACAGTGATGTCAATGCCGCACAGTGATGTTAGCGCCGCACCGTGATGTCAGCGCCGCACAGTGATGTCAGCGCCGCACAGTGATGTCAGCGCCGCACAGTGATGTCAGCGCCGCACAGTGATGTCAGCGCCGCCAGTGATGTCAGCGCCGCACAGTGATGTCAGGGCCGCACAGTGATGTCAGCGCCGCACAGTGATGTCAGCGCCGCACAGTGATGTCAGGGCCGCACAGTGATGTCAATGCCGCACAGTGATGTTAGTGCCGCACAGTGATGTTAGTGCCGCACCGTGATGTCAGCGCCGCACAGTGATGTCAGCGCCGCACAGTGATGTCAGCGCCGCACAGTGATGTCAGCGCCGCACAGTGATGTCAGCGCCGCCAGTGATGTCAGCGCCGCACAGTGATGTCAGGGCCGCACAGTGATGTCAGCGCCGCACAGTGATGTCAGCGCCGCACAGTGATGTCAGCGCCGCACAGTGATGTCAGTGCCGCTCGCGCCTGGTCGCTGAGGTTTCCTTGGCTGTGACCCTGCGGCTCCATGAGTAGGAGATACTGGATGTGACGCATCCTGCTCTGCGGCTCAGTAGTTCTGCCGTGCAGAGCGCAGTGGTTGCCGCATTAGGCGCCATTTTTCTGTTTTTCTTCCCGTGACTCGCTATCTGCCGCTCTCAGTCGTCAATGGAAAAAATAAGAGAAATGTCTGGAATGTAACGTAACGAAAATATCAGAAAAGCCGCGCGTCAGATCACCGGGACGTTGTCCTCTCGTCTGGCGTCGCTCCAGCGGGGGATAATTCTATGTGCGGACCCTCCGGCATCTCCCGGGCACTGCTGATACCGCAGGCGCTCACCATCGGAGGACGGGGGGGTCGGACACACTTCACCATCAGCAATATCTATCGCAACTTTCCAAACGCCCCTTGGAGTTTACACCGGCTCCACGCGAAGATTGCGGCTCCGGGGCGACACAAAATTTTCTCTGCTCCTTCCATCCGCCGCTCAGTCAGCGAAGAACATCCGTGCCCAGAACGGAGAACATTCCTGCCGAAATATGTGGGGGGCCGAACGCCAGGGGTGGAAGAATAAGGGAGGCCATAAGGATATAGCACGTATCTGGTGTAACATAAGCATTTATATAGGTGATGGGCACGATGGTATAACCTGGGCATCTCCTGTATATAATTATATTTATACAGCCGGTATAACCTGGGCATCTCCTGTATATAATTATATATATACAGCCGGTATAACCTGGGCATCTCCTGTATATAATTATATTTATACAGCCGGTATAACCTGGGCATCTCCTGTATATAATTATATATGTACAGCCGGTATAACCTGGGCATCTCCTGTATATAATTATATTTATACAGCCGGTATAACCTGGGCATCTCCTGTATATAATTATATATATACAGCCGGTATAACCTGGGCATCTCCTGTATATAATTATATATATATACAGCCGGTGTAACCTGGGCATCTCCTGTATATAATTATATATATACAGCTGGTATAACCTGGGCATCTCCTGTATATAATTATATATGTACAGCCGGTATAACCTGGGCATCTCCTGTATATAATTATATTTATACAGCCGGTATAACCTGGGCATCTCCTGTATATAATTATATATATACAGCCGGTATAACCTGGGCATCTCCTGTATATAATTATGTATATACAGCCGGTGTAACCTGGGCATCTCCTGTATATAATTATATATATACAGCCGGTATAACCTGGGCGTCTCCTGTATATAATTATATATGTATAGTTGGTATAACCTGGGCATCTCCTGTATATAATTATATATATACAGCTGGCATAACCTGGGCATCTCCTGTATATAATTATATATGTATAGCTGGAATAACCTGGGCATCTCCTGTTTATAATTATATATGTATAGCTGGTATAACCTGGGCACCTCCTGTATATAATTATATATGTACAGCCGGTATAACCTAGGCACCTCCTGTATATAATTATAGATGTACAGCTGGTATAACCTGGCCATCTCCTGTATATAATTATATATGCACAGCTGGTATAACCTGGGCACCTCCTGTATATAATTATATATGTACAGCTGGTATAACCTGGGCATCTCCTGTATATAATTATATATGTACAGCCGGTATAACCTGGGCACCTCCTGTATATAATTATATATGTACAGCTGGTATAATCTGGGTATCTCCTGTATATAATTATATATGTACAGCTGGTATAACCTGGGCATCTCCTGTATATAATTGTATATATACAGCCGGTATAACCTGGGCATCTCCTGTATATAATTATATATATATATATATACATCCGGTGTAACCTGGGCATCTCCTGTATATAATTATATATATATATATATATATATATACATCCGGTGTAACCTGGGCATCTCCTGTATATAATTATATATGTATAGCTGGAATAACCTGGGCATCTCCTGTTTATAATTATATATGTATAGCTGGTATAACCTGGGCACCTCCTGTATATAATTATATATGTACAGCCGGTATAACCTAGGCACCTCCTGTATATAATTATAGATGTACAGCCGGTATAACCTAGGCACCTCCTGTATATAATTATAGATGTACAGCTGGTATAACCTGGGCACCTCCTGTATATAATTATATATGTACAGCTGGTATAACCTGGGCATCTCCTGTATATAATTATATATGTACAGCCGGTATAACCTGGGCACCTCCTGTATATAATTATATATGTACAGCTGGTATAATCTGGGTATCTCCTGTATATAATTATATATGTACAGCTGGTATAACCTGGGCATCTCCTGTATATAATTATATATATATATATATATACATCCGGTGTAACCTGGGCATCTCCTGTATATAATTATATATGTACAGCTGGTATAACCTGGGCATCTCCTGTATATAATTATATATATATATATATATACATCCGGTGTAACCTGGGCATCTCCTGTATATAATTATATATGTACAGCCGGTATAACCTGGGCACCTCCTGTATATAATTATATATGTACAGCTGGTATAATCTGGGTATCTCCTGTATATAATTATATATGTACAGCTGGTATAACCTGGGCATCTCCTGTATATAATTATATATATATATATATATACATCCGGTGTAACCTGGGCATCTCCTGTATATAATTATATATGTACAGCTGGTATAACCTGGGCATCTCCTGTATATAATTATATATATATATATATATATACATCCGGTGTAACCTGGGCATCTCCTGTATATAATTATAATGTGTTTTTTCTTCTTCTAGACTGAAGTTGTCCAATGAGGAGATAAAGAAAGCGATAATGGAGATGGATGAGCAGGAAGATCTCCCTAAAGACATGCTGGAGCAGGTAGACCGCGGAGGAGCAGACGAGTTCTTCTTAGTTCTCTGATCTTTAGTCCTCTGGATGTATCGGACACATTTGGGGTTTTCTCGCTGACTGCTAATTCCTCTATTAGGATCTTCTCCGTCCTGAGCGGCTCCAGTGTCGGCTGTGGACTGATCCTGGGTCGGCTCCGCAGAGAAGATTTTATGTCTATGGTTGTAGGGAGATGAGTGGCTGCAGGACAACACGGGCACCAGTTATATCAATGGAGACAGAGGGTCAGACCGATACAATCAGACCGATAGGATGCGGCAGCAGAGGAAGGAAGGGCTCACAGATACAAAGTATCATCACAAGGAACACTTGTTACTTTGTTATTCCTCACCTTAGAACGGCTCACAGATACAAAGTATCATCAGAAGGAACACTCGTTACTCTGTTATTCCTCACCTTAGAAGGGCTCACAGATACAAAGTATCATCAGAAGGAACACTCGTTACTCTGTTATTCCTCACCTTAGAAGGGCTCACAGATACAAAGTATCATCAGAAGGAACACTCGTTACTCTGTTATTCTTCACCTTAGAACGGCTCACAGATACAAAGTATCATCAGAAGGAACACTCGTTACTCTGTTATTCTTCACCTTAGAACGGCTCACAGATACAAAGTATCATCAGAAGGAACACTCGTTACTCTGTTATTCCTCACCTTAGAACGGCTCACAGATACAAAGTATCATCAGAAGGAACACTCGTTACTCTGTTATTCCTCACCTTAGAACGGCTCACAGATACAAAGTATCATCAGAAGGAACACTCGTTACTCTGTTATTCCTCACCTTAGAAGGGCTCACAGATACAAAGTATCATCAGAAGGAACACTCGTTGCTCTGTTATTCCTCACCTTAGAACGGCTCACAGATACAAAGTATCATCAGAAGGAACACTCGTTACTCTGTTATTCCTCACCTTAGAAGGGCTCACAGATACAAAGTATCATCAGAAGGAACACTCGTTACTCTGTTATTCCTCACCTTAGAACGGCTCACAGATACAAAGTATCATCAGAAGGAACACTCGTTACTCTGTTATTCCTCACCTTAGAAGGGCTCACAGATACAAAGTATCATCAGAAGGAACACTCGTTACTCTGTTATTCCTCACCTTAGAACGGCTCACAGATACAAAGTATCATCAGAAGGAACACTCGTTACTCTGTTATTCCTCACCTTAGAACGGCTCACAGATACAAAGTATCATCAGAAGGAACACTCGTTACTCTGTTATTCCTCACCTTAGAACGGCTCACAGATACAAAGTATCATCAGAAGGAACACTCGTTACTCTGTTATTCCTCACCTTAGAACGGCTCACAGATACAAAGTATCATCAGAAGGAACACTCGTTACTCTTTTATTCCTCACCTTCCAGTTGGGTTTAAATTCCTCCAAGATTCCTGTACTCTGTACTTACCATAGAGACGGTCTATGCAGGTGCCATGTGTAGCACGGAGGATAAAGGGACACAGGATGTTTGGGGAGATGGTGTTAGCCAGGACTGCAGCAATCATCAAGGGATGACTTGTAAATATTTCATTATTTATCAGCCCCTTACTTTACTGCTGTATGAGAGGCTGAGAGTAACCGCAGGCTGCGCTGCCCACTATGAGCAAGGTGCCCGCGGTAAGACCATGCAGTCTACTGCCTAGAATACCGCCCTCTGGTGCTTAGGTAATAGCGTATTTAAGGGACCTGTCCTGCTGATGAGAATACGGAACAATGTGTAACCGAGTTTGTTTCCTTTTTTTCCTTTTATTGTCAGCTGTAAAAAACAACAAACAATTTATATTTCCTCCCTGAAAATTCTGCAGATCTGAAGGCTGAACCTCGCTGGTCCCCTGGAGGTCCGCACAGGGGGGGGAAGGGGCTCATTAACTCGAGATGTTGTTCTTTATAGACTTTCTTTGTGGTTTTGAACTATTCAGACGGCTTTATGATTTCTCGGCCAGAGGCCATCCTGCACTAATGAGGCCTAAGTGAGAGGAACAGACTGTCTGCAGTCTGGCAGCTTCTGGTTTGGCAGCGCCGGACAGACACTTTCCTGTATTATTTTCAATCGTTGCATTAACAAGAGAATACAATACAGATATTAGTGCTAAAGCTGCAAATAAATCATGGCGCTTTGTATCAACTTTCATATTAAAATGTACAAGAGAAGACGAGCGGCTGAGAAGTGAAAATACAGAATGTAGGTGCCGTGTCTGTGTGCGAGGTTTGCGGATTCTCCTTCCTATGGAAATGGTACTGGCAATGTGTAGATTGTACCAGTCAGGGGCGCCACCACAGAGTGGAGGTGGAAGGGTCCTAAATTGGCCCAGTGACCCTGCGTAGGGCTCCACTCCCCACCGCCGCCTGATACATTGTTACCTCTGTTGCAGAGCTCTCACTTCTCTTTGATTTGTTACTTTGTTGCCCTCTGATTTTGTTTTCTTCTTCCTCACGTTTTTCTTAAATTCTTCGAGAATATTTTGTGCTGCACAAATAAACATTAATGGTAATGGCATCCAACAATAGGGAAGAGCATCCCAGAGCCGAGCCGCCTGCTCAGCAAATACAGAACCATCACTAGAAGGGACCTTTCTATCGGCTATATTTTTTGGATATGAGGCCCTCACTTGGAGCATGCTCCAAATATAAGAAATATCCCAAGGACCGTGCAATCCTGCTCCTGAAGTAGGACTTCTTGGAGACATGTCATCCTGCTCCTGAAGTAGGACTTCTTGGAGACATGTCATCCTGCCCCTGAAATAGGACTTTTTGGAGACATGTCATCCTGCTCCTGAAGTAGGACTTCTTGGAGACATGTCATCCTGCTCCTGAAGTAGGACTTCTTGGAGACATGTCATCCTCCTGAAATAGGACTTCTTGGAGACATGTCATCCTGCTCCTGAAGTAGGACTTCTTGGAGACATGTCATCCTGCTCCTGAAGTAGGACTTCTTGGAGACATGTCATCCTGCTCCTGAAATAGGACTTCTTGGAGACATGTCATCCTGTTCCTGAAATAGGACTTCTTGGAGACATGTCATCCTGCTCCTGAAGTAGGACTTCTTGGAGACATGCCATCCTGCTCCTGAAGTAGGACTTCTTGGAGACATGTCATCCTGCTCCTGAAGTAGGACTTCTTGGAGACATGTCATCCTGCTCCTGAAATAGGACTTCTTGGAGACATGTCATCCTGTTCCTGAAATAGGACTTCTTGGAGACATGTCATCCTGCTCCTGAAGTAGGACTTCTTGGAGACATGCCATCCTGCTCCTGAAGTAGGACTTCTTGGAGACATGCCATCCTGCTCCTGAAGTAGGACTTCTTGGAGACATGTCATCCTGCTCCTGAAATAGGACTTCTTAGAGACATGCCATCCTGCTCCTGAAGTAGGACTTCTTGGAGACATGCCATCCTGCTCCTGAAGTAGGACTTCTTGGAGACATGTCATCCTGCTCCTGAAGTAGGACTTCTTGGAGACATGTCATCCTGCTCCTGAAATAGGACTTCTTGGAGACATGTCATCCTGCTCCTGAAGTAGGACTTCTTGGAGACATGTCACCCTGCTCCTGAAGTAGGACTTCTTGGAGACATGTCATTCTGCTCCTGAAGTAGGACTTCTTGGAGACATGTCATCCTGCTCCTGAAGTAGGACTTCTTGGAGACATGTCATCCTGCTTCTGAAAGTACAGGAACATCCCAAAGAGAATATAATCTCTAGAACTGAGGTTTTTGGAAGTAGGAGACTAGGAGGACATTACGTCTATCTTCGGCTTTCACTCTGCTCCAAAAACAGTATCCCTAGGACTATCTCTAGGCCCTGAAATAGCCCTTCTTATAGGTCTCCTTGTCCCAGAAATAGAACAATCCAAATAAACATGCCATCTGCTCCTGGAAACAAATGACCATTCATGGTTACCCTGCTCCAAACAAGCATTACTGCGTCCACACTACTGACACAGGGCTTATTCTACCAGCTTCCCAAAAAGTCAGAAGTATCCCAGAACCATATCACCCTACTGCTGAAGTAGGGACGTTCATACAAGTATATCACCTTGTTCAGGAGAAGGAGTGACCATCAATGGGACTATGTCACCCTGCTCTTGAAAAGCGAGGGCCATACCTAGGCCCACGCCACCATGCTCTTCAAAAGGAACGACCATCCTTAAGCTCTTGAACAGGGAGGGCCGCGCATGTTAGCATGCCATCTTGTTCCCACAGAGTTCAGACCATCCCCGGGACTTGGCCACTTTTCTCTCTTGTCTTCAGCCGTCCCTTTTCAGGATCCTGTATACAGATATTGTGGGGGATTTGGGGGGTCTTGAGCTGAACATTGCTGGTCTTGTCTTTGAATAGTCCCTCCAGTAGAAATTCCAGCACTGCTTTGTCTGTGAGGATGATGTGTAGGATAGATTGGTGCTATAGAGGATCATTCATTACCACGGACCCCCACCCCCCCCCGTTATAGACGCGTCGTCTGTGAGATCATCTCAGTCTGGCGTCTGTATAACCAGCTCATTATCTGCCAGGCTGCGATCGTTTGTGGGGGCTCCGAGGTCACGGGGGGTGGACGAGCAGCAGAGGGCATCAGAATTGCATGAAATACTTCTATAATTAAGAAATCCAGTGACTGCCCCGGGCCACGGCTGACACGTGGCCTCTGTGTCTGGGGTCCTGGCTCTGCTTAGTTTGTCCCTATAGTCCTTTGAGTCGACTGCAGAGCAATGTCTCTATTTTAGCATTATATGTAGGTATATTTTGCACCCAGCGTCAATAAGGGACTAATGCCACGGAGAAGCCAATGAATCAGGGGTCCTACCCCCGGTAAGAAGACTTCTACTGGCAATATGGACCTGAATGTGGCCATAAACAACAAGGAAAGGAAGAGGGAGATCACGAATGTCCCCAGACCAGACCCTCAAAACAAACACTGACCCTGGATCAGGCCCCTGAAAGAAACGTGGATCCTAAACCAAAACCCCAATATACAGACTCACGACCAAACTCTATGCTATGATATGTGGCGCCTGTATAATATCAAATAAGTAATAATAAGGGACGGACATTGAGGTTTATTGTTCTTTTATCCCATCAGCTCTTGAAATTCATCCCAGAGAAGAGCGACATTGACCTCCTGGAGGAACACAAGCACGAGATCGAGCGCATGGCGCGGGCCGACCGCTTCCTGTACGAGATGAGCAGGTACGACGTAGTGATCAGACTCCGTGTCCTCCATTGTGGGGCCGTCACCCTGTGACATCGTTAATATTAGTCCTGGTGGCCCAATATACCAATGCCATCTTTCCTGCAGGATCGACCACTATCAGCAGCGGCTGCAGGCTTTGTTTTTCAAGAAGAAGTTCCCGGAACGATTAGCGGAAGCGAAGCCGAAGGTAGAAGGTGAGATCCGATGTCTCAGTGGCATCACAGGGCAGAGGCTATGTGGGACTGACCCAGTATGGAGTACGATCATGGGCGGACCACCCTTACTCTCATACATCATTGTGAATGACATTCTTCTGACCTTTGTCTTGAAGCCCTGCTGCAAGCCTGCAAGGAACTGACCCGGAGCAAGCGACTGAAGCAGCTCCTGGAGGTCGTCTTGGCCTTCGGAAACTACATGAATAAAGGCCAGCGAGGAAATGCGTTCGGATTCAAAGTTGCGAGTCTGAATAAGATCATTGATACGAAGTCCAGCATAGACAGGTACGACATACCAGTATTGTGTATGTAAGGTGGGTCTGCTCATCCATTGCCGGATCCCAGTGGGCACTGCTGTAAGAACCTACATTGGCCTGGTAACCCACATACATCACTAGAGCTGAACGTTCCCCCATTACCTCCCTAGAGCTGAATATTCTCCCGTTTCTCCCTAGAGCTGAATATTCCCCCATTACCTCCCTAGAGCTGAATATTCCCCCGTTTCTCCCTAGAGGTGAATGTTCCCCCGTTACCTCCCTAGAGCTGAACATTCCCCCATTACCTCCCTAGAGGTGAATGTTACCCCGTTACCTCCCTAGAGCTGAATATTCCCCCGTTACTTCCCTAGAGCTGAACGTTCCCCCATTACCTCCCTAGAGCTGAATGTTCCCCTGTTACCTCCCTAGAGCTGAATGTTCCCCCGTTACCTCCCTAGAGCTGAATATTCCCCCGTTACTTCCCTAGAGCTGAACGTTCCTCCCATTACCTCCCTAGAGCTGAATGTTCCCCCATTACCTCCCTAGAGCTGAATATTCCCCCGTTTCTCCCTAGAGCTGAATATTCCCCCATTTCTCCCTAGAGCTGAATATTCCCCCATTACCTCCCTAGAGCTGAATATTCACCCATTACCTCCCTAGAGCTGAATGTTCCCCCATTACCTCCCTAGAGCTGAATATTCTCCCGTTACCTCCCTAGTGCTGAATGTTCCCCCATTAATTCCCTAGAGCTGAACGTTCCCCCGTTACCTCCCTAGAGCTGAACGTTCCCATTACCTCCCTAGAGCTGAATATTCACCCATTTCTCCATAGAGCTGAATGTTCCCCCGTTACCTCCCTAGAGCTGAATATTCACCCGTTACCTCCCTAGAGCTGAACGTTCCCCCATTACCTCCCTAGAGCTGAACGTTCCCGTTACCTCCCTAGAGCTGAACGTTCCCCCGTTACCTCTCTAGAGCTGAATGTTCCCCCGTTACTTCCCTAGAGCTGAATATTCCCCCGTTACCTCCCTAGAGCTGAATATTCTCCCGTTACCTCCCTAGAGCTGAACGTTCCCCCATTACCTCCCTAGAGCTGAACGTTCCCGTTACCTCCCTAGAGCTGAACGTTCCCCCGTTACCTCTCTAGAGCTGAATGTTCCCCCGTTACTTCCCTAGAGCTGAATGTTCCCCCGTTACCTCTCTACAGCTGAACGTTCCCCCGTTACCTCCCTAGAGCTGAACGTTCCCCCATTACTTACCTAGAGCTGAACGTTCCCCCGTTACTTCCCTAGAGCTGAATGTTCCCCCGTTACTTCCCTAGAGCAGAACGTTCCCCCGTTACCTCCCTAGAGCTGAACGTTCCCGTTACCTCCCTAGAGCTGAACGTTCCCGTTACCTCCCTAGAGCTGAACGTTCCTCCCATTACCTCCCTAGAGCTGAATGTTCCCCCGTTTCTCCCTAGAGCTGAATATTCCCCCGTTACCTCCCTAGAGCTGAACGTTCCCCCATTACCTCCCTAGGGCTGAACGTTCCCGTTACCTCCCTAGAGCTGAATGTTCCCCCGTTACTTCCCTACGCAGAACGTTCCCCCGTTACCTCCCTACAGCTGAACGTTCCCGTTACCTCCCTAGAGCTGAACGTTCCCGTTACCTCCCTAGAGCTGAACGTTCCTCCCATTACCTCCCTAGAGCTGAATGTTCCCCCGTTTCTCCCTAGAGCTGAATGTTCCCCCGTTACCTCCCTAGAGCTGAACGTTCCCCCATTACCTCCCTAGAGCTGAACGTTTCCGTTACCTCCCTAGAGCTGAACGTTCCCCCATTACCTCCCTAGAGCTGAACGTTCCCCCGTTACTTACCTAGAGCTGAACGTTCCCCCCGTTACTTCCCTAGAGCTGAACGTTCCCCCGTTACCTCCCTACAGCTGAACGTTCCCCTGTTACCTCCCTAGAGATGAATGTTCCCCCGTTACTTCCCTAGAGCTGAACGTTCCCCCGTTACCTCCCTAGAGCTGAATGTTCCCCCGTTACTTCCCTAGAGCTCAACGTTCCCCCGCTACCTCCCTAGAGCTGAACATTCCACCCATTACCTTCCTAGAGCTGAACGTTCCCATTACCTCCCTAGAGGTGAACGTTCCCCCGTTACCTCCCTAGAGCTGAATGTTCCCCCGTTACCTCCCTAGAGCTGAATGTTCCCCCGTTACCTCCCTAGGGCTGAATGTTCCCCCGTTACCTCCCTAGAGGTGAATGTTACCCCGCTACCTCCCTAGAGCTGAATGTTCCTCCGTTACCTTCTTAGCGCAGAAATTTCCCCCATTACCACCCTAGAGCTGAATGTTCCCCCGTTACCTCCCTAGAGCTGAATGTTCCACCGCTACCTCCCTAGAGCTGAATGTTCCCCCTGTTACCTTCTTAGGACTGAACGTTCCACCGTTACTTCCCTATAGTTGAATATTCCCCTGTTACCTCCCTAGAACTGAGTGTTCCCCCTTTACCTCCCTAGACCTGAATGTTCCCCTGTTACCTCCCTAGAGGTGAATGTTCCCCCGTTACCTCCCTAGAGCAGAACGCTATCTCCCTAGAGCTGAACCTTCCCCCGTTACCTCCCTAGAGCTGAGTGTTCCCCCGTTACTTCCCTAGAGCTGAACATTCCACCCATTACCTCCCTAGAGCTGAACGTTCCTCCCATTACCTCCCTAGAGCTGAATGTTCCCCCATTACCTCCCTAGAGCTGAATATTCCCCCGTTTCTCCCTAGAGCTGAATATTCCCCCATTTCTCCCTAGAGCTGAATATTCCCCCATTACCTCCCTAGAGCTGAATATTCACCCATTACCTCCCTAGAGCTGAATGTTCCCCCATTACCTCCCTAGAGCTGAATATTCTCCCGTTACTTCCCTAGAGCTGAACGTTCCCCCATTACCTCCCTAGTGCTGAATGTTCCCCCATTACTTCCCTAGAGCTGAACGTTCCCCCGTTACCTCCCTAGAGCTGAACGTTCCCATTACCTCCCTAGAGCTGAATATTCACCCATTTCTCCCTAGAGCTGAATGTTCCCCCGTTACCTCCCTAGAGCTGAATGTTCCCCCATTACCTCCCTAGAGCTGAACGTTCCCGTTACCTCCCTAGAGCTGAACGTTCCCCCGTTACCTCTCTAGAGCTGAATGTTCCCCCGTTACTTCCCTAGAGCTGAATGTTCCCCCGTTACCTCCCTACAGCTGAACGTTCCCCCGTTACCTCCCTAGAGCTGAACGTTCCCCCATTACTTACCTAGAGCTGAACGTTCCCCCGTTACTTCCCTAGAGCTGAATGTTCCCCCGTTACTTCCCTAGAGCAGAACGTTCCCCCGTTACCTCCCTACAGCTGAACGTTCCCGTTACCTCCCTAGAGCTGAACGTTCCCGTTACCTCCCTAGAGCTGAACGTTCCTCCCATTACCTCCCTAGAGCTGAATGTTCCCCCGTTTCTCCCTAGAGCTGAATATTCCCCCGTTACCTCCCTAGAGCTGAACGTTCCCCCATTACCTCCCTAGGGCTGAACGTTCCCGTTACCTCCCTAGAGCTGAATGTTCCCCCGTTACTTCCCTACGCAGAACGTTCCCCCGTTACCTCCCTACAGCTGAACGTTCCCGTTACCTCCCTAGAGCTGAACGTTCCCGTTACCTCCCTAGAGCTGAACGTTCCTCCCATTACCTCCCTAGAGCTGAATGTTCCCCCGTTTCTCCCTAGAGCTGAATGTTCCCCCGTTACCTCCATAGAGCTGAATATTCCCCCGTTACCTCCCTAGAGCTGAACGTTCCCCCATTACCTCCCTAGAGCTGAACGTTTCCGTTACCTCCCTAGAGCTGAACGTTCCCCCATTACCTCCCTAGAGCTGAACGTTCCCCCGTTACTTACCTAGAGCTGAACGTTCCCCCGTTACCTCCCTAGAGCTGAATGTTCCCCCGTTACCTCCCTAGGGCTGAATGTTCCCCCGTTACCTCCCTAGAGGTGAATGTTACCCCGCTACCTCCCTAGAGCTGAATGTTCCTCCGTTACCTTCTTAGCGCAGAAATTTCCCCCATTACCACCCTAGAGCTGAATGTTCCCCCGTTACCTCCCTAGAGCTGAATGTTCCACCGCTACCTCCCTAGAGCTGAATGTTCCACCGCTACCTCCCTAGAGCTGAATGTTCCCCCTGTTACCTTCTTAGGACTGAACGTTCCACCGTTACTTCCCTATAGTTGAATATTCCCCTGTTACCTCCCTAGAACTGAGTGTTCCCCCTTTACCTCCCTAGACCTGAATGTTCCCCTGTTACCTCCCTAGAGGTGAATGTTCCCCCGTTACCTCCCTAGAGCAGAACGCTATCTCCCTAGAGCTGAACCTTCCCCCGTTACCTCCCTAGAGCTGAATGTTCCCCCGTTACTTCCCTAGAGCTGAACATTCCACCCATTACCTCACTAGAGCTGAACGTTCCCCCGTTACCTCCCTAGAGGTGAACGTTCCCCCGTTACCTCCCTAGAGCTGAATGTTCCCCCGTTACCTCCCTAGAGCTGAATGTTCCCCCGTTACCTCCCTAGAGGTGAATGTTACCCCGCTACCTCCCTAGTGCTGAATGTTCCTCCGTTACCTCCCTAGAGCTGAATGTTCCCCCGTTACCTCTCTAGAGCTGAATGTTCCCCCTGTTACCTTCTTATGACTGAACGTTCCACCGTTACCTCCCTAGAGTTGAATATTCCCGTTACCTCCCTAGTGCTGAATGTTCCTCCGTTACCTTCTTAGCGCAGAAATTTCCCCCATTACCACCCTAGAGCTGAATGTTCCACCGCTACCTCCCTAGAGCTGAATGTTCCCCCTGTTACCTTCTTAGGACTGAACGTTCCACCGTTACCTCCCTAGAGTTGACTATTCCCCTGTTACCTCCCTAGAACTGAGTGTTCCCCCTTTACTTCCCTAGACCTGAATGTTCCCCTGTTACCTCCCTAGAGGTGAATGTTCCCCCGTTACCTCTCTAGAGCAGAACGCTATCTCCCTAGAGCTGAACGTTCCCCCGTTACCTCCCTAGAGCTGAATGTTCCCCTGTTACCTCCCTAGAGGTGAATGTTCCCCCGTTACCTCCCTAGAGCTGAATGTTCCCTCGTTACCTCCCTAGAGGTGAACGTTCCCCCGTTACCTCCCTAGAGCTGAACGTTCCCCCGTTACCTCCCTAGAGCTGAACATTCCCCTTTACCTCAATAGAGCTGAACATTCCCCCTTTACCTCCCTAGAGCTGAACGTTCCCCTGTTACCTCCCTAGAGGTGAATGTTCCCCCGTTGCCTCCCTAGAGCTGAACATTCCCCCGTTACCTCCCTAGAGCTGGACATTCCCCCTTTACCTCCCTAGAGCTGAATGTTCCCCCTTTAACTCCCTAGAGCTGAACGTTCCCCCGTTACCTCCCTAGAGCTGAATGTTCCCCCGTTACCTCCCTAGAGCTGAATGTTCCCCCGTTGCCTCCCTAGAGGTGAATGTTCCCCCGTTACCTCCCTAGAGCTGAATGTTCCCTCGTTACCTCCCTAGAGCTGAACATTCCCCCTTTACCTCCCTAGAGCTGAACATTCCCCCTTTACCTCCCTAGAGCTGAACGTTCCCCTGTTACCTCCCTAGAGGTGAATGTTCCCCCGTTGCCTCCCTAGAGCTGAACATTCCCCCGTTACCTCCCTAGAGCTGAACATTCCCCCGTTGCCTCCCTAGAGCTGAATGTTCCCCCTTTAACTCCCTAGAGCTGAATGTTCCCCCGTTACCTCCCTAGAGCTGAACGTTCCCCCTTTACCTCCCTAGAGCTGAACATTCCCCCTTTACCTCCCTAGAGCTGAACATTCCCCCTTTACCTCCCTAGAGCTGAACATTCCCCCTTTACCTCCCTAGAGCTGAACGTTCCCCTGTTACCTCCCTAGAGCTGAACATTCCCCCGTTGCCTCCCTAGAGCTGAACATTCCCCCTTTACCTCCCTAGAGCTGAACGTTCCCCTGTTACCTCCCTAGAGGTGAATGTTCCCCCGTTGCCTCCCTAGAGCTGAACATTCCCCCTTTACCTCCCTAGAGCTGAACGTTCCCCCGTTACCTCCCTAGAGCTGAACATTCCCCCTTTACCTCCCTAGAGCTGAACATTCCCCCTTTACCTCCCTAGAGCTGAACGTTCCCCTGTTACCTCCCTAGAGGTGAATGTTCCCCCGTTGCCTCCCTAGAGCTGAACATTCCCCCGTTACCTCCCTAGAGCTGAACATTCCCCCGTTGCCTCCCTAGAGCTGAATGTTCCCCCTTTAACTCCCTAGAGCTGAATGTTCCCCCGTTACCTCCCTAGAGCTGAACGTTCCTCCTTTACCTCCCTAGAGCTGAACATTCCCCCTTTACCTCCCTAGAGCTGAACATTCCCCCTTTACCTCCCTAGAGCTGAACATTCCCCCTTTACCTCCCTAGAGCTGAACATTCCCCCTTTACCTCCCTAGAGCTGAACGTTCCCCTGTTACCTCCCTAGAGGTGAATGTTCCCCCGTTGCCTCCCTAGAGCTGAATGTTCCCCCTTTACCTCCCTAGAGCTGAATGTTCCCCCGTTACCTCCCTAGAGCTGAATTTTCCCCCGTTACCTCCCTAGAGCTGAATGTTCCCCCGTTACCTCCCTAGAGCTGAATGTTCCCCCATTACCTCCCTAGAGCTGAATGTTCCCCCGACCTCCCTAGAGCTGAATGTTCCCCCGTTACCTCCCTAGAGGTGAATGTTTCCCCGTTACCTCCCTAGAGCTGAACATTCCCCCGTTGCCTCCCTAGAGCTGAATGTTACCCCGTTACCTCCCTAGAGCTGAATATTCCCCCGTTACCTCCCTAGAGCTGAACATTCCCCCTTTACCTCCCTAGAGCTGAACATTCCCCCTTTACCTCCCTAGAGGTGAATGTTCCCCCGTTACCTCCCTAGAGCTGAATGGTCCCCCGTTACCTCCCTAGAGGTGAATGTTCCCCCGTTACCTCCCTAGAGCTGAATGTTCCCCCGTTACCTCCCTAGAGGTGAATGTTCCCCCGTTACCTCCCTAGAGCTGAATGTTCCCCCGTTACCTCCCTAGAGCTGAATGTTCCCCTGTTACCTCCCTAGAGCTGAATGTTCCCCCGTTACCTCCCTAGAGGTGAATGTTCCCCCGTTACCTCCCTAGAGCTGAATGTTCCCCCGTTACCTCCCTAGAGGTGAATGTTCCCCCGTTACCTCCCTAGAGCTGAACATTCCCCCTTTACCTCCCTAGAGCTGAACGTTCCCCCGTTACCTCCCTAGAGCTGAATGTTCCCCCGTTACCTCCCTAGAGGTGAATGTTCCCCCGTTACCTCCCTAGAGCTGAATGTTCCCCCGTTACCTCCCTAGAGGTGAATGTTCCCCCGTTACCTCCCTAGAGCTGAACATTCCCCCTTTACCTCCCTAGAGCTGAACATTCCCCCTTTACCTCCCTAGAGCTGAACGTTCCCCTGTTACCTCCCTAGAGGTGAATGTTCCCCCGTTGCCTCCCTAGAGCTGAACATTCCCCCGTTGCCTCCCTAGAGCTGAATGTTCCCCCGTTACCTCCCTAGAGGTGAATGTTCACCCTTTACCTCCCTAGAGCTGAACGTTCCCCTGTTACCTCCCTAGAGCTGAACGTTCCCCTGTTACCTCCCTAGAGCTGAACGTTCCCCCGTTGCCTCCCTAGAGCTGTTTGGTGCCCCCTGGTGACAGCGACCCCTCTGATTATTTACACCACAGGGAAAGTGTAATTTCCTCATACGTAAATCTGCATCTTATAGTCCAGAAAATGTGGCAATTTCTGTGTTGTGAACCCTAATTAAATCCATGTAGGGGGTGAACACTTTTCATAGATTCGTGAGCTCCATCCATGATGGGCAGGTGATGACTGGCGCTCCTGCTCCTCACTTTAATCGTTGCTCTCCTCATCTTTAGGAACATCACCCTCTTGCACTACTTAATTATGATATTTGAGAAGACGTACCCCGATATCCTCAGCATCCAGGGGGAACTGGAGCATCTCTCCGAGGCGGCTAAAGTCAAGTAAGTCACGTTTCACCCAGAAAATGCCCCTTGTCCTCGGAGTGACGAGGAGCTGTCCTGCCGGCAGTTCTGGCCGTGCCGTGCTCTGGACCCGGGCAGGCGTGAATCTATCAGTGCGCCCTCAGCGCCAGCCGCTCGTGTTTCTCGTCTCGGACGCTTTCGTTCTGCCAAACCAAATGTTCACATTAGTCTTTTCACACCTGGGTTTTGGTTACTCTTGGTTTCGGGTCAGCGGGGGATCGGTCTCCTCTGACCCTGCCAGGTGGTAACACGATAACGTACAAGAGCAATGGACGGGCCGGTGCCGAATGTCCAAAATAATGAAGGAGGTGCGGCCAGAAGTGAGCTCCGCAGACGCGGGCGGGTGAGAAACCAAGTCCTTCCAGATGTTGTGCGGTGACCACTGCCAGGGCTCTTAAAGGAAAACTCCACCTCCGCAGCTGCAGGGTCACGCGGTATTCCATGTGACATATCGATATTTCCCTCCATTGAGCCTCTGTGGACTCTGCGGACCTTTTTGTGACCGAGAAGCCACATGTCTTCTTTTCTGGTGACCACTCTTTCCTTACATGGAGTCACAGCACCATAGACTGCTTCTCCAGACAACACAGACTTGTTTTTAACCTATGCTACTTAGGAAACAGGATTGCGTTTCATTGTTTCAGTATTTTCAAGATCCCTGTTTGCAGTCAGTGAATGGTCGCAGTCTTATATACATCAAGAGACCTTCAGAGATCGAATGCATTTCATGTCTGGGGGTTTGTTACAGTTGGATCCTGTTGAAGCAACGCTCTGTGAGAACCAGCCTGGACTTCAGATAAACCAGCCTGGACTTCAGATAAACCAGCCTGGACTTCAGATAAACCAGCCTGGACTTCAGATAAACCAGCCTGGACTTCAGATAAACCAGCCTGGACTTCAGATAAACCAGCCTGGACTTCACATAAACCAGCCTGGACTTCAGATAAACCAGCCTGGACTTCAGACTGATACTTTTCCTGCATTGATACATTGTAACAAATAGTAATGCAGCATAACGCTATGTTTCCATCTGTGTTGTGGGCACCATCGGATGGACCTTGGTCACTTCTAATGGGGTCCATTACTGTCAGTTCATATAAAGCTGAATCTGCAGCGAAGGTTCTGAATGCAGCTGTGAACAGAGCCTTAATCTCTGCAGTTTTGCTACAATGTATCAGTGCGGAGACGTCTAAGTAGCCACTTTTTAACTGACCTCAAGACGAGCTGCATCCGAATGGAAACAAGTGTCCTCATTACTGACAGCAAGCAGAGATCTTGAATTGACCACAAAGTCTAGGTTTACACAGGATGATGAATGTTGCAATTTTTTTCAGCTTGGTGGAGTTGGAAAAGGAAGTGCACAACATAAAGAACGGACTGCGAGCTGTGGAGTCTGTGAGTAGTTCTCAACCTTACAGTTTTGGGGTCCAGGGGGGTCATGGGAGAAAACTGTGTTCCTACGAATACCCCAATAGCCCCTGTGTCACCTCCACAGTGACGGTTATATAATGTGGGGCGTATTGGTGACCCCTCTGTATGTTCCCTTCTGTATTTCCCCTCTACTCCTAATGATACAATGATCCCTTCATCCTACAATTGTGTCAGTCTTCCCTGCATTCTGCCCATTAATCAGGAGACTCGGGGGGGATTAGAGGGAAAAGCTGCAGCGCAAAAAGCGTAAAAGAAAAGCCGAGAAGAATAGATTGTAGAAGACACAGTGCCGGATTCGTTCCCGAGCCCGAGGTTTTCCCGTCAGTTCTGTGGATTTTCTCCATTTGTGGCCACAGAACATATAATGAGGATTATATGAAATCTCGAGAGCCAAGAATGTGACGTACAAACATGGCAGCCGGTGCAAGGTCCGGAGATCAGAGGAGCGATGAGTCTCCTTGTGGTGCGCTGGGACCAGGACGGCGAGATCATCAGCTCAACCACATCGCGCGCAAAGGCGGGAAAATTACCCCAAGTTATTAGCAAAGAATTCTAGGAGAATGTGAATAACAAAAAGCCACAAAATGAGGAAAATGCTCTTATCACTTGTGTGTTTGAGTATTGATAGGAAGGATGGGGCCAAATTTCCACAGCAGACTCCTCTACCCTCCTCCTCCCGACTCCTCTGTTCCCCTCTGTCCTCCTCCAGACTCCTCTGTTTCCCTCCAGTCTCCTCTTTCCCCTCTGCTCCCCTCCATTGTCCTCTTTCCCCTCTGTCCCCCTGCATTGTCCTCTGCTCTCCTCCAGTCTCCTCTGTTCCCCACCAGACTCCTCTTCCCCCTCTGTCCCACTCCATTCTGCTCCCCTCCATTGTCCTCTTCCCCTCTGCTCCCCTGCAGACTCCTCTTTCCCCCTCCACACTCCTCTGTTCCCCTCCAGTCTCTTCTTTCCCCTCCATTGTCCTCTGTTCCCCACCAGTCTCCTCTTTCCTCTCCGTCCCCCTCCATTGTCCTCTGTTCCCCACCAGACTCCTCTGTCCTCCTCCATTGTCCTCTGTTCCCCACCAGTCTCCTCTGTTCCCCACCAGTCTCCTCTGTTCCCCTCCAGTCTCCTCTTTCCCCCTCCGTTGTCCTCGGCTCCCCTCCAGACTCCTCTGTCCCCCTGCATTGTCCTCTGCTCTCCTCCAGTCTCCTCTGTTCCCCACCAGACTCCTCTTCCCCCTCTATTCTGCTCCCCTCCATTGTCCTCTTTCCTTCTGCTCCCCTGCAGACTCCTCTTTCCCCTCCACACTCCTCTGTTCCCTTCCAGTCTCTTCTTTCCCCTCCATTGTCCTCTGTTCCCCACCAGTCTCCTCTTTCCTCTCCGTCCCCCTCCATTGTCCTCTGTTCCCCACCAGTCTCCTCTTTCCTCTCTGTCCCCCTCCATTGTCCTCTGTTCCCCACCAGACTCCTCTGTCACCCTCCATTGTCCTCTGTTCCCCACCAGTCTCCTCTGTTCCCCTCCAGACTCCTCTGTCCCCCTTCATTGTCCTCTGCTCCCCTCCAGACTCCCCTGTCCCCACCAGTCTCCTCTGTTCCCCTCCAGTCTCCTCTGTTCCCCACCAGACTCCTCTTCCCCCTCTGTCCCCCTCCATTCTGCTCCCCTCCATTGTCCTCTTCTCTTCTGCTCCCCTGCAGACTCCTCTTTCCCCTCCACACTCCTCTGTTCCCTTCCAGTCTCTTCTTTCCCCTCCATTGTCCTCTGTTCCCCACCAGTCTCCTCTTTCCTCTCTGTCCCCCTCCATTGTCCTCTGTTCCCCACCAGTCTCCTCTTTCCCCCTCCATTGTCCTCTGCTCCCCTCCAGACTCCTCTTTCCCCCTCCTTGGTCTTCGGCTCCCTTCCAGACTCCTCTGTCCCCCTCCATTGTCCTTTGTTCCCCACCAGTCTCCTCTTTCCCCCTCCATTGTCCTCGGCTCCCCTCCAGACTCCTCTGTCCCCCTCCATTGTCGTCTGTTCCCCACAAGTCTCCTCTTTCCCCCTCCATTGTCCTCTGCTCCCCTCCAGACTCCTCTGTCCCCCTCCATTGCCCTCTGTTCCCCATCAGTCTCCTCTTTCCCCCTCCATTATCCTCGGCTCCCCTACAGACTCCTCTGTCCCCCTCCATTGTCCTCTGTTCCCCACCAGTCTCCTCTTTCCCCCTCCATTGTCCTCGGCTCCCCTCCAGACTCCTCTGTCCCCCTCCATTGTCCTATGTTCCCCACCAGTCTCCTCTTTCCCCCTCCATTGTCCTCTGTTCCCCTCCAGACTCCTCTGTCCCCCTCCATTGTCCTCTGTTCCCCACCAGTCTCCTCTGTCCCCCTCCATTGTCCTCTGCTCCCCACCAGTCTCCTCCAGTCTCCTCTGTCTCCCTCCATTGTCCTCTGCTCCCCACCAGTCTCCTCCAGTCTCCTCTTTCCCCCTCCATTGTCCTCTGCTCCCCACCAGTCTCCTCTTTCCCCCTCCATTGTCCTCTGTTCCCCTCCAGACTCCTCTGTCCCCCTCCATTGTCCTCTGTTCCCCACCAGTCTCCTCTGTCCCCCTCCATTGTCCTCTGCTCCCCACCAGTCTCCTCCAGTCTCCTCTGTCCCCCTCCATTGTCCTCTGCTCCCCACCAGTCTCCTCCAGTCTCCTCTGTCCCCCTCCATTGTCCTCTGCTCCCCACCAGTCTCCTCCAGTCTCCTCTTTCCCCCTCCATTGTCCTCTGCTCCCCACCAGTCTCCTCTTTCCCCCTCCATTGTCCTCTGTTCCCCTCCAGACTCCTCTGTCCCCCTCCATTGTCCTCTGTTCCCCACCAGTCTCCTCTGTCCCCCTCCATTGTCCTCTGCTCCCCACCAGTCTCCTCCAGTCTCCTCTGTCCCCCTCCATTGTCCTCTGCTCCCCTCCAGACCCCGCTGACTCCCTCGGCAGTGTCATGCACTAGTTACCTCTTGCCGGTTCGGTGTTGTGGTGAATGTGACTCTGTCGTCCATAACTTTGCAGTAATTATGTCCTCGTTTTCAGGAGCTGGACTACCAGCAGCGGCACTACCGGGATCCAGAGGACCGTTTCGTGCCGGTTATGGGGGACTTCATCACAGTAGCCAGTTTCAGCTTCTCTGAGCTCGAGGACCTCCTGAGCGAGGCCCGGGATAAGGTGGGCGCCTCTCTGATCTACAATAAGAAATCCTCTCCTGATCCCAAGTTACGTCCTCCATTCACATCCAGAGCTACAGTCACAATTCTGCTGCTGAATGAAGGAAGTGCACATGGACCATCTTCTCTTTCCGCAGACAGTGCTTTGGATGCTTTGAATGTGATTGCAGAAATAAGCTTTATTCTTTATCATTTAGTTCTTGCTGTGTAGTCATGAACCAGAGAGCTCAGGCTGAACAGATCTACTCACACACAGAGCTGCAATCCCTCTTTTCTGGGTTTGTGCCTGTCCTGGGTTATCCCGACCTTCACAAGTGACATCCGCTCTTCACTCGCCTGAGTCAGTGATCGCTGCCGCTCTGACATTATATTCATGCACCAGGAGGCCCTGGATGAACAGCTATTGGTACTTTCAGCTAAGGGGGTTCTTAGGTGATTGAATTGGTTAAGGAGACAGAGTAGAGAGCATCCATGGCTGTGTCCGGGATCCATGGGGTCCCTGTAGAAGATGGGGGCTGCTGCGGGTTTATGGGGGGATGCAGATGATTACAGGCTGGGATTCGGGAGAATATTGGGAGCGGCACGTTCCTGCTGCAGGAATGTTTGTTTGACGTTTCCCTCTTGTTCACCCTCCATGATCCTCACAGTAAGCAGAGTCTTAAGAAAGTGCGAGTTCTGACGCGGGGTCTGAGGAGCGAGGGCTGCGGGGTCTGCGGGAATCTGTCCTGGCAGACCTCAGGGCGTGATCTCACCGGGCACCGAGCCCCCCGAGCCTCTCTTAAAGGAATGCGAGACCTGCGTCTATCTTTTCTCCACTGAACGGAATGATTGCTCCCTGTTATCAGCCTTTAATGGGGGGATGGACTACAATCTATTACTCCCTGTTATCAGCCATTACTGGGGAGAGGCTGGCTGTAGTACAGATGAATGGAATCTATTGCTCTCTGTTATCAGCCAGTGCAGAGTATTGAGAGGTATAGACTTATGGATTCTATACAATGGATTCCCCGGGGATGGGTCAGTGTTTCCAGGCTCTGACACTGAGCGTTCACCTCTTGGATCTCCTGGTAAATCTTCCTGTTTATAAATCTCATATAATAACATTGTATCTGCACAGAGCGACCAATCACAGAGCAGACATTGGAACCAATGATGGATTGCAGAATTGTTCACATCCTGCCATAACAGCCAATCAGGAAGCAGGTGGTCGAGGTGTGAGGTGGTCGTGCTGCCAGGTGGTCGTGCTGCCAGGTGGTCGTGCTGCCAGGTGGCTGTGCTGCCAGGTGGCTGTGCTGCCAGGTGGTCGTGCTGCCAGGTGGTCGTGCTGCCAGGTGGTCGGGGCGCTCGGCCGTCGCACCGCTCCTGACTTGTTTGCTGAAGAAATAAAGAGTCTGAGCCAATTATAACTTGGAAGCAGTGAGATAATAAGGAATCTGCAGAATAAGGAAATATTCTTCGAGGTGTGAAACCTGCGGCGAGCGCCCGGGCCACGGCCGGGAGGAATTTGTGCCTCTTATGTCTCTCCATGTAAATCGCTTGTTGCCCGGTGTCCTCCGGTCTCATTTACCACCGCAGAGAGGAAATCACTTTACAGCATTCTGCTTTACAGACCGAAAGTCCCGGCTGTGGGGTGTAAGGGGTTAAAGCACCAAAACTCACCCCGGACCTGGAAAACTTGTATAAAGCAGAAGAAAGGTTATTAATCCTGAATTGCAGCTCAGTGATGATACATTCCAGACTGCTGACACCGGGAAAGCTGGGTTACAGCTCAGTGATGATACATTGCAGTCTGCTGACACCGGGAAAGCTGGGTTATAGCTCAGTGATGATACATTGCAGTCTGCTGACACCGGGAAAGCTGGGTTATAGCTCAGTGATGATACATTGCAGTCTGCTGACACTTGGAAAGCTGGGTTATAGCTCAGTGATGATACATTGCAGTCTGCTGACACCGGGAAAGCTGGGTTACAGCTCGGTGATGATACATTGCAGTCTGCTGACACCGGGAAAGCTGGGTTACAGCTCGGTGATGATACATTGCAGTCTGCTGACACCGGGAAAGCTGGGTTACAGCTCGGTGATGATACATTGCAGACTGCTGACACCGGGAAAGCTGGGTTATAGCTCAGTGATGATACATTGCAGTCTGCTGACACTTGGAAAGCTGGGTTATAGCTCAGTGATGATACATTGCAGTCTGCTGACACCGGGAAAGCTGGGTTACAGCTCAGTGATGATACATTGCAGTCTGCTGACACCGGGAAAGCTGGGTTACAGCTCGGTGATGATACATTGCAGTCTGCTGACACTGGGAAAGCTGGGTTATAGCTCGGTGATGATACATTGCAGACTGCTGACACTGGGAAAGCTGGGTCATAGCTCAGTGATGATATATTGCAGTCTGCTGACACCAGGAAAGCTGGGTTATAGCTCGGTGATAATACATTTCAGACTGCTGACACCGGGAAAGCTGGGTCATAGCTCAGTGATGATATATTGCAGTCTGCTGACACCAGGAAAGCTGGGTTATAGCTCAGTGATGATACATTGCAGTCTGCTGATACCGGGAAAGCTGGGTTATAGCTCAGTGATGATACATTATGGGACTACTGCCGTCCTTCACATGTTCAGTATTTTACATCAGTATTTGTAGCCAAAACCAGGAGTGGGTGATAAATGCAGAATTTGGTGACGAGTTTCCATTATACTTTTCCTCTGATTGTTCCGCTCCTGGTTTTGGCTACAAATACTGATGTGAAATACTGACCGGATACTGACCGTGTGAACGAGGCCTTGGACCTTTTTCTTTCCATCGGACATCAGCCGGTCTCCTCCGTCCTGTTTTTCAGTCTTGACTGTAATTTTACCGTTCTGTTCAATGAAGCGGAAGCTCAGGATGGACAGAACCAGTGAACAGCGAGTCTGTGTGTCAGGAACTGGAGATTTCAATGCTGCGCGTGTGATATTTAGTGGTTGTTAAGGGACCCCTGAGCGTTAAAGGGGTTGTTCCACCTTCATAGATTGATATTATAAATACAGCATTTTGGCAATTTACTGCTTACTTAAATCTGCAGTCCTTCTTCAGATATTGACACTTTTCTTTTGTTTACAGCTCGTTGCCTTGGAGACCGACCACCGCTGCAGACTAGTTTGCAACCGCTGCTCTGAAATTGGCTGGGATTAGGAGGTATCTGCGCGTTCCAGCTTCAAAACAGCGCTTACAAGCTCAATAGAAAACGGCAGCGGCGGTCGGTCTCCAAAGCAACGGTCAGTAGACAAAAGACAATGGCTCAAGAACAGCTGAACATTTAATAAGAGTAAATACCAGTGTGCGCGCGCCGCATCGATGAAGGTGTGAACGGCCTGGAATGGACGATGTTCTCAATATCTGTTGCTCTTCTCACTATTTTTTCCATCTCTCACCGCCTCCATTCTTTCCATTTTTTTTTTTAGTTCACCAAAGCAATGAAACATTTTGGAGAATCCGAGGGTAAGATGCAGCCGGATGAGTTTTTTGGGATTTTCGATACTTTTTTGCAGTCGTTTTCTGAGGCGAAGCAAGATCTGGAGAACATGAGAAAAAAGAAAGAGGAAGAGGAGCGGCGGGCTCGGATGGAGGCCATGGTGAGGCCGCGGGATTGTTGTGACGATTATCGTCCTTTATTTCAAGGAGCTTTTCATTTTACAAATAGGATTTTTCAGTGTTAAAAAAATGGAAGTAGATAGAGCTGTAATGCTTTGTGTTACCTGCGGGGGCGCTGTAGGGAATTGTCACATCTTGGGGTTATCTGGCCACATTCAATTTTTCTGAAAATCCTTGCAGAAAACATACTGAAAATTAGATGCAAAAATATCCGCTAATAATCTGACTGACCTAAGGATACAGCTTGTAGATGGATGTCCATGTCCGGCCCTCGCCTTCTAACGCTGCCGGAGGGTTATACCACCCAGCAGCAATGGTGACAGGGACCGGCCAGAAATGGGGTCCCGCTCGCTGCAGTCAGCGGCTTGGGCTGATGTATATGATCTTCCACACAAAGCTTCATAGAGCAATGGAGAATACGGTAAAAGATGAAAAGATTCCCGCTCCTCTCATTCTGTCTAAAGACCGTTGTAAAGAAAAGTGCTGGATCCCGACCTCAATATCAAAGCAAAAAATTCTGCCCAAGAAAACTGCGCAGATCGTCCATCTATAGGTAAGAAGTCGCTTTACATCCTGCAGAAAAGGCTGAAGAAACCCTACACATGGTCATAAAGAGACAAGAGGGTGTAACAGTGACACCAAGTGGTAAACATAGGTAAAGCAGATTCTGCTGTCCGAGTAATGACATCACTAGAGATCAGCGGTGACCTCACTGAGAATGCCTCCTATCCATCACCAGAGATCAGCGGTGATATCAGGGAGAATGCCTCCTATCCATCACCAGAGATCAGCGGTGATATCAGGGAGAATGCCTCCTATCCATCACCAGAGATCAGCGGTGATATCAGGGAGAATGCCTCCTATCCATCACCAGAGATTAGCGGTGACATCACTGAGAATGCCTCCTATCCATCACCAGAGATCAGCGGTGACATCACTGAGAATGTCTCCTATCCATCACCAGAGATCAGCGGTGACATCACTGAGAATGCCTCCTATCCATCACTAGAGATCAGAGGTGACATCACTGAGAATACCTCCTATCCATCACCAGAGATCAGCGGTGACATCACTGAGAATGTCTCCTATCCATCACCAGAGATCAGCGGTGACATCACTGAGAATGCCTCCTATCCATCACCAGAGATCAGAGGTGACATCACTGAGAATGTCTCCAATCCATCACCAGAGATCAGCGGTGACATCACTGAGAATGTCTCCTATCCATCACCAGAGATCAGCGGTGACATCACTGAGAATGCCTCCTATCCATCACCAGAGATCAGAGGTGACATCACTGAGAATGCCTCCAATCCATCACCAGAGATCAGCGGTGACATCACTGAGAATGCCTCCTATCCATCACCAGAGATCAGCGGTGACATCACTGAGAATGCCTCCTATCCATCACCAGAGATCAGCGGTGACATCACTGAGAATGCCTCCTATCCATCACCAGAGATCAGAGGTGACATCACTGAGAATGCCTCCTATCCATCACCAGAGATCAGAGGTGACATCACTGAGAATGCCTCCTATCCATCACCAGAGATCAGAGGTGACATCACTGAGAATGCCTCCTATCCATCACCAGAGATCAGAGGTGACATCACTGAGAATGCCTCCTATCCATCACCAGAGATCAGAGGTGACATCACTGAGAATGCCTCCTATCCATCACCAGAGATCAGCGGTGACATCACTGAGAATGCCTCCTATCCATCACCAGAGATCAGAGGTGACATCACTGAGAATGCCTCCTATCCATCACCAGAGATCAGAGGTGACATCACTGAGAATGCCTCCTATCCATCACCAGAGATCAGAGGTGACATCACTGAGAATGCCTCCTATCCATCACCAGAGATCAGCGGTGACATCACTGAGAATGCCTCCTATCCATCACCAGAGATCAGAGGTGACATCACTGAGAATGCCTCCTATCCATCACCAGAGATCAGAGGTGACATCACTGAGAATGCCTCCTATCCATCACCAGAGATCAGCGGTGACATCACTGAGAATGTCTCCTATCCATCACCAGAGATCAGCGGTGACATCACTGAGAATGCCTCCTATCCATCACCAGAGATCAGCGGTGACATCACTGAGAATGTCTCCTATCCATCACCAGAGGTGACATCACTGAGAATGCCTCCTATCCATCACCAGAGATCAGCGGTGACATCACTGAGAATGTCTCCTATCCATCACCAGAGATCACAGGTGACATCACTGAGAATGCCTCCTATCCATCACCAGAGATCAGCGGTGACCTCACTGAGAATGCCTCCTATCCATCACCAGAGATCAGAGGTGACATCACTGAGAATGTCTCTTATCCATCACCAGAGATCACAGATGACATCACTGAGAATGCCTCCTATCCATCACCAGAGATCAGAGGTGACATCACTGAGAATGTCTCCTATCCATCACCAGAGATCAGAGGTGACATCACTGAGAAGGTCTCCTATCCATCACCAGAGATCAGCGGTGACATCACTGAGAATGCCTCCTATCCATCACCAGAGATCAGCGGTGACATCACTGAGAATGCCTCCTATCCATCACCAGAGATCAGAGGTGACATCACTGAGAATGCCTCCTATCCATCACCAGAGATCAGAGGTGACATCACTGAGAATGCCTCCTATCCATCATCAGAGATCAGCAGTGACCTCACTGAGAAAGTCTCCTATCCATCACCAGAGATCAGAGGTGACATCACTGAGAATGCCTCCTATCCATCACCAGAGATCAGAGGTGACATCACTGAGAATGCCTCCTATCCATCACCAGAGATCAGAGGTGACATCACTGAGAATGTCTCCTATCCATCACTAGAGATCAGCGGTGACATCACTGAGAATGCCTCCTATCCATCACCAGAGATCAGAGGTGACACTGAGAATGTCTCCTATCCATCACCAGAGATCAGAGGTGACATCACTGAGAATGTCTCCTATCCATCACTAGAGATCAGCGGTGACATCACTGAGAATGCCTCCTATCCATCACCAGAGATCAGAGGTGACATCACTGAGAATGTCTCCTATCCATCACCAGAGATCAGAGGTGACATCACTGAGAATGTCTCCTATCCATCAACAGAGATCAGAGGTGACATCACTGAGAATGTCTCCTATCCATCACCAGAGATCAGAGGTGACCTCACTGAGAATGCCTCCTATCCATCACCAGAGATCAGCGGTGACCTCACTGAGAATGCCGCCTCCTCGTGTGCAGCAATGATAGTGAAGGATACAATGTTTTTGGACAATGTTCTGTTTGGATAGTTGTATATTTATGTATTTTCCGTATTCTATCATTTCTTTTCTTTCTTTTGTTTGTAGCTCAAGGATCAACGCGAGAAGGAGCGGCGACTTAAGAAAGCCAGAGCCGGCAGTATATCGGAGGAAGGAGGCGAGTTTGACGACCTTGTGTCTGCATTACGATCAGGAGAAGTCTTTGATAAGGACATATCCAAACTTAAGAGGAACCGAAAACGTTCTGGGAACCAACTTTTGGACCCCAGCAGGGAGAGGGCAGTGACCAAGCTAAATTATTAGGAACCAGACGTTGGAGATCTAGCGGTGGAGGACCGTGGTGTGTGGAGGACTCCAGGTCAGCGGAAACTGCCCTCTGAGTGACTGAGATCATCCCGCCAGAGCTTGAGGGTCCCGCTTTCAGAAGTGCCTCAGGGGGAGAACCGGAATGGACCAGGTCCATGTCTACAAGACCTGCCGGAGAGCGCCCCCTGTGTCCGGGGTCACGTGCTGCAGTCACGCTTTACAAGTGCCAAATATCTTAATTTTTTTGCACTGTCTAAACCTTCAGAATTATCGGTATTTTGTACAGTATCTATCCTAAGGCTTTAAGCTCTTAAAAAAAAACATTTCACCCGTCCATGGGAGATGCCAATAACAGATGTAAATAGCAAATTCCAGGTTTGGAATCTGAAGCAAAAATGTAACTTTTTTTTTTACATTTTCTTTTTAAATGTAACTGTAAAGTCCCAGCTGCAAGTAATAGTATCAGTGGGTATTTAATGAGTCCCCCTCCACCTCACCACCACCGGACCTTGCACAAACCTTCTCCTTGTAATTCCAGGACCATCTCCAAAATCTAAAAAAAAAAAAACCCTTGTACCATTGCAACATGTTGTGCACTTTTTACGTTTTTGATGTGTTGCCATGGTTAGTATTGGCTTCGAGGACGCTGTCACACAAAGGGCAAACTACGAAAAATCTCAGCTGCCTCATCAAAAGCACAAAGATTTTGTAACAAAAAAATAGGAAAAAAGGGAACAAAAAATATATGCATCATCAGATTCTAGAAGCGAACGTTATCACGGCCAAGACTTGGAATGTATCCTGGAACGGACGCATGGGTTGTCTCATAGCACATGATACCACAGGGACACAAATCACAGGATTTAGCATCTAGGACATCACCTTAGACTTTCTTTGACCTCAAGTTGGTGTTCAAGAAGTTGGGCCAAGAAGGCAGTGACTGGATGCAAAACATCTGTGTAGCATCCGTACGTTTGCCTTTAAAGCTCTTGTCTTTGTGAAGTCTGGAACCACTGGTGGCATCCCCTTTACATAAAGCTCACCGTCTTGGGTCTTTTGGAGACATCGCCATAAGCCATCGGTTAGAAGGAGACACATCCATGGAAACATCTTGGAAAATATGTGGCAAGAATAAGAACAAACCTTGCAGATATTTTGGTACCAGGACCTCAATCAGCGATTAGTTTCTTGACCTTGTCACGAGGCAGCACAGAACTTTCAGATGTTCTCTATGGTGGTCGTAGACTTGGAGACGTCTTGGACCATTGGTGAGAATAGGAGCCAGAGGCAAGTGAATATACAGAACCTTGGTCTGATTGATGACTTGGGTCTGTGGTTACCGTCTTCAGGTTGGACCGTGTAGTCTTTGGGTCAGTGAGCAGCTTGCACATGCATTGATCCTAACTCTGGTCATTGGTCTGGTGGAGAAGGTTTTATCATTAGCGCATCCCACAATTTTACCTACATTTTCTTATTATGTCCTACTCATCCCTCATGGATCAGTGATAGAACCAGGCCCCACGTCTGAACTCACTTCTGTAGAAGCGAAGCACTTACCCTGGGGGACGTGGATCCTGGTATCTTCTGTGGCAATGATATATATATATAGGTTGACTGGTATTGATGTAACTTTCTTTTTTTTTTTGTAATTGGGTTTTCAATATGTAAAAAGGGAAAGTGACAGATGACGGAAAATATTTGGAACCACAAACGATATTCCGGTGCTTCTTCTGGAAAGCATCATGAGCGGAATAATCCGTGCGGGAGGCAGGAGCTCTGCACAGGGAGCTCCGTGCTGAACGTTACGGAGCAGAGACTTCTGCAGGATCGATGGTACCTGCGGTCACATTTGCCCATAATCGTGCCCCCCGTTTACAGGAGACACCCCTACACATTGAATATGCATTTAGATGCCACAAGAAATATTTCAAGAGAGATCCACAAGATTCCACACATTTCTGGGATGTTTACTTACTGGAATGCTGCAGGTGACGGGGTTTGGGTTTCCGACTTCTTGCAGTTAGTAAAAGTTTACAGTTCTGTACTGAAAAACCAAAGGCAGACGACCCCCAACCCCCCATTAGGAGGAGATTTGATACAATGTAGAATCCAAGAGGTTTGATAAATAAATGACTCATAAGGCGAGAAGATACAGAACGGCAGAGAGAGCTGACCAAGTATGGGCCGTGATGGGGCAGGCGGACCCTCCAGCCTTACATTACTGACGGGTATTTAGATATATAGAAAAGTTGAAGTTTTACGACTTTTGTAGACTTCGGCCTGCCATTCCTCAGCATTTTCTTACATCTCTTCATGTTCCCCAAAACTTTCAAGAACCGTCTTGTTTACTCTGCTCTGAGTCAAGTAGAAAGTAGGAGATTTGCTCCAAATTTATTAAAAGGGAACGCGCCTCGTGGTATTCCTAGAACAGTCAGAGGCAATGACGGAACGTGAACCTCATGAGCCCCAATGTAACATTTCCAACAGGAACCTTTAGCAACAAAAAAAGGTTGGACGTTTCAGCGCCAAACAATGTATCAAGTGCAGCTGGATAGGGAAATCGTAGTATAAAAAGTGTGAGCGGGATGTCAGCCCATGACGAAGAATGCAACGATTCACTGACAGCAAGCAGAGATCCTGGGGAGGAGTTGAAACGTTCATTAAATTGTGGAAGTTCTCATCTATTTAATATTTTTTTTACATCTGATTGAACAGACATGAGAGCACAATCTGGGGGCATTCTTAGGTTGGGGCGCGGGCGGTGAATGGTGGAGAGTAAGTGATGATGATGATGATGATGATGGACGTAGATGCAGACTGTCCGCGTGATGTGTGTGACTGTCCGCGTGATGTTGGGGACGGATCCTCGTGTTTTGGAGCAGTGATGACCCCAGTATAATGGTCGTGCGCCGTGAATAGGGAAAGCTCCACTTATGAGCCGCTTATCCGTCATGACGCTGATCATTGCTGCAAACTGAGGACCTGAACAAATGTGCAAGAAACTTAACAAGGAACTTGTTTTTTTTGGTAACTAACTGCATTGCACATTGATGCGATCTAATAAAATAACTTCTGTTTAGCAGCACAGAGTATTTCAGGAGGAGAAATAGGACGGAGACAGCGTTAAGATGTGAAGAAAAGAAAGAAGACAAAGCCCTGGCTGAGGGTTACATAGTAAAAGAGGCAGCAGCACAAAGTATTTAAGCAAAAGAGAATGATGATCTTGTGGAGGGTCATAGACTTAGGGAGACGTATAGTAGAGGATGAGTCGCCCAGCAGCACAGAGTATTACAGGAAAAACGTGAGAAGGACGAAATAGAAAAGGGGTCAAGAGCCGAAGCAGCACAAAGTGTGTGAGGAGAAACGCACGGACCGTCTATATTGTTGGCAAGGACAAGACTGCACGGGACAAGGATAAGGGAACAAGTGGGGGGCGACGTTTCAGGAGTTATTTAGTAGAACGAACAGGGACCCCGTAGCACAGAGTATTTCAGGATCGCGGGAGGCACCTGCCGCTTATATGATGCTGTTGGTGAGGACAAGGTTGAACCCGATGGAAAAAATGAAAGGAGTTAATGGTTGCAGGCAGGGAAGTTACATAGAAGGAAGCGGAACCCCAGCAGCGCAGAGTGTTTCAGAGCTGGACGCTGCCGATTTTGGATCACTATATGTTATTAACTTGAATTAAGACGTCTAATAATGAGATTCTTATGTAACACCGATAACCGTAATGTGGCCATGCAGGTACCAAACCCTCATCATTACAGTCTGTACGATCAGATCCATGCGAAGCGCAGGATAAAGGCACAGACATGGCCGACACTGAGCGCAGCACGGACGTGGCCGACGCTGAGCGCAGCACGGACGTGGCCGACGCTGAGAGCAGCACGGACGTGGCCGACGCTGAGCGCAGCACGGACGCGGCCGACGCTGAGAGCAGCACGGACGCGGCCGACGCTGAGAGCAGCACGGACGCGGCCGACGCTGAGCGCAGCACGGACGCGGCCGACACTGAGCGCAGCACGGACGCGGCCGACACTGAGCGCAGCACGGACGCGGCCGACACTGAGCGCAGGACGGACGCGGCCGACACTGAGCGCAGCACGGACGCGGCCGACACTGAGCGCAGCACAATGTCGCTGCCATAACGCCCCGACCTCCATCTAAATAATAGAATCACAGTTCCAGAATCATAGGGGATGGGGGTCTGGGTGGGCAAAGAGGGAATCTCAGACTTCTGGGCTTTGTGGCCAGGATCAAAATCCCAATAACAACGTTGCAAAAGTTGTAACAAGTTTGCACTTTTTATGGCTTTCAGCCAAATCTTTCCCCCGAGAAAAACAGCATATGGAGAACTCGTCAGTATTAATATAAAGGGAAAGGTGTTAATATCCTGTATATTTTTGTAACATTGTATTTCTTAATGTACGTTAGTAACTGTAGAGGGCGCTATGGTGCAGCCAAGGTCCAGTACTCTCCATCCATCTGTACATTATACACGACGACATCTCATCTCCGGCCAGGAGATGCTCCTTTTTTTTTTTTTTTATGGGAGCAATGTGTGTGGTTGGGTCAGTTAAAAATATAAAATTAATTAAATTAAATTTGTAGTGTACCTTTAACTGCACCTTTTATTAGAATATACTGTCTTACTAAAGAAAAATAAACTATGAATATATAATTTCCCTTCTTTGTCTACGGATCTGATTAATTTCATCTTTCTAAAGGTGAGAGAATCATTCTAATACAGAGGGACAAATGGAAGCTCTTATATACAGATACATATGATAAGATCCTGCCTGCAGCCACCACTAGGGGGAGCTCCCTGTATACAGAGATACATGATAAGATCCTGTCTGCAGCCACCACTAGGGGGAGCTCCCTGTATACAGAGATACATGATAAGATCCTGTCTGCAGCCACCACTAGGGGGAGCTCCCTGTATAAAGAAATACATGATAAGATCCTGTCTGCAGTCACCACTAGGGGGAGCTCCCTGTATACAGAGATACATGATAAGATCCAGTCTGCAGCCACCACTAGGGGGAGCTCCCTGTATACAGAGATACATGATAAGATCCAGTCTGCAGCCACCAGTAGGGGGAGCTCCCTGTATACAGAGATACATGATAAGATCCTGTCTGCAGCCACCACTAGGGGGAGCTCCCTGTATACAGAAATACATGATAAGATTCTGTTTGCAGCCACCACTAGGGGGAGCTCCCTGTATACAGAGATACATGATAAGATCCTGTCTGCAGCCACCACTAGGGGGAGCTCCCTGTATACAGAGATACATGATAAGATCCTGTCTGCAGCCACCACTAGGGGGAGCTCCCTGTATACAGAGATACATGATAAGATCCTGTCTGCAGTCACCACTAGGGGGAGCTCCCTGTATACAGAGATACATGATAAGATCCTGTCTGCAGCCACCACTAGGGGGAGCTCCCTGTATACAGAAATACATGATAAGATCCTGTCTGCAGTCACCACTAGGGGGAGCTCCCTGTATACAGACATACATGATAAGATCCTGTCTGCAGCCACCACTAGGGGGAGCTCCCCGTATACAGAGATACATGATAAGATCCTGTCTACAGCCACCATTAGGGGGAGCTCCCCGTGTACAGAGATACATGATAAGATCCTGTCTGCAGTCACCACTAGGGGGAGCTCCCTGTATACAGAGATACATGATAAGATCCAGTCTGCAGCCACCACTAGGGGGAGCTCCCTGTATACAGAGATACATGATAAGATCCAGTCTGCAGCCACCAGTAGGGGGAGCTCCCTGTATACAGAGATACATGATAAGATCCTGTCTGCAGCCACCACTAGGGGGAGCTCCCTGTATACAGAAATACATGATAAGATTCTGTCTGCAGCCACCACTAGGGGGAGCTCCCTGTATACAGAGATACATGATAAGATCCTGTCTGCAGCCACCACTAGGGGGAGCTCCCTGTATACAGAAATACATGATAAGATTCTGTCTGCAGCCACCACTAGGGGGAGCTCCCTGTATACAGAGATACATGATAAGATCCTGTCTGCAGCCACCACTAGGGGGAGCTCCCTGTATAGAGAGATACATGATAAGATCCTGTCTGCAGCCACCACTAGGGGGAGCTCCCCGTATACAGAGATACATGATAAGATCCTGTCTACAGCCACCATTAGGTGTACAGATCTATTAAATTGATGTATAAATGTATTGGTACTGAGCTCCCTCTAGTGGTGGAGGGAAATCTTAAGATTATTCTGATTGATATGTCTGTATATTATCTTTTTCTTTAGTTTTCGGGGGCCATCATACCCTCAGTGCCTATTATTTCTGGTTATTCGGGAGCTTTGATCCTCTGGCTGCCTCCCTCCTTGGCCCGGCGCCCTCCTCCTCTGTAGTACTGACCCCACATCTACTACTTCTACGGTCCTGCAGACTACGCATATAAATAGCTCATTCCGGCTGCAGGGCCCCTCTGACCAGCTGGGCTTAATTTTCCTCGTCCTGGCCCTATCTCAGGGCATCTTTTTCCGCTGGAATGTGACTCCATAAAAAGACAAATAAACATTAAATTTTCTGAGCTGGAAAAATCTAAAAACCACAGAGCAAAACATGCGCAGCCCGGACTCTGCGTATTATCAGCGCTGCAGACAGCGGAGGATCCGGCGAATATTAACTATTGCTCATTGTGGTGCTCGGGGTGTCCTAGGGTCTACTGCTACCGGTGAGACACGAGGAGCTTCCAGCAGTCATTACTCGGCGGAGAAGCCTGGAGTCACTGCTGGGAAGGCTGCGTGGTGCCTCACTGGGGGCTGTAAGCATAACTAGCATGGAACGCCCTTTGAAATCAATGGGAGCTGTATAAATTCTGGAAGGTGCCCGGTGTCACCACTAGGTGGAGCTCCTTGCATACAGAACTGTACAGCTTTGAAGTCAATGGGAGCTGTATAAATTCTGGACGGTGCCCGGTGTCACCACTAGGTGGAGCTCCTTGCATACAGAACTGTACAGCTTTGAAGTCAATGGGAGCTGTATAAATTCTGGAAGGTGCCCGGTGTCACCACTAGGTGGAGCTCCTTGCATACAGAACTGTAAAGCTTTGAAGTCAATGGGAGCTGTATAAATTCTGGACGGTGCCCGGTGTCACCACTAGGTGGAGCTCCTTGCATACAGAACTGTACAGCTTTGAAGTCAATGGGAGCTGTATAAATTCTGGACGGTGCCCGGTGTCGCCACTAGGTGGAGCTCCTTGCATACAGAACTGTGAAGCGTTGAAGTCAATGGGAGCTGTATAAATTCTGGACGGTGCCCGGTGTCGCCACTAGGTGGAGCTCCTTGCATACAGAACTGTGCAGCGTTGAAGTCAATGGGAGCTGTATAAATTCTGTAAGGTGCCCGGTGTCGCCACTAGGTGGAGCTCCTTGCATACAGAACTGTGCAGCTGTGAAGTCAATGGGAGCTGTATAAATTCTGGAAGGTGCCCGGTGTCACCACTAGGTGGAGCTCCTTGCATACAGAACTGTGCAGCTGTGAAGTCAATGGGAGCTGTATAAATTCTGGAAGGTGTCACCACTAGGTGGAGCTCCCTGCATACAGAACTGTGCAGCTTTGAAGTCAATGGGAGCTGTATAAATTCTGGAAGGTGACACCACTAGGTGGAGCTCCTTGCATTCAGAACTGTGCAGCTTTGAAGTCAATGGGAGCTGTATAAATTCTGGAAAGTGACACCGCTAGGTGGAGCTCCTTGCATACAGAACTGTGCAGCGTTGAAGTCAATGGGAGCTGTATAAATTCTGGAAGGTGCCTGGTGTCGCCACTAGGTGGAGCTCCTTGCATACAGAACTGTGCAGCTGTGAAGTCAATGGGAGCTGTATAAATTCTGGACGGTGCCCGGTGTCGCCACTAGGTGGAGCTCCTTGCATATACAGAACTGTGCAGCGTTGAAGTCAATGGGAGCTGTATAAATTCTGGACGGTGCCCGGTGTCGCCACTAGGTGGAGCTCCTTGCATACAGAACTGTGCAGCGTTGAAGTCAATGGGAGCTGTATAAATTCTGGACGGTGCCCAGTGTCGCCACTAGGTGGAGCTCTTTGCATACAGAACTGTGCAGCGTTGAAGTCAATGGGAGCTGTATAAATTCTGGAAGGTGCCCGGTGTCGCCACTAGGTGGAGCTCCTTGCATACAGAACTGTGCACCTGAGAAGTCAATGGGAGCTGTATAAATTCTGGAAGGTGTCGCCACTAGGTGGAGCTCCTTGCATACAGAACTGTGCAGCGTTGAAGTCAATGGGAGCTGTATAAATTCTGGAAGGTGCCCGGTGTCGCCACTAGGTGGAGCTCCTTGCATACAGAACTGTGCAGCGTTGAAGTCAATGGGAGCTGTATAAATTCTGGAAGGTGCCTGGTGTCGCCACTAGGTGGAGCTCCTTGCATACAGAACTGTGCAGCTGTGAAGTCAATGGGAGCTGTATAAATTCTGGACGGTGCCCGGTGTCGCCACTAGGTGGAGCTCCTTGCATATACAGAACTGTGCAGCGTTGAAGTCAATGGGAGCTGTATAAATTCTGGACGGTGCCCGGTGTCGCCACTAGGTGGAGCTCCTTGCATACAGAACTGTGCAGCGTTGAAGTCAATGGGAGCTGTATAAATTCTGGACGGTGCCCGGTGTCGCCACTAGGTGGAGCTCCTTGCATACAGAACTGTGCAGCGTTGAAGTCAATGGGAGCTGTATAAATTCTGGACGGTGCCCAGTGTCGCCACTAGGTGGAGCTCTTTGCATACAGAACTGTGCAGCGTTGAAGTCAATGGGAGATGTATAAATTCTGGAAGGTGCCCGGTGTCGCCACTAGGTGGAGCTCCTTGCATACAGAACTGTGCACCTGTGAAGTCAATGG
This sequence comes from Ranitomeya imitator, assembly GCF_032444005.1. NCBI lineage: Eukaryota > Metazoa > Chordata > Amphibia > Anura > Dendrobatidae > Ranitomeya > Ranitomeya imitator. The sequence continues at coordinate 13,536,769 of NC_091286.1, forward strand.
GAGCTGTATAAATTCTGGAAGGTGTCGCCACTAGGTGGAGCTCCTTGCATACAGAACTGTGCAGCTTTGAAGTCAATGGGAGCTGTATAAATTCTGGACGGTGCCCGGTGTCGCCACTAGGTGGAGCTCCTTGCATACAGAACTGTGCAGCGTTGAAGTCAATGGGAGCTGTATAAATTCTGGACGGTGCCCGGTGTCGCCACTAGGTGGAGCTCCTTGCATACAGAACTGTGCAGCGTTGAAGTCAATGGGAGCTGTATAAATTCTGGACGGTGCCCGGTGTCGCCACTAGGTGGAGCCCCTTGCATACAGAACTGTGCAGCGTTGAAGTCAATGGGAGCTGTATAAATTCTGGAAGGTGCCCGGTGTCGCCACTAGGTGGAGCTCCTTGCATACAGACCTGTGCACCTGTGAAGTCAATGGGAGCTGTATAAATTCTGGAAGGTGCCCGGTGTCGCCTCTAGGTGGAGCTCCTTGCATACAGAACTGTGCAGCTTTGAAGTCAATGGGAGCTGTATAAATGCATCTGCAGTGAGCTGCCCCTAGTGGTGACTGTGGGGAATTTACAAGAGGGAATAAAATCCATCAGCTAGCGGAGCGATGGTCTCGTCCACGTTCGTTGCATCTAACACTTTCCCGTATGGCAGCGCAGGAGCGAGCTGAGTGTTATTTTTGGGGTTCTGCCTCCTCTCTTTTGGCTTTTCTTAAATTTTAGGGAAATATTTTTAAGAACGGCCGAGGCAGGAGAATAAGAAGAAGGCATCACTCATGGAAGTTTCTACTTTGTGAGGCTTCCAGTGCCGTATAATTATCTGCCCGGACGCCAGCGGTCAGCGAGACCAGAATAACGGGGCAGACAAAGCGCCACTTGTGACGGAAATAAACCTCCCAGGGGCGAGCGGCGGCCGGACTGATCCCTGCCCAGAAATGGAAATAAAGCACACAATAATCAGAAAATGGCCCCAGCGGCTACTGATCCAGGGACGTCGGGCACAATGGCCTCCTGTATGGCCTTAAAGGGACACTCCATCCAGAATTGCCCCCTGCTGGGATCGTGTCTGGAGAAGGAAAATGATGATTATTGTGGGCGCTGACAACTCTCCCAAACCTCATGGACCTTCCCGACTTCTCAGAAACAAATCAAAGCTAATTTGCATATTCCTGACTGAGCAGGGCGGGGTTTACACAAACTCCGCCCACAAGTGGGCACTTCTCAGTGGGGTTTTGGGGGCAGCACTGAAGCGTCACTATACTCCCAATCATCGGTAACCATGTATCTTCCGCTCGTGTCCAAACCCTGGATTCCCCAATATTCGCACAGTGGTCACCGCACTCCTGGTCTGCACCCCCCGCATGGACACTTTGGGGCAAATCGTTTCAGGTTTCGACTACATGAAGTTCATTTTTCAGACACTATTGAGAAGTAAGGATGGAAGCGCGCTGAGCCTCGACATGGAGCTCTGTGGGAGGAAGGTCCCGGCCGGGCACTACACCGCGTGCAGAATTATTAGGCAAGTTGTGTTTTAGTGGATTATTTCTATTATTGATCAACAATTATGTTCTCAATCAACTCAAAAGACTCGTCAATATCAAAGCTTAATATTTTTGGAAGTTGGAGTGTTTTTTTTATATTTGGCTATCTTAGGAGGATATCTGTTTGTGCAGGTAGCTATTACTGTGCAGAATTATTAGGCAACTTAATAAAAACCAAATATATTCCCATCTCACTTGTTTATCTTCACCAGGTAAACCAATATAGCTGCACAAAATGTAGAAATAAACACTTCTGACATGCAAAAACAAAACCCCCCAAAATTAGTGCCCAATATAGCCCCCTTTCTTTCTTTCTGATGACGCTCAGCAGCCTCCATCCATAGATTCTGTCAGTTGCTTGATCTGTTTACGACCAACATTGGTGCAGCGGCCACCACAGCCTCCAGACACTGCTCCGAGAGGTGGACTGTGCTCCCTCCCTGGAGATCTCACATTTTATGAGGGACCACAGGTTCTCTATGGGGTTCAGATCAGGTGAACAAGGGGCCATGTCATTATTTTTTCTTCTTTGAGACCTTTACTGGCCGGCCACGCTGTGGAGTAGTTGGAGGCATGTGATGGAGCATTGTCCTGCATGAAAATCATGTTTTTATTGAACGATACCGACTTCTTCCTGTACCACTGCTTGAAGAAGTCTTCCAGAAACTGGCAGTAGGTCTGGGAGTTGAGCTTCACTCCATCCTCAACCCGAAAAGGTCCCACAAGTCCATATTTGATGATCCCAGCCCATACCAGTACCCACCTCCACCTTGCTGGGGCTGAGTCGGAGTGGAGCTCTCTGCCCTTTACTGATCCGGCCTCCGGCCCGTCCATCCGGCCCATCAAGAGTCACTCTCATCTCATCAGTCCATAAAACCTTTGAAAAGTCAGTCTGAAGATATTTCTTGGCCCAGTCTTGACGTTTTATCTTGTTTCTTGTTCAGAGGTGGTCGTTTTTCAGCCTTCCTCACCTTGGCCATGTCCCTGAGTATCGCACAACTTGTGCTTTTTGTTCCTCCAGTAACGTTGCTGCTCTGAAATATGGCAAAACTGGTGGCAAATGGCATCTTGGCAGCTTCACACTTGATTTTCCTCAGTTCATGGGCAGTTACTTTGCGCCTTTTTTGGCCAACACACTTCTTGCGACCCTGTTGGCTATTTGCCATGAAACGCGTGATTGTTCGGTGATCACGCTTCAAAAGTTTGACAATTTCAAGACTGCTGCATCCCTCTGCAAGACATCTCACAATCTTGGACTTTTCAGAGCCATCAAATCTCTCTTCTGACCCATTTTGCCAAAGAAAAGTAAGTTGCCTAATAATTACGCACACCTTATATAGGTGATGTCATTAGACAACACCCCTCCTCATTACAGAGATGCTCATCACCGGATTTACTGAATTGGTAGTTGGCTCTCAGCCCGAACAGCTTGGAGTAGGACAACATGTATAAGAAGTATCATGTGATCAAAGTACAACTTGTCCAATAATTCCGCACGCAGTGTAGAGAACATCTATGTCTGCGAGTGTCGGCCGATCTCAGGGTCCGGGACACAAGCAGTTGGAAATGACCGGTTCATGCTCATGTATGGATCCAGTATGACAAGAGAATGGTGGAAACCGATACGACTGTAACAAAACCCTCAACCATGAAAAGTATCAGTCTGAGCAGGTTTTATCCCTTAGATTTAAAGAGAAACGTTTCCATTCACTGACTGCAAGCAGCTGCTGGGAGGAAATAAACCCACAATGTCCAGTAGAGCCGCACGGACTGTGATGTACCGGGAGTGAAGGCGACGCTCTCATGGCGCAGAGTAACTGACGGTCACATGCAATCACAGCGATATTCCCATCTCACTATCTGCAGACACTCTGGACGCCGTGTATGTCCGCTGCCGGCTACTGAACGCCGGTGACTCCTGTGATCACACTGAACCGCAAGGATTCACCGCGTCCAATACATTGTATGGATTACATTGCTGCAGCAGACTCGCATTTCTGCAAGAGAAATAGAAGTACTGCGGTCTGGAAAGACGTGCCACATGTCCGTCTCCACAGGTGATCCGCGGGCGTCTGTGAACGCATACAGGATATGGGATTTGTAGAATAATAGCTGGCGGACACAACCCATCTAATCACTGCACAGATCACAGAGCATGCCCACAACACTCAGCCATATAGGATAATGGGCGATGGACATAACCCGTCTCATCACTGCACAGTAACCCCTGCACAGATCACAGAGCATGCCCACAACACTCGGCCATATAAGAGAATAGACGATCAACACAACCCGTGTCATCACTGCACAGTAACCCCTGCACAGATCACAGAGCATGCCCACAACACTCGGCCATATAAGATAATAGACGATCAACACAACCCGTGTCATCACTGCACAGTAACCCCTGCACAGAGCATGCCCACAACAATCAGCCATATAGAATAATAGGCGATGGACACAACCCGTCTCATCACTGCACAGTAACCCCTGCACAGATCACAGAGCATGCCCTGTTGTGAATTCCGCTCTTGGGCTCCCTCCGGTGGTTGTAAGTGGAATGGCTGCTCCTTGGATTTAGTAGTCAGCAGCTGCTTCCACTAATTGTCTTTCTGCTCAGCTTTTATTCCTGGCTCTTCCCTTCAGCCAGTGCCACTTGTCAATGTTTCCTGGCTGGATTCACATCTCTGCTTGGATTCTCCTGGTTTCCTGACCAGTTCTGCAAACATAAGTTCTGGCTTTGCTCTTTTCAGTCCACATGTTGTGGACTTCTTGTTCTGTGCATTCTATATTTTGTCCAGCTTGTCAGTATGGATTTTTTCTGTTAGCTAGAAGCTCTGGGAAGCAGATTTACCCTCCACACCTTTAGTCAGGTGTGGAGATTTTTGTAAACTCTGTGTGGATTTTTTTGTAGTTTTCATACTGACCGCACAGTATCCTTTCCTGTCCTATCTATCAAGCTAGACTGGCCTCCTATGCTAAAATCTGATTTCATTTCTGCATATGTTATTTTCCCCTCCTCTCACCGTCAATATTTGTGGGGGGCTATCTTTCCTTTGGGGATTTTCTCTGAGGCAAGATAGGTTTCCTGTTTCCATCTTTAGGGGAAGTTAGATCTTAGGCTGTGCCGAGGGGTCTAGGGAGCGTCAGGTACCCCCCACGGCTATTTCTAGTTGCGCTGCTAGGTTCAGGGTTTGCGGTCAGTACAGATACCACCTCCTTCAGAGCTTGTCTCATGTTGTTCCTAAACCACCAGATCATAACAATGCCCACAACAATGTGCGTATAGAATAGGTGACATACACAACCCGTCTCATCTCATCCCTTCACAGTAACCCCTGCACAGATCACAGAGCATGCCCACAACACTCGCAGATAGATAAGGTGATGGACACAAACTGTTACAGATCACGCCCACAACACTCGCACATAGAAGATTACACCGTTTGTAACTCTTTCTGCAACATATTAAAATGATTGATTTCACTCTTCAGGAATAGTGACAGATTCTACAGATCTGTCACCTGCACTAGTAACACGCCAGAATTGTGCGATAAACACATCATAGGGCTGAATCTACGAATGACGCCCACCCTGTGCCTCCCGCCCTGTGCCACCCACCCTGTGCCTCCCGCCCTGTGCCACCCGCCCTGTGCCTCCCGCCCTGTGCCTCCCGCCCTGTGCCACCCACCCTGTGCCTCCCACCCTGTGCCACCCACCCTGCTATCACCCGCAGGTCACATCTTCTTTCTTTACCTGCACTGCTGATTGGACAGGATCTTGCAGTGGCTCCATGTAATCCCCATACAGTAAAGTGATACTTCTGGTTTCATGTGACGCTTCGCGCCCGGACCGCGCTACACTGAACATATATTGATATTAGGCAGCGCGGCAATCACGTAACGTCCGCCATGTTAACACGATCCTGTGCCTGCGGCTTGTGGCCGGAGCACAGAATTCATCACCAAATCTCATGAACTCCAGTAGCATTTCCCCTGTCTGGAAGACGAAAAAAGAAAATAGCGAGAAAGAAAAGCCCAGACGTGAGGGTCCAAGGTGCGGAATTCCTCAGATTACCACAAGCCCCCGAGAACCACTAATGGATTCTGCAGGAAAGACAAGGAGAGTTACTGGGAAGACTGAAATCCTTCACTTGTTATCTACACTGAAAGCAGAAGGAAAGCACCTAGCTTTCCATAAACCCAGAACAGCATGAAAATCAGCAATAGTGTATACAGTACCTCAGAAGAAACGCATGTACACAGTGACTGCAGCAGCAGAATAGTGAGTGCAGCTCTGGAGTATAATACAGGATGTAACTCAGGATCAGTAATGTAATGTATGCACACAGTGACTGCACCAGCAGAATAGTGAGTGCAGCTCTGGAGTATAATACAGGATGTAACTCAGGATCAGTAATGTAATGTATGTACACAGTGACTGCAGCAGCAGAATAGTGAGTGCAGCTCTGGAGTATAATACAGGATGTAACTCAGGATCAGTAATGTAATGTATGTACACAGTGACTGCAGCAGCAGAATAGTGAGTGCAGCTCTGGAGTATAATACAGGATGTAACTCAGGATCAGTAATGTAATGTATGTACACAGTGACTGCACCAGCAGAATAATGAGCGCAGCTCTGGAGTATAATACAGGATGTAACTCAGGATCAGTAATGTAATGTATGTACACAGTGACTGCAGCAGCAGAATAGTGAGTGCAGCTCTGGGGTATAATACAGGATGTAACTCAGGATCAGTAATATAATGTATGTACACATCGACTGCACCAGCAGAATAGTGAGTGCAGCTCTGGAGTATAATACAGGATGTAACTCAGGATCAGTAATGTAATGTACACAGTGACTGCACCAGCAGAATAGTGAGTGCAGCTCTGGGGTATAATACAAGATGTAACTCAGGATCAGCAATGTAATGTATGTACACAGTGACTGCACCAGCAGAATAGTGAGTGCAGCTCTGGAGTATAATACAGGATGTAACTCAGGATCAGTAATGTAATGTATGTACACAGTGACTGCACCAGCAGAATAGTGAGTGCAGCTCTGGAGTATAATACAGGATGTAACTCAGGATCAGTAATGTAATGTATGTACACAGTGACTGCACCAGCAGAATAGTGAGTGCAGCTCTGGAGTATAATACAGGATGTAACTCAGGATCAGTAATGTAATGTATGTACACAGTGACTGCAGCAGCAGAATAGTGAGTGCAGCTCTGGAGTATAATACAGGATGTAACTCAGGATCAGTAATGTATGTACACAGTGACTACACCAGCAGAATAGTGAGTGCAGCTCTGGAGTATAATACAGGATGTAACTCAGGATCAGTAATGTAATGTATGTACACAGTGACTGCACCAGCAGAATAGTGAGTGCAGCTCTGGAGTATAATACAGGATGTAACTCAGGATCAGTAATGTAATGTATGTACACAGTGACTGCACCAGCAGAATAGTGAGTGCAGCTCTGGGGTATAATACAGGATGTAACTCAGGATCAGTAATGTAATGTATGTACACAGTGACTGCACTAGCTGAATAGTGAGTGCAGCTCTGGGGTATAATACAGGGTGTAACTCAGGATCAGTAATGTAATTTATGTACACAGTGACTGCACCAGCAGAATAGTGAGTGCAGCTCTGGGGTATAATACAGGATGTAACTCAGGATCAGTAATGTAATGTATGTACACAGTGACTCCAGTGTTAGTTTATTTCTTGTACATTAGAACTGGAAATTCCTAAATATAACAATTGTATCAGAATTGTTATGACTTATTCAGGAAATTAATCAATCTCGTTACATTTCGTGTGCAGTAATTCCACACTGACGTTACACGTAATTACGGTGTAAGTTTCACTCCTGGCGCTCGCAGGTTAATATGTGACATTTTTGTCTTTCTGTGCTGGCGCCATCTGTGGTGATACTGAGTGTCGGGGAGGTGAGGCCATCAGGATCTGGAGGAGTTAGATCACCGTTGTTTGCTGCTTTTAGCCTTTATTGGTTTTATTTGTAGCCATTCCAGGAGGCTGAGACCACTGACGTACGGAGGCCCGATAATGTCCTGTGGTTTCCATGTGAGGCAGGAGGATGGCAGTCCTCGGCTGCTCTGGTGATATGGGGGCAGTCACGCTTTCTTTCCACAGACCCTGAATAGCCAGAGATGCTTAGCGCTACTTAGAATTACATCACGTACCTGAGATCAGAGAACTTGGAGAACAGTGACCACCTCCAGCTCCATCAAGGTCCTCATTCCTGACCATTATCTACGGAGAGGCGCTGCCGAAAGGAGAATCCACTGCCACCATTGGGATAACTGTGGGATGTATAGGTAGGTGATATGTCACATCCACACCCCTGAAGATCCATACCAGGAGCACAGTACGAGACCCATGGTATACCTGAAGCACCCCATCAGTCATGATGTATACTGAGAAAGCCCCACAAGACCAGCCATACACCCGGGACACCTCACCAGACCCGCCCTACACCCGGGACACCTCACCAGTCCCGTCCTACACCCGGAACACCTCACCAGACCTACACCCAGGACACCCCACCAGACCCGCCCTACACCTGGGACACCTCATCAGACCTACACCCAGGACACCCCACCAGACCCGCCCTACACCCGGGACACCTCATCAGACCTACACCCAGGACACCCCACCAGACCCGCCCTACACCCGGGACACCCCACCAGTCCAGCCCTACACCCGGGACACCTCACCATACCCGCCCTACACCCGGGACACCTCACCAGACCAGCCGTACACCCGGGACACCCCACCAGACCCCGCCCTACCCGGGACACCTCACCAGTCCAGCCCTACACCCGGGCATCCTCACCAGAGCCGCCCTACACCCGGGACACCGCTACAGCCCAGCCCTACACCCGGGACACCGCACCAGACCTACACCCAGGACACCCCACCAGACCCGCCCTACACCCGGGACACCTCACCAGACCTACACCCAGGACACCCCACCAGACCTGCCCTACTCCTGGGACAACTCACCAGATCAGCCCTACACACCCCACCAGACCCGCCCTACACCCGGGACACCTCACCATACCCACCCTACACCCGGGACACCCCACCAGTCCAGCCCTACACCCAGGACACCGCACCAGACCCGCCGTACACCCGGGACACCTCACCAGACCAGCCCTACACCCGGGACACCGCACCAGACCCGCCCTACACCCGGGACACCCCACCAGACCAGCCCTACACCCGGGCATCCTCACCAGACCCGCGACACCCCACCAGACCCGCCCTACACCCGGGACACCGCTACAGCCCAGCCCTACACCCGGGACACCGCACCAGACTAACCCTACACCCGGCACACCGGACCAGACCTACACCCAGGACACCCCACCAGACCCGCCCTACACCTGGGACACCTCATCAGACCTACACCCAGGACACCCCACCAGACCCGCCCTACACCCAGGACACCTCACCAGACCTACACCCGAGACACCCCACCATACCCGCCCTACACCCGGGACACCCCACCAGTCCAGCCCTACACCTGGGACACCTCACCATACCCGCCCTACACCCGGGACACCCCACCAGTCCAGCCCTACACCCGGGACACCGCACCAGACCCGCCGTACACCCAGGACACCTCACCAGACCAGCCCTACACCCGGGACACCGCACCAGACCAGCCGTACACCCGGGACACCCCACCAGACCCGCCCTACCTGGGACACCCCACCAGTCCAGCCCTACACCCGGGCATCCTCACCAGACCCGCGACACCCCACCAGACCCGCCCTACACCCGGGACACCGCTACAGCCCAGCCCTACACCCGGGACACCGCACCAGACTAACCCTACACCCGGCACACCTGACCAGACCTACACCCAGGACACCCCACCAGACCTACACCCAGGACACCCCACCAGACCTACACCCAGGACACCCCACCAGACCCACACCCAGGACACCCCACCAGACCCGCCCTACACCCGGGACACCTCACCAGACCTACACCCAGGACACCTCACCAGACCCGCCCTACACCTGGGACACCTCACCAGACCAGCCCTACACCCGAGACACCCCACCAGACCCGCCCTACACCCGGGACACCTCACCATACCCGCCCTATACCCGGGACACCCCACCAGTCCAGCCCTACACCAGGGACACCCCACCAGTCCAGCCCTACACCCGGGACACCGCACCAGACCAGCCGTACACCCGGGACACCTCACCAGACCCACCCTACCACCGGGACACCCCAACACCAGCTTTATACCAGCGACACCCCACCAGAACTGCGCTATACCTAGTACATGGCATATCTGCTCTGTATGAGGACACCTCACCAGACTTGCACTATTCCCGGGACACCTCACCAGACCTTCCCCGACCCCCTACCAGACCTGCGATATACCTGGGACACCCCGCAATATCTACCCTATACACGGAACACCTCACCAGACCTTCCCCTATCCGGGACACCCCACCAGGGCCTTCGTTTTGGACTTTTGCTCCTTTTTCTTGTGTGGTATAGATTCGGTATACACCATGTACAACAAGCGCTGGTTATTGGTGATTTATTGTATAATGTAACAATGTATCAGATTCAGAATATAAAAAAGCAGCAGAATCGCTACAAAATAAGCATATTGTCTGCAGCGTAACAAAGCGCTAGCGTCCTCCGGGATGGTGGTGATGTCACCGGAGGTAGTGTAGGGTGAGAAAGGACCACGAGGTGTCAGCGTTCCCCCCACCCCCCGAGATGGTAGTGATGTCACAGGAGGTAGAGCAGGGTAAGGGACCACGAGGTGCCGGCATCCACGGGGATGGTAGTGAGCTGCTGGTGTCCCCACGAATGGTGGTGATGTCACCGGGGTTAATGGAGGGTAAGAAGGGACCATGAGGAATCGGCATCCCTCGAGGATGGTGGTGATGTCACAGCAGATAATGCAGGGTAAGAAAGGACTATGAAGCACTGGCATCCCTCCTCAGATGGTACTGCTACCATAGGGGCTAAAAGTAGTGTTCGAAGTGACCACGAGGTGCCGGCATCCACTGGGATGGTGGTGATGTCACAGGAGGTAATGCAGGGTGAGAAACGACCTTGAGGTGCCGACGTCCCCCGGGATGGTAGTGATGTCACAGGAGGTAATGCAGGGTGAGAAACGACCTTGAGGTGCCGACGTCCCCCGGGATGGTAGTGATGTCATAGGGGGAAATGTAGGGTACGAGGTGAACATAAGGTGTCGGCGTCCCCCGGGATGGTCGTGATGTCACAGGGGGGCAATGTAGTGTACGAGGGGAACATGAGGTGTCAGCGTCTCCCGGGAGATAATGCAGGGTAATATGGGACCACGATGTGCTGGCGTCCCCCAATTTAGTGGTTATCTCATCGGGGAGTAATGTAGGGTAAGAGGGGAACATGAGGTGTCAGCGTCCTACTGGGATGGTAGTGATGTCACAGGGGGGCAACGTAGGGTTGGAAGGGACCATGTGGCATCAGTGTCCCCCGGGATGGTAGTGATGTCATAGGGGCTAATGTAGGGTACGAGGGGAACATAAGGTGTCGGCTTCCCCCCGAGATGGTAGTGATGGCACAGAGGGAAATGTAGGGTTGGAAGGGACCATGAGGCAGTGTCCTCCCCCGAGATGGTAGTGATGCCACAGGGGGTAATGTACGGTTATAAGGGACCATGAGGCATCGGTGTCCTCCCCCGGGATGGTAATGATGTCACAGGGGGAAATGTAGGGTACGAGGTGAACATAAGGTGTCGGCATCCCCCGGGATGGTAGTGATGTCATAGGGGGAAAATGTAGGGTACGAGGTGAACATAAGGTGTTGGCGTCCCCCGGGATGGTAGTGATGTCACAGGGGGAAATGTAGGGTATGAGGGGAACATAAGGTGTTGGCGTCCCCCGGGATGGTAGTGATGTCACAGGGGGAAATGTAGGGTACGAGGTGAACATAAGGTGTCGGCGTCCCCCAGGATGGTAGTGATGTCACAGGGGGAAATGTAGGGTACGAGGGGAACATAAGGTGTCGGCGTCCCCCGGGATGGTAGTGATGTCACAGGGGGAAATGTAGGGTACGAGGGGAACATAAGGTGTCGGCATCCCCCGGGATGGTAGTGATGTCACAGGGGGAAATGTAGGGTACGAGGTGAACATAAGGTGTCGGCGTCCCCCGGGATGGTAGTGATGTCACAGGGGGAAATGTAGGGTACGAGGTGAACATAAGGTGTCGGCATCCCCCGGGATGGTAGTGATGTCATAGGGGGAAAATGTAGGGTACGAGGTGAACATAAGGTGTCGGCATCCCCCGGGATGGTAGTGATGTCATAGGGGGAAAATGTAGGGTACGAGGTGAACATGAGGTGTCGGCGTCCCCCAGGATGGTAGTGATGTCAGAGGGGGAAATGTAGGGTACGAGGTGAACATAAGGTGTCGGCGTCCCCCAGGATGGTAGTGATGTCACAGGGGGAAATGTAGGGTACGAGGGGAACATAAGGTGTCGGCGTCCCCCGGGATGGTAGTGATGTCAGAGGGGGAAATGTAGGGTACGAGGTGAACATAAGGTGTCGGCGTCCCCCAGGATGGTAGTGATGTCACAGGGGGAAATGTAGGGTACGAGGGGAACATAAGGTGTCGGCGTCCCCCGGGATGGTAGTGATGTCACAGGGGAAAATGTAGGGTTGGAAGGGACCACGAGACACTGGTGTCCCCCCAGGATGGTGCTGATGGCTCTGGGGAATCACAACTGATCGTGCTTTGTCGCGGGTGCATTGTGCGTTTCGGTCCCATCACTCCTGCACGGCGGCAGACACTGCACATGTGACGCTGCCGCTGAATGTCGGTTCTGCACGTCACCGCTCCAGAACATGCTGACAATCATTAGAAATACCATGCTTTGTATTCTAGATTTCTACTCTAGTCACATCCAAAGCTGCGTTCGCCAACATTACACTGTACTAAGATGCAGAGCTGGGATGTTCACACGACGCAGGACTGACTGTAGTAATATCGCAGATCGGGCAGGAATCTGATTTGGACCGGTCAACCATCTCCTAACCTGCCATACACAAGTGATGAGCCCGTCGGCAGGCACTCAGCCTGAATGTTCACGTTATCGCGGCTCTTGCGGATTCTAGGATGCGTGATTTTGACTGCCGCTTTGGATGTGACCAGAGAAGACAGGACGTAATGAGAATCAGTAAAATATGATTGGAGTCACATTGTTATTTAGATTCTTTCTGCAAAAGCTGAAAGCAGAAATCTCAGGTGGAGCCATCACATCAGATCTCGGTAACATGGAAAATCCAGGATTTCCCGACGCGTTTCTCATCTTTCTTCACCTCGCAGGAAATCTCCTCTCTGTCCTCCAGTTTTGCTCACGAGTTTCACCTCTTCGATCACCATGTCGTGAGTGACAGCCTTGCACATGTCATAGATGGTTAATGCCGCCACGCTCGCCGCGGTCAGCGCTTCCATCTCAACCCCAGTTTTACCGTAAGTGCGACACTCGGCCGTCACCACGGCTGCAAATCGCATGGCGTCCAGCGTCAGGGAAACCTGGACTTGGCTCAGGGAAATGTTATGGCACAAAGGAATCAGCTGACTGGTCAGTTTGGCGGCCTGGATGCCGGCGATCTGTGCCACGGTGAGGACGTCGCCCTTCTTCAAGTGGTTGGACTGGATGAGGTTGAAGACTTCGGGGCCCAGGCGGATGACGGCCGTAGCGATGGCGGTGCGGCTGGTGCTCGATTTCTCTCCGACATCGACCATGTGAACCTTTCCAGCTCGGTCTACGTGCGTCAAATGTCCAGACGCCTCCTGTAAACGGGAATTATTGTGCGTTTCAGATAGATTGTCAATGGAAGACTGTGGAGTATTAAGGCACTGAGAATGGGGGGCCGGAGACTCGGGGTCACGGCAGAAACTGCGCAGCGGAAGCACCAAAGGATTTACTACTGGTTTCCGAAAATCAGATTGTAAAAAGTCCATAAATCCTGTCTGCAAACCCCACATCGACCGGACCGAGCGGCGGCAGAACCCAGCGCCCGGCACACGGGCAGCAAAAGATCGGAGATGTCCCATCATATAAAAACCCCAAACAGTTCTCCAAAAGTGAAGGACGGAGGAAGGAGGCGACCCTGGAAAGAGAGAAAATGGGAGTTATACTCCATTGTCATATAGCAATATACTGAGCACTCAGGTATACATGACATTACTGCACAACAACATGTATCGTGGTCAAGAGTATAGCAGATATATTCTCATACATAGGGACAGTATTATAGTAGTTCTATTCTCCTACATAGAGGGCAGTATTATAGTAGTTATATTCTTGTACATATGGAGCAGTATTATAGTAGTTATATTCTTGTACATAGGGACAGTATTATAGTAGTTCTATTCTCCTACATAGAGGGCAGTATTATAGTAGTTATATTCTTGTACATATGGAGCAGTATTATAGTAGTTATATTCTTCTACAAAAGGGGCAGTATTATAGTAGTTATATTCTTGGACATGGGAGCAGTATTATAGTGGTTATATTCTTGTACATAGGAGCAGTATTATAGTAGATATATTCTTGTACATAGGGGGCAGTATTATAGTAGTTATATTCTCGTACATAGGAGCAGTATTATAGTAGTTATATTCTTGTACATAGGGGCAGTATTATAGTAGTTATATTCTTGTACATAGGGGGTAGTATTATAGTAGTTATATTCTTGTACATAGGGGCAATATTATAGTAGTTATATTCTTGTACATAGGATCAGTATTATGGTAGTTATATTCTTGTACATAGGGGCAGTATTATAGTAGTTATATTCTTGTACATAGGAGCAGTATTATAATAGTTATATTCTTGTACATAGGGGCAGTATTATAGTAGTTATATTCTTGTACATAGGAGCAGTATTATAGTAGTTATATTCTTGTACATAGGGGCAGTATTATAGTAGTTATATTCTTGTACATAGGGGCAGTATTATAGTAGTTATATTCTTGTACATAGGGGCAGTATTATAGTAGTTATATTCTTGTACATAGGGGCAGTATTATAGTAGTTATATTCTTGTACATAGGGGCAGTATTATAGTAGTTATATTCTTGTACAGAGGGGCAGTATTATAGTAGTTATATTCTTGTACACAGAGGGCAGTATTATATCCTACATTTGGCCTCACGCAGTCCACTATAACGTCCTGACAGTCGCCCCAGGTAACATATTACCAATGCTGCTTATGTTGCTGCACTCCGTTACAATGTGTTCTGGGGATGTAACAGAACAGAGACCACTATAAAGTTCGTACCCCGTATTTTCCGCTATATTGCAGTTACATTGTGACCAAACTGACGGATTTACGACTGCAGCTCTCAGTGTGACTAAAGTATAATCAAATGAAGCACAAGACAAGTCAAGTAAATGAGACACTTCACCTTTAAATCCTTCTTCCGAGCCTCAAAAATAAAAAAATAAAAAAAGTGGGGAGAAGTGACGAGACTTGTACAGAGAGTTCGGGGTCTCAGCTCAGATTTACCAGCATCTTCCGTGCCCCCCAACCACCCCAGCAGGGAGAACAGATCAGCGGCCGCCTCTAGGACAAAGCTCTCCCTCGGGTAAAAGTGCGGAGAACAACATGAATAAGAATTCCCTCTAATACTTGCACATATGTCCTATGGGACTAGAGCAAACACACGGGGGGCTGCAAGTCTGTCTGCAGAGCATCAGTGCCAGCACGGTGGGTGGAAAGCCCATGTACAAGCAGAGGTTGCTATGACTCCAATACGTCTTCAGAAAAGAGAATTCAACTAAGCAAATAGATTTGTTCTCCGACCGTTTCAGGTACGCAGCTCCGGAGCTTTGTGTTTCTATGGTTACACAATCCAAACCTCACTATTACTCTGTTCTGTGAAGGGAAGAAAGAAGAAAGCACAAGACTGAAGGTCAGACTACAAAGACACATAGTTTGTAGTCTGTCACCATGGAGACACATAGGTCTGCACAGGAGCAGCGGACAACTGTAACGTTGTATCATTGTTTAATTGTCGCTGCCTCCAAGAAGAGAGAAAAAGAAAATAACCGGCCGGCCAAGTAAGAAGGACGCCTGGCAGAGAAAGGTGACAAGAGATCATAGTGAAAGCCTGGAAGGAAAAAGATGGCGGCCAAGAGATCATAGTGAAAGCCTGGAAGGAAAAGATGGCGGCCAAGAGATCATAGTGAAAGCCTGGAAGGAAAAGATGGCGGCCAAGAGATCATAGTGAAAGCCTGGAAGGAAAAGATGGCGGCCAAGAGATCATAGTGAAAGCCTGGAAGAAAAAGATGACGGCCAAGAGATCATAGTGAAAGCCTGGAAGGAAAAGATGGCGGCCAAGAGATCATAGTGAAAGCCTGGAGGAAAAAGATGGCGGCCAAGAGATCATAGTGAAAGCCTGGAAGGAAAAGATGGCGGCCAAGAGATCATAGTGAAAGCCTGGAAGGAAAAGATGGCGGCCAAGAGATCATAGTGAAAGCCTGGAAGAAAAGATGGCGGCCAAGGAGAGACAGACGATGTGCGACAAAAAAATAAATAAATTAATTAAAAAAAACAAAAACAAAACAAAAACAAAGATGGTGGCCAAGAAAAGTAAATAACCACACAAAATAAAGAGGCAGCGAAAAAGAAAAAAAACAGTGGCCATAAAAATGAAATATGGCTATGAAGAAAAGAAGGATGGCTACCAGGAGAAGTAGAGAAGTAATGTGGCCAAAAAAAAACAAAAATGGTGGCCAAGGAAAGAGATGGTGGCCAAGTGAGAAAGATGGTGGCCAAGGGTAATAAGACCGGAGATGATGAGAACTGCGAGACAAAGACAGCGGCCAAGAAGAGTAAGAGGATGACGGCCAGGAAGTGAGGACTGAATACGGAGGAGAGGACGATGGTGATAGAGTCAGTGTGGAGGGAGAGGGGGTAACCAGGACGAGAGAACATCAACGCCCGGAAAAGAAGGTCGACGATTGGAGACTTCTTCCAGAAATCACAGCGGCACTGGGGCAGCGGTCACAGCGAGCCACATGAGCGGCCATCAGAAGAGTTTCCCTTATGTGATAATTCGCTATTTCTCTATTAAACGTTTCTACATCATGTGACCCTCCTCAGGCCCCCCCCAGTCTCCCCCTCGGGCCCCCCCGTGACCCCCTCGCCCTCCCCTCGGGCCCCCCCAGTCTCCCCGTGACCCCCTTGCCCTCCCCTCAGGCCCCCCCCCCAGTCTCCCCCTCCCCTCGGGCCTTCCCAGTCTCCCCCTCGGGCCCCACCCCGTGACCCCCTCGCCCTCCCCTCGGGCCCCCCCAGTCTCCCCATGACCCCCTCCTCTCGGGCCCCCCAGTCTCCCCCTCTGGCCCCCCCCATGACCCCCTCGCACTCCCCTCGGGCCCCCCCAGTCTCTCCGTGACCCCCTCGCCCTCCCCTCGGGCCCCCCATCCCGTATCACCTCGATACTTTGCGAGTTCTGCAGCACGGATTCCGCTGCGAGATAAAACATTCCGGACGCGGTTTCATTCTCCGAGACCACAAGTTATTTTTAGTGTCAGCGCCGAGATATCATTAAGATATTTTGTGGTCGGGAGTTCAGAGACTTTCCCAAAAACTGAGAAAAATAAAAAAAGTTTATATCCCTGATCTGAATCCAAGTGATTGCGAAACTCAATAGTACCGAAATCACAGTTATATTGTACCAGGGGGAAAAGAGCAGCCGCGAGACAACACATCCAGCAGTCCCATGTAACACCACAGATAACACAGTGATCACTCTCTGAGTACAGATAATGGAGTAGATGTCACCTGCAGTCCTATGTAACACCACAGATAACACAGTGATCACTCTGAGTACAGATAATGTAGTAGATGTCACCGGCAGTCCTATGTAACACCACAGATAACACAGTGATAACTCTCTGAGTACAGATAATGTAGTAGATGTCACCGGCAGTCCTATGTAACACCACAGATAACACAGTGATACCTCTCTCAGTACAGATAATGTAGTAGATGTCACCTGCAGTCCTATGTAACACCACAGATAACACAGTGATCACTCTCTGGGTACAGATAATGTAGTAGATGTCACCTGCAGTCCTATGTAACACCACAGATAACACAGTGATAACTCTCTGGGTACAGATAATGTAGTAGATGTCACCTGCAGTCCTATGTAACACCACAGATAACACAGTGATAACTCTCTGGGTACAGATAATGTAGTAGATGTCACCTGCAGTCCTATGTAACACCACAGATAACACAGTGATAACTCTCTGGGTACAGATAATGTAGTAGATGTCACCTGCAGTCCTATGTAACACCACAGATAACACAGTGATAGCTCCCTGAGTACAGATAATGTAGTAGAGGTCACCTGCAGTCCTATGTAACACCACAGATAACACAGTGATAACTCTCTGAGTACAGATAATGTAGTAGATGTCACCTGCAGTCCTATGTAACACCACAGATAACACAGTGATAACTCTCTGAGTACAGATAATGTAGTAGATGTCACCTGCAGTCCTATGTAACACCACAGATAACACAGTGATACCTCTCTCAGTACAGATAATGTAGTAGATGTCACCTGCAGTCCTATGTAACACCACAGATAACACAGTGATCACTCTCTGGGTACAGATAATGTAGTAGATGTCACCTGCAGTCCTATGTAACACCACAGATAACACAGTGATAACTCTCTGGGTACAGATAATGTAGTAGATGTCACCTGCAGTCCTATGTAACACCACAGATAACACAGTGATAGCTCCCTGAGTACAGATAATGTAGTAGAGGTCACCTGCAGTCCTATGTAACACCACAGATAACACAGTGATAACTCTCTGAGTACAGATAATGTAGTAGATGTCACCTGCAGTCCTATGTAACACCACAGATAACACAGTGATAACTCTCTGAGTACAGATAATGTAGTAGATGTCACCTGCAGTCCTATGTAACACCACAGATAACACAGTGATAACTCTCTGAGTACAGATAATGTAGTAGATGTCACCGGCAGTCCTATGTAACACCACAGATAACACAGTGATACCTCTCTCAGTACAGATAATGTAGTAGATGTCACCTGCAGTCCTATGTAACACCACAGATAACACAGTGATCACTCTCTGGGTACAGATAATGTAGTAGATGTCACCTGCAGTCCTATGTAACACCACAGATAACACAGTGATAACTCTCTGGGTACAGATAATGTAGTAGATGTCACCTGCAGTCCTATGTAACACCACAGATAACACAGTGATAGCTCCCTGAGTACAGATAATGTAGTAGAGGTCACCTGCAGTCCTATGTAACACCACAGATAACACAGTGATAACTCTCTGAGTACAGATAATGTAGTAGATGTCACCTGCAGTCCTATGTAACACCACAGATAACACAGTGATAGCTCTCTGAGTGCAGATAATGTAGTAGATGTCACCTGCAGTCCTATGTAACACCACAGATAACACAGTGATAACTCTCTGAGTACAGATAATGTAGTAGATGTCACCTGCAGTCCTATGTAACACCACAGATAACAGTGATAACTCTCTGAGTACAGATAATGTAGTAGATGTCACCTGCAGTCCTATGTAACACCACAGATAACACAGTGATAACTCTCTGAGTACAGATAATGTAGTAGATATCACCTGCAGTCCTATGTAACACCACAGATAACAGTGATATATTCTGAGTACAGATAATGTAGTAGATATCACCTGCAGTCCTATGTAACAGCACAGATAACAGTGATATATTCTGAGTACAGATAATGTAGTAGAGGTCACCTGCAGTCCTATGTAACACCACAGAGAACAGTGATAACTCTCTGAGTACAGATAATGTAGTAGATGTCACCTGCAGTCCTATGTAACACCACAGAAAACACAACGATAACTCACTGAGTACAGATAATGTAGTAGATGTCACCTGCAGTCCCATGTAACACCACAGATAACAGTGATAACTCTCCGAGTACAGATAATGTAGCAGATGTCACCTGCAGTCCCATGTAACACCACAGATAACAGTGATAACAGAATACAGATAATGTAGTAGAGGTCACCTGCAGTCCCATGTAACAATAACTGTGTGTATACAGATACGCCCATCTGATATTGTGTTCCACTATGGGATTCTATGTGTATTGCCTGGAAACAGTCAGTAAGTCGGTATCACCTGGTGATTTCGTTACGTTAATTAACCCTTTCCGTTGTGTCACAGGTTAATGTCTGGGCGCTCACACAACACGCACTGGTGTCGGCAGCTAATAACCCTGCTTGCTGACGGTCTCATTACGCATTTGATGGACACCATTAGACGGACATGCTGTGTGGTAGCAGGCGGCTCTGCGGCCCCCGTACGTACAGGCTTCGTCACCCACCAATCAGGATCATGGGCCGATTCTTCATCTGGGAGATGCTGAACATTCCTGCAGACACAAAGTAACAGATTATTATCAGGGACGACGTTACCGGGACTCTTCATGGAACTTCCGCATTTTACATGAACTGACACATTGTAACAAGCCCTCAGCTGCGCCAGATTCGCTGCTCTTCACTGTCAGCAAGCGGAGATCCGATCTTCACACCGCAGTCACATGAGACTTGTGCTGACGGTTTCCTGACACAGAGCGCCGGCCGCTGCACTCACCCGCGTGCTGCTTCTTCTTACGCCCTACGGCCGCCCCGATGATCTGCACCAGCTCCTCCTCGCTCGCCCCGCTGCGCAGACAGTCTCTGAGAGACACCTCCGAGTTCCCGAAGAGACAGACCTGGGCACACAGATTACAATCATTTATTAGCCTCTAGTTACACCCAGAGCTGCATCTACAAAGGTTACTCTCCCGTCACATCGGGAACCTCATTAGTCATTTTAATGCTCCAATTACAACGAAAGCTGCACTGACAATACAAAAGCTTAAGTAATGAGCTGCATAAATCATGCCAGTGCTGCAGTCGCCTCCAGAGCTGCAATCACAATTCTTACATTCCTGCAACATCAGAGCCGCACACAGGATCCTTCTGCTCCAGTTACATCCAGATCTACATTAACAATTCATATGCTCTACTCACATGAAAAGCTGTAACAAAAAAGTTTTTTTTCCCTCTAGTCAAAAAATGAAAAAAAAAAAAAAGAAAAGAAAAAAGAAAGAAACCCCCTTTGCTGGATTTGTGGCCGATATTACTGGTACCTTGAGATTCCCGTCAGCCGTGATCCGCAGCCGGTTACAGGAGCCGCAGAAGTGATCGGACATGGAGGTGATGAAGCCGATCTGTCCTTGGAAGCGCGGCACTCTGTACGCCTGAAAAGTGCGCAACCCACCATTATCATCATGAGACCCCCGGAGAGAAGGAGGGTAGAAATCCCCCAGCACAAAGAAACACACAATATAAAAATAAGGCGTCTCTGTACCTTGGAGGTGCTCTCCAGCACAGTAGGGACCTTCTCCAGCTCCGGCCACTTCTGCCGGATCGTGTCCAGCATCTCCTGGTAACTCACCATCTTCCGGAAGTTCCACTTGTTGCCTACAATAGAAGTAACTACAGATAGCAGCAAAACAAAGGACACACAGCAAGTACCCCAAAATAACTGCCCCCCTGATGTAACGGCCCATATGCCAACCACTAACCTCTGCATAGTCAGCCCTTCAGAGCTGCACTCACTATTCTGCTGGTGCAGTCACTGTGTACATACATTACATTACTGATCCTGAGTTACATCCTGTATTATATCCCAGAGCTGCACTCATATTCTGCTGGTGCAGTCACTGTGTACATACATTACATTACTGATCCTGAGTTACATCCTGTATTATACCCCAGAGCTGCACTCATATTCTGCTGGTGCAGTCACTGTGTACATACATTACATTACTGATCCTGAGTTACATCCTGTATTATACCCCAGAGCTGCACTCACTATTCTGCTGGTGCAGTCACTGTGTACATACATTACATTACTGATCCTGAGTTACATCCTGTATTATACCCCAGAGCTGCACTCACTATTCTGCTGGTGCAGTCACTGTGTACATACATTACATTACTGATCCGGAGTTACATCCTGTATTATACCCCAGAGCTGCACTCACTATTCTGCTGGTGCAGTCACTGTGTACATACATTACATTACTGATCCTGAGTTACATCCTGTATTATACCCCAGAGCTGCACTCACTATTCTGCTGGTGCAGTCACTGTGTACATACATTACATTACTGATCCTGAGTTACATCCTGTATTATACCCCAGAGCTGCACTCACTATTCTGCTGGTGCAGTCACTGTGTACATACATTACATTACTGATCCGGAGTTACATCCTGTATTATACTCCAGAGCTGCACTCACTATTCTGCTGGTGCAGTCACTGTGTACATACATTACATTACTGATCCTGAGTTACATCCTGTATTATACTCCAGAGCTGCACTCACTATTCTGCTGGTGCAGTTACTATGTACATACATTACATTACTGATCCTGAGTTACCTCCTGTATTATACCCCAGAGCTGCACTCGCTATTCTGCTGGTGCAGTCACTATGTACATACATTACATTACTGATCCTGGGTTACATCCTGTATTATACTCCAGAGCTGCACTCACTATTCTGCTGGTGCAGTCACTATTCTGCTGGTGCAGTCACTGTGTACATACATTACGTTATTGTATTAAACTCCAGAGCTGCACTCACTATTCTGCTGGTGCAGTCACTGTGTACATACATTACTGATCCTGAGTTACATCCTGTATTATACCCCAGAGCAGCACTCACTATTCTACTGGTGCAGTCACTATGTACATACATTACATTACTGATCCTGAGTTACATCCTGTATTATACCCCAGAGCAGCACTCACTATTCTGCTGGTGCAGTCACTGTGTACATACATTACTGATCCTGAGTTACATCCTGTATTATACCCCAGAGCAGCACTCACTATTCTGCTGGTGCAGTCACTGTGTACATACAGGTCCTTCTCAAAAAATTAGCATATAGTGTTAAATTTCATTATTTACCATAATGTAATGATTACAATTAAACTTTCATATATTATAGATTCATTATCCACCAACTGAAATTTGTCAGGTCTTTTATTGTTTTAATACTGATGATTTTGGCATACAACTCCTGATAACCCAAAAAACCTGTCTCAATAAATTAGCATATCAAGAAAAGGTTCTCTAAACGACCTATTACCCTAATCTTCTGAATCAACTAATTAACTCTAAACACATGCAAAAGATACCTGAGGCTTTTATAAACTCCCTGCCTGGTTCATTACTCAAAACCCCCATCATGGGTAAGACTAGCGACCTGACAGATGTCAAGAAGGCCATCATTGACACCCTCAAGCAAGAGGGTAAGACCCAGAAAGAAATTTCTCAACAAATAGGCTGTTCCCAGAGTGCTGTATCAAGGCACCTCAATGGTAAGTCTGTTGGAAGGAAACAATGTGGCAGAAAACGCTGTACAACGAGAAGAGGAGACCGGACCCTGAGGAAGATTGTGGAGAAGGACCGATTCCAGACCTTGGGGAACCTGAGGAAGCAGTGGACTGAGTCTGGTGTGGAAACATCCAGAGCCACCGTGCACAGGCGTGTGCAGCAAATGGGCTACAGGTGCCGCATTCCCCAGGTAAAGCCACTTTTGAGCTACAGAGAAGCAGCACTGGACTGTTGCTAAGTGGTCCCAAGTACTTTTTTCTGATGAAAGCAAATTTTGCATGTCATTCGGAAATCAAGGTGCCAGAGTCTGGAGGAAGACTGGGGAGAAGGAAATGCCAAAATGCCTGAAGTCCAGTGTCAAGTACCCACAGTCAGTGATGGTGTGGGGTGCCATGTCAGCTGCTGGTGTTGGTCCACTGTGTTTCATCAAGGGCAGGGTCAATGCAGCTAGCTATCAGGAGATTTTGGAGCACTTCATGCTTCCATCGGCTGAAATGCTTTATGGTGATGAAGATTTCATTTTTCAGCACGACCTGGCACCTGCTCACAGTGCCAAAACCACTGGTAAATGGTTTACTGACCATGGTATTACTGTGCTCAATTGGCCTGCCAACTCTCCTGACCTGAACCCCATAGAGAATCTGTGGGATATTGTGAAGAGAAAGTTGAGAGACGCAAGACCCAACACTCTGGATGAGCTTAAGGCCGCTATTGAAGCATCCTGGGCCTCCATAACATCTCAGCAGTGTCACAGGCTGATTGCCTCCATGCCACGCCGCATTGAAGCAGTCATTTCTGCCAAAGGATTCCCAACCAAGTATTCAGTGCATAACTGAACATTATTATTTGATGGTTTTTTTGTTTGTTATTAAAAAACACTTTTATTTGATTGGATGGGTGAAATATGCTAATTTATTGAGACAGGTTTTTTGGGTTATCAGGAGTTGTATGCCAAAATCATCAGTATTAAAACAATAAAAGACCTGACAAATTTCAGTTGGTGGATAATGAATCTATAATATATGAAAGTTTAATTGTAATCATTACATTATGGTAAATAATGAAATTTAACACTATATGCTAATTTTTTGAGAAGGACCTGTACATTACATTACTGATCCTGAGTTACATCCTGTATTATACTCCAGAGCTGCACTCACTATTCTGCTGGTGCAGTCACTGTGTACATACATTACATTACTGATCCTGAGTTACATCCTGTATTATACTCCAGAGCTGCACTCACTATTCTGCTGGTGCAGTCACTGTGTACATACATTACATTACTGATCCTGAATTACATCCTGTATTATACTCCAGAGCTGCACTCACTATTCTGCTGGTGCAGTCACTGTGTACATACTTTATTGATCCTGAATTACATCCTATATTATACTCCAGAGCTGCACTCACTATTCTGCTGGTTGTTACGGGTGTCAGTCACTACTAGTGTTGAGCGATACCGTCCGATACTTGAAAGTATCGGATAGTATCGGCCGATACCCGAAAAATATCGGATATCGCCGATACCGATATCTGATACCAATACAAGTCAATGGGACATCAAGTATCGGAAGGTATTCTCATGGTTCCCAGGGTCTGAAGGAGAGGAAACTCTCCTTCAGGCCCTGGGATCCATAGGGATGTGGAAAATAAAGAATTAAAATAAAAAATATTGATATGCTCACCTCTCCGGCGGCCCCTGGACTTCACGCTGGTAACCGGGAGGCTTCTTTGTTTAAAAAGCGCGCCTTTCGGACCTGTGAATGACGTCCCGGCTTCTGATTGGTCGCGTGCCGCCCATGTGACCGGCACGCGACCAATCAGAGGCCGCGACGTCATTCGCAGGTCCTCAATTCCTATAATTAGCAGTTTTGTGAATGAGAATGACGTCGCGGCTTCTGATTGGCCGCGTGCCGGTCACATGGGCGGCACGCGACCAATCAGAAGCCGGGACGTCATTCACCGGTCCGAAAGGCGCGCTTTTTAAGCAAAGAAGCCTCCCGGATAGCAGCGTGAAGTCCAGGGGCCGCCGGAGAGGTAAATATATCAATATTTTTTATTTTAATTCTTTATTTTCCACATCCCTATTGATTCGATACCGATACCCGATATCACAAAAATATCGGATCTCGGTATCGGAATTCCGATACCGCAAATATCGGCCGATACCCGATACTTGCGGTATCGGAATGCTCAACACTAGTCACTAGACATGTTCACGGACTCTCCTCCACAAGGGAAGCAGTTTGTTTTTTTGCACCAGATGACTGTGCGCTGACAGACGTCACCAGAAAACACGTCACCACAGTCATTTTAGTGCTGACAGTGAACAAGTAGAGAAAGCTGGAAGTGTCAGCACCACTGTGAATGCAGCTCTGAAGGATAACGCAACCTGTAACCTCGGGGACCTGCGCAGCCTTAGTGATCGCACTTGCAGAGCCTGAATCACAATTTCACAGACGGAGTATAATATTCAGGACGCTGCGGCTGGGAGTTTGTTTCCTCTCATCCGGCTGAGAAAGGAGAAGAATCGGCACAAACCCCGATCTAAGTGAAAACCGTCAACAGGAAGAAGTGGACGGATCTCAATCTGTTATTTATTACATCTATGGAATCAAAGTCACAGTAAGATCAATCAACAGCACCTTACCTACATGCTGACGGTTTCCCCGTGGTGAAGAAGCTCCAGTTCTACCTATGGCAGTGCCAGATTTGGACCCGTCACTTACCATCAAACGGCATGTACTCAATAAACCGCACCTCGAGCGGCTGCTTCTCCGTCAGCGCCACAAAGTCCAGGAGCTCGTCCTCATTTAACCCTCTCATGACCACACAGTTCACCTGCGGCCGAACAAAAAAAAGAGGATGCGCGTAGGTCAGTCGTGTGATCTCAGAACCGGAGCGTTCACTGAACTCCAGAGCTGAATTCTTAATTCTGCTGCTTGGTACTTGCTATTCTCCAGCACTGATCAGGCAGATTGGGCTGTAATCGTGGTGTTAAGGCCCCACAATGATACAGCACAGATTACACATCTGACTACTGGACACTGATCTACATCTCCAGAGCTGCAGTACAAACTACAACAAGTAGGGGGCAGCATTGGGAAAAGGGGGCTCTGCTGCCTGAAAAGACAAGGGGAAACCTGATAAATTCTGATTGCAGCTCTGGGTGTGACTGGAGCAATGTGGGCAGTTCCCCTTTAAGAATCTGCAGTTGACAGATGCACAGATACATTGTATCAAACAAATAAAAAAAGAGAAACCTTGCAGAGTGGAGCCCACTGAGACCAGGACCAGGTGGGTTTATAAGGGACAATGCTCTGGGATTATTTATTTTAGCACCTAGTTAAAAAAGGAAAAAAAAATATATATATATATAAAAAAAAAATAGAGACTTCATTCCAGGAGCCGCTGCCCGCAACAATGTATCTGGAGAGTATTCTAAAACATTAAGATGGAACTGGAGAACTCTCCAGATTGCTGCTTAGCACATACTGGATCCGGGAGTGTTCACCGGAGATCGGACCGATCCCTGCGATCCGGCGCTTTCATTTGCTCCCTGCAGCGGATCCCAGCCAAGCGCCGCGGCTCCAGACGCGCTCATCGCACGGGGATTCTTGGCTCCGAACAGATTTTACATTTTATTGACCGAAAATAATGGAATTTCCAGAGATTCGAGAGGAAGGCAATAAAAAACGGAGGGATCTATAAAAATCAAAGAAAAAAAAATGGAAAAGCACAAAAAAGAGAAAATAAAAATATGCAGCTCCTAGCCCCACCTAGAGGCCACACAAGGTATTGCTGCTTTTCTTTTCATTATTTGAGGATAAAAATAAAATATTTATTTATTTTTTTTTTTAATTTAAATAGATTTTTATTAACAATATAAAAAAAAAAGGAGAACAACAGAATGCCATTTACATTGCATTATATCAGATACACATTTTCTTACTTTAATAAACCCCAACATTACCCCAACTACCCCCCTCCCCCATAAGACAGCTCAGTCTCAATCTCCACCCCACTGAGGCATTATCTGCCTCTTGTAATTTATCCTCTTCCAGGTCTTAGGAAACACGACGTCTATACTCCTCAATCCAAATCAAGCCAAGGAGACCATATTTTATTAAACATTTCTATTTTCCCCCTTTTACTGTACACCCCCTTTTCCAATTTTAGACCATGTTGAACATATTGGAGAAATTCCCTTCTCACAGGTGGTTCCGCGTTTATCCAGTTTCGTGCTATTACTTTCCTGGCCATGTAGAGTAGCCTAGCGATTGCAATCTTCCAAGTATTGTCAACTCCAATTTCTTCCACATATCCCAGCACGCATACTATCGGGTCTCTAAGAACTCTGCACTTATATGCTGCTTCAACCCGGCTCAAAACCACCACCCAAAAGGCAGCCAGTCTCGGACACGTCCACATCATGTGATATATTCCTGCCTTCTCACTCGCACACCTCGGACACTCAGAATTGGCACGCAATCCCGCTTTGTATAGCACTTCCGGAGATTTATATACTCTATGCAGAATGTATAGCTGCGAGAGCCTATACGGTTCACTCAAGGACAGTCGCGGAACCCACTCCATCACCGATTCCCAGGTTTCATTTTCCATCGGTCCCACTTCTCTCTCCCACTTAGCTCTCGCCTTTATAGGGAAATCTAGCAGAAATGTGTGCATAAGGTCCTTATACAGAGTGGAAATAACTCCCCTTGTAGTACCCTCACCACACACATACTCCAACACTATATCATCTTGAACCCTGATATCAGCCTTCTTATTCTGAGCTCTAAAGGCATGTCTCATCTGCGCATACTGATATTCCCCTGTGGATCGCAGCCCAAATTCTTCCTGCAATTGGGAAAAGGACTTCAATGCCTGCTGCTGGATTATCTGGTGAACAAAGCAAATTCCCTTAATCTGCCATTCCATCAATCCTCCCAGGGCCTCAAAATCCTTTAAGTTGTGGTTAGACCATATCGGTGTGAATTTAGTCAACCCTGTAACCCCACGAATCTGCCTTAGTCTATTCCATAATTTACGAATCAGGAACAGGGTTGGGTATATTTTCCCCAGCGCGCCCAATGAGCCATCCTCCAAACACCTGGCCATCGGTCGTCGGTCCGTCACCTCTTCCAATAGCTGTTGTACTGCACTGGATGACGCCCCTCGCGCCCAGCCCTTCAAATGCTGGCTCTGGGCCGCAAGGAAGTATATTTCCGGGTTGGGCAAAGCCAAACCACCATCTTCCTTGGGTCGTTGAAGCGTCTCCAAGCTAATACGTGGATATTGTCTACCCCATATCAAACTTCTAAAGAGGGCATTAATCTGCCTGAACTTCCCCCGAGGGATCCAAATTGGTGCGTTATGCATAACATAAAGAATTTTAGGCATAAGGACCATTTTAATAAGGTTTACCCTACCGACGACCGATAGATGTAGCTTATTCCAGGCGTC
The DNA here is from genome assembly GCF_032444005.1 of Ranitomeya imitator. Lineage (NCBI taxonomy): Eukaryota > Metazoa > Chordata > Amphibia > Anura > Dendrobatidae > Ranitomeya > Ranitomeya imitator. The sequence goes on from NC_091286.1 coordinate 13,565,304, forward strand.
TACCTTTGCCTTGAGTACCCCCATAACAGGAGTCAAATTTCTTTGCAGAAACTCCGCCACCGGCACCGAAATCCATATTCCAAGATATTTAAATTGGGAAACCACCTTCAGCCTCTCATCCCCAACATCCTCACTCACATTCTCTCCTACGTCATCCACTCTAAAAAGAACCGTCTTATCCCAATTAATTGTTAGTCCCGACACAGTACCAAATCTCTCAACAATTTCAACGGCCCCTCTTAGTGAATTGTCTGGATCCTCCAGGAACAGCAAAACATCATCCGCATATAACGCTATTTTTTCCTCTACTTTGCCATACCTAAAACCAGGGACCCCATCCGACTGCCGAATCTTAGCAGCAAGAGGTTCTACAGCCAACGCGAACAGGAGGGGTGAAAGCGGGCATCCCTGCCTAGTCCCCCTAGCCAGCCCTATAGGACGAGATAGCTCCCCATTTACTCTAATTCTAGCGGATGGTAATGAGTACAACAGCTGTATCCAGGCCACAAACTGCGGGCCAAACCCCATACATTCCAGCACCTGCCAGAGGTACCCCCATTCGACGCTGTCAAACGCCTTGTGTGCATCTAGCGATACAATCACTCTTCGACCACAGTTATCAGACTCTACCTGCAAATTTACATATAACCTCCGCAAATTGATCGCCGTTGATCTATCCGGCATAAAGCCAGATTGGTCCGAATGCACCAGACTCGCAATAACACTAGAGAGGCGGAGAGCCAACACCTTGGCCAGAAGCTTGACATCAATTGTTAGTAAAGAAATTGGGCGGTACGACTCCGGTTTCCCCAAGTCCTTATCCTCCTTTGGAATAACCACTATTATGGCCTCTCTCATAGAGGCTGGCAAGCACCCACAAGACCTAGCTTCCTCCAATACCATTTTTAATCTAGGAATCAACACTTCTGCCAAACCTTTATAGATCTCAGCGGGTAGCCCATCGACCCCAGGCGCCTTCCCATTAGCCATAGACATCAATGCCCGACTCAATTCCTCCTCAGTGATAGGGGCCTCAAGGCTCTCCCTATCTGCCTCATTCAGTCTCGGCAAATCCAGACCTTCCAAGAAAGTCAGTGCATCCTCGACCGATTCACCAACCCGAGAGGAATACAAATCTGCATAGAAGTCCGCAAAGGCTCTCAAAATTTCAGGTGTTTCCGTTATTTTACCTCCACTAGCAGAATCCAAAGAGTGTATATATGAAGAACCTCTCTGAGCAGCAGCCACTACCGACAGCATATGTCCCACTGTTTCTCCCTCCTGATAGAACAATACCCTTTGGAAATCTCGTTTCCTCTCAGCTTTACCTAGCAGAATTTTTTCCAAATGATTTTGTGCGTTTTTCATCCTTCTCTCTGCCTCAGGGGTTCCCAGTGTGGCCATCCCATCCTCTGCTTCCTTCAACTCCTCAACTGCCGCTTTTTCTACCTCTCTCGTCCTCCGCTTACACCTACTAATGTCCCTAAACAGTAGTCCCCTCAGGTACGCCTTCATTGCATCCCAAATTGTAAGAGCGTCGGCGCTTCCATCATTTAAGAGAAAGAATTCCGCCACCTCCCGTCCTATACTTTCCAACTCAATACTCTGTAACCAATTAGGATGAATCTTCCATTCTCTCCCACTTAGCGAGCGAGCCCCCTCCAATCTAACCTCTACTTCAATTGGACTATGGTCCGACAAGGCCCTTGGCAGATATCTCACCTCCCCAACCAATGTGTCCAAAATCCTGTTACCCAGAGCCATATCAATCCTAGAGAGTGTGGCATGTGCCGGTGAATAACATGAGTACCCTCTCTCCCCAATATGTCTAACCCTCCAAAGATCAATCAAACCTATCTCCTGTATATAGGTGCCAAATGTTGTTATGTGTCCCTCCGACCTATTCTGAGTATTTTTATCCCAATATTCATCACAGATATTGTTTAGATCCCCGATAATTATTAACGGTGTCGGTCCCCATTTTTCCACTCGCTCCATTACTTCTCTAATCTTCCTGCTAGAGTAGGGAGGCGGAATATACATCGCGGCAACACACAACATCACTCCATACAGTATACACCGTAATAGTACATACTGTCCCTCCAGGTCCACATATACCTTCACCTCCTCATACTGAACTCCCGCTGGAACACACAGCATCACTCCATACAGTATACACCGTATTAGTACGTACTGCCCATCCACATCCACACATACCTTCACCTCCTCATACTGAACTCCCGCTGGAACCAAGATTGAGACTCCTCTTGCATAGGTGGAGAAGGCAGAATGATATCCCCTCTGGATCCATCGTCTATTCAAAACATCCACTTTTTCCCTTACCAAATGCGTCTCCAGCAAGCATATCATTGAGGCCCTTTGGTCTCTTGCATATTGCAAACACGCAGCACGTCTAGATTTCTCCCCTAGGCCTCTCACATTCCAGCACAAAATCTTAAAACGGGTCCCCATCACTTGGCTCATCTTCACTATAAGTATCATCAATTTTGAGCTCAGGCTGTCTAACTACCCTCCCCCCCCCCCCTCCCAACTCCCCCTCCCACCCTTCCCCCCTCACATCTAACCATTCCACCTCTTTCCAAGAGTGGGGCATCATCGCCCATAGCGAACACTCCGTTTGGCATTACCTTCCCAACCCTCCTCCCACCACTGTACATAACAGGATTTCAGACATTTTGAAAAATAACGTTCTCAAAACATTTTAACTTAGAATTATTTGCACACACAAGAAGTCTGCATAAACTTAAAATATGTCGCAAACCCTTCCTCCCCCTTTCCCAGCAGCCATTACACCATCCCTTTCCCTTCTTCACCACCCATACCCCTTGGCTTGTCAATCACATGACTCTTTCCCAACTGACAGATAAGTAAACAACTTCAGACTCTTCCCACAGTTTCAGTCTCCTTTTCCTTTAAGCTTTTTAGCATTAATATCGATCCACTGGGTAGCGTCCTCCGGCTTCTGGAAAAAATGAATTTTATCAAACGCCACCACCCTCAGTCTTGCTGGGAACATCATGGAATACTGCACACCCAATTCCCTCAGCCGTCTCTTGATACCCGTGAACATCATCCGTTGTTTCTGCACCAGAGTAGAATAGTCTGGGTATATAGCAATTCTTTTGACCTTCAACTGTCAGATCCGTCATGTCTCTGGCCTTCCTCAGGATAATGTCTCTGTCTCTATAGTTTAGAATTTTGGCGAGCATGGTACGGGGATTCGCTCCAGGGACAGGTGGTTTCGGCGGGACCCTATGCGCTCTCTCTACCGCGAACACTTTTGTTAGCGCCATATCTCCAAATGTCTCTAACAGCCATTTTTCAATATATTCCGTTAGATTCCTCCCTTCAGCTTTTTCAGGGATGCCCACTATGCGAATATTATTTCTTCTGGACCTGTTCTCAAGATCCTCATTTTTCGCAGCCAATTCAGCTATTGCTTGAGTGAACTTTTTCTCTGCTTTTTGCAGCTGCACTATATGGTCTTCTGCAGTGCTCACTCTCTCCCCTACCTCCCCCACACGTTTGTCAATCTTCTGCATGGCTGCGTTTATCTGGGCTGTGTCCCCCTTAACCTCCTGTATCTGTATGGTCAGAGATTGTTTACATGAAGAGACTAGCGCAAAAACGTCTCTTAGGGTAGGCTCAGCTTCTGGCGCCATTTCCTCGGGTCCCCCTTCTGCCACCGCCATTTTACTCTCCTTTCTCACCTGTTGTACCTCATGTTCTCCTGCTGGGCTCTCCTCCTCCTCCTCCTCTTCGGTATCAGCTCCGGCTCCCTCCTCTGCGGCCTCCGCTCTCGCAAACTGCTGGAGCTTTGCCGCTACCTCCATGCGCTTTCTGCATGCGGCGTTCTCCTTGTCTGCCTTTTCCCTCAAGTCGGCGCCATCTTGGATTGCGCCTGCATCCCCGGCTCCCGCGTCCTTCTGCCGTCTCCTGGTCATGTTCGTCGGTTCCAGCGCTACCGAACAGCACCGCCGGCCTCTCCAAGTCTCCCCGCAGCCAGTAAGCCCCCGCAGGGACCAAACAGCAGCGGCTCTGCAGGATTTTACAATATACAGCGGCGGGAGCTCACAGCCGCACGTCCGCTCACATGGACTCTCAGGCCACGCCCCAAAATATTTATTTTTATCAGTTTACTAAAAGGGAAATAATTTACATATGGCTCCTTAGATGCCCTGAATGGCATACTTATTCCCCAACTACATCGATCTCTCTGCCACTGTCAGACATCACTGCAGTTCCGACATTCTATTCATGAAACAGGAGGTACTGGATGCGGTTTTATAGAGTAGGTAGATGCAGCGCCTTGGAAAACTGTAATCCGGGGAAATTTAGTTTTTGGAATATGTCTTTTTAAAAGACAAATAAGGGCTGAAAAGAGCCGGAGCCGACGCAGATTTGCATTAAAGGGGCACTGCCTAAATTTGCAGGCATCTCACCTTCACAGGGTTGTATCCCAGCTCCACTGCGCGGTGAATGCCCTCCACAACTTTATGAAAACCTGGAGACACAAGATGCAGAATAGAATAATGCAAATATGAAGAATATCCCCGGCATCACCACGACCAATGACAGATCTGGCTCTGCTACATAAGGGAACCATAGCATGATACGGTGTGATGCCGCCATCTAGTGGACACACTCAGTACTGTTTCTGACAGTCAGAATGGCGGCAGCTGCTGCGTCCTCTGCTTGGGTCCTATCTGGTGTCTCGTCAGTTACTTTCTTCCTTTCTCCATGGAAGGAAACGTTTTGCATAAGAATAAGACAGAAATTGGGATCTAGGTCTTGGCTTAATGACAACACAGGGGCAAATGGCGACAACTCGAGACCCCACCTCTCGCTTCCGGCGCCGCAGCATGTGCCCGAGCTCAGGACAGCAGAAATGCAGAACCAGGCGCTGTCCCTGCGCTGTCACTGCCTGCCCTCCAGAATGCGTCTACCCCAGGGATACATTCAGGGGGGCACAGATTTTGTAGCCCCCCGCTCCTCCAGGACCCACCTTTCCTGCGCACAATGAACTCGAATTTGGCGGGCACCAGGGTGTCCAGGCTGATGTTCAGGACGTCCAGCCCCGCGTCCTTCAGTTTGGGTAACAGTCGCGCCAGGTTGATGCCGTTTGTTGTCAGCGCAATGGTTTTTAACCCTTCCAGTTTCTTCAGTTGTGCTATAAAAAGGGGGGAAAAAAAAAAAAAAAGATGGAGGAAAAGTCCAATATTAATGACCCCCACAAAGTGTCCCCGGCCCATGGCAGAGGCGGCTTTACATAGATGCATGTGGGTACAATTCCAAAAGCCGAACCTATGGGGCACTAATGAAGCACCCCCTAAATACTGCTCAGGGGGTCTTCTCATCATTTCCGCACAATGACTTCACAGCTGGAACTTGGAAACTGTCAGCAAGCTGCTGCTGACGGATCTTTCGTTCTTAGTATGTCCTGCTGATCGGCCTATTCCGCCCTTCATATTGTCGGGTGTCGACAGGTATTGACCCCTTCACTGACTGCAAGCAGAGATCTGGGGAACGGTGGAAAGTCAGGATGGACGCCTTCCATGCCGAGCTCCTCCCGGCACACGGATTCTCACCTATGATGTCCACCACGTCGGGGCGGATTAGCGGCTCGCCTCCGGTCAGGCGGATTTTGTCCACCCCTTCCTGTACAAACAGTTTGGCCAGAGCGAGGATCTCCGGCGCGCTGAGGAGGTCGCTCTTCGGGGTCAGCTTCACGCCTTCTTCTGGCATACAGTACTGGCCTGCAAACATCATGTACAAATATTACTGGCAACGAAAGTATGTGCACCCCACAGAAACCACAATGTGCGCACCCAGACATCGCAGTGCCAGGCTGGCTCTACAGCGTAGTGCCCCCCGCCAAGCACAGTGCCCCCGCTATACACAGCACACTGCAGTATTATCACTGTATGGCGCTATCATGTGGGCAGTGTACGGTAATATTAGTTCTGAATATGGCAGTAAAAACTACCGAGCCGGCAGAGCGCGACCCACTACTGAGCCGGCAGAGTGCGACCCCACCGAGACGGCAGAGTGCCACCCCACCGAGACGGCAGAGTGCCACCCCACCGAGACGGCAGAGTGCCACCCCACCGAGACGGCAGAGTGCCACCCCACCGAGACGGCAGAGTGCCACCCCACCGAGCCGGCAGAGTGCAACCCCCACCGAGACGGCAGAGTGCAACCCCACCGAGACGGCAGAGTGCAACCCCACCGAGACGGCAGAGTGCAACCCCCACCGAGCCGGCAGAGTGCAACCCCCACCGAGACGGCAGAGTGCAACCCCCACCGAGACGGCAGAGTGCAACCCCCACCGAGACGGCAGAGTGCAACCCCACCGAGACGGCAGAGTGCAACCCCCACCGAGACGGCAGAGTGCAACCCCCACCGAGACGGCAGAGTGCAACCCCCACCGAGACGGCAGAGTGCAACCCCCACCGAGACGGCAGAGTGCAACCCCACCGAGACGGCAGAGTGCAACCCCACCGAGACGGCAGAGTGCAACCCCACCGAGACGGCAGAGTGCAACCCCACCGAGACGGCAGAGTGCAACCCCCACCGAGACGGCAGAGTGCAACCCCCACCGAGACGGCAGAGTGCAACCCCACCGAGACGGCAGAGTGCAACCCCCACCGAGACGGCAGAGTGCAACCCCCACCGAGACGGCAGAGTGCAACCCCCACCGAGACGGCAGAGTGCAACCCCCACCGAGACGGCAGAGTGCAACCCCCACCGAGACGGCAGAGTGCAACCCCCACCGAGCCGGCAGAGTGCAACCCCCACCGAGACGGCAGAGTGCAACCCCCACCGAGACGGCAGAGTGCAACCCCCACCGAGCCGGCAGAGTGCAACCCCACCGAGACGGCAGAGTGCAACCCCACCGAGACGGCAGAGTGCAACCCCACCAAGACGGCAGAGTGCAACCCCCACCGAGCCGGCAGAGTGACGCCCTACTATGCTGGTGCTGTGTGGCTTCTTTTGGTAGATGGCGGCAGTGTCGGTCCTGGTACTGGATATGTAACGGGCGGCATCACTCACATCGCAGGTTACACTTCTCAGTCAGCGAGATCCTCAGGTAACTGTGCTGTCGGCCGAAGCTGTCAGTCAGGAAGGCGGAGAAGGGCAGGGCGCCATCTCGGATGAACCTCTTCCTATCGGCGCTCGAGGCCAGGCTCTAAAGAAAAGCCAAAAACACATGAAAATGCAGAAGACCGGAGATGGCAGCTGCTGCCGCGGGGGCTGATCAGCCCAGACGAGGCTTGTAGTCCTCGCCCTGCAGCATGCGTCTGTACATGTAGATGCATTGGAGCCCGGCCGTGCTCGCCCCTTCACCATGATTTACACTGCCGTTCTGCTCCTCCATTGGGCACCGAAACGATCAGTGACTTGATGGAAGTATAAAATCCGTCTCCCATCTGATCAGACGCTAAAGTTACAGTTCACCCCCCATGCTCTACACTGCAGTGCGGCTTCATTAGGTCACAGCTGAGCCACATCGTTATTGTCACAAGCGATCAGGTGGTCACACGAGGGGTGGTCCGGACTCCCGGCCCCAGCAGGAATCATCACATGCCCACAGCAAGCCTGGGAGTGGCTGCGGATATGTTATGCTCCGATGAGGTTTGTTACAGAAAATTTGGAAAAAAAAAATGTGTCAGGGCGTGTTCACACTGAGGGTTTATGTTTTTACAAAGTTTTTCTTTTTAGCAGAAATCTACATTTACTTGCAACAAGCTGCACATTCATTTGAGATTATAATGTAGTTTTGATGATTTATTCTGGTGAGGTTTTTACTGCAGAAATGTGACAAAACCAGAGGCCATCGCTACACCTCATATGATAATTAAACCGCCTCAAAAAGAACGTTTTACAACACACACAAAAAAAAACCTTCCTGGCTTTTAGGTAGATTTCTCAGCCTGAAAATTCCATGTATAAAAAAAAGAAAACAAAAAAAAAAAACAAAACAACAAATTCCATGTATAAAAAAAAAAAAAAAACAGAACTATATATAATAACACAAATATAAGGGGGAAAAAAAGCAAAAAGCAAATGGAAAATTTTAATAAATTATTTAAAAATACACATCAAGGAAGGTGAGAAAATACAAAAAGAAAACAAATGGGAAAAGAAAAACTGGGAAGAGAAAAATAATGGAAACAAAAAAAGGAAACAAGGAATAGTTAAATGATGACAAAAGGAAAAATAAAACAGAAAATGAAAGGTAAAAGGAAAATTAAATTGGAAGAACAATTAAAAAAAAAAAAACATAAAAAGTAATAAAGAAAATAAGTAAAATAGTTAAGAAATAGAAAAGATGGAAAGAATGATCAGGTGAAATGTAAGGATCCTTTGATAAAGGAGCATTTTGCCATCAGACATTTGTGCCGTCCCTGATTTGGCAGCGGGTCCTTGGTGCGCAGGACAATACTCTGTGCCCCCAGATGACGCACCCCTCATCGTCCTCCCCCAGGAGATCAGCGGATCCTTCTTTTCTGCTAGGAACAAGCTGCAATCAGCGAGAATCTTCTGATTAATTCCCTGACAAATCCGGAGATAATCCGCTCACTTCTAGATGCTTCATGTCAATGTTTCGGGGTCGGAGCAGATTACGAGCCGCAGATGTAGAATCATCGTCACATTGTATCCAGTGATAAATGTGACAGCAGCGGCCCCCCGCCCGGCCTACAGCGGCCCCCCGCCCGAGCTCATCCCAAATTATATCAATTTTTAAAATAAAATAAAAAAAAAACACGGCGGCTCGTCTACATGACGGCAAGCATTGGTGATCAGTGCTCCAGAATTCCTACTCCAGTCCCTGGAGCACGACGCTTGTCAGCGGCTCCTGATTCATTAAACGAGGGGCGTCTCTTCGTAAAGATCAGTGTGAACAGCGGAATTGGGCCCAAGTCTTTTTGTTGAGTATTTGGAGTGGAAACGTCACATTTTTACCGAGACTGGAGAGTTTGTAATTCAAAAAGACAATCAAAAACACCAAATGTGAACACAGCCTGAACAAGCAAAAAAAACAACCGATTTGCCAGTAAAATCCGATGTGGACTGATATGTGCCGTATATTAAACAGCAGGAACAACACTACAGACGCTCCGGGCAACCTGACATTTATTGTGCCCAGACTCTGGTAAGGAATGGAGACCCTGCGCTCCCGTCACCCTGGATCCAGCTCAGGACGCTCCGGGGGTCGGCAGGGACTTTGCCGTCTGGTTGTCACTGGACATTGCTCCGAGAGCCGCTGCCGTGGACCGGAGCTGCCCATGGGCTGTAGAGGGCGAAGGCCTACAAGATGTCAGCACCTACAATGGCCGCCTGTGCAGGGGATCAGGAGAGGAGCGGCACTCGGGGGCTTTTTTACCAGGATAGTGGGTGCGTCACTTTCCTTGCCCCCGCGATGACCACTCACTCCGCGCCCCTGGCTGCAGACGACCAGCAGACATTTCTATCTGGAGACTCAGAGTTCACTGTACATGGACGAGCGTTCACCGCATACAGAAGAAAAATAATCGACCATAAGTCTCCAGTGAGGAACTGATGCTGGTCGTCCGCCCGGTATCTACTGGAGACCGGGATCAAGCGGAACAACAGAGAACACTGATACAATGTCGCAACAATGTTACAGGAGCGGCTTCTAAATACAAACAGTGAGAGCAACAGACACTGGAACACAGAGCGCTGCTCCAGCCAATAAAATGGGGACATGGCAGCGCGGGGGAGCAGACACCCGGCCTCCGCGGGGGGAAAGGAGGGAGCAGACACCCGGCCTCCGCGGGGGGAAAGGAGGGAGCAGACACCCGGCCTCCGCGGGGGGAAAGGAGGGAGCAGACACCCGGCCTCCGCGGGGGGAAAGGAAGGAGCAGACACCCGGCCTCCGCGGGGGGGAAAGGAGGGAGCAGACACCCGGCCTCCGCGGGGGGGAAAGGAGGGAGCAGACACCCGGCCTCCGCGGGGGGAAAGGAGGGAGCAGACACCCGGCCTCCGCGGGGGGAAAGGAGGGAGCAGACACCCGGCCTCCGCGGGGGGAAAGGAGGGAGCAGACACCCGGCCTCCGCGGGGGGAAAGGAGGGAGCAGACACCCGGCCTCCGCGGGGGGAAAGGAGGGAGCAGACACCCGGCCTCCGCGGGGGGAAAGGAAGGAGCAGACACCCGGCCTCCGCGGGGGGAAAGGAGGGAGCAGACACCCGGCCTCCGCGGGGGGAAAGGAAGAAGCAGACACCCGGCCTCCGCGGGGGGGAAAGGAGGGAGCAGACACCCGGCCTCCGCGGGGGGGAAAGGAGGGAGCAGACACCCGGCCTCCGCGGGGGGAAAGGAGGGAGCAGACACCCGGCCTCCGCGGGGGGAAAGGAGGGAGCAGACACCCAGCCTCCGCGGGGGGAAAGGAAGAAGCAGACACCCGGCCTCCGCGGGGGAAAGGAAGGAGCAGACACCCGGCCTCCGCGGGGGGAAAGGAGGGAGCAGACACCCAGCCTCCGCGGGGGGAAAGGAGGGAGCAGACACCCGGCCTCCGCTGGGGGGGGGGGGGGGGGGAAGAAGAAACCCGGCCTCCGCGGGGGGGAGCAGACACCCGGCCTCCACGGGGAGGGGGGGGAGACACCCGGCCTCCTGCCTGATAGAAGGGCGGAGTAACACAGTAACCGCTATCCTGCTTTTCTTCAGCTGCTGAGACTACAACTCCCAGCATGCAATGCTATCCACAACCATCATGTGCGGAGGTTGGGGCAGGCATCTCTGCGGTGGCGGCGGTCCCGTGGCTGGAGGACATGTTGGATTGTGACACTTATCTGTGGAGAGTGGAGGCTTCGGGCCCCTTATCACACATCCACAGAGAGAAGGGCCCGGCAGTCAGGAGCGCAGCCAAGGAGAGATAATATTTAACAACTGCAAGTTACAAAGTTGCCAGATAAACATTTCTGTATCCAAAGGTCTTCTGTGAAAACTGCCCGGTCACACCGAGAAGATTGGAAACACAGGAGGGAATAGCTCCGCTCCACAGCAGCACAGAGGATTTCACACACGCCGATTCAGCGATGTCAGCGGGTGATCCAGCAACGAAATAAAGTTCTGGCCTTTCCACTCCGACCAGCGATGTCACAGCGGGATCCAGATCGCTGCTGCGTGTCAAACACAACAATATCGCTATCCAGGACGCTGCAACGTCACGGATCGCTTATCGTTGTTAAGTTGTTCAGTGTGAAGGTACCTTAAGTTGGTGAAGTGAGAAAAATAATCGGCATAAATTACATTTATGGGATCAAGTAACTAAAACTGGCAGGTGCATATGTATTCACCCCTTTTGCTATGAAGCCTCTAAAAATTTCTGGTGTAAGCAATTCCATTCATAAGTCCCATGCTTAGTGACAGGATGTCCCCCTATGTGCAACGTGTCACACATCTGTCATTATATACACGTTACCTTCTCTGAAAGACCACAGAGGCGGCAACATCATTAACAAGCGGCACCACTGACCCAACAACACCACGAAGACCAAGGAGATCTCCAGCCACCACCACGAAGACCAAGGACATCTCCAACCACCACCACGAAGACCAATGACATCTCCAACCACCACCACGAAGACCAAGGACATCTCCAACCACCACCACGAAGACCAAGAACATCTCCAACCACCACCACGAAGACCAAGGACATCTCCAACCACCACCACGAAGACCAAGGACATCTCCAACCACCACCACGAAGACCAAGGACATCTCCAACCACCACCACGAAGACCAAGGACATCTCCAACCACCACCACGAAGACCAAGGACATCTCCAACCACCACCACGAAGACCAAGGACATCTCCAACCACCACCACGAAGACCAAGGACATCTCCAAACACCACCACGAAGACCAAGGACATCTCCAAACACCACCACGAAGACCAAGGACATCTCCAAACACCACCACGAAGACCAAGGAGATCTCCAACCACCACCAAGAAGACCAAGGAGATCTCCAACCACCACCACGAAGACCAAGGACATCTCCAACCACCACCACGAAGACCAAGGAGATCTCCAACCACCACCACGAAGACCAAGGATATCTCCAACCACCACGAAGACCAAGGAGATCTCCAACCACCACGAAGACCAAGGAGATCTCCAACCACCACCACGAAGACCAAGGATATCTCCAACCACCACGAAGACCAAGGAGATCTCCAACCACCACCACGAAGACCAAGGAGATCTCCAAACAAGTCAGGGACAAGGTTGTTGAAAAGTACACGTCAGGGTTGGGTAAAAAAAAAAAAAAAAATCTCCCAATCTGATGATCCGCGAAGCACCCTCTAATCCATCATCATCAAATGGTAAGAACATGGTATCACAACAAACCTGCCAAGAGAGGACGCCCACCAAAACTGAGCCCGGGCAAGGAGAGCATTAATCATAGAGGCAGCACAGAGACCAAAGGAGACCCTAAAGGAGCAGCAGCGTTCCCAAGCAGAGACTGGAGTATTTGTCCATACGACCACAATAAGGGCACAGACTGATGGCCGTATAACTCGTGAGGATCGCATTACAATCCTTGGACTGGCCATCTGCTCTTCTGACCTGAGCTGGACAGCTGCATAGAAATACACCACGCTGTCATGCTCAGGTCAGGAGGGGTGCCGGGCAGTGCATGCAACATGATGAGATCATCGTACGAGTTACATGGCCGTGTCTGTGTCCTAAGTCGTACACTCCATAGAAGTGGCCTTTATGAAAGAGTGAGCAGAAAAAAGCTTTTACTTACACAAAAAGACATGTGGGAGACTCCTCATATGTATACACTGTGTTCCAAATTATTATGCAAATTGGATTTAAGTGTCAAAGATTTAATTGTTTTTTTTTTCAAATAAACTCATGGATGGTATTGTGTCTCAGGGCTCAATGGATCACTGAAATCAATCTTAAACACATGTGATAATTTGTTTTCCTGGTGATTCAAAATAAATGAAAACTACTTAAAAATGATGTTCCACATTATTAAGCAGGCCACAGTTTTCAAGTAACATGGGAAAGAAAAAGGATCTCTCTGCTGCCGAAAAGCAATAAATAGTGCAATGCCTTGGTCAAGGGATGAAAACATTAGATATTTCTCTAAAATTTAAGCGTTCTCATTGTACTGTTAAGAGATTTGTGGCTGAATCTGAGCACAGACGTGTTCGTGCTGATAAAGGCATAATGAGGAAGGTTTCTGCCAGATAAATTCTTGGGATTAAGAGAGCAGCTGCCAAAATACCATTACAAAGCAGCAAACAGTTATTTGAAGCTGCTGGTGCCTCTGGAGTCCCTCGAACCTCAAGGTGTAGGATCCTTCAAAGGCTTGCTGTGGTGCATAAACCTAATATTCAGCCACCCTTAAACAGTGTTCACAAGCAGAAACGGTTGCAGTGGGCCCAGACATACATGAAGACTAATTTCCAAATAGTCTTGTTTACTGATCAGTGTCGGGCAACCCTGGATGGTCCAGATGGATGGAGTAGTGGATGGTTGGTGGATGGCCACCATGTCCCAACAAGGCTGCGACGTCACCAAGGAGGTGGAGGAGTCATGTTTTGGGCCGGAATCACGGGGAAACAGCTGGTAGGGCCTTTAAGGTTCCTGAAGATGTGAAAATGACCTCTGCAAAATATTTAGAGTTTCTGACTGACAACTTTCTTCCATGGTCTAAAAGCAAAAACGTTCCTTCAGGAGAAAAATCATCTTCATGCTGACAATGCCCCATCTCATGCTGCAAAGAATAGTGAGTCATTGGCTGCTATGGGCATAAAAGGAGATAAACTCATGGTGCGGCCGCCATCTTCCCCTGACCTCAACCCTATAGAGAACCTTTGGAGAATCATCAAGCACAAGATCTATGAGGATAGGAGGCCGTTCACATCAAACAGCAGCTCTGGGAGGGAAGAAATACAAGCAGAAACTCTCCAAAAACTCACAAGTTCGATGGAGGCAAGAATTGTGAAGGTGACATCAAAGAAGGCTCCTATGTTACATGTAACTTGGCTGTTAGGAGGTTTTGGAGTTAAATAGCTTTTTTGTTTAGTGAATGTGACCTCCTAATGCTGCAAATTCCACAAATGAGACTTCAGTTCTTTAAAACAGATCAAATGTTAAGAAATTCTACTGGGCCTAATGATTTGGAACAGTGCATTGTGGGGTTTTATTTTTTTTGGAGATTATACTGTTATCATTGGGAGGTTTCTTCACTAACATTCGATGTATAATCTAACGGGTGATGAGTTTTATTAGACTGACTCATTTTCACCGACCATTTAGGAAAATCCGAGAAAAATATCATTTGCATAATAATTTGGAACACAGTGTAGAGGAAGGTGCTGTGGTCAGATGATACCAAAATTGAACACCAAGAACACCATCCCCACAGTGAAACATGGTGGTAGCATCATGCTGTGGAGATGTTTTTCAGCAGCGGGGTCAGGGACAATTGTCCGAGTCAAGGGGAAGATGGATGGGGTGAAATACAGGGATTTTCTTGAGCAAAAACCTCTGTCAGTGATTTGAGACTGGGACGGAGGTTCAACATCCAACAAAACAATGACCCAAAGCATCGGGCTAAAGCAACATTGAGTGGTGTAAGGGGAAACGTGTAAATGTTCTGGAGCGGCCGAGTCACAGCCTTAATCCAATGGAGAATCTGTGGTCAGAGGTGAAGATCGCTGTTCACCAACATCTAACCTGATGGAGCAGTGTGTAAAAATCCCAGTGGCCAGATGTGGAAAGCTCAGAGACTTATCCCTAGCTGTTATTGCCACAAATGGAGGCTCTACAAAGTACTGACTGTAGGGGGTGAAGACTTATCCACATTGACGTTTTCAGTTCTTTTGTCCCATTTGTTGCTCGTTTCACAGTAAAAAGAAAACCAAAAGTTCACAGTTGTCGGCATGTACTTTACATGAACCGATGCAAACTCTCAAAAAACAAACAACTGTGAAATTCCAGGTTGTGAGGTAGCAAAACACAAAAAATACCAAGGGGCTGAATACTTTCACAAGTTTCACACTGTAGCACCCAGACATTACATCACATGTGACCGATATCAGCCGCGGAGACATCACTGAGCTCCTGGGATTTATCAACAGCGTGTGATTGTGTTATGTGAGATCCACTGCATGACGGCCATGTGAGAACCGTGAGATTAATCCACCCGGACCATCCACATCCAGCAAGAGGAGGCCGAAATCAGGTCCGAGTCTGTCCACATTCAGGGTAGGGCTGCATACACCCTGTATTATACCCCACAGCTGCACTCACTATTCTGCTGGTGCAGTCACTGTGTACATACATTACATTACTGATCCTGAGTTACACCCTGTATTATACCCCAGAGCTGCACTCACTATTCTGCTGGTGCAGTCACTGTACATACATTACATTACTGATCCTGAGTTACATCCTGTATTATACCCCATAGCTGCACTCACTATTCTGCTGGTGCAGTCACTGTGTACATACATTACATTACTGATCCTGAGTTACATCCTGTATTATACCCCAGAGCTGCACTCACTATTCTGCTGGTGCAGTCACTGTGTACATACATTACATTACTGATCCTGAGTTACATCCTGTATTATACTCCAGAGCTGCACTCACTATTCTGCTGGTG
Organism: Ranitomeya imitator; assembly: GCF_032444005.1. Lineage (NCBI taxonomy): Eukaryota > Metazoa > Chordata > Amphibia > Anura > Dendrobatidae > Ranitomeya > Ranitomeya imitator. Next base: position 13,580,980 of record NC_091286.1, read on the forward strand.
CAGTCACTGTGTACATACATTACATTACTGATCCTGAGTTACATCCTGTATTATACTCCAGAGCTGCAGTTCCCATCCATCTCTCCCCTGTGGAGCTCGCTATCTGATGAAATGTATGGGAATGACAGGATCCGGTGCTCACATGACCATAGACAATGACACAAATCTGCACTTGGCAAAAAAAGCAGAAAAGCAGCAGTGATGATAGACTGTAGGCTGCGGAGCAGCGCTCTGTGTAATAGTATTACAGCCCCAGGCGGTGTTACCTGTGCATTAACCCTCACACCCCCAAGTAATTAATCAGCGCTCCGCTCCCTTCTGTGCTCCTCCGGTTGGTCGCGGCGATTAGGAACGATTGTATAATCCTAATACCCGAGCATTTCACAACTAGAGCTCAGAGAACGCCCAGAGCACTCCGTGCAGAGCAGCAAAATATGTCCTCAAATATCAGAACTGGCTCTGGCGCGTGATAATACAAACACAACAGGACTCGCCCCATAGTGATCCACGAAGAAGCGAACCATAAATATAAAGCAACATCTCTACTGAATATTGAAGAAAATACAGCAAAGAACTAACGAGTATAAACAGGAGAGTCCAGAAGGAGGAGCCTCAGTGCGGCATATAATGAACAGGAGAGTCCAGAAGGAGGAGCCTCAGTGCGGCATATAATGAACAGGAGAGTCCAGAAGGAGGAGCCTCAGTGCGGCATATAATGAACAGGAGAGTCCAGAAGGAGGAGCCTCAGTGCGGCATATAATGAACAGGAGAGTCCAGAAGGAGGAGCCTCAGTGCGGCATATAATGAACAGGAGAGTCCAGAAGGAGGAGCCTCAGTGCGGCATATAATGAACAGGAGAGTCCAGAAGGAGGAGCCTCAGTGCGGCATATAATGACTCCAGACTGCTGAGTGACAGGTCAGTGGATGTCAATAGCCCGGAAACATATCTAATATGCGATGATGTAAGATGTGAGAACCAAGAGCGAAACAAACGAAGACTGAGGCGCTGCGTGTATGTAAGATAAATAAATATCTAGTCACTAAATAGTGACCCCCCTCACCCCAACATCATAGCATATTATATTATAGTGTGTGCGGACGGGGCAGAGCGCGCGGGCGCGGACGGGGCAGAGCGCGCGGGCGCGGACGGGGCAGAGCGCGCGGGCGCGGACGGGGCAGAGCGCGCGGGCGCGGACGGGGCAGAGCGCGCGGGCGCGGACGGGGCAGAGCGCGCGGGCGCGGACGGGGCAGAGCGCGCGGGCGCGGACGGGGCAGAGCGCGCGGGCGCGGACGGGGCAGAGCGCGCGGGCGCGGACGGGGCAGAGCGCGCGGGCGCGGACGGGGCAGAGCGCGCGGGCGCGGACGGGGCAGAGCGCGCGGGCGCGGACGGGGCAGAGCGCGCGGGCGCGGACGGGGCAGAGCGCGCGGGCGCGGACGGGGCAGAGCGCGCGGGCGCGGACGGGGCAGAGCGCGCGGGCGCGGACGGGGCAGAGCGCGCGGGCGCGGACGGGGCAGAGCGCGCGGGCGCGGACGGGGCAGAGCGCGCGGGCGCGGACGGGGCAGAGCGCGCGGGCGCGGACGGGGCAGAGCGCGCGGGCGCGGACGGGGCAGAGCGCGCGGGCGCGGACGGGGCAGAGCGCGCGGGCGCGGACGGGGCAGAGCGCGCGGGCGCGGACGGGGCAGAGCGCGCGGGCGCGGACGGGGCAGAGCGCGCGGGCGCGGACGGGGCAGAGCGCGCGGGCGCGGACGGGGCAGAGCGCGCGGGCGCGGACGGGGCAGAGCGCGCGGGCGCGGACGGGGCAGAGCGCGCGGGCGCGGACGGGGCAGAGCGCGCGGGCGCGGACGGGGCAGAGCGCGCGGGCGCGGACGGGGCAGAGCGCGCGGGCGCGGACGGGGCAGAGCGCGCGGGCGCGGACGGGGCAGAGCGCGCGGGCGCGGACGGGGCAGAGCGCGGGCGCGGACGGGGCAGAGCGCGGGCGCGGACGGGGCAGAGCGCGGGGGCGGACGGGGCAGAGCGCGGGGGCGGACGGGGCAGAGCGCGGGGGCGGACGGGGCAGAGCGCGGGTGCGGAAGGGGCAGAGCGCGGGTGAGGACGGGGCAGAGCGCGGGTGCGGACGGGGCAGAGCGCGGGTGCGGACGGGGCAGAGCGCGGGTGCGGACGGGGCAGAGCGCGGGTGCGGACGGGGCAGAGCGCGGGTGAGGACGGGGCAGAGCGCGGGTGCGGACGGGGCAGAGCGCGGGTGCGGACGGGGCAGAGCGCGGGTGCGGACGGGGCAGAGCGCGGGTGAGGACGGGGCAGAGCGCGGGTGCGGACGGGGCAGAGCGCGGGTGCGGACGGGGCAGAGCGCGGGTGCGGACGGGGCAGAGCGCGGGTGCGGACGAGGCTGCGGGTAGTAGTCGGTTCCTCACCTGGACGCCGCTCGGCACCTCCACAGCTGGCGCCTCGGACACGCAGCTCCGCCGGCAGCCTCCCCGGGGTGTCATGCGCAGTACGGCGCCCCGCAGCAGCCCGCACTGCCGTCCTCCGCCCGCTGCCATGTCCCAGGCTGTGCTGGAGCTGAGCGGCCGATCCGCAGCCCTCACTCTCCACTACTAGCAGCAGACAGCCCCTCACAGACCACACCGTCACCTTCAGCCAATCACCGTCCGCTCTGTCACTCCAGCAGCCAATCACCTTTAGGCTGTCATAACAGGGCCCAATAACAGTCTCCCATGTCAAAATAACAGCCAATGAGAGTCTGTTCTGTCACCTCAAGAGCCAATAAGAGACGATATAATACTTCCGGGTGCGGTGGTTTTCGGGAGTTGTAGTTTGCTGTAAGTTGAGCACTCTGGTGTGCGAGAATAGTGAGGGCGGGCTCCGCCTGCTGGCCGCTGAGCTCACTGCACGATGTTTTCCATTATCTCATTTGATGCATGTTCTTCTGATATTATTTCATGATTTCTATTATTAACTCTTACCTTCCGTAATTTTTGTTTTTGTATTTTCATGTTTTCTTTGCTTTTCTAAATAACCATAACTATTTTTGCTCTGACATAAACATAGGAGTCCGGACTTGTTTTTTAGCTGGACAAGGTACAGTTTTGAAGGACTCATTTTACCTTATCAATGAAAGGTGAAAAAAAGTCTAAATGGGGAGAAATGGTGAAAAAAAAACTAATTTCTGCCATTGTCTTTGAATGTGGATTTTTTTATAGCTATTTTATTGGCTTGGTTTAATTTTTGTACGTTTTTATAGATCAAATTTTTCTGGATCCAGTGATACAATATATATATATATAAAAGGAAGCGTGTACTGGGGCAAGATATGTGAACAAGTCAGATTTAGGAGAACCTGGCATGGGCTTTTATTTTTGGAGAGATCTGTAGGATGATGGTGGGACGGATCCCTCCCTCCACTCCGGGCCTTGGGAGTGATTCTCATTTAATCTTTCAGTTGAGGCTTGGGTGTATCAGTTTTGGTTTGCAAGTATCAGAGCAGGAGCTCTGTGCAGGAAAGGTCTGAGTGACACTAAACACAAGCAACAGCCGGAGAAAGCAAAGCCACTGACTCACCCACAAGTCATACAGTGGTGCAGTCGCCCACGGCGATGGAGTGTTACGGATTGAAACGGACGATCCGGCTGTGATCCAGAGAATAAGGTTTGCCTTTATGTTTTAAGTTGCCAAACTAAAGACTTTTACATTAGAATATCGTGGGGTCACTGCCTCATTACCGCACTATTAAGAAAGCTGCAGCCTTACATATGGTGGAGAATGTGGGCAGTGTGAACTGGGGCATACCACAAAGCCCGCTGCATGTCTGTAGTTAAGCCTGCAGCACTACAGCCCAGGCCTGATGATATAATGAGGAGATACTGAAGCTGTTGGTCCTCACCCAGCAGCAGCAGGGTAAGCGGCAACAGCAGGAGCAGGACCAACAGCAGCAGCGGCAACAGCAGTGGCAGCACCAACAACAGTAACAGCAGGAGCAGCACCAACAGCAGCAACAGTAACAGCAGGAGCAGGACCAACAGCAGCAGCGGCAACAGCAGTGGCAGCACCAACAACAGTAACAGCAGGAGCAGCACCAACAGCAGCAACAGCAGGAGCAGCACCAACAGCAGCACCAACAGCAGCAGCAGTAATAGCAGTAGCAGCACCAACAGCAACAACAGCAGTAGCAGCAGCAGCATGAGCAGCACCAACAGCAGTAGCAGCACCAACAGAAAAAGCAGCATGAGCAGCACCAACAGCAGTAGGAGCAACAAAAGCAGCAGCGGCAACAGCAGGAGCAGCACCAATAGCAGCATCGGCAGCAGTAGCAACAGCAATAGTGGCAACAGCAGTAGCAGCACCAACAGCAGCAGCTGCAAAAGCAGGAGCAGCACCAATAGCAGCATCGGCAACAGCAGTGGCAGCACCAACAACAGTAACAGCAGGAGCAGCACCAACAGCAGCAGCAGCAACAGCAGTAGCAGCACCAACAGCAGCAACAGTAACAGCAGGAGCAGCACCAACAGCAGCAGCAGCAGCAACAGCAGTAGCAGCACCAACAGCAGCAACAGCAGTAGCAGCACCAACAGCAGCAACAGTAACAGCAGGAGCAGCACCAACAGCAGCAACAGCAGTAGCAGCACCAACAGCAGCAGCAGCATGAGCAGCACCAACAGCAGTAGCAGCACCAACAGCAGCAGCGGATACAGCAGGGCAGCATCAACAGCAGCAACAGCAGGAAGAGCACCAATAGCAGCATCGGCAGCAGTAGCAACAGCAATAGTGGCAACAGCAGGAGCAGCACCAATAGCAGCATCGGCAACAGCAGTAGCAGCACCAGACGAACAACCTGATACTGTAGCAGATTGCGGCCCTGTGAGAGATGGAACCGACACCGATTCGTCATGAGACCCGGGACAAAGTCCGGTCAGCATTGAGAAAGTTGAGTCCAGAGGGTGACATGGAAGCTTCCTCATCATCTTCCAATGCACAGCGGAGCGGGAGAGCCTGCCAGCTTCCCAGTGGGTGAAGTGGTGGCCCTGTTCCTGATGTGAGATGCCCAGATGGCCTATTTTGACCTCTGTTAGGAGGATGCTCAGGACTATGGGAAACTGAAAGGTGACATCCTTGCCTGACTGGGGGTTAATACATATGTACGGGCATAGCAAGTGTTTCAATGGTCCTTTGTGGCCCTAGGTCTCAGGCATATGACTTGTGGCAGCTACTAAAAGATGGCTCCATATAACCAAAGAAGAGGGGAGTACCAACCAAATATTAAAAAATGTAAATTTTATTTATAACAATTAAAATACACAAAATATTAAAGAAAAATAGGGGACAAGGCAGAGTAGCCCCAATGCAATCCTAGTATACGTTCAAATAAATATATATATATAAACACTAAGCGGTTTTAGTAAATAAATGCTCATGCATCAGCAGGTCCTGGATTGGTAATAAGTATTATCATGCATATGTAGGAGTTTGTATGGTTCCTGAAGTAAAGAATCCCGTAGTGAAATAGAGAATGTGGGGCAATAGTACGTGTATTAAAAAAATGTAAATAAATAAATCAGTAAATATGTAGCTACACAGAAGGAGCTAACAAAGTGACAGTGCATATGGCTGAACAGATGAGGAGAGGTAAAGTGCTTAGTGCATATACAACAATCAAGTTCTAGCCACAATGAGCCAGGGATAAAGGGGGCTATGTAGGAGTAGATAACAACCAATGAAGATAATACGGGACAGCTAGATAAAGAGAACAATCGCCACAATCATATGAGGGACTACAAGTAAAATCCCAAGGTTAGGGATAGTGCGGCTCAGTGACAAATACAGTACTAAGTGCACAAGGATAACAGTGCGTATACAATAATAAAGTCTAAGCCTACTAATGCGAAGGAGGAGCTGTACATATAACGTGAAGACCATGTATTTACCTGCTGAAAAAGGGATTGCCAGGGGGAGGAAAACCCCGACGCGCGTTTCGCAGCGTAGCTTCTTCCAGGGGGTCGTGTGAGTAAGGGGGCACAGTGCAGATCTTATATATGCGGCGATAGAGTCGGCGCTGGCGCCCATCATGCTCAAACCAGGAAGCGGCAGGTCCGGCGTCCCACGTCACCAAGTCCCGCCCCACTCCGACGCGTCAGAGAGGTGGGAAGCAGGATGACGCTCAGGGACGCGTTACCACGGCAACCTAGGCCGGCCGACGGGCGCAAGCGCACAGCGCTGCAGGAGGAAGGCACCACAGAGGGGCAGAATAAAGGAATAAAAGGACTATGCTAAACAACGGCAGAGCGCGGGTGAATGTCATATGTGGCTGGAAACCAAGCAAGTGCTAGTGGGGACTGGAAAGGGCATAAATGCACAAAATGATGAATGGGTAGAAAGGGGCAAAAAGCCAACCAGTCTGATAAAATGAGTGGGTGTAGTGGCACATACGGGGATATCAGTGTGTGTCACGTGTAAAGACATAGGTAAAACGTGAGCCCCAAAGGGGTACAAAATGAGCAAAAAACGTGTACAAAATTGGATACACTATTAATATTAAATAAAAAAAGAAAAAAAGAAAAACATGAGAGAAACAGTGCACAAACATAATATGAAAAATAATAAATTAACAGCAACGTTAATCTTGTTGTAGACGAAGAAGATGAAGTCCATCAAAGTGCGTAGTGTGAAGCTTGAACCAACGACGCCACATGAAGAGGTGAATCTTCTTCGTCTACAACAAGATTAACGTTGCTGTTTATTATTTTGTACCCCTTTGGGGCTCACGTTTTACCTATGTCTTTACACGTGACACACACTGATATCCCCGTATGTGCCACTACACCCACTCATTTTATCAGACTGGTTGGCTTTTTGCCCCTTTCTACCCATTCATCATTTTGTGCATTTATGCCCTTTCCAGTCCCCACTAGCACTTGCTTGGTTTCCAGCCACATATGACATTCACCCGCGCTCTGCCGTTGTTTAGCATAGTCCTTTTATTCCTTTATTCTGCCCCTCTGTGGTGCCTTCCTCCTGCAGCGCTGTGCGCTTACGCCCGTCGGCCGGCCTAGGTTGCCGTGGTAACGCGTCCCTGAGCGTCATCCTGCTTCCCACCTCTCTGACGCGTCGGAGTGGGGCGGGACTTGGTGACGTGGGACGCCGGACCTGCCGCTTCCTGGTTTGAGCATGATGGGCGCCAGCGCCGACTCTATCGCCGCATATATAAGATCTGCACTGTGCCCCCTTACTCACACGACCCCCTGGAAGAAGCTACGCTGCGAAACGCGCGTCGGGGTTTCCCTCCCCCTGGCAATCCCTTTTTCAGCAGGTAAATACATGGTCTTCACGTTATATGTACAGCTCCTCCTTCGCATTAGTAGGCTTAGACTTTATTATTGGATACGCACTGTTATCCTTGTGCACTTAGTACTGTATTTGTCACTGAGCCGCACTATCCCTAACCTTGGGATTTTACTTGTAGTCCCTCATATGATTGTGGCGATTGTTCTCTTTATCTAGCTGTCCCGTATTATCTTCATTGGTTGTTATCTACTCCTACATAGCCCCCTTTATCCCTGGCTCATTGTGGCTAGAACTTGATTGTTGTATATGCACTAAGCACTTTACCTCTCCTCATCTGTTCAGCCATATGCACTGTCACTTTGTTAGCTCCTTCTGTGTAGCTACATATTTACTGATTTATTTATTTACATTTTTTTAATACACGTACTATTGCCCCACATTCTCTATTTCACTACGGGATTCTTTACTTCAGGAACCATACAAACTCCTACATATGCATGATAATACTTATTACCAATCCAGAACCTGCTGATGCATGAGCATTTATTTACTAAAACCGCTTAGTGTTTATATATATATATTTATTTGAACGTATACTAGGATTGCATTGGGGCTACTCTGCCTTGTCCCCTATTTTTCTTTAATATTTTGTGTATTTTAATTGTTATAAATAAAATTTACATTTTTTAATATTTGGTTGGTACTCCCCTCTTCTTTGGTTATATAGTACTTTTTTGGTGGTACCCCACATATATTTATCGGTCTGTTTTTGGGTAAAAGATGGCTCCAGCCTGAGACCTTGACTCCTTCCTAGATGGTAGAGAGGGTGGTGGTCGTCCAGCTTGTGAGAACTCTGCCAGCAGATTATTATTATTATTTATTGTTATAGCGCCATTTATTCCATGGCGCTTTACATGTGAGGAGGGGTATACATAATAAACACAGGTACAATAATCTTAAACAATACAAGTCATAACTAGTACAGGAGGAGAGAGGACCCTGCCTGCGAGGGCTCACAATCTACAAGGGATGGGTGAGGATACAGGAGGAGAGAGGACCCTGCCCGCGAGGGCTCACAATCTACAAGGGATGGGTGAGGATACAGGAGGAGAGAGGACCCTGCCCGCGAGGGCTCACAATCTACAGGGGATGGGTGAGGATACAGGAGGAGAGAGGACCCTGCCCGCGAAGGCTCACAATCTACAGGGGATGGGTGAGGATACAGGAGGAGAGAGGACCCTGCCCGCGAGGGCTCACAATCTACAAGGGATGGGTGAGAATACAGTAGGTGAGGATAGAGCTGGTCGAGCAGCGGTTTGGTCGATCGGTGGTTACTGCAGGTTGTAGGCTTGTCGGAAGAGGTGGGTCTTCAGGTTCTTTTTGAAGGTTTCGATGGTAGGTGAGAGTCTGATGTGTTGTGGTAGAGGGTTTCAGAGTAGGGGGGAAGCACGTGAGAAATCTTGTGTGCGATTATGGGAAGAGGAGATAAGAGGGGAGTAGAGAAGGAGATCTTGTGAGGATCGGAGGTTGCGTGCAGGAAAGTACCGGGAGACGAGGTCACAGATGTATGGAGGAGACAGGTTGTGGATGGCTTTGTACGTCATGGTTAGGCTTTTGTACTGGAGTCTCTGGGTGATGGGGAGCCAGTGAAGGGATTGACAGAGGGGAGAGGCCGGGGAATAGCGGGGGGACAGGTGGATTAGTCGGGCAGCAGAGTTTAGAATAGATTGGAGGGGTGCGAGAGTGTTAGAGGGGAGGCCACAGAGCAGGAGGTTACAGTAGTCGAGGCGGGAGATGATGAGGGCATGGACTAGGGTTTTTGCAGATTCTTGGTTTAGGAATGTATGGATCCGTGAAATATCTTTGAGTTGAAGTCGGCAGGAAGTGGAAAGGGTTTGGATATGTGGTTTGAAGGAGAGATCAGCGTCAAGGATTACCCCGAGGCAGCGAGCGTGTGGGACTGGGGAGAGTGGGCAGCCGTTTACTGTAATGGATAGGTTCGTTGGGGGGTCTCGTGAGATGGGGAAAAGATGATGAATTCTGTTTTGTCCATGTTAAGTTTCAGAAATCTAGCGGAGAAGAAGGATGAAATAGCGGACAGACATTGAGGGATTCTGGTTAGTAGGGAGGTGATATCTGGTCCAGAGATGTAGATCTGTGTGTCGTCAGCATAGAGGTGATACTGAAAACCGTGAGATTCTATGAGCTGTCCCAGGCCAAAGGTGTAAATGGAGAAGAGCAGGGGCCCAAGGACTGAACCTTGTGGGACTCCGACAGATAGGGGGCGAGGTGAGGAGGTGGTGTGTGAGTGGGAGACGCTGAATGTCCGGTCTGTTAGGTATGATGAGATCCAGGATAGGGCCAGGTCTGTGATGCCAAGAGATGAGAGGGTCTGTAATAATAGGGAATGGTCCACTGTGTCAAAGGCAGCCGACAGGTCGAGGAGGAGGAGAACAGAGTAGTGTCGCTTGCTCTTGGCGGTTAATAGGTCATTGGTGACCTTAGTTAGGGCAGGTTCAGTGGAGTGGAGTGACCGGAAGCCAGATTGTAAGAGGTCAAAGAGGGAGCAAGAAGAGAGATGGGAGGACAGTTCAAGATGGACGTGTTGTTCCAGTAGTTTTGAGTCATAGGGGAGAAGTGATATAGGGCGATAGCTAGATACAGAGGATGGGTCAAGAGAGGACTTTTTGAGGATAGGTGTGATTGAGGCATGTTTAAAGCTTGAGGGGAAAACACCAGTTGATAGTGATAGGTTGAAGAGATGGGTTAGGGTTGGGATGAAGACTGTGGTGAGGTTTGGGATGAGGTGGGATGGGATCAGGTCAAGTGCACAGGTGGTGAGATGTGATCTTGAGACTAGAGTGGGGAATTGATCTTCTATAATGGTGGAGAAGTTGGTTTTGGAGGTGGAGGGCTGGGAAGTCGGGAGGAAGGGCTCTGGGGTTGTCGACTAAAACTGTCTCTGATGTTCTCAATCTTCTGCTTGAAAAATTAGGCAAAGTCTTCAGCTGAGATGAGTGGGGAGGGAGGAGGTGCTGGGGGACGGAGGAGAGAGTTGAAGGGGTTGAATAACTGTTTAGGGTTGTGAGAGAGGGAGGATATGAGAGATGAGAAGTAGGTTTGTTTAGCTGTGGCGAATGGGGTCTTGAAAGTAGTGAGGGACTGTTTGAATGCGATAAAGTGCTCGTTGGAGTGGGATCTTTTCCATCTCCGCTCTGCAGCCCTGGAAGCTCGCCTCAGTTCTTTGGTCAGGCTGGTGTGCCAGGGCTGTCTGTTGATTTTGCGAGCTTTGGTATGTGTGAGAGGGGCAGCAGATTCCAAAGCTACAGCTATTGTGGTGTTATATAGAGCATCAGCGTCATCCGCATTGTGTATGGAACTTATGTCTGTGAGAGGGAGGAGGGATTCAGAGAATGAATGTAGGTCAAGGTGTTTAAGATTTCTGCGAGGGTGTGAGAGTTTGTGGGGTGGGGATTATAGACATGGAGTGGAGAGGGAAGAGAAGGTTGTGATCAGAGAGAGGAAGAGGTGAGTTAGAGAGGTTAGATAGGGAGCAGAGGCGGGTGAAGATGAGGTCCAGTGTGTGTGACCATCTTTGTGGGTGGCTGCAGAAGACCATTGAGTGAGGCTGAAGGAGGAAGTGAGAGATAGAAGTTTAGTGGCAGCTGAGAGGGAAGTGTCAATGGGGATGTTGAAGTCGCCCATGATGATAGTGGGAATGTCCTCAGAAAGGAAGTGAAGTAGCCAGGTGGTGAAGTGGTCAAAGAAGGTGGTGGCTGGCCCTGGGGGGCGGTAAATGATAGCCAGTTGGAGGTTGGAGGGGGAGTAGATGCGCACAGAGTGCACCTCAAAGGAAGGGAGGGTAACAGAGGGAGGCAGTGGGATTGGGGTGTAGGAGCAGTTATCTGAGAGGAGAAAACCAACTCCTCCACCATGCTTGCTGCTGGGGCGGGGTGTGTGAGAAAGGTGGAAGCCACCATACAAAAGTGCAGCAGGGGAGGCTGTCAGAAGGGGTGAGGAAGGTTTCGGTGACAGCGAGGAAGGAAAGTTTGTAAGTAACAAAAAGATCATGGCTGTAGGAAAACTTATTGCAGACAGAGCGAGCGTTCCACAGAGCTCCTGTTAGTGGGACTGGGGAAGCGGGGGCTGGGTGAATGGGTATAAGGTTACAGAGGTTACGGAAGTTTGTGATAGAGCGTGGATGGGAGGTAGAACTGACTGTGGGGATGTGGTGAGGAGGACCAGGATTTGGAGAGATATCACCAGCAGTGAGAATGAGCAGAGAAAGTGTTGGCAGGTGGGAGCAGGAGAGGGCATGAGGGGGCTGTCTGCAGTGGCGTAGGAAGGGGGGCGCGGGGGGGGCGGTCCGCCCCGGGCGGCACAATGCGGGAGGCGGCCGGCGCTGCAGGAGAAGAAAAAAAAAAAAAAAAGACGCCCCTTTAAATCTTCGGGCGGCGCCGTCCGCCGCCACGACCAGGGCCAGCTCCCCCCACCACCGGACCCCGCCCCCCGCTCTATACTCACCTCTCCTGGTTCCTGCGGCGCCGGCAGCTGCAGCGTCCTCTGACTCTGCGACGTCTCAGAGCAGAGGGTGCGATGACGTCACTACTGTGCGCGCCGCTCTGCCTCTCTGTCCTGAGCGTCGCAGAGCCGGAGAGACGCTGACTGCACCGGACCTGCGCTGGGAACGGGAGAGGTGAGGATTTTACTTTTTTTTTTTTTTCTTTATGTCTGACTGTCTGGGGCTGGGGCAATGCTGGACACACTGGGGCAATACTGGAGACCATGGGGCAGATTGCTGGACACACTGGGGCAATACATGAGACCATGGGGCAGATTGCTGGACACACTGGGGCAATACAGGAGACCATGGGGCAGATTGCTGGACACACTGGGGCAATACAGGAGACCATGGGGCAGATTGCTGGACACACTGGGGCAATACAGGAGACCATGGGGCAGATTGCTGGACACACTGGGGCAATACTGGAGACCATGGGGCAGAATGCTGGACACACTGGGGCAATACAGGAGACCATGGGGCAGAATGCTGGACACACTGGGGCAATACAGGAGACCATGTGGCAGAATGCTGGACACACTGGGGCAATACAGGAGACCATGGGGCAGATTGCTGGACACACTGGGGCAATACTGGAGACCATGGGGCAGAATGCTGGACACACTGGGGCAATACAGGAGACCATGGGGCAGATTGCTGGACACACTGGGGCAATACTGGAGACCATGGGGCAGAATGCTGGACACACTGGGGCAATACTGGAGACCATGGGGCAGAATGCTGGACACACTGGGGCAATACAGGAGACCATGTGGCAGAATGCTGGACACACTGGGGCAATACAGGAGACCATGGGGCAGATTGCTGGACACACTGGGGCAATACAGGAGACCATGTGGCAGAATGCTGGACACACTGGGGCAATACAGGAGACCATGGGGCAGATTGCTGGACACACTGGGGCAATACAGGAGACCATGGGGCAGATTGCTGGACACACTGGGGCAATACTGGAGACCATGGGGCAGAATGCTGGACACACTGGGGCAATACAGGAGACCATGTGGCAGAATGCTGGACACACTGGGGCAATACAGGAGACCATGGGGCAGATTGCTGGACACACTGGGGCAATACTGGAGACCATGGGGCAGAATGCTGGACACACTGGGGAAATACTGGAGACCATGGGGCAGAATGCTGGACACACTGGGGCAATACAGGAGACTATGGGGCAGATTGCTGGACACACTGAATACTGGAGACCATGGGGCAGATTTCAGGACACATTGAGGCAATGCTGGAGACCCTGGGCAGACTTCTGGACATACTGGGGCAATACTGGAGACCATGGGGCAGATTGCTGGACACACCGGGGCAATACTGGAGACCATGGGGCAGAATGCTGGACACACTGGGGCAATACAGGAGACCATGGGGCAGATTGCTGGATACACCGGGGCAATACTGGAGACCATGGGGCAGAATGCTGGACACACTGGGGCAATACAGGAGACCATGGGGCAGATTGCTGGACACACTGGGGCAATACTGGAGACCCTGGGGCAGATTTCTGGACACATTGAGGCAATGCTGGAGACCCTGGGGCAGACTTCTGGACACACTGGGGCAATGCTGGACACTGGGGAAGATTGCTGGACACACTGGGGGTAATATGCTGGACACACTGGGGCAATGCTGGACACTGGGGGTAATATGCTGGACACACTGGGGCAGACTGCTGGACACACTGGGGAAAGGCTGGACACTGGGGCAGATTGCTGGACACACTGGGGGCAGTGCTGGACATACTGGGGCAGATTGCTGGACACACTGGGGGTAATATGCTGGACACACTGGGGCAGATTGCTGGACAACATGGGGGTAATATGCTGGACACACTGGGGCAGATTGCTGGACAACATGGGGGTAATATGCTGGACACACTGGGGCAGATTGCTGGACAACATGGGGGTAATATGCTGGACACACTGGGGCAGATTGCTGGACAACATGGGGGTAATATGCTGGACACACTGGGGCAGATTGCTGGACAACATGGGGGTAATATGCTGGACACACTGGGGCAGATTGCTGGACAACATGGGGGTAATATGCTGGACACACTGGGGCAGATTGCTGGACAACATGGGGGTAATATGCTGGACACACTGGGGCAGATTGCTGGACAACATGGGGGTAATATGCTGGACACACTGGGGGCAGGACTTGAGGCATGGGCAGAATGTAGATACGGGGCATGATTGGAGACACGGGGCAGGATTGGATCATGGGGCAGGACGGATACGATGGAGGCTGGTGGGGCAGGATGTGGAGATCATATGGGGTAGAATGGATACTCATGAGGGCAGGATGCGAGAACATATGGCTGGAGCCAGGAATGAGAAACGGGGCCAGGGTGGGGAATATTATTACCATAGGGGCTAATTAAGGGATATTATTACTGCAGTGATGTATTTATTTTATTTTTTGAGTATACTGTTTTAAATGGGGGGGCGGTCCTGTTACTGTGCAGAGTGACACTATATCACCTTTTTTTCTTCATGTGATGTAATGTAGAAGTTGTGAAAAATTAAGTAATGTGTTCTGCAAGCGGAGCTCGAGATAACTGTGTTATTTCCTGCAGAGACGAGTCCTGGCTGGAAGGAATGATGGCGGTCTGTGCTGGATGAAAGATGAAGGACTTCACCTAGAGACGTCACTGGTGAGTCAGTGTTACCTATACACTGACACTATACACTGTATACTATATAGAGGTCCTGTGTATAATGTCACCAGTGATCTCTGTATTACCTCTACACAGACACTGCATACTAAGTACAGATCTCCTGTGAATACTGGCACTTATGGTGATAGTATTGTGTTTTTTTTTTTATTACTGATCAGTATTGTAGTATTCAGTCACTATGTGGTGGTAATATGTGGTCTGGAAATGGTGCGGTGGTATTTGTCCCTTGTATGTAGTATTATTCGGTCACTATGTGGCCTGGTCATGGTGTGGTGGTATTAAGTCACAGGTGTGGCATGTGGGGGTGACACCATTAGGCCCAGTTTAAGTTCTACAAAACAGGAAAACCGTTTTTGGTAACCTTTGTGTGTATTGAGCCGGGGGGGGGGGGGGGGGGGCGCCAAACTCGGGAACAGCCCCGGGCGGCAAAAGCTCTAGCTACGCCTCTGGCTGTCTGTGCTTGGAGACAGAGGATTGTATGTTGAGGAATAGTTCTGAGGAGGAGGTGAGGTGGATGGGAGGACTGAAGAAGAGATGAACAGTTCTTTACTAGGAGTAGAGATTAGGGAAGTTTGCAGAAAGTGAAGGATTATAGGGGTGAAAGTGAAAACAAACAGAAACATTGTTTACAGTGACTGTGGCCAGTTACCGTCAGTTCCCTTCTGGTTCAATTCTGGTTTTAATTCCAAATTAATCTTCACACTTCTAGGACACACTTATAGGAATCACACAGCAGACTAAAGTCATTGCAGACTTGTACTATGCAATGTACAGCGTTGGGTGGACAAGGGGACCTGGGCCCCCTAAACCAGGTGGTTAGCCTGATTGAGCATTATATGGTCACCCAAGACATCATACTGGACTCTGCCCCACTGCGGCTATCACACCGGCCCCTACAAGCCCTGGATCCTGGGAAAGGATAAAGTTCCTCTGCTGGAGTCAGTCAGAACCAGGCCACTAATGAGGGGTACCCCAGAGTGAGTGTGGGTGGAAACATGTCACCCCTGAATCTGTCTCATGGACTAGTGGTGCCACCTCTATCAGGTGCTGGCAGTGCCAAGGGCCTGGACACATGGCTGCCTACTGCCCCCTATCTGCTGAACCTGTGGACTATGGGTTTACTCACCGGGTGTCAATGTATGCTCAGATAGTCTGCACCACAGCTGCCATCAGTCTAGCTGGTGAGCCCCATTTCTGCCAGGTGAGCGCAATGGACACCGAGCGGAGGCTCTCTGACACTGGGAGCCTATTGACATTTATCCATGGGTCACTGAGCTCCGGGTTATAACCAGCTGGGGGGATAGTTGGGGGTCGTCTTTATACATAGCGAACACTGGGAGTAGCTGACAATGGGGGTAACTTTCTCCATGCGGGGAGGTTAAACATGTGGTGGGGTAGTAAAAACCCTTCCTTAGAAGACTGTGTTAGGAAGAGACGTCCACCTGCTTGTGGGAGAGTAAAATTAACCCTCCCAGGATAAAGGTCTGTCCAGGTGCAGAACCCAAAGACAGGGCCTGGGACGCACGTTCAATTAAAATCTATTGCTGTGCTACACCACACGCCAATAGTTAAAATCCGCCACCCAATCACAGGCTCACAGCTAATGCCGGCAACTTCGCGCTTCAAATGGATGGAGGCGAACACACGGACAGGTAAGGAGAAAATGATTTTTTAAAAATTGAATGCGTCAAGATGCAATATGGGGGAAATTTAGGCAGGATCTTGGGGCAGGATGTCGTGAGGAACTACAGGTCCCACGGCAGAATCGGAGGGCAGGAAGCTGAAAGGGACTTTGCCACCTAACACCTGAGGTACAGCAACAATCAGAGTCACTGTGGACAGAGACCACAAGGGAACGGTTCAGGTTGCCTACCGTGCAGGGACTGTCCCTGGACAGGGGAAAAAGAGGACCTTGTTAGACAACCACACGCAGCGAGGGACCACAGACCAGCACATAGTGGACGGCTCCCAAAATGACCTGGCAAAGGGATTTCCACTTGTCTTCAGGCTGCTTGGACTCCATCAACAGCTGTTACCGGTACCCTGTACTGAGGCTATCTAACACCAGTAAACCAGGTAATGACTGCAACCCTGTGTCTTCCATTTATTTGCCGGCATTCACCATCCCTGCCAAACACACTGGGAGCCCTGGGGACCCCGCTTTACCTTTGGGAAGCGACACCATCTTTGCTGCAGCACCATCGCCCCCAGAGGACCCCTTTAATCAACGTTGGTGACCTCTGACCGAGAACAACAGGTGGCGCCACGAACTTTACCATCTTACAACTCCCTTTAAAAACTCCCTTTTACTTGGGCGCCCAGGGCCACGGACCGGGTCGCTGCCATCGTGACCACCCGTTTAATTACGACCGGACCCAGTACCGAGTACCCCACTGCCCTGGCGGGCGACTCATATATAACTAGGGAAGCTCCCCTGAAACCGGGTTCAGAGCTCCCCCTTCTGGCCTGGAGTCAGAACATGTTGCATGTACATTGTACAGGTAATCTGTCAAAGGGTTCCCCCTTGTCTCCAGGTATGGCATCACCCTCCCCGAGAGGAAGGCTGTACCACTGTGGTACCCGAACTCCTGGGGTGCCACATTCCACCCCCCCCCCCCCCCCCCCCCGTTAAATCCAGTACTCCCGGACTGGGAAAAGAAACAAAAACAATTACAGGTTAAAGATGTGGCAAAACATTTTTGAAAAAACATTTCAACAGGTTAAACAGGTACAGAACTATTTAACTATTTCTTCCCTTTAAACGATACATATCATATTTATAAGAGTGCACCTGGTCTCATACCAGGGTGTCCTTGTTCATCAACAACAGTAATGATGCGGGGGACCCGTTCTAAACCCCTAACGTAGGGCTTGGGTGAGCTGCAACGCATAATCTTTCAGACATTGTCTTCGGCCATGCCAAACGGTTTTCTTCGGTCTTGGAAACAAACAGGGTTCCTCTCACGCTGCCAGGGCATGGTAAAACCAATAACTGCACCTTAGGAGGTGCTAACTATTTACAAAGGAAGTTTTTAGGTAATTCACCGTCCATTACCTTGCTGTCCATTTTAAACTTTTAATACGCAAAATTAAACATTTTTAAACCAGGTAACAACAATTATTGATTTTTTTATATTTTTAGTCCCTGTAACGGGCTGGGATTTGACCTCTGGTACTACGGGTAGATCTACGCAGTACAGGGATTGATGGTGCGCTGACCGGATTCACTATTCTTGCTACCACTAGTGTAGTGCACTCTCTTATGGCTACGCTACTGGTGATTCTATGTAGTACATGTATACCTGATTTTCGGCGAGTACTTCTGCTCACTGTGGGCATCACAGATTCACCGATAGCAGAGGGTGGATTCTCTTGTTCCACTGCTGGTGTGACGTCTGCTGCTTGAGCCCTTGGGTGTAGAGTCTCTTCTGGTTCAAATTGATTTTGAGTCACATCTCCTTCTGGTATTTCCAGCTGGGGAAAAGTCAAAACAGGCACCACTATGGCCTGATTTACTTGAGTCCATGACTGGGGAAAATCTCCAAGAATGGTATGGATTCTCCTTTCCTCCTCTTCTGTGGGCTGAGGGCTATCTTGGTGTTTCTCCTTATCTCTCAGTTGGTCAGGGCATACCTTAAGATGATCCCTTGATACCGCAGTCGAGGTTTCTCCTCTATCTTTACTTATGAGACACACCTTGCTGTTATCAAAGTTTGATGGTAAGATGGTATATGGCTCTGCTTCCCACTGATCATCGAGTTTGTGCAGTCTTCCTTTCCGCTTTAGCACTTGTTCACCTGGTGACCAGGGAATTGCAGGGGCACATTGCTTGTAGTCGCTCTCTTGTTTTTGTCTTGCCTGGGACAAGGTTCTTTCCACACACTCTTGCACTTGGCGGTATTTCTGTTGTCGCTCAGCATCCCATTCGACATCTGGTGAGGTTGTTTCTGGTGTGAGGACTCCCATGTCAAGGTCAACAGGTAATTTGCTGGATCTTCCTCTCATCAGGTAGGCTGGAGTGCAGTTGGTGGAATTCACCGGGATGTAATTGTAGAGATCTACGAGATCCGGCAACTTCTCTGGCCACAGGTTTCTCTCTTCCAAAGGCAAGTCAATTACCACCTGATTCATCTTCTCACACATACCGTTTGTCTGTGGATGGTACGGTGTTGTTTTTCTTACATCCGTACAGGTGACAGAACTCTTGGAACACTTCTGCTTCAAAGGCTGGGCCTTGGTCGGTGAGTACTTTTTCAGCGTAACCGTGTGGTCGACAAAAGTGTTGTTGGAAGGCTTTGGCTGCCATCTTCGCTGTCTGGTCCTTGACAGGCACGACTACCAGGAATCTTGAATAATGGTCCACTATGGTCAGAGCATATACAGTGGGGCAAAAAAGTATTTAGTTAGTCAGCAATAGTGCAAGTTCCACCACTTAAAAAGATGAGAGGCGTCTGTAATTTACATCATAGGTAGACCTCAACTATGGGAGACAAACTGAGAAAAAAAATCCAGAAAATCACATTGTCTGTTTTTTTAACAATTTATTTGCATATTATGGTGGAAAATAAGTATTTGGTCAGAAACAAACAATCAAGATTTCTGGCTCGCACAGACCTGTAACTTCTTCTTTAAGAGTCTCCTCTTTCCTCCACTCATTACCTGTAGTAATGGCACCTGTTTAAACTTGTTATCAATATAAAAAGACACCTGTGCACACCCTCAAACAGTCTGACTCCAAACTTCACTATGGTGAAGACCAAAGAGCTGTCAAAGGACACCAGAAACAAAATTGTAGCCCTGCACCAGGCTGGGAAGACTGAATCTGCAATAGCCAACCAGCTTGGAGTGAAGAAATCAACAGTGGGAGCAATAATTAGAAAATGGAAGACATACAAGACCACTGATAATCTCCCTCGATCTGTTGCTCCACGCAAAATCCCACCCCGTGGGGTCAGAATGATCACAAGAACGGTGAGCAAAAATCCCAGAACCACGCGGGGGGACCTAGTGAATGAACTGCAGAGAGCTGGGACCAATGTAACAAGGCCTACCATAAGTAACACACTACGCCACCATGGATTCAGATCCTGCAGTGCCAGACGTGTCCCACTGCTTAAGCCAGTACATGTCCGGGCCCGTCTGAAGTTTGCTAGAGAGCATTTGGATGATCCAGAGGAGTTTTGGGAGAATGTCCTATGGTCTGATGAAACCAAACTGGAACTGTTTGGTAGAAACACAACTTGTCGTGTTTGGAGGAAAAAGAATACGGAGTTGCATCCATCAAACACCATACCTACTGTAAAGCATGGTGGTGGAAACATCATGCTTTGGGGCTGTTTCTCTGCAAAGGGGCCAGGACGACTGATCCGGGTACATGAAAGAATGAATGGGGCCATGTATCGTGAGATTTTGAGTGCAAACCTCCTTCCATCAGCAAGGGCATTGAAGATGAAACGTGGCTGGGTCTTTCAACATGACAATGATCCAAAGCACACCGCCAGGGCAACGAAGGAGTGGCTTCGTAAGAAGCATTTCAAGGTCCTGGAGTGGCCTAGCCAGTCTCCAGATCTCAACCCCATAGAAAACCTTTGGAGGGAGTTGAAAGTCCGTGTTGCCAAGCGAAAAGCCAAAAACATCACTGCTCTAGAGGAGATCTGCATGGAGGAATGGGCCAACATACCAACAACAGTGTGTGGCAACCTTGTGAAGACTTACAGAAAACCTTTGACCTCTGTCATTGCCAACAAAGGATATATTACAAAGTATTGAGATGAAATTTTGTTTCTGACCAAATACTTATTTTCCACCATAATATGCAAATAAATTGTTAAAAAAACAGACAATGTGATTTTCTGGATTTTTTTTTCTCAGTTTGTCTCCCATAGTTGAGGTCTACCTATGATGTAAATTACAGACGCCTCTCATCTTTTTAAGTGGTGGAACTTGCACTATTGCTGACTGACTAAATACTTTTTTGCCCCACTGTACATAGCCTGACCGGCTTGGGGTTAGCTTCACATGATCCTAAGCGACCAATTCAAGTGGCTGTTTGGTGACTATGGGCTGTAGGGGAGCCCTCTGGCTGTCACGGTCCTCTCTGCGCAGGTTACATGGGCCACACTCTCAGCACCACTTTTCAATGGCTCTTCTCATGCCAATCCAGTAGAACCTCCAACTTCTTCCATCCGAAGTGTCCTGCTCCATCGTGGTATGCTTCCAAAACCATTGGCGCATCTTGTCTCGGGACCACTATCTGCCAGACCAGCTCGTGAGTGCGTGGGTCAATACTCCTCCGGCACAGCTTACCGTCATAGATAAACAGTTTGCTCTTCTCCTTCCAGAACTGCTGAGTCACTGGTGGAACAATCTGGACCAGGGAGTCAATCAGCCTGTGTCAACAGTTCTTTTACCAGACAGACTGCTGGGTCACTATCCTGCGTCTCTGCCCATCCATCATGGGGCAATGGGTTTAGCGTGGCTTCTCGCCTATCATTGCGCTTGTTCTTCACACAATGGGAGTACTGAGTCACCCCGGGGCGATGGAAAGCTGGGAACTCAATCTCTTCAAGTTCTTCCGGATCTTTTCTCACTTCTGGTAAATGAGGCATTCTGGACAGCGCATAGGCATTTGCGTTCTTGTGCCCTGCACGGTACTTGATGGTAAATTCGTAGTTGGACCACCGGGCCATCCATCGCTGCTCCAAGGCACCTGGTTTTGCCGTCTCCAGGTGAGTGCAGCGGATTGTTGTCCATGAAAACTGTGAATTTTGCTGAAGCCAGGTAGTGCTTGTGTGATGCCCGACAGGGCTGTGGGGTACTCGGTACCAGGTCCGGTACTTAAGGGATTTTTCACGTCGGCAGCGTCGGCGACCCATTCTGTGGCCCTGGGCCCCCATGTTAAAGGAAAAGTCTTTAAAGGGGTTTGAATAAAGTTTGTGTTCGTGACGCCACCTGTGGTACTCGGTCAGAGGTGACCGACGCTGCTTAAAGGGGTCCTCTGGGGTGATGTTATGGCAGCTAGAGGCTGTAACTTCCCACAGGTGAAGTAGGGTTCCCGGTGTGAAGATGGTGGTATGGTGAGTGGTACAGTTAACAACTGAGGACACAGGGGTGCAGTCTATTTACCTGGTTTACTGAAGACTTCAGGCAGCCACAGTCCAGGGCACCAGATCACAGAACAGGCAGGGTGCGGCCGGCTTTGAAGCGAAATCAGAGTCCCCTTTACCAGGTGGAGTTAGAAGCCTTCCTAGTAGTGCGGTGGTGTAGTCCTTTGCTGCCTGTGGCTTCTGTCAAGGTCCTCACTGTTCTCTCTGTCCTCCTTAAAGGGTAGAACACTAAACCATATAACAGGTGGCTCGAGCCTTTTTACAGGGTCTCTATCACGACCCGAGCTCTATGCGCCACTGTGCCTCCTGGGTGTTCGGGCGGACAGGTGACGTGTAGTCCAACTGTCTTGCCGGTTTCTGCTGTGAGACGTGGAGTCCGACACAACCTCGGTCTTCCGGCTACCGGTGTGTGCACTCTGCAAGGAGGTAGCTCAGTCGCAGCTGTTCTCCCCAGTTTTTACTCTCCTGTGCTTCACTCTCCTGCACGCTCACTACACTCTCTGTGTTCGCTCTCTCCAGGAGCTGCAGTACCCTCGTGGCTGCACGGCCCCCTTAGTTCTTCCAACACTCACTGTCTGACTGCTCTCTCCTCTGTCTCTCTGACAGACTCACTCACTTTCCCTGCAGACCAGAATATATATACAGTTAGGTCCATATATATTTGGACAGGGACATTTTTCTAATTTTGGTTATAGACATTACCACAATGAATTTTAAACAAAAGAAATCAGATGCAGTTGAAGTTCAGATTTTCAGCTTTCATTTGTGGGTATCCACATTAAAATTGGATGAAGGGTTTAGGAGTTTCAGCTCCTTAACATGTGCCTCTCTGTTTTTAAAGGGATCAAAAGTAATTGGACAGATTCAAATAATTTTAAATAAAATGTTCATTTCTAGTACTTGGTTGAAAACCCTTTGTTGGCAATGACTGCCTGAAGTCTTGAACTCATGGACATCACCAGATGCTGGGTTTCCTCCTTTTTGATGCTCTGCCAGGCCTTCACTGCGGTGGTTTTCAGTTGCTGTTTGTTTGTGGCCTTTCTGTCTGAAGTTTAGTCTTTAACAAGTGAAATGCTGCTCAATTGGGTTGAGATCAGGAGACTGACTTGGCCATTCCAGAATATTCCACTTCTTTGCTGTAATAAACTCCTGGGTTGCTTTGGCTTTATGTTTTGGGTCATTGTCCATCTGTTGTATGAAACGATGACCAATCAGTCTTGCTGCATTTGGCTGGATCTGAGCACACAGTATGGCGGCTCTGAAGACCTCAGAATTCATTCGGCTGCTTCTGTCCTGTGTCACGTCATCAATTAACACTAGTGACCCAGTGCCACTGGCAGCCATGCATGCCCGCGCCATCACACTGCCTCCGCCGTGTTTTACAGATGATGTGGTATGCTTTGGATCATGAGCTGTACCACGCCTTCACCATACTTTTCTCTTTCCATCATTCTGGTAGAGGTTGATCTTGGTTTCATCTGTCCAAAGAATGTTCTTCCAGAACTGTGCGGCTTTTTTAGATGTTTTTTAGCCTTTTTCTTCTTGATGCTTATGAGTGGCTGCACCGTGCAGTGAACCCTCTGTAGTTACTTTCATGCAGTCTTCTCTTTATGGTACATTTGGATATTGATACGCCGACCTCCTGGAGAGTGTTGGTCACTTGGTCGGCTGTTGTGAAGGGGTTTCTCTTCACCATGGAGATTATTGTGCGATCATCCACCACTGTTGTCTTCCGTGGGCGCCCAGGTCTTTTTGCATTGATGAGTTCACCAGTGCTTTCTTTCTTTCTCAGGATGTACCGAACTGTAGATTTTGCCACTCCTAATATTGTAGCAATTTCTCGGATGGGTTTTTTCTGTTTTCGCAGCTTAAGGATGGCTTGTTTCACCTGCATGGAGAGCTCCTTTGACCGCATGTTTACTTCACAGCAAAACCTTCCAAATGCAAGCACCACACCTCAAATCGCCTTTTATCTGCTTAATTGAGAATGACATAACGAAGGGATTGCCCACACCTGTCCATGAAATAGCCTTGGAGTCAATTGTCCAATTACTTTTGGTCCTTTTAAAAACAGGGTGGCACATGTTAAGGAGCTGAAACTCCTAAACCCTTCATCCAATTTTAATGTGGATACCCTCAAATGAAAGCTGAAAGTCTGAACTTCAACTGCATCTGAATTGTTTTGTTTAAAATTCATTGTGGTAATGTCTATAACCAAAATTAGAAAAATGTTGTCTCTGTCCAAATATATATGGACCTAACTGTATATAGGGGAGCCAGCCACAAACTGGATCAGAGCTCCTCCTTCTGGCCTGGAGTGTGAACATGTTGTATGCTTGTGTTACCTGATAAAGGAGATCCTTCCTCGCTTCCAAGCGTGACATCACTCTCCTCGTGAGGAAAGCAATGCCTCTAACAACCAGGACCCTGGGGTGTCACTCTTGAAAGAGAAAGATCAGACAAACTGAACATTTTTTCAGTGTTCTCTTTTGCCAGAGCTGTAAATACTCCTTTTCGATAAGTTCGGAGGTTCGATGTACAGTGTCCTCCAATCATCGTTCCCTCTCTGTTGCAATCTGTGGATATTTTTGGATTGAAGATTGTAAAGTAACAGATCAAAAAGGTAAGAAAATAAACAACTAGAGGTATATACACCGGGCAGTGTATGTGTGTATATATACTGTACTGTATATAGAGATGTATAGAAGTATATAGACCCCAGAAAGTGAGTAGATATAAAGCCAGAGGTATAGAGAGGTACAGGAGACCCCACAGAGTATATACACGGGGCGTCTCTTGTCTGGTCTTACGCCCCGGCTTGTAACACTTCTATAAATAAGAAATCATTTCTTGCTCGTTGCCACCAGGGGGCGCTCTTGCTCTATCTATAATAACCGCTTTATTTCGGCATCTTTTACTCCATTAAATTACATTTCACTGCTTTACAGTAGATTTTTTGTTCCTTGATGCAGAAATGGCCTAAATAAAAGACACATAATTATTAGATCCAAGGACTGGATTAATGTAGAGACGAACGGTGAGTATCTTATTCTAAATAGTATTGTGAAATTTGCTCTGTCTGTGTGATAATGGACGATTGAGATCGAACATATTACAGATCATCCCGATTCTTGCTCCAAATTATTCTTTCTCATTCCCACTTTGTGGCCTCTAGGTGTACATCTGGCCCATCGCCCCCGTGTATAACATCTGGCCCATCACCCTCTGTGCACAACATCTGGCCCATCACCCCCCAGTGTATAACATCTGGCCCATCGCCCCCCAGTGTATAACATCTGGCCCATCGCCCCCCAGTGTATAACATCTGGCCCATCGCCCCCCAGTGTATAACATCTGGCCCATCACCCCCAGTGTATAACATATGGCCCATCACCCCCCAGTGTATAACATCTGGCCCATCACCCCCCAGTGTATAACATCTGGCCCATCGCCCCACGGTGCACAACATCTGGCCCATCGCCCCCAGAGTATAACATCTGGCCCATCGCCTCACGGTGCACAACATCTGGCCCATCGCCCCGTGTATAACATCTGGCCCATCGCCCTCCGCGCACAACATCTAGCCGATCGCTCCCAGTGTATAACAT
Organism: Ranitomeya imitator; assembly: GCF_032444005.1. Lineage (NCBI taxonomy): Eukaryota > Metazoa > Chordata > Amphibia > Anura > Dendrobatidae > Ranitomeya > Ranitomeya imitator. The sequence goes on from NC_091286.1 coordinate 13,606,238, forward strand.
CTGGCCCATCGCCCCCAGTGTATAACATCGGGCCCATCGCCTCCCGTGTATAACATCTGGCCCATCGCCCCCAGTGTATAACATCTGTCCCATCGCCTCACCGTGCACAACATCTGGCCCATCGCCCCCAGTGTATAACATCTGGCCCATCACCCCCAGTGTACAATATCCGGCCCATCACCCCCAGTTTATAACCTCTGGCCCCTCACCCCCAGTGTACAATATCGGGCTCATCACCCCCAGTGTACAATATCGGGCTCATCACCCCCAGTGTACAATATCGGGCTCATCACCCCCAGTGTACAATATCGGGCTCATCACCCCCAGTATACAATATCGGGCTCATCACCCCAAGTGTATAACATCTGCCAAATGCACAGATTTCCCCAAAATGTCTTGTAGCCAAATCAGGAGAAACTATGAAAGCCTGTGTAAAAGCCTGGTCAGGGAATGCAGAAGCCATTTTATTGTGATTTTGTGAGAGGATGTCACAGCTTAGAAATAGAGATGGGAAAAGAAAGCACTGACCAGGAAAAAATGTTTTGCACAACTGCAGCAGTGATAAGGATGAGAGTAGTAGTTAGTCTGTCAATAATACAGAGATGCAATTCATTAATAGAGCGAGATAGGAGAGGTGGCAGCACAGAGGGATGCGTCTGTCTTTTTGCATTTGTATTAAAATTACATATTATTTTCTTCATTCTTAATGCACTAGAAGGCAGCAGCAAGTCACAGAATAAAATATCTGAAATCCATGTCAATCAGCCATGGTTCTGACGTTTGCATCTGTTGCAATCTTTTCAGTGAAGAGGAATAATTATACAAAAAAAAATCCTTAAAATGTACAATGTATCTAACTCACAAAATGCGCACGTCACTAACCGATTTTTTCCTCATCTTTTTTTTACTACTTATATTTTTCATCCATACATGCCAAACCAATAGTGTGTGATCATGTACCTACCTAGCTTTTCTTATCACCTTGTTTTTGAGAAATGATTGAATGTAACTGTGCGCAACTATTTCACTAGTCCAACGTGACGGCTGTACACAACATACCTACACTGCTGCCACATTTTGCTTTATGTACCAACCTACCCGTTATTTTTTGTTACGTCCTTTCTGATAAGAGTTGAATAATTGGGGTTGAAAAGATTAATTAGAGAGTTGTACAAAATGTAACAATGGCAAAGGGTGGGGTAGCGTAAAAGGAATAAATACCTTATACCATGGCTAAGAATCTGGGAACTGCTAGCAGAAGCATCACCACCACCCCTGGAGCCAGCCGTCTTGGCATAGTGGTACCAAACACAGGTCATAACCGGCCTCTTTTGCCTCTGCAATGTGTACTAGTGGGAAGTAAGAAAAAGACGAATATGAAATATATTGCATCAGTCAAAGCAGGAATATGTTACCTCTGACAGCGACACAATCAGTTTAATTCAGTGTTCTCCACAGAACGGCCTGTCTGTTCACAAATGACTAAGAGGGATAATTTTTGGACCATTTTTTTAATTTAAAAAGCATGAGGTGTCTGACAGTGTGCTAAGTTATTAAACAAGTTGTTGATTACTACCGGTTACCATGCGTTTCTACGTGAAAGTCAGTGTGGCGTAACTAAGACTGTGTGTGTTAAAGAACATGAATGTCTTTGGGTACAGTCCTAGGTGACCTCTCGCTGGTTTCACATTTGCGTTTTTTGCTGCTGCGTTTTAACGCATATAAACGCATGCGTTTTTTTTCCTATATTTAACATTAAAAACGCATGTTTTTTTTGTACGCGTTTGGCCGCGTTTGACGATGCATGCGTTTTTTCGATGCTTGCGTTTTGGTGCGGAAATGCAACATGTAGTAATTTCTAGAGGCGTTTTTTTGCCGCAAAAAAACGAATGCGTTTGATTGCGTAAAAAAAAAACGTATTGCTGTCTATGTAAACGCATGCGTTTTTTAGCACATGCGTTTTGTTGCGTTTTTTAACGCATGCATTTCAATAGAGAAAAACAAGTCTAGACACTGATAAGCCACCCCCCACAATCAAGGTGATAAAGGGATCCTAACCCTAACCCTATCCCTAACCCTATCCCTAACCCTAACCCCTAACCCTATCCCTAACCCTAACCCTATTCCTATCCATAACCCTAACCCTAACCCCAAACCCTATCCCTAACCCTATCCCTAACCCCTATCCCTAACCCTATCCCTAACCCTAACCCTATCCCTAACCCTAACCCCTAACCCTATCCCTAACCCTATCCCTAACCCTAACCCCTAACCCTATCCCTAACCCCTAACAACCCTAACCCCTATCCCTAACCCTATCCCTAACCCTATCCCTAACCCTATCCCTAACCCCTAACACTAACCCCTAACACTAACCCCTATCCCTAACCCTATCCCTAACCCTATCCCTAACCCTAACCCTAACCCCTATCCCTAACCCTATCCCTAACCCTATTCCTAACCCCTATCCCTAACCCCTATCCCTAACCCTATCCCTAACCCCTATCCCTAACCCTATCCCTAACCCCTATCCCTAACCCCTAACCCTAATGGGAAAATGGAAATAAATACATATTTTTTAATTTTTTACTTTTTTTCCGTCACTGAAAGTTGATGAAGGGGGTTTGATTTCTATTTATAAGGGGTTTTCTAGTGGATTTTTATGATTGGCAGCTGTCACACACTGAAAGACGCTTTTTATTCCGACGTTTGTGAAGCAGAATGAACAAAAACCAGCTTGTGAAATTTCTCATCATGCGTACCAAAAGCACAACCGCAGAAAAAAACGCACGTAAACGCGTACAAACGCGGCGTTTTTTTAACCGCATGCGACAACGCATGCGTCTAAAAAATGCAGTGTTTGTACGCGTTTACATGCGTTTTTTCACCACCTGCGGATGCGTTTAAAACGCTGCGTTTTTAAACGCAAATGTGAAACCAGCCTTAGATTGTTACAAACGTCTTGTTAGGACAGTCGGAGACTTTGCAGAATTGTTGATCTCATTTTTTAGAAAAAAATTGTCAAACCTGGTATATTTGAATTTCATTAGATTCCATCATCTCGAGCTAATAGCACCACTATGCCGCCAGTACATGCTAATACCATCAATGTGTGTCACTTTGTAACAATGTTTAGTTTTGCTACATTCATTTATTCTTTCTTTTAGAAAATAACAGTTTTTATGGAAAACCCGCAACTCCTGCATCCAAACGTCCAGTCTGGTATATCTTATGTAGTAAATCTCGAGCCATGGTGAACTGATAACGTCAGCCACAGGAATCCAGGGATCGCAGAAGACGATGGGTCAAAGTGCGACCCAATTATGCCACAGCTGCAATAAAAGGAGACAGTGGAGCAATAATGGCCAATCAGACCGGAATGGGTTAATATCCAACACGTATGGGTCATGAGACTGTAAGAACCAAATAGAAAAATAAAAGTTATTTTCAGGGGATCACTGATGTTTTTGCTATAAATTGAGGTAAAATGCAAAAAAATATAAAATCAACAAAAAATATAAATAAAACAAGACACATACAAAAATGATGGCACAGCTCTGGTGGTGAAGGGGTTACCATGTCACCAAGATTCTCTGGGCTCCTTCTTGTGCCAGTCCATTAGCGCCATGAAATAATAGCGCTCTTCTCGGTCACTGATATCTTGTGATTATTGATCAGACTTAACAAGTTTCTGCGGTGCCGGATGATAAGAGAAGAGATCGGGCCGGAGTCTAAATCTCTTATAGATTTCCTGTCAGATGGCGAGATAGCTCCACGCCGTGTAATGGGCCCGCGAGGACGAGCTCGTTACCTGCGCAAATAACGCACTGAAGGCTTCACTGAGATAATCTGCAGCGTGGAGGTCAGCGAGGGGCGACACTGTGTCAGCGTCATTATCCTGTACCCCGAGTGTCAGCGTCATTATCCTGTACCCCGAGTGTCAGCGTCATTATCCTGTACCCCGAGTGTCAGCGTCATTATCCTGTACCCCGAGTGTCAGTGTCATTACCCTGTACCTCCAGTGTCAGCGTCATTATCCTGTACCCCCAGTGTCAGTGTCATTATCCTGTACCCCGAGTGTCAGTGTCATTATCCTGTACCCCGAGTGTCAGTGTCATTATCCTGTACCCCGAGTGTCAGCGTCATTATCCTGTACCCCGAGTGTCAGTGTCATTATCCTGTACCCCCAGTGTCAGTGTCATTACCCTGTACCTCCAGTGTCAGCGTCATTATCCTGTACCTCCAGTGTCAGCGTCATTATCCTGTACCCCCAGTGTCAGTGTCATTACCCTGTACCTCCAGTGTCAGCGTCATTATCCTGTACCCCCAGTGTCAGTGTCATTACCCTGTACCTCCAGTGTCAGCGTCATTATCTTGTACCCCTAGTGTCAGTGTCATTATTCTGTACCCCGAGTGTCAGTGTCATTATCCTGTACCCCCAGTGTCAGTGTCATTATCCTGTATATCCCGAGTGTCAGTGTCATTACCCTGTACCCCCAGTGTCAGCGTCATTAACCTGTACCCCGAGTGTCAGTGTCATTATCCTGTACCCCGAGTGTCAGTGTCATTATCCTGTACCCCGAGTGTCAGTGTCATTATCCTGTACCCCGAGTGTCAGCGTCATTATCCTGTACCCCGAGTGTCAGTGTCATTATCCTGTACCCCGAGTGTCAGCGTCATTATCCTGTACCCCGAGTGTCAGTGTCATTATCCTGTACCCCCAGTGTCAGCGTCATTAACCTGTACCCCCAGTGTCAGTGTCATTATCCTGTACCCCCAGTGTCAGTGTCATTATCCTGTACCCCGAGTGTCAGCGTCATTATCCTGTACCCCGAGTGTCAGCGTCATTATCCTGTACCCCAGTGTTGTGTCATTAACCTGTACCCCCAGTGTCAGTGTCATTATCCTGTACCCCGAGTGTCAGTGTCATTATCCTGTACCCCGAGTGTCAGTGTCATTATCCTGTACCCCGAGTGTCAGCGTCATTATCCTGTACCCCGAGTGTCAGCGTCATTATCCTGTACCCCAGTGTTGTGTCATTAACCTGTACCCCCAGTGTCAGTGTCATTATCCTGTACCCCGAGTGTCAGCGTCATTATCCTGTACCCAGAGTGTCAGCGTCATTATCCTGTACCCCGAGTGTCAGTGTCATTATCCTGTACCCCCAGTGTTGTGTCATTAACCTGTACCCCCAGTGTCAGTGTCATTATCCTGTACCCCGAGTGTCAGTGTCATTATCCTGTACCCCGTGTGTCAGTGTCATTATCCTGTACCCCGAGTGTCAGTGTCATTATCCTGTACCCCGAGTGTCAGCGTCATTATCCTGTACCCAGAGTGTCAGTGTCATTATCCTGTACCCCCAGTGTCAGTGTCATTATCCTGTACCCCGAGTGTCAGTGTCATTATCCTGTACCCCCAGTGTCAGTGTCATTATCCTGTACCCCCAGTGTCAGTGTCATTATCCTGTACCCCCAGTGTTGTGTCATTAACCTGTACCCCCAGTGTCAGTGTCATTATCCTGTACCCCGAGTGTCAGTGTCATTATCCTGTACCCAGAGTGTCAGCATCATTATCCTGTACCCCCAGTGTCAGTGTCATTATCCTGTACCCCCAGTGTCAGCATCATTATCCTGTACCCCCAGTGTCAGTGTCATTACCCTGTACCCCCAGTGTCAGTGTCATTATCCTGTACCCCCAGTGTCAGTGTCATTATCCTGTACCCCGAGTGTCAGTGTCATTATCCTGTACCCCGAGTGTCAGTGTCATTATCCTGTACCCCCAGTGTCAGTGTCATTATCCTGTACCCCGAGTGTCAGTGTCATTATCCTGTACCCCCAGTGTAAGTGTCATTATCCTGTACCCCGAGTGTCAGTGTCATTATCCTGTACCCCGAGTGTCAGTGTCATTATCCTGTACCCCGAGTGTCAGTGTCATTATCCTGTACCCCTAGTGTCAGCGTCATTATCCTGTACCCCAGTGTTGTGTCATTAACCTGTACCCCCAGTGTCAGTGTCATTATCCTGTACCCCGAGTGTCAGTGTCATTATCCTGTACCCCGAGTGTCAGTGTCATTATCCTGTACCCCGAGTGTCAGTGTCATTAACCTGTACCCCCAGTGTCAGTGTCATTATCCTGTACCCCCAGTGTCAGTGTCATTATCCTGTACCCAGAGTGTCAGTGTCATTATCCTGTACCCCGAGTGTCAGTGTCATTATCCTGTACCCCCAGTGTCAGTGTCATTATCCTGTACCCCGAGTGTCAGTGTCATTATCCTGTACCCCTAGTGTCAGCGTCATTATCCTGTACCCCAGTGTTGTGTCATTAACCTGTACCCCCAGTGTCAGTGTCATTATCCTGTACCCCGAGTGTCAGTGTCATTATCCTGTACCCCGAGTGTCAGCGTCATTACCCTGTACCCCGAGTGTCAGTGTCATTAACCTGTACCCCCAGTGTCAGTGTCATTATCCTGTACCCCCAGTGTCAGTGTCATTATCCTGTACCCAGAGTGTCAGTGTCATTATCCTGTACCCCGAGTGTCAGTGTCATTATCCTGTACCCCCAGTGTCAGTGTCATTATCCTGTACCCCGAGTGTCAGTGTCATTATCCTGTACCCCGAGTGTCAGTGTCATTATCCTGTACCCCCAGTGTCAGTGTCATTATCCTGTACCCCGAGTGTCAGTGTCATTATCCTGTACCCCCAGTGTCAGTGTCATTATCCTGTACCCCGAGTGTCAGTGTCATTATCCTGTACCCCCAGTGTCAGTGTCATTATCCTGTACCCCGAGTGTCAGTGTCATTATCCTGTACCCCCAGTGTCAGCGTCATTATCCTGTACCCCCAGTGTCAGTGTCATTATCCTGTACCCCCAGTGTCAGTGTCATTATCTTGTACCCCGATTGTCAGCGTCATTATCCTGAAAGATTAAAATCTCCCTGTGTGAAATCGCTGTGAGAAGAATATCAGAGATAGTTCTGTACGTATAACCGACCTCTCTTCAACCTCTGAAGGGTAATAAAATGATGAAGATGATACATATTAGATAATAAAACACAACTTTCAGTGTAACTGTAAAAAAGTCTAGGATAAAATCGCCCTATGACGACCCATATATAACATAACAATGTGATAAAGTGCCAGTGCTCAACATAAACCAGTGCTCAACATAAACCAGTGCTCAACATAAACCAGTGCCAAACATAAACCAGTGCTCAACATAGACCAGTGCCAAACATAAACCAGTGCTCAACATAAACCAGTGCCAAACATAAACCAGTGCTCAACATAAACCAGTGCCAAACATAAACCAGTGCTCAACATAAACCAGTGCCAAACATAAACCAGTGCTCAAGTTTGATCTCACCATTGTTTAATATCATTCTATCTTCAGCAAGCCTGTGACCAGGAGCAGAGGTCAGATATGGAGAGTGGGCAGTATCGTACCCCTGTATTGCTCCCACCCTCACAAGGGCAGTCCTCAAGTGTACTGCTGCCTAGGTATTACTCATAAAAGTATATTGCCTCCCTACATGTTTCCTCCTCCGTGTGGAGGATTCATCAGGGGAGTGGGAGAATTGCACATGTCCCATATTGGCTCTGACACGACTTGTCACATCTGACGCTCAGTTCACTGCCACTGCAGGTACTTTTCCTTAACTTATCTTTCCCTTTAGTTGTTACACTCTCCTGATTAATCCTCCATACTAATGTTATGAACGTAACACACTAAAGGGTAACAAGAAAGGGAAGACGTACTCCAGGGAGACGCTGCACCTACACCCAACTGGTCCCAGTACAGACTAGGAAGACAATAGCCGCACAACTCAAAAACACAAGCTCAGACCATGCTCCCTAAAAGGCCATCGAGAGGTTTCTTGTACCTCCTGAGGAACCAGAGGAGAGGCCGCAACATACTGCCAAGAAGAGGAGAGGAAAATGTGCAGGAAGAAAATAAAACTCAGGGTAAGAAAATGAAAACACGTTCATATAAAGTAGAGAGGAAAATGTAACGAGAGCCAAAAGTACACGGAACAAGAATAACCTCCCAGATACCTAAAGCGATGAAAGGAAGAGGAACTGGGAAGTAAAGCAAACAGACTCACTGCAGGAATTCAACTGGTGTTTACCATGCAAGGTAAACCCATCAGCTGAAGGACTGAAACTACTAAACCCAAGTCCACCTAGAGGTATAGCCAGCAAGGAAGTGCAGTGAAGGGTGAACACATAAAACCCAACATAGAATGTGATAGGGCAGAGCAAAATGTGAAAATTGAAAACACCATGAAAGACATTTGGAACCATCAGCATTTGGATAAGGAAGAAAATGCAATAGCTGAGAAGACAGGGGAACCGAAAATGGAGCAAGAGGTCAGTGGATTGAATGACCAAACCGGACCATGACAACTATTTGGAAAGCAGTGGGGGATCATCATACTCTATAGGGGTCTGTGGGTGGACATCATTCCATATGAAGGTTTGTGGGAGGACAATCATACTATATGTGATGCTGTGGAGGACCATCATACCATATTGGAGTTCAGGGGGACCATGATACTATATGGCAGTGTTTCTCAACTCCAGTCCTCAAGATCTACCAGCAGGTCATGTTTTCAGGATATCCTTAGTATTGCACAGGTGATGGAATTAATGCTTGAGCAGATGATGAAATTATCACCTGTGCAATACTAAGGAAATCCTGAAAACTTGACCTGTTGGTGGGTCTTGAGGACAGGAGTTGAGAAACACTGCTATATGTATACCACAATACAATCCCGACATTAAAGACCCATAGAGAGGCAAATTAGCAGTGCCATACAGTGTCCAGTGCCAATTATTACCCCAGAATGCAATAATAACTCACATAATGCTGCCATACAATGTCTTGTGGATATGTCGCATAGTTTAAAGTGATATAATTTGTATCAATTTTGCACAGTCTGGATTCTGGCATTATCATGATAGATTGTAGCTATCAAAGAAAGTTATTGCCAGATGAAAGTACCGACAATCAGACCAGAACCAAGCAGTGTCGAGCACCCGTGCTACTGAGGTGTCGCTTCGTTTATACAGTGCCTTGCGAAAGTATTCGGCCCCCTGGACCTTTTCAACCTTTTCCCACATATCTGGCTTCAAACATAAAGATACCAAATGTAAACTTTTAGTGAACAATCAACAACAAGTGGAACACAAGTGTGAAGTTAAACGAAATTTATTGGTTATTTTAAATCTTTGTGGAAATTCAAAAACTGAAAAGTGGGGCGTGCAATATTATTCGGCCCCTGTAACTTAATACTTTGTTGCGCCCCTTTTGCTGCGATTACAAGTCTCTTGCGGTTTGTCTCTATCAGTTTTGTACATGGAGAGACTGAAATTCTCGTCCATTCTTCCTTGGCAAACAGCTCGAGCTCAGTGAGGTTTGATGGAGATCGTTTGTGAACAGCAGTTTTCTGCTCTTTCCACAGATTCTCGGTTGGATTGAGGTCTGGACTGTGACTCGGTCATTCTAACACCTGGATACGTTTATTTGTGAACCGTTCCATTGTAGATTTTGCTTTATGTTTGGGATCATTGTCTTGTTGGAAGACAAATCTCCGTCCCAGTCTCAGGCCTTTTGCAGACTCCAACAGGTTTTCTTCAAGAATGGTCCTGTATTTGGTTCCATCCATCTTCCCATCAATTTTAACCATCTTCCCTGTCCCTGCTGAAGAAAAGTAGGCGCAAACCATGATGCTGCCACCACCATGTTTGACAGTGGGGATGGTGTGTTCAGGGTGATGAGCTGTGTTGCCTTTATGCCAAACATATCGTTTGGCATTGTTGCCAAAAAGTTCGATTTTGGTTTCATCTGACCAGAGCACCTTCTTCCACATGTTTGGTGTCTCCCAGGTGGCTTGTTGCCAACTTTAAACAACACTTTTTATGGATATCTTTGAGAAATGGCTTTCGTCTTGCCACTCTTCCATAAACACCAGATTTGTGCAGTGTATGACTGATTGTTGTCCTATGGACAGACTGTCCCACCTCAGCTGTAGATCTCTGCAGTTGATCCAGAGTGATCATGGGCCTCTTGGCTTCATCTCTGATCAGTCTTCTCCGTGTTTGAGATGAAAGTTTAGAGGGACGGCCGGGTCTTGGTAGATTTGCAGTGGTGTGATACTCCTTCCATTTCAATATGATCGCTTGCACAGTGCTCCTTGGGATGTTTAAAGTTTTGGAAATCATTTTGTATCCAAATCCGGCTTTAAACTTCTCCACAACAGTATCACGGAGCTGCCTGTTGTGTTCCTTGGTCTTCATGATGCTCTCTGTGCTTCACACAGAACCCTGAGACTATCACAGAGCAGGTGCATTTATACGGAGACTTGATTACACACAGGTGGATTATATTTATCATCATTAGGCATTTAGGACAACATCGGATCATTCAGAGATCCACAATGAACTTCTGCACTCTAAGTAAAGGGGCAGAATAATATTGCACGCCCCACTTTTCAGTTTTTGATTTTCCACAAAAATTTAAAATAACCAATAAATTTTGTTCAACTTCACAATTGTGTTCCACTTGTTGTTGATTCTTCACCAAAAATTTACATTTGGTCTCTTTATGTTTGAAGCCTGATATGTGGGAAAAGGTTGAAAAGTTCCAGGGGGCTGAATACTTTCGCAAGGCACTGTATTGTGTTGCAAATTGTCTTCATGGATGTTCAATTTTCCTCTACGACATTTCCGGAGAGGGGACATATCACTCTCACATCGACAGTATGGGATTGATTATACTTGCGGAAGTGAGAAAGAACTGACACATCAAACTTCATTGAAGTTGGACTTCACATTGAACATACTGGATTAATTATAAGTGGGAATGTGAGGAAAAGCTGACACTTCAACCTCCATTGAAGAAGCTGCAAACAGACAACTTCCTGCCACGAACAGGTAATTACAGCAGAAATCAGATCTGAAAGCCAGCCACCAAGACTGGGATTCATTTACGCTGAGGAGGGGGAAGTGCAACTCTGAGACAAGAGCTTCCTCTGTTCAAAGCACTGGTCCCCAGACTTTACACTTTTTGGAGCCAGTGGTGAGTGATGAATATTTGGGTTTAGATCGCTCCGATATTTATGGGAGCTATATTTTCGGTGTCGTAGCAAAGGGATGAACATAATGCATTCACTCACACCACCGTACAGCTATTCTAACCCTTCCAACTTAATATCGGCCTTATGGATGATGCTATCCATGTCATGTTTCATCTCCTTACAAAGGTAAAATTACAGTAGGAGACATGATGATAATATCTATCTCCTGATACCTTCAGGGATGAAGATATACTGAAATGTTGGGAATTCTAATAGACTTAGCACACCCCACAACCAGCCCACACCAAAGAGAGGTATATGGGCCTAACTTTAAGCTAATAAAAATCAGAGTTTGGGTGTCCGCTGTTGCGCATTCTGGAAGACATAGTTCGCTGAGAGACTGTTCTATTTTCCTAATCGGAGTACTTCCCTCCATAAGCATAAGAGCCATACCTGCAATATCAGGTTTAATATTTCTCTTTTGTTATTCCTTTTTACTCAATGGTATTGTATCTATCATACTTGTTTTATTCCCATTTTGTAGCATCTTTGCATATTTTTTATAAACATTTCCATTCTTACTGGAAAAAATAAATAAAACTTAATAGCTCTGTTCCTCTTGCTCTGTAAACCGCACCCATGTCAGTCAATAGCATAATTGTCCTGATAATTGCAGGCAGCGGAGTCGCGTCCCCTAACAAAGTAGTGCATGATCCCCTCCAGGTGTTATCCTTGACTGACACATTACATGTCCTCCATCGGAGCCATCATCATCGCATTATATTGTTATAATATATTCATCTTTAAAAACCTAGAGAGATCTCTGGCCGAGACCATGGTGCCTCATCTCCCTGCCTCATCTGCCTCTCTTCCGTCTGCACATATATGTAAATGGGACAAGTGTGTGTTACCTACAGATAAAAGCTGTAATTGTATTCAGAGAAAACTACGGAGAAGTTCAGAGATGATGGAGGAAGCATTTACTGCCACATTCACCAGATAAGCCGCAGAGCATGGGGGAAAATATTTCTCTGTGCAACTACGTAGGATGTCAGATAAAAGCCCCTCAGGGACATCTTATATAAATAGTTTATACTAAATTATACACAGGAAATCATCAGCTATTTCCCAGCATTAGTAACACGGTATCTATGATGCATAAACCTAGAGAGTAATATCAGGTGATGTATAAGGGTGAACTAATACAGGAGTTATATTCCTGTACATAGGGGGCAGCATTACAGTAGTTATATTCTTGTACATAGGAGCAGTATTATAGCAGTTATATTCTTGTACATAGGAGCAGTATTATAGTAGTTATATTCTTGTACATAGGGGGCAGTATTACAGTAGTTATATTCTTGTACATAGGGGCAGTGTTATAGTAGTTATATTCTTGTACATAGGGGCAGTATTACAGTAGTTATATTCTTGTACATAGGGGCAGTATTATAGTAGTTATATTCCTGTACATAGGAGCAGTATTATAGTAGTTATATTCTTGTATATAGGAGCAGTATTATAGTAGTTATATTCTTGTACATAGGGGGCAGTATTATAATAGTTATATTCTTGTACATAGGAGCAGTATTATAGTAGTTATATTCTTGTACATAGGGGCAGTATTATAGTAGTTATATTCTTGTACATAGGGGCAGTATTATAGTAGTTATATTCTTGTACATAGGAGCAGTATTATAGTAGTTATATTCCTGTATATAGGGCAGTATTATAGTAGTTATATTCTTGTACATAGGAGCAGTATTATAGTAGTTATATTCTTGTACATAGTGGGCAGTATTATAGTAGTTATATTCTTGTACATAGGAGCAGTATTATAGTAGTTATATTCTTGTACATAGGAGCAGTATTATAGTAGTTATATTCTTGTACATAGAGGGCAGTATTATAGTAGTTATATTCTTGTACATGGGGGCAGTATTATAGTAGTTATATTCTTGTATATAGGAGCAGTATTACAGTAGTTATATTCTTGTACATAGGAGCATTATAATAGTAGTTATATTCTTGTACATAGGGGGCAGTATTATAGTAGTTATATTCTTGTATATAGGGGCAGTATTATAGTAGTTATATTCTTGTACATAGGAGCAGTATTATAGTAGTTATATTCTTGTACATAGGGGCAGTATAATAGTAGTTATATTCTTGTACATAGGAGCAGTATTATAGTAGTTATATTCTTGTACATAGAGGCAGTATAATAGTAGTTATATTCTTGTATACAGGGGCAATATTATAGTAGTTATATTCTTGTATATAGGGGCGGTAGTATAGTAGTTATATTCTTGTACATAGGGGGCAGTATTATAGTACTTATATTCTTGTATATAGGGGCAGTATTATAGTAGTTATATTCTTGTACATACGAGCAGTATTATACTAGTTATATTCTTGTACATAGGAGCAGTATTATAGTAGTTATATTCTTGTACATAGGAGCAGTATTATAGTAGTTATATTCTTGTACATAGGGGCAGTATTATAGTAGTTATATTCTTGTACATACGAGCAGTATTATAGTAGTTATATTCCTGTACATAGGAGCAGTATTATAGTAGTTATATTCTTGTACATAGGAGCAGTATTATAGTAGTTATATTCTTGTACATAGGGGGCAGTATTATAGTAGTTATATTCTTGTACATAGGAGCAGTATTATAGTAGTTATATTCTTGTACATAGGAGCAGTACTATAGTAGTTATATTCTTGTACATAGGAGCAGTATTATAGTAGTTATATTCCTGTACATAGGAGCAGTATTATAGTAGTTATATTCTTGTACATAGGAGCAGTATTATAGTAGTTATATTCTTGTACATAGGGGGCAGTATTATAGTAGTTGTATTCTTGTACATAGGAGCAGTATTATAGTAGTTATATTCTTGTATATAGGGGCAGTATTATAGTAGTTATATTCTTGTACATACGAGCAGTATTATAGTAGTTATATTCCTGTACATAGGAGCAGTATTATAGTAGTTATATTCTTGTACATAGGAGCAGTATTATAGTAGTTATATTCTTGTACATAGGGGGCAGTATTATAGTAGTTATATTCTTGTACATAGGAGCAGTATTATAGTAGTTATATTCTTGTACATAGGAGCAGTATTATAGTAGTTATATTCTTGTACATAGGGGGCAGTATTATAGTAGTTGTATTCTTGTACATAGGAGCAGTATTATAGTAGTTATATTCTTGTACATAGGAGCAGTATTATAGTAGTTATATTCTTGTACATAGGGGGCAGTATTATAGTAGTTATATTCTTGTACATAGGGGGCAGTATTATAGTAGTTATATTCTTGTACATAGGGGCAGTATTATAGTAGTTATATTCTTGAACATAGGGAGCAGTATTATAGTAGTTATATTCTTGTATATAGGGGCAGTATTATAGTAGTTATATTCTTGTACATAGGAGCAGTATTATAGTAGTTATATTCTTGTACATAGGGGCAGTATTATAGTAGTTATATTCTTGTACATAGGAGCAGTATTATAGTAGTTATATTCTTGTACATAGGGGGCAGTATTATAGTAGTTATATTCTTGTACATAAGGGGCAGTATTACAGAAGTTATATTCTTGTACATAGGAGCAGTATTATAGTAGTTATATTGTTATACATAGGAGCAGTATTATAGTAGTTATATTCTTGTACATAAGGGGCAGTATTATAGTAGTTATATTCTTGTATATAGCGGCAGTATTATAGTAGTTATATTCTTGTACATAGGAGCAGTATTACAGTAGTTATATTCTTGTACATAGGAGCAGTATTACAGTAGTTATATTCTTGTACATAGGGGCAGTATTATAGTAGTTATATTCTTGTACATAGGAGCAGTATTATAGTAGTTATATTCTAGTACATAGGAGCAATATTATAGTAGTTATATTCTTGTATATAGGGGGCAGTATTATAGTAGTTATATTCTTGTATATAGGAGCAATATTATAGTAGTTATATTCTTGTAAATAGGGACAGTATTATAGTAGTTATATTCTTGTACATAGGAGCAGTATTATAGTAGTTATATTCTTGTATATAGGAGCAGTATTATAGTAGTTATATTCTTGTACATAGGAGCAGTATTATAGTAGTTATATTCTTGTACATAGGAGCAGTATTATAGTAGTTATATTCTTGTACATTGGAGCAATATTATAGTAGTTATATTCTTGTATATAGGGGGCAGTATTATAGTAGTTATATTCTTGTACATAGGAGCAATATTATAGTAGTTATATTCTTGTATATAGGGGCAGTATTATAGTAGTTATATTCTTGTACATAGGAGCAGTATTATAGTAGTTATATTCTTGTACATAGGAGCAGTATTATAGTAGTTATATCTTGTACATAGGGGCAGTATTATAGTAGTTATATTCTAGTACATAGGAACAGTATTATAGTAGTTATATTCTAGTACATAGGAGCATTATTATAGTGGTTATATTCTTGTATATAGGGGCAGTATTGTAATAGTTATAGTCTTGTACAAAGGGGGCAGTATTGTAATAGTTATAGTCTTCTACATAGGAGCAGTATTATAGTAGTTATATTCTTGTACATAGGGAGCAGTATTATAGTAGTTATATTCTTGTACATAGGGGCAGTATTATAGTAGTTATATTCTTGTACATAGGGAGCAGTATTATAGTAGTTATATTCTTGTATATAGGAGCAGTATTATAGTAGTTATATTCTTGTACATAGGAGCAGTATTATAGTAGTTATATTCTTGTACATAGGGGCAGTATTATAGTAGTTATATTCTCGTACATAGGGGCAGTATTATAGTAGTTATATTCTTGTATATAGGAGCAGTATTATAGCAGTTATATTCTTGTATATAGGAGCAGTATTATAGTAGTTATATTCCTGTACATAGGGGGCAGTATTATAGTAGTTATATTCTTGTATATAGGAGCAATATTATAGTAGTTATATTCTTGTATATAGGGGCAGTATTATAATAGTTATATTCTTGTACATAGGAGCAGTATTATAGTAGTTATATTCTTGTATATAGGAGCAGTATTATAGTAGTTATATTCTTGTACATAGGAGCAGTATTATAGTAGTTATATTCTTGTACATAGGGAGCAGTATTATAGTAGTTATATTCTTGTACATAGGGGCAGTATTATAGTAGTTATATTCTTGTACATAGGGAGCAGTATTATAGTAGTTATATTCTTGTATATAGGAGCAGTATTATAGTAGTTATATTCTTGTACATAGGAGCAGTATTATAGTAGTTATATTCTTGTACATAGGGGCAGTATTATAGTAGTTATATTCTCGTACATAGGGGCAGTATTATAGTAGTTATATTCTTGTATATAGGAGCAGTATTATAGCAGTTATATTCTTGTATATAGGAGCAGTATTATAGTAGTTATATTCCTGTACATAGGGGGCAGTATTATAGTAGTTATATTTTTGTACATAGGGAGCAGTATTATAGTAGTTATATTCTTGTATATAGGAGCAATATTATAGTAGTTATATTCTTGTATATAGGGGCAGTATTATAGTAGTTATATTCTTGTACATAGGAGCAGTATTATAGTAGTTATATTCTTGTATATAGGAGCAGTATTATAGTAGTTATATTCTTGTACATAGGAGCAGTATTATAGTAGTTATATTCTTGTACATAGGAGCAGTATTATAGTAGTTATATTCTTGTATATAGGAGCAATATTATAGTAGTTATATTCTTGTATATAGGGGGCAGTATTATAGTAGTTATATTATTGTATATAGGAGCAATATTATAGTAGTTATATTCTTGTATATAGGGGCAGTATTATAGTAGTTATATTCTTGTACATAGGAGCAGTATTATAGTAGTTATATTCTTGTACATAGGAGCAGTATTATAGTAGTTATATCTTGTACATAGGGGCAGTATTATAGTAGTTATATTCTAGTACATAGGAACAGTATTATAGTAGTTATATTCTAGTACATAGGAGCATTATTATAGTGGTTATATTCTTGTATATAGGGGCAGTATTGTAATAGTTATAGTCTTGTACAAAGGGGGCAGTATTATAGTAGTTATAGTCTTGTACATAGGGGCAGTATTGTAATAGTTATAGTCTTCTACATAGGAGCAGTATTATAGTAGTTATATTCTTGTACATAGGGAGCAGTATTATAGTAGTTATATTCTTGTACATAGGGGCAGTATTATAGTAGTTATATTCTTGTACATAGGGAGCAGTATTATAGTAGTTATATTCTTGTACATAGGGGGCAGTATTATAGCAGTTATATTCTTGTACATAGGGAGCAGTATTATAGTAGTTATATTCTTGTACATAGGGGCAGTATTATAGTAGTTATATTCTTGTACATAGGAGCAGTATTATAGTGGTTATATTCTAGTACATAGCAACAGTATTATAGTAGTTATATTCTTGTACATAGGGGCAGTATTATAGTAGATATATGCTAGTACATAGGAGCAGTATTATAGTAGTTATATTCTTGTACATAGGGGCAGTATTATAGTAGTTACATTCTTGTACATAGGGGCAGTATTATAGTAGTTATATTCTAGTACATAGGAACAGTATTATAGTAGTTATATTCTTGTACATAGGAGCAGTATTATAGTAGTTATATTCTTGTACATAGGAGCAGTATTATAGTAGTTATATTCTTGTACATAGGAGCAGTATTATAGTAGTTATATTCTTGTACATAGGAGCAGTATTATAGTAGTTATATTCTTGTACATAGGAGCAGTATTATAGTAAAGTAAATAAGGCCGCACACTTGAAAACACGAAATTTGAACTGCATTACTGCACTAGAAATATGAAAAATGAGAGCTTTTAGCGCATAAAAATGGCCAATTTTATTATTATAGTATTATAGTAGTTATATTCTTGTACATAGGAGCAGTATTATAGTAGTTATATTCTAGTACATAGGAGCAGTATTATAGTAGTTATATTCTTGAACATAGGGGCAGTATTATAGTAGTTATATTCTTGTACATAGGGGGCAGTATTATAGTAGTTATATTCTTGTACATAGGGGCAGTATTATAGTAGTTATATTCTTGTACATAGGAGCAGTATTATAGTAGTTATATTCTTGTACATAGGAGCAGTATTATAGTAGTTATATACTTGTACATAGGGGCAGTATTATAGTAGTTATATTCTTGTACATAGGGGGCAGTATTATAGTAGTTATATTCTTGTACATAGGAGCAGTATTATAGTAGTTATATTCTTGTACATAGGGGGCAGTATTATAGTAGTTATATTCTTGCACATAGGGGCTGTATTATAGTAGTTATATTCTTGTACATTGGAGCAGTATTATAGTAATTATATTCTAGTACATAGGAGCAGTATTAAAGTAGTTATATTCTTGTACATAGGGGCAGTATTATAGTAGTTATATGCTAGTACATAGGAGCAGTATTATAGTAGTTATATTCTTGTACATAGGAGCAGTATTATAGTAGTTATAGTCTTCTACATAGGGAGCAGTATTATAGTAGTTATATTCTAGTACATAGCAACAGTATTATAGTAGTTATATTCTTGTACATAGGAGCAGTATTATAGTAGTTATATTCTTGTACATAGGGGCAGTATTATAATAGTTATATGCTAGTACATAGGAGCAGTATTATAGTAGTTATATTCTTGTACATAGGGGCAGTATTATAGTAGTTATATTCTTGTACATAGGAGCAGTATTATAGTAGTTATATTCTAGTACATAGCAACAGTATTATAGTAGTTATATTCTTGTACATAGGAGCAGTATTGCAGTAGTTATATTCTTGTACATAGGAGCAGTATTATAGTAGTTATATTCTTGTACATAGGGGCAGTATTATATTAGTTATATGCTAGTACATAGGAGCAGTATTATAGTAGTTATATTCTTGTACATAGGGGCAGTATTATAGTAGTTACATTCTTGTACATAGGGGCAGTATTATAGTAGTTATATTCTAGTACATAGGGGCAGTATTGCAGTAGTTATATTCTTGTACATAGGAGCAGTATTATAGTAGTTATATTCTTGTACATAGGGGCAGTATTATAGTAGTTATATGCTAGTACATAGGAGCAGTATTATAGTAGTTATATTCTTGTACATAGGGGCAGTATTATAGTAGTTACATTCTTGTACATAGGGGCAGTATTATAGTAGTTATATTCTTGTACATAGGAGCAGTATTATAGTAGTTATATTCTTGTACATAGGAGCAGTATTATAGTAGTTATATTCTTGTACATAGGAGCAGTATTATAGTAGTTATATTCTTGTACATAGGAGCAGTATTATCTCATAGTAACATAGTAACATAGTAACATAGTTAGTAAGGCCGAAAAAAGACATTTGTCCATCCAGTTCAGCCTATATTCCATCATAATAAATCCCCAGATCTACGTCCTTCTACAGAACCTAATTGTATGATACAATATTGTTCTGCTCCAGGAAGACATCCAGGCCTCTCTTGAACCCCTCGACTGAGTTCGCCATCACCACCTCCTCAGGCAAGCAATTCCAGATTCTCACTGCCCTAACAGTAAAGAATCCTCTTCTATGTTGGTGGAAAAACCTTCTCTCCTCCAGACGCAAAGAATGCCCCCTTGTGCCCGTCACCTTCCTTGGTATAAACAGATCCTCAGCGAGATATTTGTATTGTCCCCTTATATACTTATACATGGTTATTAGATCGCCCCTCAGTCGTCTTTTTTGTAGACTAAATAATCCTAATTTCGCTAATCTATCTGGGTATTGTAGTTCTCCCATCCCCTTTATTAATTTTGTTATATTCTTGTACATATGGAACAGTATTATATTAGTTATATTCTTGTACATATGAGCAGTATTATAGCAATTATATTCTTGTACATAAGAAGCAGTATTAAATTAGTTATATTCTTGTACATAGGGGCAGTATTATAGCAGTTGTTTTCTTGTACATAGGGAGCAGTATTATAGTAGTTATATTCTTGTACATAGGGGCAGTATTATAGTAGTTATATTCTTGTACATAGGGGCAGTATTATAGTAGTTATATTCTTGTACATGGGAGCAGTATTATAGTAGTTATATTCTTGTACATAGGAGCAGTATTATAGTAGTTATATTCTTGTAGATAGGAGCAGTATTATAGTAGCTATATTCTTGTACATAGGGACAGTATTATAGTAGTTACATTCTTGTACATAGGAGCAAATATTATAGTAGTTATATTCTTGTACATAGTGGCAGTATTATAGTAGTTATAGTCTTGTACATAGGAGCAGTATTATAGTAGTTATAGTCTAGTACATAGGAGCAGTATTATAGTAGTTATATTCTTGTACATAGGGGCAGTATTATAGTAGTTATATTCTTGTACATAGGAGCAGTATTATAGTAGTTAT
Organism: Ranitomeya imitator; assembly: GCF_032444005.1. Classification (NCBI taxonomy): domain Eukaryota; kingdom Metazoa; phylum Chordata; class Amphibia; order Anura; family Dendrobatidae; genus Ranitomeya; species Ranitomeya imitator. The sequence goes on from NC_091286.1 coordinate 13,626,765, forward strand.
ATTCTTGTACATAGGGGCAGTATTATAGTAGTTATATTCTTGTACATAGGGGCAGTATTATAGTAGTTATATTCTAGTACATAGGGGCAGTATTGCAGTAGTTATATTCTTGTACATAGGAGCAGTATTATAGTAGTTATATTCTTGTACATAGGGGCAGTATTATAGTAGTTATATGCTAGTACATAGGAGCAGTATTATAGTAGTTATATTCTTGTACATAGGGGCAGTATTATAGTAGTTACATTCTTGTACATAGGGGCAGTATTATAGTAGTTATATTCTTGTACATAGGAGCAGTATTATAGTAGTTATATTCTTGTACATAGGAGCAGTATTATATCAGTTATATTCTTGTACATATGAGCAGTATTATAGCAATTATATTCTTGTACATATGAAGCAGTATTAAATTAGTTATATTCTTGTACATAGGGGCAGTATTATAGTAGTTATAGTCTTGTACATAGGGCACAGTATTATAGCAGTTGTTTTCTTGTACATAGGGAGCAGTATTATAGTAGTTATATTCTTGTACATAGGAGCAGTATTATAGTGGTTATATTCTTGTACATAGGGGCAGTATTATAGTATAGTCTTGTACATAGGAGCAGTATTATAGTAGTTATATTCTTGTACATAGGGGCAGTATTATAGTAGTTATATTCTTGTACATAGGGGCAGTATTATAGTAGTTATATTCTTGTACATAGGAGCAGTATTATAGTAGTTATATTCTTGTAGATAGGGGCGGTATTATAGTAGTTATATTCTTGTACATAGGGACAGTATTATTGTAGTTACATTCTTGTACATAGGGGCGGTATTATAGTAGTTATATTCTTGTACATAGGGGCAAATATTATAGTAGTTATATTCTTGTACATAGGGAGCAGTATTATATTAGTTATATTCTTGTACATAGGAGCAGTATTATAGTAGTTATATTCTTGTACATAGGAGCAGTATTATAGTAGTTAAATTCTTGTACATAGGGGCAGTATTGTAGTAGTTATATTCTTGCAAATAGGAGGCAGTATTATACTAGTTATATTCTTGTACATAGGAGCAGTATTATAGTAGTTATATTCTTGTACATAGAGAGCAGTATTATAGTAGTTATATTCTTATACATAGGAGCAGTATTATACTAGTTATATTCTTGTACATAGGAGCAGTATTATAGTAGTCATATTCTTGTACATAGAGAGCAGTATTATAGTAGTTATATTCTTGTACGTAGGGAAGTGTTATAGTAGTTGTATTTGTGTTCATGGGGGCAGTATTATAATAGTTATAAATTGTATATGAGATTATGAAATTCTTAACTTCATATATTATCGTTACTCTCTTTGGAAATGTGCAGTATGTCTGTAAATCTCCAGGTATTATCTACAAGACGTCAGTTCTATCCCATTTGTCATAACATACTGTTTTATGGAGTAATTGTTGTGATGTTACGTTTTAGCCTGAAACGCGTAGGTTCACATGTATTTTTTTTAATCAAGTTTTATCTTCTTAATGATAAAAGGGCATTTTTTGTAGATTGGCTGCTGGAAAATTGTCTTCCCAAGTGGATTTTGATCTTTTGTTCATTTTCCATGCTCTCTGTAACTGACCCAGATTGGCCGATGTCACAAGCAATAAAAAAGATTTTGGTGTATGTCAAATGTAAAAAAAAAAGTCAAAGATGCTACAGGATATTTATAGGATGAAAATGATGAAATGGTAAGAAAGGATGTTGAGAAGGCCGAACTTTTAAATTCCTATTTTTCATCTGTTTCCTCTAAGAAAGGAAATGTAACATCAACTGATCTACACTGTCGTATTAAAGGAATAGAAAAATCCAGGATATCTATAAACAGAAAGATAGTGAGGAAACACTTAGCTAACATAAATTAATTCAGGTCTCCAGGTCCAAGATGAATTACACCCCAGAGTACTGAAGGAGATAGCATGAAAAAATTTTGAACCACTCTTCATAATCTTTGAAAATTTTTGGAGAACAGGAGGAGTCCTAGAAGACTTGAGAAGAGCAAATCTTGTTCCTATCTTCAAAAAGGTGGGGGAAGGTGGACCCAGGGAACTATAGGCCAGTGAGTCTGACTTCTAAACCTGGAAAGATCTTTGAACAAATTATTAAACAACATGTATGTAAATACCTGGATAAGAATTAAGTGACTAACCAGAGTCAGCATTGGTTTGTAACTAATAAGTCATGTCAGACTAACTTAATTTCCTTCTATGACAGAATCACTGACTGGGTGGTTCAGGGAAATGCTGTGGATATAGTATTTCTTGACTTTAGAAAAGCATTTGACAAAGTATCTCACAAAATCTTTATTGAAAAAATGACTAAGTATGGAATGGACAAGGCAACTGTTAGGTGGATTCATAACTGGCTTAGTGACTGGACCCAAAGAGTGGTCGTAAATGGCTGCAAATCCAGTTGGAAGAATGTCTCAAGTGTGGTACCACTGGGCTCTGCCCTGGGCCTTGTATTGTTCAAAATCTTTATCAATGATGTAGATGAAGGCATTGAGGGTAAACTGATTAAATTTGCTGATGACCCAAAGCTAGGATGGATAGATAATACTAGAGAAGAGAGAGAGAGGATTCAAAAAGATATAAATAAACTGGAGCAGCGGGAAGCAACTAACAGAATGGCTTTTAACAAGGAAAAATGTATAGTAGTACATCTGGGCAAAAAAAATGAAAAAAGCATATACAGAATAGGAGGAATAGGGCTAAGCAACAGCACATGTGAAAAAGACTTGGGTATACTAATAGATCATATACTGAACATGAGTCAACAGTGTGATGCAGCAGCAAAAAAGGCAAATGCAATCCTGGGATGTATTAACAGAAGCATACAGTCTAGGTTACGTGAAGTCATTATTGCCCTCTACTCCTCTTTGGTCAGACCTCATCTGAAATAGGCTCCACACTTTAAAAAAGACATTGAAAAACTGGAGCAAGTTCAGAGAAGAGCGACCAGAATGGTGATTGGTCTGCAAACCATGTCCTATGAGGAACGGTTACAGGATTTGAGAACGTTTAGCTGCAAAAAAGAAGAGAGGAGACTTAATAGCTGTCTACAAATATTTCAAGGGCTGTCACAGTGTAGAAATATCATCTTTACTCTCATTTGCACAAGGAAAGACTAGAAGCAATGGGAGAAAACTGAATGGGAGGAGACACAGATTAGATATTAGTAAAAAACTTTTTGACAGGGGGATCAATGAGTGGAACAGGCGGCCACGAGAGGTGCTGAGTTCTCCTTCAATGGAAGTCTTCAAACAGAGGCTGGACAGACATCTGTCTGAGATGGTTTAGTGAATCCTGCTTTGAGCGGGTGGTTGGACCAAATGACCCTGGAGGACCCTTTCAACTCTTTCATCCTATGATTCTATGATTCTATGAAAAGTAGCCCCTAATTGCCCAGACTCACATAAGTCATCACCACACTAACCCCTAAAAGACTGGGACACACAGGATACAGAAGGCAGCAAAGAACAGATAATAAGAGCTACAAGTGTGCAGGAAACTTGTGTCCAGGCCCTGGGGAGAACTAAGACAAAGGGCCATTACCTCCATGGCCCTCTCACAAGGTGATGAAATAGCTCTCCTCCATACTGATGTGGGCACACCCACTTGACCCATTTTGAGGAGACTCGCCCGTTTATTCCTTTCATCATAAACACAATCAGACTCCATGGATTTCACCTAATAGAATAATTTTGGCAGATTTTGCTCCTTCCTGAGACATGTGTTTATGAATTCAGACGATAACACTTATTCCTCATTAATAATTGATGGCGCCTCGCGTACTTGGATGGCAAATAAATATTAACTTATTTAATTTGCAGTTATTGAATTCTTTGGAGATAATATTTCTATTTAGCTGCCTCTATTTTGGGATTTTTGCTCTGTATCATTTTTAACATTTGTGATGCAGAAACAGACAATAATTCTGTCTCATGTTCCCACTAATGAAGACTTACTCCCAGTCCTGGGTATGTGCAACTGCAGAAATGAACTCAAGGATTTTATTTCATTTTTTTTAACGTTTTCGGTTTGTTATAGCAAATGAATTGTCTGTTATCATAAAGATCGAGCCACGGGGTGCAGGTAGATGGTGGCCGAGCTAAGTGGTACAGGTAGAAGATTATCTAACCACATAGTGCAGGTAGATGGTGGCCGAGCTAAGTGGTACAGGTAGAAGATTATCTAACCACATAGTGCAGGTAGATGGTGGCCGAGTCATGGGGTGCTGTAGATGGTGTTCGGGCCACGTGGTGCAGGTAGATGGTGGCTGAGTCACGGGCTGCAGGGAGATGGTGTCCAGGCCACATGATGCAGGTAGATGGTGGCCAAGTCGCGTAATGCAGGTCGATGGTGGCTGAGCTAAGTGGTACAGGTAGATGATGATCTAGCCACGTAGTGCAGGTAGATAGTGGCCGAGTCATGGGGTGCTGTAGATGATGTTGGGGCCACATGGTGCAGGCAGATGGTGGCCGAGCCACGTGGTGCAGGTAGATGGTGGCTGAGTCATGGGCTGCAGGTAGATGGTGTCCAGGCCACATGGTGCAGGTAGATGGTGGCCGAGTCGCGTAATGCAGGTAGATAGTGGCCGAGTCATGGGGTGCAGGTAGATGGCATCCAGGCCACATGGTGCAGGTAGGCGGTGGCCAAGACACATGGTGCAGGTAGATGGTGGCTAAGCCAAGTCGTGCAGGTAGATAGTGGCCGATCCACGTTGTGCCGATTGATGGTGTCCGGCCACGTGGTGCAGGTAGATGGTGGCTGAATCATGTGGTGCTGTAGATGGTGGCTGAGCCACGTGGTGCAGGTAGATGGTGGCTGAGCCACATGATGCAGAGGTAGATATTGGCTGAGCCCCTTGCTGTAGGTAGATAGTGGCCAAGTCATGTTATGCAGGTAGATGGTGGCCGAGTCACATCGTGCAGGTAGATGGTGGTTGAGCCAAGTGGTGCAGGCAGATGGTGGCCAAGCCAAGTGGTGCAGATAGATGGTGGCTGAGTCAAGTGGTGCGGGCAGATGTTGGCCAAGCCAAGTGATGCAGGTAGATGGTGGCTGAGCCACGTGGTGCAGATAGCTGGTAGCCGAGTCAAGTGGTGCAGGTAGATGGTGGCCGAGCCAAGTGGTGCAGGTAGATGGTGGCCGAGCCAAGTGTAGCAGATAGATGGTGGCTGAGTCAAGTGGTGCAGACAGTTGGTGGCCAAGCCAAGTGATGCAGGTAGATGGTGGCCGAGCCACGTGATGCAGATAGCTGGTGGCCGAGTCAAGTGGTGCAGGTAGATGGTGGCCGAGCCAAGTGGTGCAGGCAGTTGGTGGCCGAGCCAAGTGGTACAGGTAGATGGTAGCTGAGCTAAGAGGTGCAGGTAGATGGTGGCCGAGCCAAATGTAGCAGGTAGATGGTGGCCGAGCCAAGTGGTGCAGGCAGTTGGTGGCCTAGCCAAGTGGTACAGGTAGATGGTGGCTGAGCTAAGAGGTACAGGTAGATGGTGGCCGAGCCAAGTGTAGAAGGTAGATGGTGGCCGAGCCAAGTGGTGCAGGCAGTTGGTGGCCTAGCCAAGTGGTGCAGGTAGATGGTGGCCGAGCCAAGTGGTGCAGGTAGATGGTGGCCGAGCCAAGTGGTGCAGGTAGATGGTGGCCAAGTCACTTCAAGTGGTCTGAGTACTTATGACCATGTGATATTTCAGTTTTTTTTTTTAATAAATTTGCACAAATTTCTACATTTCTGTTTTTTTCAGACATGAGGTGCAGAGTGCACATTAATGAGACAAAAGGAACTTTTTTTGAATTTACCAAATGGCTGTAATGAAACAAAAAATGAAAAATTTAAAGGGGTCTGAATACTTTCCGTACCCACTATCTACAAGCTCAGCACATTTCTATTAGCATATTCTTATCACCATAGACACACTGAGGTCTTCTCCATCAGGTTCTTGCATTTATTCCTAGTGCTCGGGGTCAAAACAAAACATGGAAGCCAAACTTCTGAGAGAGTAATGGGATTATAGTGCTCAATAATGCTAACATACCGTGCCAAATAACAATGGCCATATAATGCTGTCATCTAAACCCCCCAAAATACTGTTATGTATTCCTTATGTAAAACCGCCATGCAGCATCCATTTTGGTACCGTTATACTGGTTTGTAAATGGGGAAGGGGAAAAACTGTGGCATGTGCTCTGTGTGCTGAGTGCAGGAGAAGGGGAGCCAAGAAGTCATATATATATATATATATATATATATATATATATACTGTATATACTAGATGGTAGCCCGATTCTAACGCATCGGGTATTCTAGAATATGTATGTGTAGTGTATATCACAGCCCACGCAGTACATTGCGCAGCCCACGTAGTACATTGCGCAGACCATGTAGTACATTGCCCAGCCCACGTAGTATATTACCCAGCCCACGTAGTATATTGCCCAGCCCACGTAGTATATTGCCCAGCCCACGTAGTATATTGCCCAGTGACGTAGTATATTGCCCAGCCCACGTAGTATATTGCACAGCCCACGTAGTATATTGCCCAGCCCACGTAGTATATTGCCCAGCCCACGTAGTATATTGCCCAGCCCACGTAGTATATTGCCCAGTGACGTAGTATATTGCCCATCCACGTAGTATATTGCCCAGCCCACGTAGTATATTGCCCAGCCCACGTAGTATATTGCCCAGCCCACGTAGTATATTGTGCAGCCCACGTTGTATATTGCGCAGCCCACGTAGTATATTGTGCAGCCCACGTAGTATATTGCCCAGCCCACATAGTATATTGCGCAGCCAACGTAGTATATTGCGCAGCCCACGTAGTATATTGCACAGCCCATGTAGTATATTGCCCAGCCCACGTAGTATATTGCGCAGCCAACGTAGTATATTGTGGAGCCCACGTAGTATATTGCGCAGCCCACGTTGTATATTGGGCAGCCCATGTAGTATATTGTGCAGCCCACGTAGTATATTGAGCAGCCCACGTTGTATATTGCGCAGCCCACGTTGTGTATTGCGCAGCCCATGTAGTATATTGAGCAGCCCATGTTGTATATTGCGCAGCCAACGTAGTATATTGCACAGCCCACGTTGTATATTGCGCAGCCCACGTAGTATATTGAGCAGCCCACGTTGCATATTGCTCAACCCACGTTGTATATTGCGCAGCCCACATTGTATATTGCGCAGCCCACATTGTATATTGCGCAGCCCATTTAGTATATTGCGCAGCCCATGTTGTATATTGCGCAGCCCACGTAGTACATTGCGCAGCCCACGTAGTATATTGCACAGCCACGTTGTATATTGCACAGCCCACGTAGTATATTGCACAGCCCACGTTGTATATTGTGCAGCCTACGTAGAATATAGCACAGCCCACACAGTCTATAGCAATGTGGGCACCATATCCCTGTTAAAAAAGAAGAATTAAAATAAAAAATAGTGATATACTCACCCTTGGCCCCCAAAGCGGTTACCGAAGCTCCTCGCGCGCTCCGGTCTGAAGAGTGCATTGTGGTCTCGCGAGATGATGACGTATACTGCGAGACCGCAATGCATGGAGCAGTCACCGGGGTGTCGCGAGGAGCGTCGGTAACCGCTTCGATCCGGAGGCCAACAGAGGGTGAGTATATAACTACTTTTTAATTTTTTAAATTATTTTTAACATTAGCATAGGCAGCATGAATAGTAAAAAGTTGGCCACACAGGGTTAATAGCAGCGTTAACCTTAGACAATTATATAGTAGATATATAGTGCACACAGGGTTATGGCAGCAAACTGAAACTTGGTCCTGGATGAAAGAAATTCTCCACAGACATGTCGCCCACATAACACTGAGAGATCAGGAGAATATAGAAATGGTGACCGGCATTAATCATCTGAACAATGTCTTCATAAAAAAGAAACGCTGAATAAGAAGAAAGAAGAAAAAACTCACAACATCAAGATCTCCGAGACAGAGAATGTGAGCACAGGAACAGGGAACACAACACAACCAAAGAAGTCACATAACACAGTGACTGCACCAGCAGAATAGTTAGTGCAGCTCTGGGGTATAATACAGGATGTAACTCAGGATCAGTAATGTAATGTATGTACACAGTGACTGCACCAGCAGAATAGTGAGTGCAGCTCTGGATTATAATACAGGAGGTAACTCAGGATCAGTAATGTAATGTATGTACACAGTGACTGCACCAGCAGAATAGTGAGTGCAGCTCTGGAGTATAATACAGGATGTAATGTATGTACACAGTGACTGCACCAGCAGAATAGTGAATGCAGCTCTGGAGTATAATACAGGATGTAACTCAGGATCAGTAATGTAATGTATGTACACAGTGACTGCACCAGCAGAATAGTGAATGCAGCTCTTAGGTATAATACAGGATGTAACTTAGGATCAGTAATGTAATGTATGTACACAGTGACTGCACCAGCAGAATAGTGAGTGCAGCTCTGGGGAATAATACAGGATGTAACTCAGGATCAGTAATGTAATGTATGTACACAGTGACTGCACCAGCAGAATAGTGAATGCAGCTCTGGGGTATAATACAGGATGTAACTCAGGATCAGTAATGTAATGTATGTACACAGTGACTGCACCAGCAGAATGGTGAGTGCAGCTCTGGGGAATAATACAGGATGTAACTCAGGATCAGTAATGTAATGTATGTACACAGTGACTGCACCAGCAGAATAGTGAATGCAGCTCTGGAGTACAATACAGGATGTAATGTATGTACACAGTGACTGCACCAGCAGAATAGTGAATGCAGCTCTGGAGTATAATACAGGATGTAACTCAGGATCAGTAATGTAATGTATGTACACAGTGACTGCACCAGCAGAATAGTGAATGCAGCTCTGGGGTATAATACAGGATGTAACTTAGGATCAGTAATGTAATGTATGTACACAGTGACTGCACCAGCAGAATAGTGAGTGCAGCTCTGGGGAATAATACAGGATGTAACTCAGGATCAGTAATGTAATGTATGTACACAGTGACTGCACCAGCAGAATAGTGAGTGCAGCTCTGGGGAATAATACAGGATGTAACTCAGGATCAGTAATGTAATGTATGTACACAGTGACTGCACCAGCAGAATAGTGAATGCAGCTCTGGGGTATAATACAGGATGTAACTCAGGATCAGTATTGTAATGTATGTACACAGTGACTGCACCAGCAGAATAGTGAGTGCAGCTCTGGGGAATAATACAGGATGTAACTCAGGATCAGTAATGTAATGTATGTACACAGTGACTGCACCAGCAGAATAGTGAGTGCAGCTCTGGAGTATAACACAGGAGGTAACTCAGGATCAGTAATGTAATGTATGTACATAGTGACTGCACCAGCAGAATAGTGAGTGCAGCTCTGGAGTATAATACAGGATGTAACTCAGGATCAGTAATGTAATGTATGTACACAGTGACTGCACCAGCAGAATAGTGAGTGCAGCTCTGGGGAATAATACAGGATGTAACTCAGGATCAGTAATGTAATGTATGTACACAGTGACTGCACCAGCAGAATAGTGAATGCAGCTCTGGGGTATAATACAGGATGTAACTCAGGATCAGTAATGCAATGTATGTACACAGTGACTGCACCAGCAGAATAGTGAGTGCAGCTCTGGGGAATAATACAGGATGTAACTCAGGATCAGTAATGTAATGTATGTACACAGTGACTGCACCAGCAGAATAGTGAGTGCAGCTCTGGAGTATAATACAGGAGGTAACTCAGGATCAGTAATGTAATGTATGTACACAGTGACTGCACCAGCAGAATAGTGAGTGCAGCTCTGGGGAATAATACAGGATGTAACTCAGGATCAGTAATGTAATGTATGTACACAGTGACTGCACCAGCAGAATAGAGAGTGCAGCTCTGGGGAAAAATACAGGATGTAACTCAGGATCAGTAATGTAATGTATGTACACAGTGACTGCACCAGCAGAATAGTGAATGCAGCTCTGGGGTATAATACAGGATGTAACTCAGGATCAGTAATGTAATGTATGTACACAGTGACTGCACCAGCAGAATAGTGAGTGCAGCTCTGGGGAATAATACAGGATGTAACTCAGGATCAGTAATGTAATGTATGTACACAGTGACTGCACCAGCAGAATAGTGAGTGCAGCTCTGGGGAATAATACAGGATGTAACTCAGGATCAGTAATGTAATGTATGTACACAGTGACTGCACCAGCAGAATAGTGAGTGCAGCTCTGGAGTATAATACAGGAGGTAACTCAGGATCAGTAATGTAATGTATGTACACAGTGACTGCACCAGCAGAATAGTGAGTGCAGCTCTGGGGTATAATACAGGATGTAACTCAGGATCAGTAATGTAATGTATGTACACAGTGACTGCACCAGCAGAATAGTGAGTGCAGCTCTGGAGTACAATACAGGATGTAACTAAGGATCAGTAATGTAATGTATGTCCACAGTGACTGCACCAGCAGAATAGTGAGTGCAGCTCTGGGGTATAATACAGGATGCAACTCAGGATCAGTAATGTAATGTATATACACAGTGACTGCACCAGCAGAATAGTGAGTGCAGCTCTGGGGTAAAATACAGGATGTAACTCAGGATCAGTAATGTAATGTATGTACACAGTGACTGCACCAGCAGAATAGTGAGTGCAGCTCTGGGGTACAATACAGGATGTAACTCAGGATCAGTAATGTAATGTATGTACACAGTGACTGCACCAGCAGAATAGTGAGTGCAGCTCTGGGGTATAATACAGGATGTAACTCAGGATCAGTAATGTAATGTATGTACACAGTGACTGCACCAGCAGAATAGTGAGTGCAGCTCTGGGGTACAATACAGGATGTAACTAAGGATCAGTAATGTAATGTATGTACACAGTGACTGCACCAGCAGAATAGTGAGTGCAGCTCTGGGGTATAATACAGGATGTAACTCAGGATCAGTAATGTAATGTATATACACAGTGACTGCACCAGCAGAATAGTGAGTGCAGCTCTGGGGTACAATACCGGAGGTAACTCAGGATCAGTAATGTAATGTATGTACACAGTGACTGCACCAGCAGAATAGTGAGTGCAGCTCTGGGGTATAATACAGGATGTAACTCAGGATCAGTAATGTAATGTATGTACACAGTGACTGCACCAGCAGAATAGTGAGTGCAGCTCTGGGGAATAATACAGGATGTAACTCAGGATCAGTAATGTAATGTATGTACACAGTGACTGCACCAGCAGAATAGTGAGTGCAGCTCTGGGGTATAATACAGGATGTAACTCAGGATCAGTAATGTAATGTATGTACACAGTGACTGCACCAGCAGAATAGTGAGTGCAGCTCTGGGGTACAATACAGGATGTAACTCAGGATCAGTAATGTAATGTATGTACACAGTGACTGCACCAGCAGAATAGTGAGTGCAGCTCTGGAGGATAATACAGGATGTAACTCAGGATCAGTAATGTAATGTATGTACACAGTGACTGCACCAGCAGAATAGTGAGTTCAGCTCTGGGGTATAATACAGGATGTAACTCAGGATCAGTAATGTAATGTATGTACACAGTGACTGCACCAGCAGAATAGTGAGTGCAGCTCTGGGGTACAATACAGGATGTAACTCAGGATCAGTAATGTAATGTATGTACACAGTGACTGCACCAGCAGAATAGTGAGTGCAGCTCTGGAGGATAATACAGGATGTAACTCAGGATCAGTAATGTAATGTATGTACACAGTGACTGCATCAGCAGAATAGTGAGTGCAGCTCTGGGGTATAATACAGGATGTAACTCAGGATCAGTAATGTAATGTATGTACACAGTGACTACACCAGCAGAATAGTGAGCGCAGCTCTGGCATGCGATGAGGTTGATAATACTTTAGTTTTCTCTCTTTATTTTTTTTGGATGGATGGATAAATAATAAAGATAATGTACATATGTAATAATTATAGGGGAATAGACATTTGCTCCATTTAGAAATTGAATAAACAGTACAGCGCGTCTTGACTATATAGTAAAGATGAGCCGTTTTTTTCCATGACGCCGCCGGCGTTTTCCTGTTGTTGTTCTGACGGCGGCTCTCGGTACCTGGCCTCGGAGGAGGCAGATTCGCCGTCACACTGCTTTGTGTATTTGTATGAAACAGCCGATCATGTTAAGTAGAATGTTAGTAAAGTTTATACAGCTGCTGATTAGTTAATAATATCTGTAATATAATATCAGCGCTGATGTGTGTAATGGTGGAGGTGCCCGCTGTTCACATGCCGCCGTCATCGCAGGGTATTACCGGAGCATTGTTCTCCCAGCCGCGCTGATCAATCTCTGCCAGGTCGGCGGAGGTTAATATTTGTGTCATAACCCTGTTACCAGGCGCTTTCAGCCTGTTCAGTTGTGCTCAGTATAATTGTGTTTGCTTAGTTACTTCCATGTAATGAATTCTGTAAATGACAGGACTCAGATTGGCCACCAGCCCGGGAGGAAAGACTTCGTGCCCCATCACTGCACTGGTCATATGGCCAAACACAAGACGCCATTGCTACAGGGTGAGGATAGTTATGGCCTTGTATATCTGGCCTCTATTCTGTGTACCATTACCTGTGTGTCAGTCTCTACTGCAATCCCGGCATTGTATTCATGGGGCGATCAGCACGGGGAGATCAGGTCTATAGGTGAGTCCTACATAGAGGACAATCTGCAGTGCGGGGAATTATAGGAGATGGATACATTGTATAAAATAATGTGATTAGTAACGATGCTGCATCTCTGATCTATGGGGCATTTCTAATTACAGACTTACAATTATACAGGAAAATATGAAATTCCTCATATCTATAATATAATTATAATGATGCACGAGGGACGCTGATAATTTGAGGACTAATCTCTTAATGAATGTATCAATGAGCTGATACTGTCTCACAAGATAAAAAATGTTCTCCGGCTTCATCCTCTCGTCCCTTTGACCTGCATCTCTCTGACTGTGGACTGAGCAGCAACCGACAATTTAATTATCGTTAAAAGGTAATTAGCCATTTACATCTCTGGCTTCAGGGATATGGAGACCTTCATGGGCATTTTTTCTACTTATGTATCACTATCAATGTTCGCATATTTGTCTTCTACATCCTCTATGTATAACTGTACATTGACCAGTGATTCGCCTGTGAGCTCGTTCTCTGTAAAACTTATCTCTCTCCTCCTGATTTATGACCACTTGTTTTCTACATTTTCTGTGTATTGTAGTACATTTTAGACTGAGTTACTAGTGACATATCAGTAAGCTCCTTCTCTGATCTGTCATTCTTATCTCTCTTCTCCTGACTCATCTGCTAAGTTAATGTATGACTCTTGTTTTCTACATTCTTTATGTATTAGAGTACACGTCAAACTGAAAATTAAGTTATCCGAGACTCACCAGTGAGCTCCTTCTCTGATCTGTCGTTCTTATCTCTCTTCTCCTGACCCATCGTCTAAGTTGTCATATGACTCTTGTTTTCTACATTCTTTATGTATTAGAGTACATGTCAAACTGCAAATTAACTTATCCGAGACTCACCAGTGACCTCCTTCTCTGATCTGTCATTCTTATCTCTCTTTTCCTGACTCATCTGCTAAGTTGTCGTATGACTCTTGTTTTCTACATTCTTTATGTATTATAGTACATGTCAAACTGCAAATTAAGTTATCCGAGACTCACCAGTAAGCTCCTTCTCTGATCTGTCATTCTTATCTCTCTTCTCCTGACTCATCTGCTAAGTTGTCGTATGACTCTTGTTTTCTACATTCTTTATGCATTAGAGTACATGTCAAACTGCAAATTAAGTTATCCGAGACTCACCAGTGAGCTCCTTCTCTGATCTGTCATTCTTATCTCTCTTCTCCTGACTCAACTGCTAAGTTAATGTATGACTCTTGTTTTCTACATTCTTTATGTATTAGAGTACATGTCAAACTGCAAATTAAGTTATCCGAGACTCACCAGTGAGCTCCTTCTCTGATCAGTCATTCTTATCTCTCTTCTCCTGACTCATCTGCTAAGTTGATGTATGACTCTTGTTTTCTACATTCTTTATGCATTAGAGTACATGTCAAACTGCAAATTGAGTTATCCGAGACTCACCAGTGAGCTCCTTTTCTAATCTGTCATTCTTATCTCTCTTCTCCTGAGCCATTTTCTAAGTTGGCGTATGGCTCTTGTTTTCTACATTCTTTATGCATTAGAGTACATGTCAAACTGCAAAGTAAGTTATCCGAGACTCACCAGTGAGCTCCTTCTCTGATCTGTGATTCTTATCTCTCTTCTCCTGAGCCATCTTCTAAGTTGGCGTATGGCTCTTGTTTTCTACATTCTTTATGCATTAGAGTACATGTCAAACTGCAAATTGAGTTATCCGAGACTCACCAGTGAGCTCCTTCTCTGATCAGTCATTCTTATCTCTCTTCTCCTGACTCATCTGCTAAGTTGATGTATGACTCTTGTTTTCTACATTCTTTATGCATTAGAGTACATGTCAAACTGCAAATTGAGTTATCCGAGACTCACCAGTGAGCTCCTTTTCTAATCTGTCATTCTTATCTCTCTTCTCCTGAGCCATTTTCTAAGTTGGCGTATGGCTCTTGTTTTCTACATTCTTTATGCATTAGAGTACATGTCAAACTGCAAATTGAGTTATCCGAGACTCACCAGTGAGCTCCTTCTCTGATCTGTGATTCTTATCTCTCTTCTCCTGACCCATCTTCTAAGTTGACGTATGGCTCTTGTTTTCTACATTCTTTATGTATTACAGTACATGTCAAACTGCAAAGTAAGTTATCCGAGACTCACCAGTGAGCTCCTTCTCTGATCTGTCATTCTTATCTCTCTTCTCCTGACTCATCTGCTAAGTTGATGTATGACTCTTGTTTTCTACATTCTTTATGCATTAGAGTACGTCAAACTGCAAATTGAGTTATCCGAGACTCACCAGTGAGCTCCTTCTCTGATCTGTGATTCTTATCTCTCTTCTCCTGAGCCATCTTCTAAGTTGGCGTATGGCTCTTGTTTTCTACATTCTTTATGCATTAGAGTACATGTCAAACTGCAAATTGAGTTATCCGAGACTCACCAGTGAGCTCCTTCTCTGATCTGTGATTCTTATCTCTTTTCTCCTGACCCATCTTCTAAGTTGACGTATGGATCTTGTTTTCTAGATTCTTTATGTACATGTCAAACTGCAAAGTAAGTTATCCGAGACTCACCAGTGAGCTCCTTCTCTGATCTGTCATTCTTATCTCTCTTCTCCTGACTCATCTGCTAAGTTGATGTATAACTCTTGTTTTCTACATTCTTTATGCATTAGAGTACATGTCAAACTGCAAATTGAGTTATCCGAGACTCACCAGTGAGCTCCTTCTCTGATCTGTCATTCTTATCTCTCTTCTCCTGACTCATCTTCTAAGTTGACTTATGGCTCTTGTTTTCTAAATCCTTTATTGATCAGAGTACACGTCAGACTGCAAAGTAAGTTACCCGTGACTCACCAGTGAGCTCCCTCTCTGATCTGTCATTCTTATCTCTCTTCTCCAGAACCATTTTCTGATCTGATTTGTGTCCACTTTTATTCTACATTGTTTATGTTTCACTTTATATTGCCGACTTGAGAATTAGTCATTAGTGAACCATCAGTGAGCTCCTTCTCTGGTTTACCATTGTTATCTTTCTTCTCCAGAACCATCTCCTAGGTTGATTTTATGTATGACCACTTGTCTTCTACATCCTCTATGTATCACTGTAGATCACAGACTGCAGAATGAGCTACCAGCCTACCACTCATCCATCTGGCGGCTTGTTCTCCCATATGTATCACTTCTCTCCTGAAATATTCTGTGCTCCAAGGGACCCTCTTTTTTTGGAAATTATTGCCTCTGGTGTTCCATAGGATCAGAACACTTTACTCCTGAAATACTCTGTGCTGCTGGCACCATCTTCCTTCTACAATGTTCTCTCATCTCCCATAGGATCAGTGCCATTGACTCCTGAAATCCTCTGTGCTGCTTGTACCATATTTGACACTGCTCAGGTTTTCTGTTTCTTCTGTTTCTCCGGGCGTCTGCTTTTTTTCTTTCCCATTACTGCAGAACTTATTCCACTGATCTGTACAGTAGAGGAAAATTCTAATCAAACCAACAGGGGCCATTTTACCCCAGACCCCCTATATGGCGGCCATATATTTGCAATATAATTTGTAATTTCAAAGTGTGTTTCTCCGCAGCGTGGCGGCTTCGGAGGCGAGGACCACAGGACGCCTTTAAAGCAGATTGCCAATATTATCTTTATTGTTTTTCCCGGAGCTTTTTTGTTTTAACTTAATTTTATTTTATCCGTCCGCCGGCCCGCCGCTCTCTCATGGAAGCCCCCGCTGCTCGGCTTAAACTTTCTTCACAGCTCCATGCAGAGTTAAGGGCTTCCCTTCACTGCCTACCAGCACCGACATCCAGTCATCTCACCACTCCGGGCCCAACACTTTCAAGTCAGCCGGATCCATTGATTTGTTTTTTGCAAATTTCCCAGAAGTATTTATCCCGACAATTAAAATGACTGATTGAGAAAAGAGAGAGCAGCGGCCAGAATATAAATGGATGAGCCCAAGGTGATCACTAAGAGTATGTCTATAATTACTGCATCTGCACCCAAAGCAATGATATGGAGCCGGGACAGAACACAGAAATATTACAGAGAAATTGTCAATTTTATCTTAAACCTCAACACATTTTATTACTAAACCTGATGTGAAACATAATGTCCAGCATCAAAACAAACTCAGCCCAGAAGGGTAACTATTACCACAGTAAATAATAATAATACAACTACTATAACACTGCCTCCTATAATAATACAACTAATATAATACTGCCCCTATGTACAAGAATATAACTACTATAATACTGCCCCTATGTACAAGAGTATAAAAACTATAATACTGCCCCTATGTACAAGAATATAACTACTATAATACTGCCCCATGTACAAGAATATAACTACTATAATACTGTCCCTATGTACAAGAGTATAAAAACTATAATACTGCTCTTATGTACAAGAATATAACTACTATAATACTGCCCCATGTACAAGAATATAACTACTATAATACTGCCCCTATATACAAGAATATAACTACTATAATACTGCCCCTATATACAAGAATATAACTACTATAATACTGTCCCTATGTAAAAGAGTATAACTACTATAATACTGCTCCTATGTACAGGAATATAACTACTATAATACTGCCCCTATGTACAAGAATATAACTACTATAATACTGTCCTCTATGTACAAGAATATAACTACTATAATACTGCCCCCTATGTACAAGAATATAACTATTATAATACTGTTCCTATGTACAAGAATATACCGTAACTACTATAATACTGCCCCTATGTACAAGAATATATCTACTATAATACTGCTCCTATGTACAAGAATATAACTACTATAATACTGCTCTTATGTACAGGAATATAACTACTATAATACTGCTCCCTATGTACAAGAATATAACTACTATAATATGGCCCCTATGTACAAGAATATATCTACTATAATACTGCCCCCTATGTACAGAATATAACTACTATAATACTGCTCCCTATGTACAAGAATATAACTACTATAATACTTCTCCCTATGTACAAGAATATCACTACTATAATACTGCTCCTATGTACAACAATATAACTACTATAATACTGCCCCTATGTACAAGAATATAACTACTATAATACTGCCCCTATGTACAAGAATATAACTACTATAATACTGCCCCCTATGTACAAGAATATAACTACTATAATACTGCCCCTATGTACAAGAATATAACTACTATAATACTGCCCCTATGTACAAGAATATAACTACTATAATACTGCTCTTATGTACAGGTATATAACTACTATAATACTGCTCCTATGTACAAGAATATAACTACTATAATACTGCTCCTATGTACAGGTATATAACTACTATAATACTGCTCCTACGTACAAGAATATAACTACTATAATACTGCTCCTATGTACAAGAATATAACTACTATAATACTGCCCCTATATACAAGAATATAACTACTATAATACTGCTGTTATGTACAGGTATATAACTACTATAATACTGCTCCTATGTACAAGAATATAACTACTATAATACTGCTCCTATGTACAGGTATATAACTACTATAATACTGCTCCTATGTACAAGAATATAACTACTATAATACCGCTCCTATGTACAGGTATATAACTACTATAATACTGACCCTATGTACAAGAATTTAACTACTATAATATTGCCCCTATGTTAAGGAATATAACTATTATAATACTACCCCTATGTACAAGAATATAACTACTATAATCCTGCCCCTATGTACAAGAATATAACTACTATAATACTGCCCCTATGTACAAGAATATAACTACTATAATACTGCTCCTATGTACAAGAATATAACTACTATAATACTGCTCCTATGTACAAGAATATAACTACTATAATACTGCTCCTATGTACAAGAATACAACTACTATAATACTGCTCCTATGTACAAGAATATAACTACTATAATACTGCCCCTATGTACAAGAATATAACTACTATAATACTGCTCCTATGTACAAGAATATAACTACTATAACACTGCTCCTATGTACAAGAATATAACTTCTATAATACTGCCCCTATGTACAAGAATAAAACTAGTATAATACTGTTCCTATGTACAAGAATATAACTACTATAATACTGCCCCTATGTACAAGAATATAACTACTATAATATTGCCCCCTATGTACAAGAATATAACTATTATAATACTGCCCCTATGTACAAGAATATAACTATTATAATACTGTTCCTATGTACAAGAATATACCGTAACTACTATAATACTGCCCCCTATGTACAAGAATATATCTACTATAATACTGCCCCCCTATGTACAGAATATAACTACTATAATACTGCTCCCTATGTACAAGAATATAACTACTATAATATTGCCCCCTATGTACAAGAATATATCTACTATAATACTGCCCCCTATGTACAGAATATAACTACTATAATACTGCTCCCTATGTACAAGAATATAACTACTATAATACTTCTCCCTATGTACAAGAATATCACTACTATAATACTGCTCCTATGTACAACAATATAACTACTATAATACTGCCCCTATGTACAAGAATATAACTACTATAATACTGCCCCTATGTACAAGAATATAACTACTATAATACTGCCCCTATGTACAAGAATATAACTACTATAATACTGCTCTTATGTACAGGTATATAACTACTATAATACTGCTCCTATGTACAAGAATATAACTACTATAATACTGCTCCTATGTACAGGTATATAACTACTATAATACTGCTCCTATGTACAAGAATATAACTACTATAATACTGCCTCCTATGTACAAGAATATAACTACTATAATACTGCTCCTATGTACAGGTATATAACTACTATAATACTGACCCTATGTACAAGAATTTAACTACTATAATATTGCCCCTATGTTAAGGAATATAACTATTATAATACTACCCCTATGTACAAGAATATAACTACTATAATCCTGCCCCTATGTACAAGAATATAACTACTATAATACTGCCCCTATGTACAAGAATATAACTACTATAATACTGCTCCTATGTACAAGAATATAACTACTATAATACTGCTCCTATGTACAAGAATATAACTACTATAATACTGCTCCTATGTACAAGAATACAACTACTATAATACTGCCCCTATGTACAAGAATATAACTACTATAATACTGCTCCTATGTACAAGAATATAACTACTATAATACTGCTCCTATGTACAAGAATATAACTACTATAACACTGCTCCTATGTACAAGAATATAACTTCTATAATACTGCCCCTATGTACAGGAATATAACTACTATAATACTGTTCCTATGTACAAGAATAAAACTAGTATAATACTGTTCCTATGTACAAGAATATAACTACTATAATACTGCCCCTATGTACAAGAATATAACTACTATAATATTGCCCCCTATGTACAAGAATATAACTACTATAATACTGCCCCTATGTACAAGAATATAACTACTATAATACTGCCCCTATATACAAGAATATAACTACTATAATACTGCCCCCTATGTACAAGAATATAACTACTATAATACTGCCCCTATGTACAGGAATATAACTACTATAATACTGCCCCCTATGTACAAGAATATAACTACTATAATACTGCTCCTATATACAAGAATATAACTACTATAATACTGCCCCTATGTATAAGAATATAACTACTATAATACTGCCCCTATGTACAAGAATATAACTACTATAATACTGCCCCTATGTACAAGAATATAACTACTATAATATTGCCCCCTATGTACAAGAATATAACTACTATAATACTGCCCCTATGTACAAGAATATAACTACTATAATACTGCCCCTATATACAAGAATATAACTACTATAATACTGCCCCCTATGTACAGAATATAACTACTATAATACTGCTCCCTATGTACAAGAATATAACTACTATAATACTTCTCCCTATGTACAAGAATATCACTACTATAATACTGCTCCTATGTACAACAATATAACTACTATAATACTGCCCCTATGTACAAGAATATAACTACTATAATACTGCCCCTATGTACAAGAATATAACTACTATAATACTGCCCCCTATGTACAAGAATATAACTACTATAATACTGCCCCTATGTACAAGAATATAACTACTATAATACTGCCCCTATGTACAAGAATATAACTACTATAATACTGCTCTTATGTACAGGTATATAACTACTATAATACTGCTCCTATGTACAAGAATATAACTACTATAATACTGCTCCTATGTACAGGTATATAACTACTATAATACTGCTCCTATGTACAAGAATATAACTACTATAATACTGCCTCCTATGTACAAGAATATAACTACTATAATACTGCTCCTATGTACAGGTATATAACTACTATAATACTGACCCTATGTACAAGAATTTAACTACTATAATATTGCCCCTATGTTAAGGAATATAACTATTATAATACTACCCCTATGTACAAGAATATAACTACTATAATCCTGCCCCTATGTACAAGAATATAACTACTATAATACTGCCCCTATGTACAAGAATATAACTACTATAATACTGCTCCTATGTACAAGAATATAACTACTATAATACTGCTCCTATGTACAAGAATATAACTACTATAATACTGCTCCTATGTACAAGAATACAACTACTATAATACTGCCCCTATGTACAAGAATATAACTACTATAATACTGCTCCTATGTACAAGAATATAACTACTATAATACTGCTCCTATGTACAAGAATATAACTACTATAACACTGCTCCTATGTACAAGAATATAACTTCTATAATACTGCCCCTATGTACAGGAATATAACTACTATAATACTGTTCCTATGTACAAGAATAAAACTACTATAACACTGCTCCTATGTACAAGAATATAACTTCTATAATACTGCCCCTATGTACAGGAATATAACTACTATAATACTGTTCCTATGTACAAGAATAAAACTAGTATAATACTGTTCCTATGTACAAGAATATAACTACTATAATACTGCCCCTATGTACAAGAATATAACTACTATAATATTGCCCCCTATGTACAAGAATATAACTACTATAATACTGCCCCTATGTACAAGAATATAACTACTATAATACTGCCCCTATATACAAGAATATAACTACTATAATACTGCCCCCTATGTACAAGAATATAACTACTATAATACTGCCCCTATGTACAGGAATATAACTACTATAATACTGCCCCCTATGTACAAGAATATAACTACTATAATACTGCTCCTATATACAAGAATATAACTACTATAATACTGCCCCTATGTATAAGAATATAACTACTATAATACTGCCCCTATGTACAAGAATATAACTACTATAATACTGCCCCTATGTACAAGAATATAACTACTATAATATTGCCCCCTATGTACAAGAATATAACTACTATAATACTGCCCCTATGTACAAGAATATAACTACTATAATACTGCCCTTTTATACAAGAATATAACTACTATAATACTGCCCCCTATGTACAGAATATAACTACTATAATACTGCTCCCTATGTACAAGAATATAACTACTATAATACTTCTCCCTATGTACAAGAATATCACTACTATAATACTGCTCCTATGTACAACAATATAACTACTATAATACTGCCCCTATGTACAAGAATATAACTACTATAATACTGCCCCTATGTACAAGAATATAACTACTATAATACTGCCCCCTATGTACAAGAATATAACTACTATAATACTGCCCCTATGTACAAGAATATAACTACTATAATACTGCCCCTATGTACAAGAATATAACTACTATAATACTGCTCTTATGTACAGGTATATAACTACTATAATAATGCTCCTATGTACAAGAATATAACTACTATATTACTGCTCCTATGTACAGGTATATAACTACTATAATACTGCTCCTATGTACAAGAATATAACTACTATAATACTGCCTCCTATGTACAAGAATATAACTACTATAATACTGCTCCTATGTACAGGTATATAACTACTATAATACTGACCCTATGTACAAGAATTTAACTACTATAATATTGCCCCTATGTTAAGGAATATAACTATTATAATACTACCCCTATGTACAAGAATATAACTACTATAATCCTGCCCCTATGTACAAGAATATAACTACTATAATACTGCCCCTATGTACAAGAATATAACTACTATAATACTGCTCCTATGTACAAGAATATAACTACTATAATACTGCTCCTATGTACAAGAATATAACTACTATAATACTGCTCCTATGTACAAGAATACAACTACTATAATACTGCCCCTATGTACAAGAATATAACTACTATAATACTGCTCCTATGTACAAGAATATAACTACTATAATACTGCTCCTATGTACAAGAATATAACTACTATAACACTGCTCCTATGTACAAGAATATAACTTCTATAATACTGCCCCTATGTACAGGAATATAACTACTATAATACTGTTCCTATGTACAAGAATAAAACTACTATAACACTGCTCCTATGTACAAGAATATAACTTCTATAATACTGCCCCTATGTACAGGAATATAACTACTATAATACTGTTCCTATGTACAAGAATAAAACTAGTATAATACTGTTCCTATGTACAAGAATATAACTACTATAATACTGCCCCTATGTACAAGAATATAACTACTATAATATTGCCCCCTATGTACAAGAATATAACTACTATAATACTGCCCCTATGTACAAGAATATAACTACTATAATACTGCCCCTATATACAAGAATATAACTACTATAATACTGCCCCCTATGTACAAGAATATAACTACTATAATACTGCCCCTATGTACAGGAATATAACTACTATAATACTGCCCCCTATGTACAAGAATATAACTACTATAATACTGCTCCTATATACAAGAATATAACTACTATAATACTGCCCCTATGTATAAGAATATAACTACTATAATACTGCCCCTATGTACAAGAATATAACTACTATAATACTGCCCCTATGTACAAGAATATAACTACTATAATATTGCCCCCTATGTACAAGAATATAACTACTATAATACTGCCCCTATGTACAAGAATATAACTACTATAATACTGCCCCTATATACAAGAATATAACTACTATAATACTGCCCCCTATGTACAAGAATATAACTACTATAATACTGCCCCTATGTACAGGAATATAACTACTATAATACTGCCCCCTATGTATAAGAATATAACTACTATAATACTGCCCCTATGTACAGGAATATAACTACTATAATACTGCCCCCTATGTACAGGAATATAACTACTATAATACTGCTCCTATATACAAGAATATAACTACTATAATACTGCCCCTATGTATAAGAATATAACTACTATAATACTGCCCCTATGTACAAGAATATAACTACTATAATACTGCCCCTATGTACAGGAATATAACTACTATAATACTGCCCCTATGTACAGGAATATAACTATTATAATACTGCCCCTATGTACAGGAATATAACTACTATAATACTGCTCCTATGTACAAGAATATAACTACTATAATACTGCCCCTATGTACAGGAATATAACTACTATAATACTGCTCCTATGTACAAGAATAAAACTAGTATAATACTTTTCCTATGTACAAGAATATAACTACTATAATACTGCCCCTATGTACAAGAATATAACTACTATAATATTGCCCCCTATGTACAAGAATATAACTACTATAATACTGCCCCTATGTACAAGAATATAACTACTATAATACTGCCCCTATATACAAGAATATAACTACTATAATACTGCCCCCTATGTACAAGAATATAACTACTATAATACTGCCCCTATGTACAGGAATATAACTACTATAATACTGCCCCCTATGTACAAGAATATAACTACTATAATACTGCTCCTATATACAAGAATATAACTACTATAATACTGCCCCTATGTATAAGAATATAACTACTATAATACTGCCCCTATGTACAAGAACATAACTACTATAATACTGCCCCTATGTACAAGAATATAACTACTATAATATTGCCCCCTATGTACAAGAATATAACTATAATACTGCCCCTATGTACAAGAATAAAACTAGTATAATACTTTTCCTATGTACAAGAATATAACTACTATAATACTGCCCCTATGTACAAGAATATAACTACTATAATATTGCCCCCTATGTACAAGAATATAACTACTATAATACTGCCCCTATGTACAAGAATATAACTACTATAATACTGCCCCTATATACAAGAATATAACTACTATAATACTGCCCCCTATGTACAAGAATATAACTACTATAATACTGCCCCTATGTACAGGAATATAACTACTATAATACTGCCCCCTATGTACAAGAATATAACTACTATAATACTGCTCCTATATACAAGAATATAACTACTATAATACTGCCCCTATGTATAAGAATATAACTACTATAATACTGCCCCTATGTACAAGAATATAACTACTATAATACTGCCCCTATGTACAAGAATATAACTACTATAATATTGCCCCCTATGTACAAGAATATAACTACTATAATACTGCCCCTATGTACAAGAATATAACTACTATAATACTGCCCCTATATACAAGAATATAACTACTATAATACTGCCCCCTATGTACAAGAATATAACTACTATAATACTGCCCCTATGTACAGGAATATAACTACTATAATACTGCCCCCTATGTACAAGAATATAACTACTATAATACTGCCCCTATGTACAAGAATATAACTACTATAATACTGCCCCCTATGTACAAGAATATAACTACTATAATACTGCCCCTATGTACAAGAATATAACTACTATAATATTGCCCCCTATGTACAAGAATATAACTACTATAATACTGCCCCTATGTACAAGAATATAACTACTATAATACTGCCCCTATATACAAGAATATAACTACTATAATACTGCCCCCTATGTACAAGAATATAACTACTATAATACTGCCCCTATGTACAGGAATATAACTACTATAATACTGCCCCTATGTACAAGAATATAACTACTATAATACTGCTCCTATATACAAGAATATAACTACTATAATACTGCCCCTATGTATAAGAATCTAACTACTATAATACTGCCCCTATGTACAAGAATATAACTACTATAATACTGCCCCTATGTACAAGAATATAACTACTATAATATTGCCCCCTATGTACAAGAATATAACTACTATAATACTGCCCCTATGTACAAGAATATAACTACTATAATACTGCCCCTATATACAAGAATATAACTACTATAATACTGCCCCCTATGTACAAGAATATAACTACTATAATACTGCCCCTATGTACAGGAATATAACTACTATAATACTGCCCCCTATGTACAAGAATATAACTACTATAATACTGCCCCTATGTACAGGAATATAACTACTATAATACTGCCCCCTATGTACAAGAATATAACTACTATAATACTGCTCCTATATACAAGAATATAACTACTATAATACTGCCCCTATGTATAAGAATATAACTACTATAATACTGCCCCTATGTACAAGAATATAACTACTATAATACTGCTCCTATGTACAAGAATATAACTACTATAATACTGCTCCTATGTACAAGAATATAACTACTATAACACTGCTCCTATGTACAAGAATATAACTTCTATAATACTGCCCCTATGTACAGGAATATAACTACTATAATACTGTTCCTATGTACAAGAATAAAACTACTATAACACTGCTCCTATGTACAAGAATATAACTTCTATAATACTGCCCCTATGTACAGGAATATAACTACTATAATACTGTTCCTATGTACAAGAATAAAACTAGTATAATACTGTTCCTATGTACAAGAATATAACTACTATAATACTGCCCCTATGTACAAGAATATAACTACTATAATATTGCCCCCTATGTACAAGAATATAACTACTATAATACTGCCCCTATGTACAAGAATATAACTACTATAATACTGCCCCTATATACAAGAATATAACTACTATAATACTGCCCCCTATGTACAAGAATATAACTACTATAATACTGCCCCTATGTACAGGAATATAACTACTATAATACTGCCCCCTATGTACAAGAATATAACTACTATAATACTGCTCCTATATACAAGAATATAACTACTATAATACTGCCCCTATGTATAAGAATATAACTACTATAATACTGCCCCTATGTACAAGAATATAACTACTATAATACTGCCCCTATGTACAAGAATATAACTACTATAATATTGCCCCCTATGTACAAGAATATAACTACTATAATACTGCCCCTATGTACAAGAATATAACTACTATAATACTGCCCCTATATACAAGAATATAACTACTATAATACTGCCCCCTATGTACAAGAATATAACTACTATAATACTGCCCCTATGTACAGGAATATAACTACTATAATACTGCCCCCTATGTACAAGAATATAACTACTATAATACTGCCCCTATGTACAGGAATATAACTACTATAATACTGCCCCCTATGTACAAGAATATAACTACTATAATACTGCTCCTATATACAAGAATATAACTACTATAATACTGCCCCTATGTATAAGAATATAACTACTATAATACTGCCCCTATGTACAAGAATATAACTACTATAATACTGCCCCTATGTACAGGAATATAACTACTATAATACTGCCACTATGTACAAGAATATAACTACTATAATACTGCCCCTATGTACAGGAATATAACTACTATAATACTGTCCCTATGTACAAGAATATAACTACTATAATACTGCCCCTATGTACAGGAATATAACTACTATAATACTGCTCCTATGTACAAGAATATAACTACTATAATACTGCCCCTATGTACAAGAATATAACTACTATAATACTGCCCCTATATACAATAATATAACTACTATAATACTGCCCCTATGTACAAGAATATAACTACTATAATACTGCCCCAATGTACAGGAATATAACTATTATAATACTGCCCCTATGTACAGGAATATAACTACTAGAATACTGCTCCTATATACAAGAATATAACTACTATAATACTGCTCCTATGTACAAGAATATAACTACTATAATACTGCCCCTATGTACAAGAATATAACTACTATAATACTGCCCCTATATACAATAATATAACTACTATAATACTGCCCCTATGTACAAGAATATAACTACTATAGTACTGCCCCAATGTACTGGAATATAACTATTATAATACTGCCCCTATGTACAAGAATATAACTACTATAATACTGCCCCCTATGTACAAGAATCTAACTACTATAATACTGCTCCTATATACAAGAATATAACTACTATAATACTGCCCCTATGTATAAGAATATAACTACTATAATACTGCCCCTATGTACAAGAATATAACTACTATAATACTGCCCCTATGTACAGGAATATAACTACTATAATACTGCCCCTATGTACAAGAATATAACTACTATAATACTGCCCCTATGTACAGGAATATAACTACTATAATACTGCCCCTATGTACAAGAATATAACTACTATAATACTGCCCCTATGTACAGGAATATAACTACTATAATACTGCTCCTATGTACAAGAATATAACTACTATAATACTGCTCCTATGTACAAGAATATAACTATTATAATACTGCTCCTATATACAAGAATATAACTACTATAATGCTGCCCCTATGTTTAAGAATATAACTACTATAATACTGGCCCTATGTACAAGAATATAACTACTATAATACTGCCTCTATGTACAGGAATATAACTATTATAATACTGCCCCTATGTACAGGAATATAACTGTTATAATACTGCCCCTATGTTTAAGAATATAACTACTATAATACTGGTCCTATGTACAGGAATATAACTACTATAATACTGCTCCTATGTACAAGAATATAGCTACTATAATACTGCCCCTATGTACAGGAATATAACTACTATAATACTGCCCCCTATGTACAAGAATATAACTACTATAATACTGCCCCCTATGTACAAGAATATAACTACTATAATACTGCCCCTATGTACAGGAATATAACTGCTATAATACTGCCCCTATGTACAGGAATATAACTACTATAATACTGCCCCTATGTACAAGAATATAACTACTATAATACTGCCCCTATGTACAGGAATATAACTACTATAATAATGCCCCTATGTACAGGAATATAACTACTATAATACTGCCCCTATGTACAGGAATATAACTACTATAATACTGCTCCCTATGTACAAGAATATAACTACTATAATACTGCCCCCTATGTACAAGAATATAACTACTATAATACTGCCCCTATGTACAGGAATATAACTGCTATAATACTGCCCCTATGTACAGGAATATAACTACTATAATACTGCTCCTATGTACAAGAATATAACTATTATAATACTGCCCCTATGTACAGGAATATAACTGTTATAATACTGCCCCTATGTTTAAGAATATAACTACTATAATACTGCTCCTATGTACAGGAATATAACTACTATAATACTGCTCCTATGTACAAGAATATAACTACTATAATACTGCCCCTATGTACAGGAATATAACTACTATAATACTGCCCCCTATGTACAAGAATATAACTACTATAATACTGCCCCCTATGTACAAGAATATAACTACTATAATACTGCCCCTATGTACAGGAATATAACTGCTATAATACTGCCCCTATGTACAGGAATATAACTACTATAATACTGCCCCTATGTACAAGAATATAACTACTATAATACTGCCCCTATGTACAGGAATATAACTACTATAATAATGCCCCTATGTACAGGAATATAACTACTATAATACTGCCCCTGTGTACAGGAATATAACTACTATAATACTGCCCCCTATGTACAAGAATATAACTACTATAATACTGCCCCCTATGTACAAGAATATAACTACTATAATACTGCCCCTATGTACAGGAATATAACTGCTATAATACTGCCCCTATGTACAGGAATATAACTACTATAATACTGCTCCTATGTACAAGAATATAACTACTATAATACTGCCCCTATGTACAGGAATATAACTACTATAATACTGCTCCTATGTACAAGAATATAACTACTATAATACTGCCCCTATGTACAAGAATATAACTACTATAATACTGCTCCTATGTACAAGAATATAACTATTATAATACTGCTCCTATATACAAGAATATAACTACTATAATACTGCCCCTATGTTTAAGAATATAACTACTATAATACTGCTCCTATGTGCAAGAATATAACTACTATAATACTGCCTCTATGTACAGGAATATAACTATTATAATACTGCCCCTATGTACAGGAATATAACTGTTATAATACTGCCCCTATGTTTAAGAATATAACTACTATAATACTGCTCCTATGTACAGGAATATAACTACTATAATACTGCTCCTATGTACAAGAATATAACTACTATAATACTGCCCCTATGTACAGGAATATAACTACTATAATACTGCCCCCTATGTACAAGAATATAACTACTATAATACTGCCCCCTATGTACAAGAATATAACTACTATAATACTGCCCCTATGTACAGGAATATAACTGCTATAATACTGCCCCTATGTACAGGAATATAACTACTATAATACTGCCCCTATGTACAAGAATATAACTACTATAATACTGCCCCTATGTACAGGAATATAACTACTATAATAATGCCCCTATGTACAGGAATATAACTACTATAATACTGCCCCTATGTACAGGAATATAACTACTATAATACTGCCCCCTAAGTACAAGAATATAACTACTATAATACTGCCCCCTATGTACAAGAATATAACTACTATAATACTGCCCCTATGTACAGGAATATAACTGCTATAATACTGCCCCTATGTACAGGAATATAACTACTATAATACTGCCCCTATGTACAAGAATATAACTACTATAATACTGCCCCTATGTACAGGAATATAACTACTATAATACTGCCCCTATGTACAAGAATATAACTACTATAATACTGCCCCTATGTACAGGAATATAACTACTATAATAATGCCCCTATGTACAGGAATATAACTATTATAATACTGTCCCTATGTACAAGAATATAACTACTATAATACTGCCCCCTATGTACAAGAATATAACTACTATAATACTGCCCCTATGTACAAGAATATAACTACTATAATACTGCCCCTATGTACAGGAATATAACTACTATAATACTGCCCCTATGTACAAGAATATAACTACTATAATACTGCCCCTATGTACAGGAATATAACTACTATAATAATGCCCCTATGTACAGGAATATAACTATTATAATACTGTCCCTATGTACAAGAATATAACTACTATAATACTGCTCCCTATGTACAAGAATATAACTACTATAATACTGCCCCTATGTACAAGAATATAACTACTATAATACTGCCCCTATGTACAGGAATATAACTACTATAATACTGCCCCTATGTACA
Source organism: Ranitomeya imitator (assembly GCF_032444005.1). Classification (NCBI taxonomy): domain Eukaryota; kingdom Metazoa; phylum Chordata; class Amphibia; order Anura; family Dendrobatidae; genus Ranitomeya; species Ranitomeya imitator. The sequence continues at coordinate 13,658,133 of NC_091286.1, forward strand.
AGAATATAACTACTATAATACTGCCCCTATGTACAGGAATATAACTACTATAATAATGCCCCTATGTACAGGAATATAACTCCTCTATATAGGTTGGTGCCTCTGCTTTGTACTGTGTGTTATATTAGTGGGGGTTTTGCTGCAGGTTTTGCCTTTTTCTCCCCCCTCGGTTATATCCCGGTTTTCACGTGTTACTATTCTATGTGATTAGTTTATGACACTTCCCCCGGTGAGCGGATGATAATATATCGGAGCGCCGTGCTCTGCGGATGCGATAATATAATGTAGAGTTTTGTTCCTGATGTCTGTGCCATTGAGGGGAAGGTTCGGGGAGCGGACCGCGGCGGTGCGTGCCAGTACTTAGCAAATCAATGTGCAGGGGGAGGAGAGGATTGTTTGGAGATGAAATGAGGCATTGCTGTCTAGTGAAGCTGGTGTAAATGTAATTGTGGAGAATTTCAGCTGCAGCAAATGGTGATTTGTTAAGAATTGTACCGTCTTGTAAATCTCAGCAATGTACAATAATTTCCTGCGGAATGTGCTCAGCTCTGACTTATTCCTTCATCTTGTCGGTAAGAATCAGGTGCAATATGGAAATAAGACTGGAATCAGGGAGCAGCAACTTCACTCCACACAAAAAAAGCACCTTGTAAAATTATTCACCCCCCATCAAATGTCTCTTGTGTTTCATGAGAGCCCTACTAAACAGTGTCAGATCATTAAAGAGACATCCTGTTAGATATAATTAACCCCTTATACAAAATGTGGCCCTGGGCTGAAGATAAAGGTGGGGCCCACATGCTCCCATATCGCACATCGCACATGAAAACTAAAAATGTTTGGTTACATTTACATGCGCTGAGTTCAGTCCGTTAAATGGGCGCAATCTAGCACGCCCCGGCCTCTGAAGGTTGCCACCGTGCCTCCTGGGTGTAGGGTGGACAGGGAACTTGCAATTAGCTGTCCTGCCGGTCTCTAGAGCAAAGCATAAAGGTCCTTGCTCCCTCTGTGTTCCGGCCACCGGGATTCTGCGCCTCAGTAGGAGAAGACACAAAAGAGAATAGTAAAACCAAAAACACTCAGTTTGAAAAAATGTTGCAGTAATCCGCAAGTGCTAGTAAAAGATGTAAAAAACAGGGTATTTGGTTGATACGCCCATGTGTTCCTGCCTCAGTAGGAGGTAGCCTGTGTAGGGCCGCTCCCCTTCTGGTATCCTCTCCTTTGCTACAACTTCCTTCACACTCGCTGCAATACAATTCTGCCTTCTGAATGTCTCTTTCTGAGAGCTGCAGCTCCGAGGGCATGCACAGCTCCTTGGACCCTTTGTCCACCTCAGACTCAGGTCTACAACTCACTAACTTTCCCTACAGACTACCAGTTATATATATACAGTAAAGAGAAGGAGATCCAGCTCAACGAAATAGTGAAAAATCCATAGTTTATTTCACTTAAAATATAGTGAAAGGACAAAACATCAGCATACAAAAAAATATTATAAAACCAAGGTCAACGCGTTTCCGGTGACTAAGCACCCTTAATCATGATTAAGGGTGCTTAGTCACCGGAAACGCGTTGACCTTGGTTTTATAATATTTTTTTGTATGCTGATGTTTTGTCCTTTCACTATATTTTAAGTGAAATAAACTATGGATTTTTCACTATTTCGTTGAGCTGGATCTCCTTCTCTTTCCTGTTCGTCTACGCCCTGACACAGCGGTTCCGTGCTCCGAGCTCTTGGGAATGTCGGTATGGTGAGCTGGATTTTGTTTTTCATATATATACAGTACACAGTATATATGGGGAGTGACCTAATAAATAGGAGCAGAAGCTCCCCCTGGTGGTCTGGAGTGTGAAATGTGTTGCATGCTTGTGATACCTTAATGCAGTTATCCTTCTTTGCCTTCAAATGTAGCATCACTCTCCCCGAGAGGAAAGCAATACTACTGCGACGACCAGGACCCTGGGGCACTGCACACAATGTATGTGACACAACCTGTATGTGACACAACCTGTATGTGACACAACCTGTATGTGACATGCACACTATATGTAACATGCACACTATATGTGACACAAGACCTGTATGTGACTCGCACACTGTCTGTTACATGCACACTGTATATAACACAAAACCTGTATGTGACGCACACAGTGTATTTTCAAACAAAAAAGGCAGCACACTGGAATGCCAAAACTTGCAGACATTACTGCACTGGAAATATGAAAAATTTAGAAAGTTTAGCGCATAAATTGGCCAACTCATGTGTACCCAGTAGCCGCGATAATGCATTTCTTGTATACAAGGGTAAAAGAATGCCTTTCCTCTCTGAGAATAAAGTCTTCATCTGAATGGGAACCTAATGTGAGTCCTCTCTGAGACTAAAATCTCTCTCTGTGGAGGGGTAGTGGACCTACTGTGATTAAAAACACCTGTGACTAAAAGGCAGAGTGCTCAGTCAGAAGGCTAATGAATACAGCACCTGTTCACACTTAATCTATGTAAAATTTGTATTCATTAGCCTTCTGAGCACTCCTCCTTTTAGCCATAGGTGTTATTAATCACAGTAGGACCACTACCCCTCCACAGAGAGAGAGCTTTTAGTCTCAGAGAGGACTCACATTAGGTTCCCATTCAGATGAAGACTTTATTCTCAGAGAGGAAAGGCATTGCTAGGCCCTGGTATACGAGAAATGACCTTCTCATGGCTACCAGGTAAACATGAATTGGACAATTTATGAGCTAAAATTTCTCAATTTTTCATATTTCTAGTGCAGTAATGCAATTCAATTTTCATTTTTCATGTCTGCAAGTTTTGGCGCTACAGTGTGCTGCCTTTTCTGTTTGAGTGTATATGAGTTGGTGACTCTAGGTTCAGCACCTGTTCACACTTAGTCTATGTTTGGATGAGATGGTCAGTCTTTTCAAATTTGTACACACAATGTATTTGACACAAGACCTGTTTGTTACACGCACACTGTATGTAACACACACACACTGCATGTAACACGAGACTTGTATGTGACAGACGCACTGTATGTATCCCAAGACCTGTATGTACACATAACACACAATCACACACATAGAATACATAAATGTGCCCACCCATGTGTATGTTTACATATTCTAGTGTGGTAGATTAGATTACATTACTTAGAGAACTAAGTAATGTAATAGATAAACCATTATTTCTTATTTTTAGGGACTCTATAGCGACAGGGTCTGTTCCGCAGGATTGGCGCATAGCAAATGTGGTGCCAATATTCAAAAAGGGCTCCAAAAGTGAACCTGGAAATTATAGGCCAGTAAGTCTAACCTCTATTGTTGGTAAAATATTTGAAGGGTTTCTGAGGGATGTTATTCTGGATTATCTCAATGAGAATAACTGTTTAACTCCATATCAGCATGGGTTTATGAGAAATCGCTCCTGTCAAACCAATCTAATCAGTTTTTATGAAGAGGTAAGCTATAGGCTGGACCACGGTGAGTCATTGGACGTGGTATATCTCGATTTTTCCAAAGCGTTTGATACCGTGCCGCACAAGAGGTTGGTACACAAAATGAGAATGCTTGGTCTGGGGGAAAATGTGTGTAAATGGGTTAGTAACTGGCTTAGTGATAGAAAGCAGAGGGTGGTTATAAATGGTATAGTCTCTAACTGGGTCGCTGTGACCAGTGGGGTACCGCAGGGGTCAGTATTGGGACCTGTTCTCTTCAGCATATTCATTAATGATCTGGTAGAAGGTTTACACAGTAAAATATCGATATTTGCAGATGATACAAAACTATGTAAAGCAGTTAATACAAGAGAAGATAGTATTCTGCTACAGATGGATCTGGATAAGTTGGAAACTTGGGCTGAAAGGTGGCAGATGAGGTTTAACAATGATAAATGTAAGGTTATACACATGGGAAGAAGGAATCAATATCACCATTACACACTGAACGGGAAACCACTGGGTAAATCTGACAGGGAGAAGGACTTGGGGATCCTAGTTAATGATAAACTTACCTGGAGCAGCCAGTGCCAGGCAGCAGCTGCCAAGGCAAACAGGATCATGGGGTGCATTAAAAGAGGTCTGGATACACATGATGAGAGCATTATACTGCCTCTGTACAAATCCCTAGTTAGACCGCACATGGAGTACTGTGTCCAGTTTTGGGCACCGGTGCTCAGGAAGGATATAATGGAACTAGAGAGAGTACAAAGGAGGGCAACAAAATTAATAAAGGGGATGGGAGAACTACAATACCCAGATAGATTAGCGAAATTAGGATTATTTAGTCTAGAAAAAAGACGACTGAGGGGCGATCTAATAACCATGTATAAGTATATAAGGGGACAATACAAATATCTCGCTGAGGATCTGTTTATACCAAGGAAGGTGACGGGCACAAGGGGGCATTCTTTGCGTCTGGAGGAGAGAAGGTTTTTCCACCAACATAGAAGAGGATTCTTTACTGTTAGGGCAGTGAGAATCTGGAATTGCTTGCCTGAGGAGGTGGTGATGGCGAACTCAGTCGAGGGGTTCAAGAGAGGCCTGGATGTCTTCCTGGAGCAGAACAATATTGTATCATACAATTATTAGGTTCTGTAGAAGGACGTAGATCTGGGTATTTATTATGATGGAATATAGGCTGAACTGGATGGACAAATGTCTTTTTTCGGCCTTACTAACTATGTTACTATGTTACTATGTTACTCGGCTGCTCATAGAGGGAGTCACAGGAACACTTTCAGTTTAAGTTTTCCACTGGTTTATTTAAACTTACTGCATAAACCAGTGCAAAATTAGATAAACATACACGGCCCTTCTGGCATAACAGGAAAAACAAAATAACATACAGTACAGTCTGTGTGACTGTGGGGAGCTGCCCGCTCAGGGGAACAAAAACTGTTCCGTTCTCTTTAACAGGAGCACAGCTCTGGAGATGTCATCTCCAGACACACTGAACAATGAATGAGTCCAAAGGCTCCACATTTATCTTCTGGACCACCCCCAGGGGTGGAGATATGGTGAACAGCCTCCCACCCACTCTTCAGCTGTTCACCAAAATTTAGCCCTTAATATGGCTGATTAACCCCTACCAGCACTTAGTGTGCTGGAGCATTTGTCCAGGTTCATATCGCTGAGTTTAACATCCTGAGTGACACATATCTCACCTCCTGCATTTTACCAGCGACCTTCTCACTATGTATACAATCCCTTAGTCTGCACAGTATAGTGGCTCAAACATTTCCATTTCACAGGTTAAAATCATGCAGACATGTGATAACGCTCTGAGTGTCAGATCAACCTCGGCAGTGAAAGTCTGTAGGTCGGAGAAAATTTCGGACTGCGCTCAGATGACATCTATGCACAATTCTTTTTTCACTGACTGTAAGATCGGAGAAGCTGGAAAACTTTTTTTTCCTGATCAGTAAAAAAAAAGTACTGATGAAACTGATAAAATTCACTGATGAAACTCGATCTGTTTTTCTCATATGTCAAAAAAACTGATGTGTGAATGAGGAATAATGCTGCATTCACACATTGCGTCCACGACAGAACAATTACGACAGAACAATCAGAGGCGTTTTCTCTTGTAACAAGTTTCTGCTATTTATGTTAGATTAATTTTAACATTTGAAATGTCAGGATTGCAAAAATAAGAAATGATCAAGATGCAAGAAAAGAGGGGCTGCACCATGCCTGAAAAATAAGAAATGAGCAAGATGCAGGAGAAGAGGGGCTGCACCGTGCTGGAAAAATAAGAAATGAGCAAGATGCAAGAGCAGAGGAGCTGCACCATGCCTGAAAAATAAGAAATGAGCAAGATGCAGGAGAAGAGCGACTGCACTGTGCTGGAAAAATAAGAAATGAACAAGATGCAAGAGCAGAGGAGCTGCACCGTGCTGGAAAAGTAAGAAATGAGCAAGAAGCAGGAGAAGAGGGGCTGCACCATGTCAGAAAAACAAGTAATAAGCAAAATGCAGGAGAAGAGGGGCTGCACCATGTCAGAAAAACAAGTAATAAGCAAAATGCAGGAGAAGAGGGGCTGTACCATGTCAGAAAAACAAGTAATAAGCAAAATGCAGGAGAAGAGGGGCTGCACCATGTCAGAAAAAAAAGTAATAAGCAAAATGCAGGAGAAGAGGGGCTGCACCGCGCCAGATAAATTATGCGATCCTGTTATGCGCAGGTTGTGTCACACATGGACCAAACGTTTGCATTTATTATGGTTTATTAATGTTGCCCTGATCAAAAGGGGTTTGCTTTTGCATAGAAGTAATTTTTTAAGGTATTTTTGGCACCTGTATGTAATTTTGGCCTCCATATTACATAAATATCCGTGGCCCAAAAACATCCTATCAGGTCCCTCCTCCCTCTTTCTAACCACTTGGATGCAGTAGGTGATACAGACATCTTCATCGGACAAGTGACTGGTCAGTAAAAAAAATCTACTACAAACACTTCCAAAATCACCTGATAAATGGTCGGATTAGCCAAGTAGGAAATGCAGAATGGCTGCAGCAAAGATCCCTAAACAAGACCGACCTCAAAATAAATGTGGAATCTCGGGGCCAGTCCTCTGAATTATCACATCTAATTTAATGCATACTCCACACCCTTAACTTCATTTGACCCTAGACCAAACCCCAAAATTAATTCTGACTCAAAAAAACAGACTCCCAAATAAATGCGTTCCAGTGAGGCTGGCACTGGGTCGTAAAGGGATCACATGACTTTGCAGCGCCCCAGGGTCCTGGTCGTTGCAGTAATACCATTCTCCTCTAGGGGGGAGTGATGTTACATTTGGAGGCAAAGAAGAACAACTGAATCCAGGTATCACAAACATGCAACACATTTCGCACTCCAGGCCACCAGAGGGAGCTCTGCTCCTATTTATTAGGGCATTCCTCACACTTAGGTAAAACTGGTTGCCTGGGGAGGAAGCTTCGCTCTGGTAGTTGGTCCCTGACAGGAGTGGGATCCTGTCAGAGATCGAGACAGAAGGACACGGAGCTGTGCATGTCCTGAGAGCTGCAGCTTCTAGAAAGAGACATTGAAGGAGAACTGTATTGTAGAGAGGGTGAAGAAGTCGTAGCAAAGGAATGGATACCAGGAGGAGTTCTGCCCTACACAGGCTGCCTCCTTCTGAGGCGCAGGATCCCGGTAGCCGGAACACCGAGGGAGCAATGATCCTTTATGCCTTGCTCCAGAGACCAGCAGGACAGCTAATTTCAGGTTACCTGTCGCCCCCACACCCAGGAGGCAAGGTGGCACCCCTTAGAGGCTGGGGCATGATAGAGTCCCTGTAAAACGCCTCAAGCCACCGGTCACACGGGTTTGTCCTATCCATCTGGGGACAGAGAGAGACATAACATCTACAACATCTGTGAGGACCTTATGAGAAGCTTAGCAGTAAGGGACTACAACACCACGGCGCTAGAGGAAGGCTACTGATTTCTACCTGGACAAGACTTCTGCTCGACACAACTGATGGTCCCAACCCCATTTATAAGGCAAGAAATCCCACTTATTAAACCTGACTGGGCACACATGTAAAGTGAAAACCATTCCCGGTGACTACCTCTTGAAGCTCATCAAGAGAATGCCAAGAGTGTGCAAAGCAGTCATCAAAGCAAAAGGTGGCTACATTGAAGAACCTAGAATATAAGACATAATTTCAGTTGTTTCACACTTTTTTGTTAAGTATATAATTCCACATGTGTTAATTCATAGTTTTGATGCCTTCAGTGTGAATGTGCAATTTTCATAGTTATGAAAATACTGAAAAATATTTAAATGAGAAGGTGTGTCCAAACTTTTGGTCTGTACTGTATGTAACGGACCACTTTGGGACTGCATCGGAGACCAGTGACCGGGGCATTGAACTGTACGTTATAGAATTAAAAATCTTGTTTTTGAAAGCAAGTTTTAGTTTCTTCTTTGTTGCAATTTCACCCATTTAAAGGTACTTTCCCAGCACAGAATGACTGTTCAAACCAAGCACAGGTGCTCGGTGCATCATGGTGCCGTCTAACAAGTGCACCTTCCCATCTGCTTGTTTTGCCGTTATCTCTCCCCCATCCCCCTCTTTTCTTTGATTTACAGCTCTGGCTTCATAGAGCCACAGAAGGGCAGAGGCAGAGGAAAAGCAAGCAGGTGGGAAGGTGCACTTAATTGTTTGGTTGGTATGAACAGTCATTCTGAGTCCCTTTAAGACCGCGAGACAATCCCTTTTAAATCCTGTGCAGGGTATCTGCGTGCTCCACTGGATGAGGGGTGACTTTTCTGGATTGGGGCCCGGATATTATCGGATGATACAGATCATTCCGCTCCCCTTCGTGAAGTCGCGGTTCTGCCCCCTTGTGCACCGTTCTGGTGTGTGGGATTTAGGAAAGGCGGCGCTGGGCAATGAATGCACCATATGCCTTGTGCAATCTGTAAAAGAATTCTGCAGCGTACTCTCCGTCTATTTCCAGCACGCCGACAGATGGGGAGCACTTACTGCATGGCGGCAGTTCCATTTCAATCACTTTATAGCAGAGTACATGTTGGACAATCCGCCTCCTGCAAACAACAGCTGCTTCCAGGATGCAAGAACTGTGTGCCGAGGCGCGGTCCCAGAGGTTCCGATAAGTAGCTTGTTAAAATCTTCTCTCCCCCAGAGAACTTGTGAATTCAGGAAACACAGAAATAAATACGGATTTATTAGTTTGCTTAATAATTTAAAATGAAAACATCTCTCCCCTGACGGCGGCGGCTGCAGCTCCTCCCGCCCTGTAGATATCCATGTAAAAGAGCGCAGATAATGGAGGAGAGAGCGATACAACACAATGCAACATCTCCTGCAGCGGAGAACTCCATGATTCATGAACCACAAGTGCATGTCAAGGACCCGGTCACTTTAATCCCTTAACCCTGCTGTTGTCTTCGGTCAAAAACGACCGACCTTGAACTTCAATATTCTTTAAAATAATCAAGATGCGGCTCTGAAACCCGTGGCCGACCGACCCATCCTCATTTAAGTCAATCAACCACAAGTTTCAGAACTGCATCTTGAACACCCCCAAAAATACCAAAGTTCAAAATCGGTCTCCCCAGACCGAAGACAACAGCAGGGTTAATGACCGGGCCAATTTAGACCATAATGACCGGGCCAATTTTTACAATTCTGACCACTGTCACTTTATGAGGTTATAGCTCTGGAATGCTTCTATGGATTCCACTGACTCAGAGATAATTTTTTCGTGACATATTGTACTTCATGTTAGTGGTAACATTTCTTTGATATGACTTATTATTTATGAAAAAAAAACTGGAAATTTGGCAAAAAATTTAGAAAATGTAGCAATTTTCTAATTTTTAATATTCTAATTTTTGTACCCTTAAATCAGAGAGTCATGTCAGACAAAATAGTTAATAAATAACATTTCCCCCACGTCTACTGTATATCAGCACAATTTTGGAAGCAATTGTTTTTTTTTTTTATTAGGAAGTTATAAAGGTTAAAAGTTGACCAGCGATTTCTCATTTTTCCAACAAAATTGACAAAACCATTTTTCTTATCGACCACCTCACATTTGAAGTGACTTTGGAGGGCTCAATATGACAGAAAATACCCAAAAAGGTGTGTAAAACCACATTCAAGGAGTTTATTAACCCTTCAGGTGCTTCACGAGAACTAAAGCAGTGTAGAAGGAAAAAAATAACATTTAACTTTTTTCACAAAATATTTAATTTAGACCCAAACTTTATTATTTTCACAAGGGTATCAGGAGAAAATGAACCACAAAATTTGTTGTGCAATTTCTCCTGAGTACGCTGATACCCCGTATATGGGGGAAAGCTACTGTTTGGGCGCACGGCAGGACTCAGAAGGGAGGGAGCACTGTTTGACTTTTTGAATCCAAAATTGGCTGAAATCCAACCCTAACCCTAGCCCCAACTCTAACCCAAGCCCCAACTCTAACCCAAGGCCCAACTCTAACCCAAGCCCCAACTCTAACCCTAGCCCCAACTCTAACCCAAGTCCCAACTCTAACCCAAGCCCCAACTCTAACCCTAGCCCCAACTCTAACCCTAGCCCCAACTCTAACCCAAGGCCCAACTCTAACCCTAGCCCCAACTCTAACCCAAGGCCCAACTCTAACCCAAGCCCCAACTTTAACCCTAGCCCCAACTCTAACCCTAGCCCCAACTCTAACCCAAGGCCCAACTCTAACCCAAGCCCCAACTTTAACCCTAGCCCCAACTCTAACCCTAGCCCCAGCTCTAACCCAAGGCCCAACTCTAACCCTTGCTCCAACTCTAACCCAAGCCCCAACTCTAACCCTAGCCCCAACTCTAACCCAAGGCCCAACTCTAACCCAAGCCCCAACTCTAACCCTAGCCCCAACTCTAACCCAAGGCCCAACTCTAACCCAAGCCCCAACTCTAACCCTAGCCCCAACTCTAACCCTAGCCCCAACTCTAACCCAAGGCCCAACTCTAACCCTAGCCCCAACTCTAACCCTAGCCCCAACTCTAACCCAAGGCCCAACTCTAACCCTAGCCCCAATCATAACCCTATCCCCAACCCTAACCCTAGCCGAACCCTCACCTCAGCCCTAACCCTAACTGCAAAGAATGGAAAAAAATACATTTTTCTATCTTATTATTATACCAAGCTAAGAGGTGAACAAAGGGGGTGTGACTTTCTATTTCTTTTATTTTGATCACCGTGATAGTGTCTATCACAGTGATCAAAGTGAACCAATTGGAAAAAATGTTCTATTGTTGCCCGGTGGCGGCCAGGAGATCTCAGTGGGCGCACTGCGCATGTGTCTGCCATTTTCTTCCAGAAAGAAGGTGCAGAGTGTCGGGGAACAGAGCTGGAGGGTCCGGGGATGGCAGAGGTACAGTGGGATCTCGGGGGACCCTTTTTCTCTCTCCACTGGTATGCTAAATCATATCAGAGGAGAGAGAAGTGAATGAAATCGGACTTTTTTTGCGATCACTGTTATTTGGTGAATAACGGCGATCACAAGACAGGGGACGATAAAAACCGACCCGAATCATGTTCAGGTCTCAGCTACCCCCTCTGTACATAGGGAGCTCCCCCTAGCAGTGGCTGCAAACAGATTCTTATCATGTATCTCTGTATACAGGGAGCTCCCCCTAGTGGTGGCTGCAGACAGGATCTTATCATGTATCTCTGTATACAGGGAGCTCCCTCTAGTGGTGGCTGCAGACAGGATGTTATCATGTATCTCTGTATACAGGGAGCTCCCCCTAGTGGTGACTGCAGACAGGATCTTATCATGTATCTCTGTATACAGGGAGCTCCCCCTAGTGGTGGCTGCAGACAGGATCTTATCATGTATCTCTGTATACAGGGAGCTCCCCCTAGTGGTGGCTGCAGACAGGATCTTATCATGTATCTCTGTATACAGGGAGCTCCCCCTAGTGGTGGCTGCAGACAGGATGTTATCATGTATCTCTGTATACAGGGAGCTCCCCCTAGTGGTGACTGCAGACAGGATCTTATCATGTATCTCTGTATACAGGGAGCTCCCCCTAGTGGTGGCTGCAGACAGGATCTTATCATGTATCTCTGCATACAGGGAGCTCCCCCTAGTGGTGGCTGCAGACAGGATGTTATCATGTATCTCTGTATACAGGGAGCTCCCCCTAGTGGTGACTGCAGACAGGATCTTATTATGTATCTCTGTATACAGGGAGCTCCCCCTAGTGGTGACTGCAGACAGGATCTTATCATGTATCTCTGTATACAGGGAGCTCCCCCTAGTGGTGACTGCAGACAGGATCTTATCATGTATCTCTGTATACAGGGAGCTCCCCCTAGTGGTGGCTGCAGACAGGATCTTATCATGTATCTCTGTATACAGGGAGCTCCCCCTAGTGGTGGCTGCAGAGAGGATCTTATCATGTATCTCTGTAAACAGGGAGCTCCCTCTAGTGGTGACTGCAGACAGAATCTTATCATGTATCTCTGTATACAGGGAGCTCCCCCTAGTGGTGACTGCAGACATGATCTTATCATGTATCTCTGTATACAGGGAGCTTCCCCTAGTGGTGACTGCAGACAGGATCTTATCATGTATCTCTGTATATAGGGATCTCCCCCTAGTGGTGGCTGCAGACAGAATCTTATCATGTATCTCTGTATACAGGGAGCTCCCCCTAGTGGTGGCTGCAGACAGGATCTTATCATGTATCTCTGTATATAGGGATCTCCCCCTAGTGGTGGCTGCAGACAGAATCTTATCATGTATCTCTGTATACAGGGAGCTCCCCCTAGTGGTGACTGCAGACAGGATCTTATCGTGTATCTCTGTATACAGGGAGCTCCCCCTAGTGGTGGCTGCAGACAGGATCTTATCATGTATCTCTGTATACAGGGAGCTCCCCCTAGTGGTGGCTGCAGACAGGATCTTATCATGTATCTCTGTATACAGGGAGCTCCCCCTAGTGGTGACTGCAGACAGGATCTTATCATGTATCTCTGTATACAGGGAGCTCCCCCTAGTGGTGACTGCATACATGATCTTATCATGTATCTCTGTATACAGGGAGCTCCCCCTAGTGGTGACTGCAGTCAGAATATTATCTAGTATCTTTGTTTACAGGGAGCTCCCAAAGCAGCTATTTATTAGTCCCTAAGGAAGCTGCTTTGTCTCACAGAGATATTTGTGGGGTTCCCTCATTGATCTTTCCCTTGGCACTATAGGTTTTGTAACATGCACTTTTTATTGATTTAATTCTATGCAACTGATATATCCCTTATGCATTTACATTGTTGCACACATGAACAGCTTCTGACTGATATTGCTGCTGGGACGTTTTAGTGCTGCTCATATCCATTTATATTTATTTGCATGATTAGGGCTGTTATTATTATTTATTTAAGGGTCAAATACTTACTATTATATATTTAGGAATAATTATTGGCCTTTTACAGCATAGTGTGGATTATGCCATCATCTGGCTTTGGATTTTATTATTATTGTCTATTTCATTGTAGGATCCATTAGTGGCGCTGTGGTTATTCTGGCACAGTATTAATTGCATTTCTATGTTGAGGGATCTTATATTACACATTGTTCTCTTATGTTGTCATGTATTTCATTGCTGTATAGTGGTGTAAATGTCTATGGGGTAGTTATGTCTTTAATCATGGAGTTACATGGTGTTTAACCCCTTAATGACCGCCAATACGCCTTTTAACGGCGGCAGTTAAGGGTACTTAAACCACAGCTGTGGAAAAAGTGAATAGCGCCCCCAGAGTCGGATTTTCTCTGGGTCTCGGTTACCGGGGTAGCCGAGACCCCAGAGAACATGATTCAGGGGGTTTTTACCGACCCCCGCGTTGCGATCGCCGGTAATTAACCGTTTACCGGCGGTCACAAAAAACAAAACAAAACTCGATTTCCCATTTAATTTCTCTGTCCTCCGATGTGATCACACATCAGAGGACAGAGAAATGCGGTCCCCGATCTCCCCCCCGATACTCACCTCTCACCTATCTCCCCCGGTGCTCCTCGTGGCTCCCGATGGGCGCGCCATCTTGTTCCGGCCAAAAAATGGCGGGCGCATGCGAAGTGCGCCCGCCGTCCGGCACCCGGAAGATCTTTGGGGCCTCGGCTGCCTTGGGTAGCCGAGACCCCAAAGAACATGATCGCCGGTAATTAACTGTTTACCGGCGACCGCAAAAAAAAAAAAGCGGTGTGTTATTCTCTGTCCTCTGATGTGATCGCATATCAGAGGACAGAGAAATGGGATTCGGGGACCCTGTTATACTTACCGGTGTCCCTGGATCCTCCTGCATCCCCTCCTGCCCGCCGGCTTCTTCATCGAGTAAGAAAGTGGCGGGCGCATGCGCAGTGCACCCGCCATAATCTGCCGGCCGGCAGCTAGAGGAGTTGGGGCTAAAATTAGGGTTAGGGTTGGGGCTAAATTTAGGGTTAGGGTTAGGGTTGGTGCTAAATTTAGGGTTAGGGTTGGGGCTAAATTTAGGGTTAGGGTTGGGGCTAAATTTAGGGTTAGGGCTAGGGTTAGGGCTAAGGTTAGGCTTCTTTCACACTTGCGTCGGTACGGGCCGTCGCAATGCGTCGGCCCTACGTACCGATGCACGTTGTGAAAATTGTGCACAATGTGGGCAGCGGATGCAGTTTTTCAACGCATCCGCTGCCCAGTCTATGTCCTGTGGAGGAGGGGGCGGAGTTACGGCTGCGCATGCACGATCGTAAATGGCGGACGCGACGTACAAAAAAACGTTACATTGAACGTTTTTTGTGACGACGGTCCGCCAAAACACATCGGATCCAGTGCACGACGGACGCGACGTGTGGCCATCCGTCGCGATCCGTCAGCAATACAAGTCTATGGGCAAAAAATGCATCCTGCTGGCACATTTGCAGGATCCGTTTTTTGTCCAAAACGACGGATTGCGACGGATGCCATACGATGCAAGTGTGAAAGTAGCCTTAGGGCTAGGGTTAGGGCTAGGGTTAGAATTGGGGCTAAAGTTAGGGTTAGGGTTGCGGCTAAAGTTCGGGTTAGAGTTGGGATAAGGGTTAGGGTTTGGATTAGGGTTGGCATTAGGGTTACGTTTGGGATTAGGGTTAGGTTTGGGTTTAGGGTTAAGGTTAGGGTTGAGATTAGGGTTAGGGGTGTTTTGGGATTAGGGTTAGGTTTGAGGTTAGGGTTGAGATTAGGATTAGGGGTGTGTTGGATTTAGGGTTTTGATTAGGGTTATGGTTAGTGTTGAGATTAGGGTTGTTTTGGGGTTAGAGTTGTGATTATCGTTAGGGTTGTGATTAGGATTATGGATCGGGTTGGGATTAGGGTTAGGGGTGTGTTGGGTTAGGTTTGGAGTTAGAATTGGGGGGTTTCCACTGTTTAGGCACATCAGGGGGTCTCCAAACAGGACAGCCAATTTTGCGCTCAAAAAGTCAAATGGTGCTCCCTCCATTCTGAGCTCTGCCGTGCGCGCAAACAGTGGTTTACCCCCACATATGGGGCATCAGCATACTCGGGATAAATTGGACAAGAACTTTTGGGGTGCAATTTCTCCTGTTACCTTTGTGAAAATAAAAACTTGGGGGCTAAAAAATCTTCATTGTGGGAAAAAAAATATTTTTTATTTTCACGACTCTGCATTATAAACTTCTGTGAAGCACTTGGGCATTCAAAGTTCTCACCACACATCTAGATAAGTTCCTTGGGGGGTCTAGTTTCCAAAATGGGGTCACTTGTGGGGGGTTTCTACTGTTTAGGTACATCAGGGGCTCTGCAAATGCGCCATAATGCCCGCAGACCATTCTATCAAAGTTTGCATTCCAAAACGGAGCTCCTTCCCTCCCGAGCTCTGCCATGCACCCAAACAGTGGTTTACCCTCACATATGGGGTATCAGCCTACTCAGCATAAATTGCACAATAAATTTTGCGGTCCAATTTCTCCTGTTACCCTTGTGAAAGTAAAAATTTTGGGGTGAAAAGATCATTTTTGTGGAAAAAATATGATTTTTTTTATTTTCATGGCTCTACATTATAATCTTCTGTGAAGCAGTTGGGGGTTCATAGTGCTCACCAGACATCTAGATAAGCTATTTGGGGGGGTCTAGTTTCCAAAATGGCATCACTTGTGGGGGGTTTCCAGTGTTTAGGTACACCAGGAGCTCTGCAAATGCAACATGATGCCCGCAGACCATCCCATCAAAGTCTGCATTCCAAGCGGCGCTCCTTCCCTTCCGAGCCCCGATGGGTACCCAAAGAGTGTCCCCCCACATATGGGGTATCAGCGCACTCAGGACAAACTGGTCAACAGATTTTGGGGTCCAATGTTTCCTGTTACCCTTGAAAAAATAAAAAAATTTCCACTGTTTAGGCACATCAGGGACTCTTCAAACGCGACATGGCGTCCGATCTCAATTCCAGCCAATTCTACATTGAAAAAGTAAAACGGCACTCCTTCTCTTCCAAGCTCTGTGGTGCGCCCAAACAGTGGTTTACCCCCACATATGGGGTATCGACATACTCAGGAGAAATTGCACAACAACTTTTGTGGTCTAGTTTCTCCTGTTACCCTTGTCAAAATAAAAATTTGGGGGCAAAAAGATAATTTTTGTAGAAAAAATGCGATTTTTTATTTTCACAGCTCTATGTTATAAACTTCCGTGAAGCACCTGGGGATTTAAAGTGCTCAACACACACATCTAGATAAGTTCCTTTAGGGGTCTAGTTTCCAAAATGGTGTCATTTGTGAGGGGTTTCCACTGTTTAGGCACATCAGGGGCTCTCTAAACGCGACATGGCGTCTGATCTCAATTCCAGCCAATTCTACATTGAAAAAGAAAAACAGTGCTCCTTCTCTTCCGAGCTCTGCGGTGCGCCCAAACAGTGGTTTACCCCCACATATGGGGTATCGATGTACTCAGGAGAAATTGCACAACAACTTTTGTGGTCTAATTTCTACTGTTACCCTCGTGAAAATTAGAATTTGTTGGTGAAAAGATCATTTTTGTGTAAACAAATGCTATTTTTTATTTTCTCGGCTCTACGTCATAAACTTCTATGAAGCACCTGGGGGTTTAAAGTGCTCACCACACATCTAGATAAGTTCCTTAAGGGGTCTAGTTTCCAAAATGGTGTCACTTGTGGGGGGTTTCCACTGTTTAGGCACATCAGGGGCTTTCCAAACGTGACATGGCGTCCGATCTCAATTCCAGCCAATTCTACATTGAAAAGTCAAACGGCGCTCCTTCACTTCTAAGTTCTGCGGTGCGCCCAAACAGTGGTTTAACCCCAAATATGGGGTATCTGCGTATTCAGGATAAATTGCACAACAAAATATATGGTTAAATTTCTGTTTTAACACTTGTGAAAATTAAAAAAAATGGTTCTGAATTAAAATGTTTTAAAAAAAAGTTAAATGTTCATTTTTTCCTTCCACATTATTTGAGTTCCTGTGAAGCACGTAAAGAGTTAATAAACTTCTTGAATGTGGTTTTGAGCACCTTGAGGGGTGTAGTTTTTAGAATGGTGTCACACTTCATTATTTTCTATCATTTAGACCCCTCAAAATGACTTCAAATGTGATGTGGTCCCTAAATAAAAATGGTGTTGTATAAGAAATTGCTGGTCAACTTTTAACCCTTATAACTAACTAACAAAAAAAAATTGTGTTTCCAAAATTGTGCTGATGTAAAGTAGACATGTGGGAAATGTTATTTATTAACTATTTTTTGTGACATATCTCTCTGATTTAAGGGCATAAAAATACAAAGTTTGAAAATTGCAAAATTTTAAAAATTTTCGCCATATTTCCGTTTTTTTCATAAATAATCGCAAGTAATATCGAAGAAATGTTACCACTTACATGCAGTACAATATGTCACGAAAAAACAATCTCTGAATCAGCGGGATCTGTTAAAGCGTTCCAGAATTATAAGCTCATAAAGTGACAGTGGTAAGAATTGTAAAAATTGGCGCGGTCATTAAGTACCAAATTGGCTCTGTCACTAAGGGGTTAATGATAACACCTTTTCTTTGTTGTGCACTTTTTCTCTGCTGCACACCTTTTCTGTGTCATTCTCCTTTTCTGTGTCATATTCCTTCTCTGTGCCGTTCTCCTTTTTTTGTGCCGTTCTCCTTTTTCTGTGCCATGCTACATTTCTGTGTCATTCTCCTTTTCTGTGTCATGTTCCTTTTCTGTGCCGTGCTCCTTTTCGCTGTCGTTCTCCTTTTCTGTGTTGTGCTCTTTTTCTGTGTCCTGCTCCTTTTCTATGTCGTTCTCCTTTCCTGTGTCCTGCTCCTTTTCTGTGTCGTGCTCCTTTTCTGTGCCATTCTCCTTTTCTGTGCCATGCATCTTTTCTGTGTCGTTCTCCTTTTCTGTGTCGTGCTCCTTTTCTGTGTCATTCTCCTTTTCTGTGCCATGCATCTTTTCTGTGTCGTTCTCCTTTTCTGTGTCGTGCTCCTTTTCTGTGTCATTCTCCTTTTCTGTGCCATGCATCTTTTCTGTGTCATTCTCCTTTTCTGTGTCGTGCTCCTTTTCTGTGTCGTTCTCCTTTTCTGTGTCGTGCTCCTTTTCTGTGCCGTGCTCCTTTTCTGTGCCATGCATCTTTTCAGTGTCGTTCTCCTTTTCTGTGTCATGCTCCTTTTCTGTGTCATTCTCCTTTTCTGTGCCATGCATCTTTTCTGTGTCGTTCTCCTTTTCTGTGTCGTGCTCCTTTTCTGTGTCATTCTCCTTTTCTGTGTCGTGCTCCTTTTCTGTGCCGTGCTCCTTTTCTGTGCCGTGCTCCTTTTCTGTGTCCTGCTCCTTTTATGTGACATGCATCTTTTCTGTGTCGTTATCCTTTTCTGTGTCGTGCTCCTTTTCTGTGCCATGCATCTTTTCTGTGTCGTTCTCCTTTTCTGTGTCGTGCTCCTTTTCTGTGTCATTCTCCTTTTCTGTGCCATGCATCTTTTTTGTGTCGTTCTCCTTTTTTGTGTCGTTCTCCTTTTCTGTGTCGTTCTCCTTTTCTGTGTCGTGCTCCTTTTCTGTGCCGTGCTCCTTTTCTGTGCCATGCATCTTTTCTGTGTCGTGCTCCTTTTCTGTGTCATTCTCCTTTTCTGTGCCATACATTTTTTCTGTGTCGTTCTCCTTTTCTGTGTTTTGCTCCTTTTCTGTGTTGTTCTCCTTTTCTGTGTCGTGCTCCTTTTCTGTGTCGTTCTCCCTTTCTGTGCCGTGCTCCTTTTTCTGTGCCATGCTCCATTTCTGTGTCATTCTCCTTTTCTGTGTCATGCTCCTTTTCTGTGCCGTGCTCCTTTTCGGTGTCGTTCTCCTTTTGTGTTGTGCTCTTTTTCTGTGTCGTGCTCTTTTTCTGTGTCCTGCTCCTTTTCTGTATCGTGCTCCTTTTCTGTGCCATGCATCTTTTCTGTGTCGTTCTCCTTTTCTGTGTCGTGCTCCTTTTCTGTGTCGTTCTCCTTTTCTGTGTCGTGCTCCTTTTCTGTGCCGTGCTCCTTTTCTGTGCCATGCATCTTTTCTGTGTCCTGCTCCTTTTCTGTGTCGTGCTCCTTTTCTGTGCCATGCATCTTTTCTGTGTCGTTCTCCTTTTCTGTGTCGTGCTCCTTTTCTGTCATTCTCCTTTTCTGTGCCATGCATCTTTTCTGTGTCGTTCTCCTTTTCTGTGTCGTGCTCCTTTTCTGTGTCGTTCTCCTTTTCTGTGTCGTGCTCCTTTTCTGTGCCGTGCTCCTTTTCTGTGCCGTGCTCCTTTTCTGTGTCCTGCTCCTTTTCTGTGTCGTGCTCCTTTTCAGTGCCATGCATCTTTTCTGTGTCGTTCTCCTTTTCTGTGTCGTGCTCCTTTTCTGTGTCATTCTCCTTTTCTGTGGCATGCATCTTTTCTGTGTCGTTCTCCTTTTCTGTGTCGTGCTCCTTTTCTGTGTCGTTCTCCTTTTCTGTGTCGTGCTCCTTTTCTGTGCTGTGCTCCTTTTCTGTGCCATGCATCTTTTCTGTGTCGTTCTCCTTTTCTGTGTCGTGCTCCTTTTCTGTGTCATTCTCCTTTTCTGTGCCATACATCTTTTCTGTGTCGTTCTCCTTTTCTGTGTCTTGCTCCTTTTCTGTGTCGTTCTCCTTTTCTGTGTCGTGCTCCTTTTCTGTGTCGTTCTCCCTTTCTGTGCCGTGCTCCTTTTCTGTGCCATGCATCTTTTCTGTGTCATTCTCCTTTTCTGTGTCGTTCTCCTTTTCTGTGCCGTGCTCCTTTTTTGTGCTGTGCTCCTTTTCTGTGCCATGCATCTGTCGTAACTGTTTTCGTTCTGACCCAATGTCAGACATGACAGATCACCAGTGAGGCCAAATCAGGAGGTTACACCTGTCATTTTACAAGCGCGCTTGGAGACAAAGGACACCTCACACACATTCTGTGAGCAAGTCACTTTTATCTGATATAATGCAGCAAAAGGCAGTATTTTATACCATTTACAACAAATGTAACTCTCAATGTAATTCATGTAGGCCCCACCATCACCCAGGGTCATACTGACCTTTATTCCTCACCACGTACCAAGAACATGTTGTAGCTGTCTATTGAGAACATATATGATAAGAAGTGTAGTCTCCTTGAAGCGGAGACCATCAGACTTCTGCATCAACAGATTCTAGTAATTCTAGCAATTAAAGGCAAAAGGCACTTAAAGGCAAACTATTAACCCTTCTATATCAATTTCCCCCTTTTGTAAATGGTATAACCTCTGCCACTGGGTCAGCTGATGTCCACAAAGGAGCCACTGTCTCATGGGTCTAGTACCCACAAGGGGGCTTTCTACCTGCTTCGCCCATCCACCCTCAGTGTGGACACTCACTTCCTCAGTCAGCAGTGGCTATGATACGCTATGGATGGCACAGCCTTAGATTCCCCCCTTAAACATACACTCTTCTATAGCTTAGGTAATACATATATTAGCGCTTTTATGGCTACATAAGACAATATGCAAAGCAACAAAATGTGCATACAAGTCTGTAAAATACCAAAAATAATCCATCCCGCTAGACCGCTAAGCCAATTGGCTGGATTTAAAAAGGAGTCTCTATATTGTATTAGTCTCATTAAGAGCCTTAAGGAACCTAGAAAATCTGAGTCCAAGTCTCATTGTGCATGCAGTGTGGTGTTAATACCTTCCTTGGCTCCTGGGGTAAGGCTAAGTACAGCATAGTCCTTGCAGATACTGGGCTGTGTGCACAGATCCAACAGTCCAGCAGTTTTTGTCCTTCCACGTCTTTATAAGAAAAGCAAGATGTTGGATAAGTTTGTTGTCCCTGTCAACATTTAAAAGTTTATCCAGTGTCTCTGTAAGGCTAATTTCACACTAGCGTCGTTTGGGATACGTCACAATGCGTCGTTTTGGGCAAAGTTGTCATGCGACAGTTGCGTCGTGTTGTGGCAGACCGTCCTTGCAACGTTTTTTGAGCGTCGTGTCCGCCATTTCCGACCGCGCATGCGCGTCCGGAACTCCGCCCCCACCTCCCCGCAACTCACAATGGGGCAGCGGATGCGATGTAAAAATGCATCCGCTGCCCCCGTTGTGCGGTGCTTCCACAGTATGCGTCGGTACGTCGGCCCGACGCACTGCGACGGGCCGAGTATGATGCTAGTGTGAAAGTAGCCTAAGGTGCAATAATCCTACCCCTGCCAGCAAGGTAATTAGGAGAACAGTCATTCTGCTGGTGGAAAGATCTTTTTGCAGTGACTGGCATGGATCCAGGTGGGCTTTCCCTCAGGTTTCACTGAGGTGAATGTGGTCAGCTGGACTTTAAAACGGGCCGTCAAACCGTGGGTCTAGGCTCCTTCTCTCAAGCCTGTGTATGACCACCAATCACCTGGATTCAGCTGATATACGTCTGCACTGGCATTAGGATCCGGAATGGATGAAAACACATGTTTATGCACCACATTAAGTCTTTTCTGCAAGGCCTGGACATGGGCTGTCATAGCACCGTGTTGCATTTGTAGCAACTGTGGGAAGTACAGACCGGCCTCTGGCAAACTACCAAACAGGAGTGTGTCTGACTGACAAGAGTGCAAGAGACAAGCACTGTACCCCGCTCTTTCCTGTGTCTGCAGTGGCCTTTGATTTTTCAGTTTAAGTGTCCCGTTTAGTCTCTCCACTTTCCCACTACTTTGTGGTCTATATGGTGCATGATATTCTTGCTGTACTCCCAGGACCTGCATGACTTCCCTCATTATTTCTCCCGTGAATTGTGTTCCCCTATCACTTTCTATGGTTTCTAGGACACCATACCTGCAGATCACTTCTTCCATCAGTTTGTCTGCAGTCATTTTAGCATTTGCACATTTTACTACATAGGCTTCGAGCCAACCAGAGAAGAGATCTACACACACTAGGATATTTTTCACACACTCCTACCTTGGGTAGCTGTATGTAGCCAGTCTGCAGTCTCTGGAACAGGTAGAGAGGCCTGGGTGTCACTTTCTTAGGGACTTTTACTGTTTTACCTGGGTTGTGCTGTGCACAGATGAGGCATGACTGTACGAGCTTTGCGTAACTGAAACCAGGAGCGATCCAGAAGGCATCTACCATGGACACATGTGACATTTTGAGGTGTGAGTGGGGCCATGTGTTGCCAGCGCCATAATTAGGAACAGGGACCTTGGTATATACAATTTATCCTTATTCTCCCATACTCCTTCTGAGTTCAGCTCAGCTCCCATTCTTCCACAGTGTTGTGTTCCTTCTCTGTTTGGGCAGCTGGAGGAATTTCGGGACATCTAGGCTCAGTGTGGCTGGAATAAGCTGACTCCTTGCCACCGTCCACTGCTCCATAGGCCGCCTTGCTGCTACTTTAGCAGTCTCGTCCGCCCTTCTATTGCCCTCTACCTCCACGGCATCACAGTTTGTGTGTGCTTTCACCTTGATTATGCCAACCTGGACTGGTAACATCAATGCCTCCACTAATTGATTCACCAGCTCTACATTTTTAATGGGCTTACCGGCTGATGTAAGAAACGTTCTGCTTCTCCAGATAGGGCAATAATCATGGGATATTCTCCATGCACAATTCGAATCTGTGTATATTAGCGACTTTACCTGCAGCAGCTCTACACGCCTCAGTGAGTGCCTTCAACTCTGCCTCCTGCACCGACACGTGAGGAGGGAGTGGTTCAGCTCGGATTACCTCATGTGAGGATACTACTGCATATCCAGTGTAGAGTTGCCCATCCTGGTGGTATCTGGAGCCATCTACAAAAATAAAAACCTCAAAATATGCATTAGGAACAGGTTTTTTTTCCATGAACATATGTAAAACCCACTGTCTCCTGACTCATCAGTTCCTATGCAGTCATGTTCGTGCATCATGTCAACGTACCAGAGTACTCTTTTTTTTTTTTTCCCCACCTGCCAACGCTGTCACCAATTCTCCCTTTTCTGAATCCACAGGCAGATGAGTGGCTGGATTCAGAACATTATGTCTTTTGAGGGTGACATATTCAGGAATTAGTATTAGAGCACATGCAAGTCTGATCTGTCTTTCCATAGACAGGTGTTTTGGTTGAACTTGTACGAGTATGGCATCAACAGATTCTAGTAATTCTAGCAATTAAAGGCAAAAGGCACTTAAAGGCAAACTGTTAACCCTTCTATATCACATCTTTTCTGTGTCGTTCTCCTTTTCTGTGTCGTGCTCCTTTTCTGTGTTATTCTCCTTTTCTGTGTCGTCCTCCTTTTCTGTGCCGTGCTCCTTTTCTCTGCTGTGCACCTGTTCTGTGCCGCGCTCCTTTTTCGTGCTGTGCTCCTTTTCTGTGCCGTGCTCCTTTTCTGTGTTGTGCTCCTTTTCTGTGCTGTGCTCCTTTTCTGTGTTGTGCTCCTTTTCTGTGCCGTGCTCCTTTTCTGTGTCATGCACCTGTTATGTGCCGTGCTCCTTTTCTGTGCCGTGCTCCTTTTCTGTGTCATTCTCCTTTTCTGTGTGGTGCTCCTTTTCTGTGCTGAGCTCCTTTTCTGTGCAGTGCTACTTTTCTGTGCTGTGCTCCTTTTCTGTGTGGTGCTCCTTTTCTGTGCTGTGCTCCTTTTCTCGGCCGTGCACCTGTTCTGTGCCATGCTCCATTTCTAGGTCGTTCTCCTTTTCTGTGTCTTGCTCCATTTCTGTGTCGTTCTCCTTTTCTGTGTTGTGCAACTTTTTTGTGCTGTGCTCCTTTTCTGTGCCGTGCTCCTTTTCTGTGTCGTGCACCTGTTCTGTGCCGTGCTCCTTTTCTGTGCCGTGCTCCTTTTCTGTGTCGTGCACCTGTTCTGTGCCGTGCTCCTTTTCTGTGTCATTCTCCTTTTCTGTGTGGTGCTCCTTTTTTGTGCTGTGCTCCTTTTCTGTGCCGTGCTCCTTTTCTGTGTCGTGCACCTGTTCTGTGCCGTGCTCCTTTTCTGTGCCGTGCTCCTTTTCTGTGTCGTGCACCTGTTCTGTGCCGTGCTCCTTTTCTGTGTCATTCTCCTTTTCTGTGTCGTGCTCCTTTTCTGTGTGGTGCTCCTTTTCTGTGCTGAGCTCCTTTTCTGTGCCATGCTCCTTTTCTGTGTGGTGCTCCTTTTCTGTGCAGTGCTACTTTTCTGTGCCGTGCTCCTTTTCTGTATGGTGCTCCTTTTCTGTGCCGTGATCCTTTTCTCTGCCGTGCTCCTTTTCTGTGCCATGCTCCATTTCTGTGTCGTTCTCCTTTTCTGTGTTGTGCTCCTTTTTGTGTCGTGCTCCTTTTCTGTGCCGTGCTCCTTTTCTGTGCCATGCTCCTTTTCTTTGCCATGCTCCTTTTCTCTGCCATGCACCTGTTCTGTGCCATGCTCCATTTCTAGGTCGTTCTCCTTTTCTGTGCCATGCTCCTTTTCTGTGTCATGCTCCTTTTATGTGTCTTGCTCCTTTTCTGTGCCGTGCTCCTTTTCTCAGCCGTGCACCTGTTCTGTGCCATGCTCCATTTCTAGGTTGTTCTCCATTTCTGTGTCATTCTCCTTTTCTGTGTTGTGCTCCTTTTCTGTGCCATGCTTCTTTTTTGTGCAGTGCTCCTTTTCTCTGCCATGCTCCTTTTCTCTGCCGTGCTCCTTTTCTCTGCCGTGCTCCTTTTCTGTGCCATGCTCCATTTCTAGGTCATTCTCCTTTTCTGTGTTGTGCTCCTTTTCTGTGCCGTGCTCCTTTTCTGTGCCGTGCTCCTTTTCTGTGCCGTGCTCCTTTTCTGTGCCGTGCTCCTTTTCTGTGCCGTGCTCCTTTTCTCTGCCGTGCACCTGTTCTGTGCCATGCTCCATTTCTAGGTCGTTCTCCTTTTCTGTGCTATGCTCCTTTTCTGTGCCATGCTCCTTTTCTGTGTTGTGCTCCTTTTCTGTGCCGTGCTCCTTTTCTGTGCCGTGCTCCTTTTCTCTGCCGTGCACCTATTCTGTGCCATGCTCCATTTCTAGGTCGTTCTCCTTTTCTGTGCTGTGCTCCTTTTCTGTGCCATGCTAATTTTCTGTGTCGTGCTCCTTTTCTTAGCCGTGCACCTGTTCTGTGCCATGCTCCATTTCTAGGTCGTTCTCCATTTCTGTGTCGTTCTCCTTTTCTGTGTTGTGCTCCTTTTCTGTGCCGTGCTTCTTTTCTGTGCCGTGCTCCTTTTCTGTGCCGTGCTCCTTTTCTCTGCCGTGCTCCTTTTCTGTGCCATACTCCAGTTCTAGGTCGTTCTCCTTTTCTGTGTTGTGCTCCTTTTCTGTGCCGTGCTCCTTTTCTGTGCCATGCTCCTTTTCTTTGCCACGCTCCTTTTCTCTGCCATGCACCTGTTCTGTGCCATGCTCCATTTCTAGGTCGTTCTCCTTTTCTGTGCCATGCTCCTTTTCTGTGTCATGCTCCTTTTATGTGTCTTGCTCCTTTTCTGTGCCGTGCTCCTTTTCTCAGCCGTGCACCTGTTCTGTGCCATGCTCCATTTCTAGGTTGTTCTCCATTTCTGTGTCATTCTCCTTTTCTGTGTTGTGCTCCTTTTCTGTGCCATGCTTCTTTTTTGTGCAGTGCTCCTTTTCTCTGCCATGCTCCTTTTCTCTGCCGTGCTCCTTTTCTCTGCCGTGCTCCTTTTCTGTGCCATGCTCCATTTCTAGGTCATTCTCCTTTTCTGTGTTGTGCTCCTTTTCTGTGCCGTGCTCCTTTTCTGTGCCGTGCTCCTTTTCTGTGCCGTGCTCCTTTTCTCTGCCGTGCACCTGTTCTGTGCCATGCTCCATTTCTAGGTCGTTCTCCTTTTCTGTGCTATGCTCCTTTTCTGTGCCGTGCTCCTTTTCTGTGTTGTGCTCCTTTTCTGTGCCGTGCTCCTTTTCTGTGCCGTGCTCCTTTTTTGTGCCGTGCTCCTTTTCTCTGCCGTGCACCTATTCTGTGCCATGCTCCATTTCTAGGTCGTTCTCCTTTTCTGTGCTGTGCTCCTTTTCTGTGCCGTGCTACTTTTCTGTGTCGTGCTCCTTTTCTTAGCCGTGCACCTGTTCTGTGCCATGCTCCATTTCTAGGTCGTTCTCCATTTCTGTGTCGTTCTCCTTTTCTGTGTTGTGCTCCTTTTCTGTGCCGTGCTTCTTTTCTGTGCCGTGCTCCTTTTCTGTGCCGTGCTCCTTTTCTCTGCCGTGCTCCTTTTCTGTGCCATACTCCAGTTCTAGGTCGTTCTCCTTTTCTGTGTTGTGCTCCTTTTCTGTGCCGTGCTTCTTTTCTGTGCCGTGCTCCTTTTCTGTGCCGTGCTCCTTTTCTCTGCCGTGCTCCTTTTCTGTGCCATACTCCATTTCTAGGTCGTTCTCCTTTTCTGTGCCATGCTCCTTTTCTGTGCCGTGCTGCTTTTCTGTGCCGTGCTGCTTTTCTGTGCCGTGCTCCTTTTCTGTGCCGTGCTCCTTTTCTGTGCCGTGCTCCTTTTCTGTGCCGTGCTCCTTTTCTCTGCCGTGCACCTGTTCTGTGCCATGCTCCGTTTCTAGGTCGTTCTCCTTTTCTGTGTTGTGCTCCTTTTCTGTGCCGTGCTCCTTTTCTGTGTTGTGCTCCTTTTCTGTGTCGTGCTCCTTTTCTCTGCCGTGCACCTGTTCTGTGCCATGCTCCATTTCTAGGTCGTTCTCCTTTTCTGTGTTGTGCTCCTTTTCTGTGCCGTGCTCCTTTTCTGTGTTGTGCTCCTTTTCTGTGTCGTGCTCCTTTTCTCTGCCGTGCACCTGTTCTGTGCCGTGCTCCATTTCTAGGTCGTTCTCCTTTTCTGTGTCTTGCTCCTTTTCTGTGTCGTGCTCCTTTTCTGTGTCGTGCTCCTTTTCTGTGTCGTGCTCCTTTTCTGTGTCGTGCTCCTTTTCTGTGTCGTGCTCCTTTTCTGTGCTGTGCTCCTTTTTTGTGCCATGCTCCTTTTCTGTGTTGTTCTCCTTTTCTGTGTCGTGCTCCTTTTCTGTGCCGTGCACCTGTTCTGTGCCATGCTCCATTTCTAGGTCGTTCTCCTTTTCTGTGTTGTTCTCCTTTTCTGTGCCGTGCTCCTTTTCTGTGTCGTGCTCCTTTTCTGTGTCGTGCTCCTTTTCTGTGCCGTGCTCCTTTTCTGTGCCATGCTCCTTTTCTGTGTTGTTCTCCTTTTCTGTGCCGTGCTCCTTCTCTGTGCCGTGCTCCTTTTCTGTGCCATGCTCCTTTTCTGTGTTGTTCTCCTTTTCTGTGCCGTGCTCCTTTTCTGTGCCGTGCTCCTTTTCTGTGCCGTGCTCCTTTTCTGTGCCGTGCTCCTTTTCTGTGTTGTTCTCCTTTTCTGTGTTGTTCTCCTTTTCTGTGCCGTGCTCCTTTTCTGTGCCGTGCTCCTTTTCTGTGTTGTTCTCCTTTTCTCTGCCGTGCTCCTTTTCTGTGCCGTGCTCCTTTTCTGTGCCGTGCTCCTTTTCTGTGTTGTTCTCCTTTTCTCTGCCGTGCTCCTTTTCTGTGCCGTGCTCCTTTTCTGTGTCGTGCTCCTTTTCTGTGCCGTGCTCCTTTTCTGTGCCGTGCTCCTTTTCTGTGCCGTGCTCCTTTTCTGTGTTGTTCTCCTTTTCTGTGTTGTTCTCCTTTTCTGTGCCGTGCTCCTTTTCTGTGCCATGCTCCTTTTCTGTGCCGTGCTCCTTTTCTGTGCCGTGCTCCTTTTCTGTGTTGTTCTCCTTTTCTGTGTTGTTCTCCTTTTCTCTGCCGTGCTCCTTTTCTGTGCCGTGCTCCTTTTCTGTGTTGTTCTCCTTTTCTCTGCCGTGCTCCTTTTCTGTGCCGTGCTCCTTTTCTGTGCCGTGCTCCTTTTCTGTGTTGTTCTCCTTTTCTCTGCCGTGCTCCTTTTCTGTGCCGTGCTCCTTTTCTGTGCCGTGCTCCTTTTCTGTGTTGTTCTCCTTTTCTGTGTCGTGCTCCTTTTCTGTGTCTTGCTCCTTTTCTGTGTCTTGCTCCTTTTCTGTGCCGCACCCCTATTCTGTACTGTTTTTTCTCCCTCTTTAATATCATCGGTTCCTTGCCATTTTGCTGTTGTATTTGTTTGTGCGTCTATTTCTTTTTTCGTCTAATTGGATTAGGATTACATCACGGATACATGTTTATGTCATTTGCATATCATTCTGTGATTAGTGTAGTTATAATTATTGCCTTCTGGTATTTTTCCCTTCATTCTATAAATATTATATTTCTGTAGTACATATGTGACTGACGTACCATTGTATCCTTGTAATATTGTACAGGATGTGTGTTAATTGCTCATTGTTTCCTCTGTGTTTTCTCAGCTCCGTGCGGTTGTGGTTTAGGCTCCTGATAAGTTATAGTAAGACGCAGACAGGTACAAGGTTCTGAGCGGAGCGTTCCTCCTCCCGGGCGCGCTGCCCTTATCAGCCGCCAGCAATAATACATTGTAATCTCAGATTGTCAGCAGCTCGGCCGGATCAATACTGTATATGTCGCACAAACACAGGATATTAACTGCCTTTTCTCTGCCTTTTCCCTGTGGCTTCTATAAAAAACTTGTAGCTTTTCGGATTGCACCCAGAGCGGTTACGTGGTGGCATCATTTTCGGCACTGCTACATCGCACTAATCTGGTCCAGGTACCAGGCGTTTTCGTTCCTCTCATTAATCACACTGAGACCACTTTAAAAGAGTATTTATATTTTTGCAATATTGTTCCTACAGTTTATTATTGCCCAAATACATCTACAATAAAAATGGAAATAGTACTGTAAATATTCCTGCTAACAAGTCTCATACCCGTTTTGTGAATGCTGCTCCTATGCAGAACCATGTCTGTATGATTACAGGAAAGCAGCGTTGTGTGATCCGATCCTGCGGCGTTGTTTACGTCCATACACACCTGGCCGTGTGTCGCGCTGCACGTCTTCCAGGTTTAGATCTTAGATTAATGCTTTTAAGAAATCCTTGTAGGCCCGGATGAAGACGCTGAAGCCTTTCCCTCATGTTACAACTCAGTCTGCCTGGAAGTCATTGTTCTAGAAGTTAGACCCGATGATTGAGGCGATCGTCACCCAACCAGGAGACTCCAAGGGACAGGGCCGTATTTGCCACTAGGCACTTGAGGGCACGTACCTAGGGCGGGAGAATTCGGGGGGAGGGGGGCGGCGCCTGAGCAAGGTTGCTTTTTTTTTTAATAGTCCGGGCAAGGGACTGACTTATGTGAAGGGTTAGCACCGTCCCTCCTTATGTATCAGTGTCTAAGATTTTCATAACCTGTGGACAATTAAATCTATTGCTTGTTACTTTTTTTGCTGTTTCCTTGATACAAATATTACAATGATGTAAGAATAATGGAAATAATTACAAGTCCCGGGAAATCCTAAAGACCAAAACAGCCATGCAGGAATCTATAGAGCCGAGATCTCCAAGTAAACGTGGCTAGAGTTAAGGACTGTCCTAATTGGACGCACCTTGTCATGGTGGGGTGGCTTTTATGCTTTTCTGATAAAGAAATGCCAACTAGACATCGTATGTTTTTTCATGTGCTACTATTTATGTATCTACTTACTGCAGTGTGCCTACACAATATGTTTTTATTCTGGTAACTGTCTGTGAGGACACAGCACCAATCTGTCCACTTGTGCAGGAGTGAGTTATTCTAATTTTGCCACCCTTATTGTTCCTTTGTTCAGTAAGTCAAGGGACATGAGCCATTGTTTCATGCAAGACTGTCCCATGCCCCTTTTTGTATGCTAATTTGTGGAATACCTGCTGATTACAGATTGCATAAACAACCTGTGATTTACTAGTCTGCATCACCTGGAGGACAATTATGCAGACTAATTGAACATTTGAACAATGAGGGAACAGCCATGATTATCTCTCCCCAATCCTGAAGGACAATGCCCTGAAATAAGATCTGTGGTTTATTAACTGCATGCATAGTGGAGATGGGATTTTATAAAATCCTCTCCACCATGCTGTAACATCTGGATGCTGCGGTTTGGACGCTGCAGCTGTATGCATCGTCCAATCAGCAGAAAATCCTGAAGGTTTCCTGACCGTGGAAACATAGCATTAATCTGCCCTGAATGCCCTAAAGTCTCAGAAGTTCCAATCTCCAGCGAGCCAGGAAAAGGGTGAGACTCTGTCATTTGCACCATCTTGTGTACTTGCTGGTAATGTAATATATGCTGATGTATGTTGGTGACTCAATACATTTTTACTGGAGTGTGGCATCCTCACCCTTTCTTGTCTGAGTAGTGTTCTGCCCATGTGGAAGAAGTGCGGACACTCAGAGGGGTGAGCCCCGGCCTTTGTGGTCTTTCTAAAGACAGCCAGAGCAGCAGATGAGAGCACCCACTGACCCTCGTGTTGCCATACCTTTATTCACCAGAATACCTTTATACCAGAACCTGAAGATCCACCTCTTCCAACAATGTAAAGCACCATGAAATAAATGGCGCTTTAATAATAATTATAATAATAATAATAATAATAATAATTTACTGCTGTGCTTTCACACACTATTTGCGCAATTTGTTCAGTGTTTTATTCAGATTAACCCTTAAATAGTTGCTGCATTTCCTGCCGCAGCTTTTATACAGGCTATCATGACACATTATTACAGACCCTCTCATCCCTTGGCATCACAGACTTGGCCCTATCCTGGATCTCATCATACCTAACAGACCGGACATTCAGCGTCTCCCACTCACACACCACCTCCTCACCTCGCCCCCTATCTGTCGGAGTCCCACAAGGTTCAGTCCTAGGGCCCCTGCTCTTCTCCATTTACACCTTTGGCCTGGGACAGCTCATAGAATCTCATGGCTTTCAGTATCACCTCTATGCTGATGACACACAGATCTACATCTCTGGACCAGATATCACCTCCCTACTAACCAGAATCCCTCAATGTCTGTCCACTATTTCATCCTTATTCTCTGCTGGATTTCTAAAACTTAACATGGACAAAACAGAATTCATCATCTTTCCCCCATCTCACTCGACTCCCCCAACGAACCTATCCATTAAAGAAAATGGCTGTCGACTCTCACCAGTCCCACAAGCTCGCTGCCTCGGGGTAATCCTTGACACTGATCTCTCCTTCAAACCACATATCCAAGCCCTTTCCACTTCCTGCCGACTTCAACTCAAAAATATTTCACGGATCCGTACATTCCTCAACCAAGAATCTGCAAAAACCCTAGTCCATGCCCTCATCATCTCCCGCCTCGACTACTGTAACCTCCTGCTCTGTGGCCTCCCCTCTAACACTCTCGCACCCCTCCAATCTATTCTAAACGCTGCTGCCCGACTAATCCACCTGTCCCTCCGCTATTCCCCGGCCTCTCCCCTCTGTCAATCCCTTCACTGGCTCCCCATTGCCCAGAGACTCCAGTACAAAACCCTAACCATGACGTACAAAGCCATCCACAACCTGTCTCCTCCATACATCTGTGACCTCGTCTCCCGGTACTTACCTACACGCAACCTCCGATCCTCACAAGATCTCCTTCTCTACTCCCCTCTTATCTCCTCTTCCCACAATTGCATAGAAGATTTCTCTCGCGTATCACCCCTACTCTGGAGCCCTCTACCACAACACATCAGACTCTCACCTACCATCGAAACCTTCAAAAAGAACCTGAAGACCCACCTCTTCCGACAAGCCTACAACCTGCAGTAACCACCGATCGACCAAACCGCTGCACTTCCAGCTCTATCCTCACCTACTGTATTCTCACCCATCCCTTGTAGATTGTGAGCCCTCGCGGGCAGGGTCCTCTCTCCTCCTGTATCCTCACCCATCCCTTGTAGATTGTGAGCCCTCGCGGGCAGGGTCCTCTCTCCTCCTGTATCCTCACCCATCCCTTGTAGATTGTGAGCCCTCGCGGGCAGGGTCCTCTCTCCTCCTGTACCAGTTATGACTTGTATTGTTCAAGATTATTGTTCTTGTTATTATTATGGATACCCCTCCTCACATGTAAAGCACCCTGGAATAAATGATAATAATAAATAATAATATCATAGCCCATCCTGATCAGCTGCGCTTTATCTTGTCCCGGAGGTCATGCGGGCCTATTGTGGCTCATGCAGTCTTCTGCTTTGTGTAAAATGAAGGAAGAATTTTTGTGGTTTAAAGAATTTCCTAAAATTTGCCACATATTTTATTTGCATTGAATTAATTCATCCATCACTGCCAGTAAAAGTAAGGTCAAAATAAGTGAAAGCAGTCAGAGGGGAGCGCAGAGGAATCGACCCAGGGAAGGGAAAATAAAAAGGAATTGTCGAGCACCACCGCAGCTCCAGCTGAATACCTCCAAGGGAGGATAAGAGCGTGTGTTTACGCGTTTCGACGGTAAACACCGTCTTCTTCAGGTGGGAGTTTCCTCCCACCTGAAGAAGACGGTGTTTACCATCGAAACGCATTGTGGTAAACTACATATGTTGTCTGAGTTTCCTTCAGCGCTCCTGGGACTGATTTTTGTTTGACACACAGTAAAAGTAAGGTGTCCTGGTAAAAGTTCCTGCAGAACTTTCCATAGTTCAGTTCATTAGCTCAGTTTGTAGCGCGATGTCTCCATCGTGACCTGTGACTGGTCGGCCCGCATCTTACTACTCCAGTAATACATCACCGCTCCGGATGGCAGGAGTCCTCTTCTCTCCAGGTTATTGGCTTGTCTGAATCTAGTACTAATCTATAAAGAGGAGGACGACAAGTGACAGGAAATAAGGAGCAGGCCGCAGCTGGTGCTGAGGAGGACACAATATCCAGCTACAGGCACAAATTCATTCACTGTACCCATCAGGGGAGCAGCTCCTCTGTCATCATCTACAGTCTGCCGGTAAAGTGATTAGATGGTCATCAGGAGCCAATAACACCTGGAGATCCATCACCGGGACATGCGGGAGATGGACTGGACGTCTCCCTCCCCCTCACACAGATCCACGCTTCTTCATCTACTCGAAGATAAGAAAAGACCAAACTTTCGTCTCTAAACAGAAGACCTTGTAAAGGGTAAAGATTGGGGGCAAAAATCCCCCTCAATTCTAAAGACCCATAGACAATCTGATAATAGGGAACAAACGCTCTAAAGAGACCAGCGACTGCCCAATGTAGGAGCAAAACTTAAAATCATCATTCTCAGCAGATCGTTCTCTTATGTAGTCAGGAGATGTTCTACCAAAAATGATGTTGTGAGCGCACAGGTCAATAATGCTGACAATCATTCCGGGGGCACGGAGTATTCGCGTGTCAGCCAGGCTCAGGCCGATAGACGACCGGACGGCTTACATGGAGCCAATTGGTGGCCATTAAAAGTTATAGTCGGAACATATAAATGCATCCTAAATGTAGGAACGAACATATCTGCTCACATTATCAATGTTAAAAATCCTTCCTCCCTTTTTTGTTTTCTTCCATTCTCTCTTTCATCATTTCTTTCTTTCTTCCTTTCACACTTTTTTCTTTCTTCCATTCTTTCTTCCATTCTGTCTTTCTTCCATTCTCTTTTTCTTTCTCTCTTTCTTCCTTTCTCTCTTTCTTCCTTCCCTTCTCTCCTTTTTCCTTTTTCCCTCTTTGTTCCTTTCTCTCTTTCTTCCTTTCCTTTTCTCTTTCTTCTTTTCCTTTTCTCTTTTTTCCTCTCTTCCATTTCTAACCTTACTAATCTATTCCTTTCTTCTCACTTCTTTTGATCCCTCATATCTTCTTCACTTTCTGCCTTCTTCTTTCGTTTCCTCATATGTTCTTCACTTTCCGCCTTCTTCTTTCAGTTCCTCGTATCTTCTTCACTTTCTGCCTTCTTCTTTCAGTTCCTCATATCTTCTTCACTTTCTGCCTTCTTCTTTCGGTTACTCGTATCTTCTTCACTTTCTGCCTTCTTCTTTCATTTCCTCATATGTTCTTCACTTTCTGCCTTCTTCTTTCAGTTCCTCGTATCTTCTTCACTTTCTGCCTTCTTCTTTCAGTTCCTCATATCTTCTTCACTTTCTGCCTTCTTCTTTCGGTTACTCGTATCTTCTTCACTTTCTGCCTTCTTCTTTCGGTTCCTCCTATCTTCTTCACTTTCTGCCTTCTTCTTTCGGTTCCTCGTATCTTCTTCACTTTCTGCCTTCTTCTTTCAGTTCCTCATATCTTCTTCACTTTCTGCCTTCTTCTTTCGGTTACTCGTATCTTCTTCACTTTCTGCCTTCTTCTTTCGGTTCCTCGTATCTTTTTCACTTTCTGCCTTCTTCTTTCGGTTCCTCGTATCTTCTTCACTTTCTGCCTTCTTCTTTCGGTTCCTCATATCTTCTTCACTTTCTGCCTTCTTCTTTCGGTTCCTCATATCTTCTTCACTTTCTGCCTTCTTCTTTCGGTTCCTCGTATCTTCTTCACTTTTTGCCTTCTTCTTTCACTTCCTCATATCTTCTTCACTTTCTGCCTTCTTCTTTCTGCTCCTCGTATCTTCTTCACTTTCTGCCTTCTGCTTTCAGTTCCTCATATCTTCTTCACTTTCTGCCTTCTTCTTTCTGCTCCTCGTATCTTCTTCACTTTCTGCCTTCTTCTTTCGGTTCCTCGTATCTTCTTCACTTTCTCCTACCATCTTTTCCTTACACTGCTGTTTCAACAACCTTAAGATAAATGATGAATATAAGAAACGCTGTAATGAATCTTTTCTTCATCCTCCTGCTTCTTTAATGTTTTATTCCCACTGAAATTCTGCTGAGCAGGTGATTCACTTAGGGAGGAGCAAACTTTTGCTTATATGGGTTCAAGCACCAGGATTTTCGGCTTCGGGAAATCAAAGAAATGTAATGGCTCAATTTCTGGAAGTATCATTGTAATACCTGATGTGTCTAGGATGATCAAAGTCTGCTCGGAAATATGGTGTCATATTAGTCCACTGGGACGTTCTTGTGGGAAAATATTACATAAATCAGAATGATGTCCTTGCAGCCATCTTTCCTTGCATACAGACAGCCAGCCTCCCCTCACCTGACCAGAAGAGGTGTGAGGAGGGTAGATGAGACCTTTATAAATTATAATGTGTCATCCAGAAAACCTCAGAACCTCGGAGAACAACTAGGAATGTGGATCCTTCCCAATTTCTGCAGTGACTGCTCAGCACAGAATTGCTCATCGGAAAAGCCTTCTTCGTCCCTGTGCGATATGGGACAATGATATCTACTTGATATAATTTTCCTATCTGATGGAATCCCCTGTTAGATTCAGTTTGGCCCAAAATACTTACTCCAAACCCAGCCCCCGACCCTTGCATTCCCCCAGGCCATAAAGGGAAGTGAAATACACCTCTGTCAATGTGACCTCATTATCCAGGGAAGGCACTTGCTTGGAGATAGCCAATCAATGTTTTTCCTTAATTATCCCAAGCAATATGGCCTTTGAAGCTCTCTCCAGGGGAGGGGGGGAAAGCATAGACCCTGTGTCATGAGCAATTATCACAGGGGCGTGAATTTGTGTGCAGGACCAGCCAAACTGGATTCCTTTGTCTGACTCAAGCCTCATGCAGACTTCGCAGCAACACAGATCCCAGCAAGGCTCTGAGATATTGAATCTGGAAAATGACCTATAATAACAGAATGCAATATCTCTGAGCCTGGCTGAGCACATAAATGGAATCTGCATTCTTTTCCCCACAAGCTCATGCCATGTAGCCACCTCTAGCACTCTGCATTATTGAGTTACCAAGCATAGCTACCAGGAATTAAATACAGTAGCCGTATTTGGTCTCCCTGCACAGATAAAATCCAGCAGAACCCATTGGTGCTGCCGCCGTTCCATTTGGACCTTCGGGCAGATAGTTATGGGCCGTCCACGGTTCTGCCTGGAAAATTAAGTTCTCAGATATGGGAGGAGGGAGGCGGCCCAGACCAGGGTTGGGCGCAGCATGTGGGAGGGAGCAGCCTAGGAGATAATAGGCAGCCCCTCATTTTGGACTGGGTTCTTCTACTACCAGTAGGCCCGTTACCTGACGCGGCCAGGGAATCATGTAACTAAGATTTGGACCTGTGATCCATCAGCGCCTCCCTGTGTTCACATGCTACATAACGCGGTAATTGTAACCTATCTGCATCCTACCCTTGTACTACACTCTTCAATGTATACCTGTATATCTTCTTTTGTAAATATATACCTGTATATTTCTAGTGCGCCTTTTCGGCGATTAAATATAAAATTAATCTTGGCTGCTCTTTTATCTCGATTCACAAATCCCCATGTCCGCATGCTCGGTTGGATATTATACGCTACCTGGGGTTGGTTTCTGACCCGATATAAGCCTGTTGTCGGACGGGGCTTGTATATCGAACGAGGAACTGGCGGCAGCATACCGTACTGTGTTATTGAGGTTTACATATATATCCCCAGCCTGGACTGGTGATATATATCCCCCCCCCCTCACTGGGAGTGCCTCAATAACTTGTACCTATAAGGGAAGTCTTTCCGTTGAATATTTTCCTTCGGTGCAGTTCCCTGACTGACCTGGGACAAGTGGTGGCACCAAAGAGCCGATCCCTGCTGGGTCCTTCTCTCCCCTCCTCAGAGGTGAGTAAAATCGACACACCAATTTCCCTGTGTGATCCGTCACAATTCCTTTGTGTTTACACTGTTTTTGCATTTTGTGTGCCTTTTTGTTATTTCGTCTTTTTGTAACTTTAAAGCACTGTGCCTTTTATTGTACATTAAATCTAAAATGTATTATTTGTTCCTTGCTGTTATAAATGTTCCCACAACCTCGACTTGTGTATGACAAAGTGCAAATAGTGTGCCACTCGGGTGCTTGAGAAAGCTGGGTGTGCGTGTATAGTAGGGCGTCACCCAGGGCCGGCGTCTCCCTGGCCTAACAAGTGAGTGTGACAAGTGGCGCGCTCGCTGGTCAATCTCAATCATGTACTCACATGAGAAAAGTCACCTGAAATGACAGATACGCTGCAATTTAATTCTCACTTTCCTTTTAATAATAAAAAAATAAAAGCAAGATCCATGATTCCTGGAGGTAGAACATCTCGGCTTTTGGCTCGGAGTCATTTCTTCCAGTACACAAGTCTCTCATGTCGGCTCCTTAGTTCTTACGGTTTCTGGGCTCGGAATCAAAGATGAAAATAGACAAACTCATTTTGAGCGTCGGATAAAGACTTGTAGAACAACTTGACGCTTCCAAGTGAATCATTTTCTTCACCATAAATTATTTCTATTTTTATCTTGGGCGAAATTGCATCAGTAATAAAGTATTATCAGGCGTCTTGTCTTCTAGCAGGAAATAGGCGGCAGATCTGTCGGATTTTCTTATGGCTCGGAGCAATGTTCATCCCGAGATGATGAGAGATTCAATCACGAGCTTCATTTTCCAGTTACCCCGGCCGCCAAACTATAGGACCCAGGCAGATGAGCAATCCTCCTGCCCGAAATCTCTGCGTCTTCATCGTTGTACATTATCTTAAGGAACAGGTTCAGACGCTCCTGGAATTACTCCAGGTCGCTAAAGAAATACTGAAAATATCATGAAACGTTCTAGAAATGTCCTCAATGGGGACAGAAAAATCTGAAAAATCTTATTATTAATGGGCAATCATTAGCTAACTTCTAAAAATGTTTTCTAATGTCACGGATGATTTTTGCACAATAACTCAAGCCATGGCCAACTATCAAACCACACTTCATAACCAGCGAAGAATAAATGAATGATGGTGGAAACCTCTTCTAAGATCTTGAGATGGAGAAGGAAGTCTACAGTCACAGCAGCGGCCAGGAGACATGGGGGCACTGAGAGACACTGCAGACTGCTGGTCCTGAGGACAGACATATCCCTGACCTCCTGGGGTATTGGGACATATCCTCCAATTTGGGACACTGACTCGTGCAAAGAAAACCTATCGTGACTCGGAATGGTGGAGGAGCCGATTTATTATGAATTTTCTTATACAAGGTGTCTCAAAAATGGAGCAAAAAACATTTAAAATTGATACAGTTGCTATATGCATTGGAAGAGGGGGTAGCCATATTGAAAGCTGCCATCTTGGATTCTTGTGATTTTTTTTTTCGCCAGTCACTCTGTGCCCTCCAATCACATTGCCAGGCGCAGTGCCCCATCACGTCACCAGTGCCCTCTGATTTTGCCTTTAACATTTAGGGTTGACATTTATTTTCACCCAAAAATATCAGCCAAGGATTAAAAATAAGATGTTGTTTTTGGGGGTGTTTTCCACTTGATATCACAATAAATTTTTGGGACAATAATTTAATCATTTTACAAATTGTTACAAAAGAACAATTTGAGCTAAGTGAAAAAGGAGTAAAATAATGAAGCAAATATAACAGCAATTCACATGTGTCTGTTAATTGAAAAAAAACAATAAAAAAGCTACAATTGTGGAACGACTTTATACTGCGGATTGTGGAGAATTAATAATATAGTAAAATAATATCCAATAGTAACTAGATTGGACCTGATTGTGTCGGTAGAGTCTCAGTGAGAACAATGTACCGCGGTGCATAAAGTGTATAGAGCCACTAAGTACATAAACCGGGAGTCCTGCGTCCAGGTTAATCCGATTATGACGAGGAGGTTCCCGTTTATAAACCTCAGTCCCGGGAAGGCGAAGTCTGATGAGATTCGTGCTCCGGCCAGCAGCGCTCATTCCCAAGGTAGAAGACTTCAATCTCCCCCCCGTGTTCCTCCATGGAGCAGCGTCGTGCACTTTACACACCTATATACTTTAATTTACTCCATCATCACTTTGCACAAATTTTTCTTTTGTAATTATTTATCACTTGTCATGCAACTAATAAAAAAATATTTGCTTGTTGTGTAATGGTTAGATAGCAGCGCCCTAGTGGATTTTTATTGTCCTGAACTTTACGAATTGTGTTGCAGTCTACTTTACCCCAAAACATTGCCCAGGTTCTGCTGATTGTCTGCAATTGTTTTACTGTGCAAAAGAGAAAAACCAAAACCCCCACATCAAACCTGAAGACCCTACTATGCACCACAGCGGGTGTTAGGACTTTACCATAATATTATTATTATTATTATATATAACACCGACAAAAACCTTCTACCCTAATATCAAAAAAACCCAGGGAAGGATGAAAAACTAAAGCAAACACAGAAAAAGAGCAACCATTCCCAAATGGGTAAAAAGTATATTTTTATTAACAATTTCAAAAATAAACAGTAATGGTCATATAAATAGTCCAGTAAAAAATAGCACAGAAGGGGATACATAAAATCAGGGACAGAAAAAGAGGTGGGAAAACCTGGAAATAGCCAAGCAGTATGTAAACAACAATACAATATTAATATCAGTTATCTACTTCCAAAGGGATACAACGTGCCAATATATATCTCTCAAGTGTCCATATAGTTATAAATAAAGTGCAAGTGCTGTAAATGTAATAGACACAATGTCACACAGTTCAGACCAAAGGTCCTGTAAATACAATGAAACATAAACGAAGCTTTCAGAGCGAAACGTGCGTCGGGTGTGGTGGGCACCTGGATACCTATACTTGGAGGTAAGTATGCATTGCTTTATTTGATTTTTTGATATGAACTATTTATGTTTCATTGTATTTATAGGACCTTTGGTCTGAACTATGTGACATTGTGTCATACTTTTGTCTCTATTGTCTAAAGGGATATTTGTCCTGTCTTGACCAATTGTATGGTCTATTACATCAAATCAAAGCTGAAAGTCTGAACTTCAAATGCATCTAAATTGTTTTGTTTAAAATTCATTGTGGTAATGTCTATAACCAAAATTAGAAAAATTGTTTTCTCTGTCCAAATATATATGGACGTCACTGTATATTGTGATTTGGAGGGAAGTTAGTCAGATTCTGTCTGAGGACAGAGGAGGAAGCAGTCAGACATAGAGTGTCGGAAGGTCTGAAGGGGCCATGTAGCTAGAGTCACTACACCTCCTAAAGAAAGAGACATACAGAAGGAAAGTAAATAAGGCAGCACACTGCAGCTCTAGAACATACAAACTTGAAATACGAAATTTGAACTGCATTACTGCACTAGAAATATGAAAAATGAGAGCGTTTAGCGCATAAAAATGGCCAATTTTATGTGTACCTGGTAGCCACTTTACGGCATCTCTCTTATACCAGGTCCTACGCTTGCCTTACCTCGCTGAGAATAAACGTCTCCATCTGAATGGGTACATGTGAAACCTCTTCCTAGACTAAAATTCTCTCTCTCTATTTCTAGTGCAATAATGCAGTTCAAATTTCGTATTTCAAGTTTGTATGTTCTAGCGCTGCAGTGTGCTGCCTTATTTATTTAACTATATACGAGTTGGCGACTCTAGGTTCAGCACCTGTTCACACTTAGTCTATGTTTGGATGTGTAGGTCAGGTTTTTGAAATATACAGAAGGAAATGACATTGTTCAGTGAGCGTGAAGGAGAGCGAACCACAGGAGAGTGATATCAGGGAAGACCAGCTGCGAACAAGCTGCCTCCCTCTGAAATGCAGATAACTGGTAGCCGGAATACCGAGGTTGTAAGGGGCTCTTCGACTTACAGCAGAGACTGGCAGGACAGCTGAACTGCAAGTTACCTGCCCGCCACACACACCTGAAGATACAGTAACACATAGAGCCCAGGGCATGATAGAGTCCCTGTAAAAAGGCTCGAGTTACCTGTCATGCAGGTATTGTCCTATCCTATAAGGGGGACAGAGAGAAGAACTGTGAGGACCTTATCTGAAGCCATAGGCAGTAAGGGACTACAACACCAATGCGCTAGAGGAAGGCTTTTAACTCCACCTGGAAAAGGGGACTCTGGATTCGCTTCCAAGCTGGCCGGACTCAACCTGCCCTGTGATCTGGTGCCCTGGACTGTGGCTGCCTGAAGTCTTCAGTAAACAAGGTAAAGAGACTGCAAACCTGTGTCCTCATTCCTTACTGCACCATTCACCATCATCTTCCATCTACACACCAGGAGCCCTGGGGATATACTACACCTGTGGGAAGTTGTACCATCTAGCTGCCATAACATTATTCAACACCTTCAACTCTCTCCTCCGTCCCCCAGCACCTCATCCCTCCCCACTCATCTCAGCTGAAGACTTTGCCTCATTTTTCAAGCAGAAGATTGAGAACATCAGAGACAGTTTTAGTCGACAACCCCCAGAGCCCTTCCTCCCAACTATCCAGCCCTCCACCTCCAAAATCAACTTCTCCACCATTACAGAAGATCGACTGTTCACTCTCCTCTCAAGATCGCATCTCACCACCTGTGCACTTGACCTGATCCCATCCCACTTCATCCCAAACCTCGCCACAGTCTTCATCCCAACTCTAACCCATCTCTTCAACCTATCACTAACAACTGGTGTTTTCCCCTCAAGCTTTAAACATGCCTCAATCACACCTATCCTCAAAAAGCCCTCTCTTGACCCATCCTCTGTATCTAGCTATCGCCCTATATCACTTCTCCCCTATGCCTCAAAACTACTGGAACAACACGTCCATCTTGAACTGTCCTCCCATCTATCTTCCTGCTCCCTTTTCGACCGCTTACAATCTGGCTTCCGGTCACCACTCCACTGAAACTGCCCTAACTAAGGTCACCAATGACCTATTGACCGCCAAGAGCAAGCGACACTACTCTATGCTCCTCCTGGACCTGTCCTCTGCCTTTGACACAGTGGACCATTCCCTATTATTACAGACCCTCTCATCCCTTGGCCCTATCCTGGATCTCATCATACCTAACAGACCGGACATTCAGCGTCTCCCACTCACACACCACCTCCTCACCTCGCCCCCTGTCTCTCGGAGTCCCACAAGGTTCAGTCCTTGGGCCCCTGCTCTTCTACATCTACACCTTTGGCCTGGGACAGCTCATAGAATCTCATGGTTTTCAGTATCATCTCTATGCTGACGACACACAGATCTACATTTCTGGACCAGATATCACCTCTCTACTAACCAGAATCCCTCAATGTCTGTCCGCTATTTCATCCTTCTTCTCCGCTAGATTTCTAAAACTTAACATGGACAAAACAGAATTCATCATCTTTCCCCCATCTCACTCGACCCCCCAACGAACCTATCCATTACAGTAAATGGCTGCCCACTCTCCCCAGTCCCACAAGCTCGCTGTCTCGGGGTAATCCTTGACACTGATCTCTCCTTCAAACCGCATATCCAAGCCCTTTCCACTTCCTGCCGCCTTCAACTCAAAAATATTTCACGGATCCGTACATTCCTGAACCAAGAATCTGCAAAAACCCTAGTCCATGCCCTCATCATCTCCCGCCTCGACTACTGTAACCTCCTGCTCTGTGGCCTCCCCTCTAAGGCCGCCGTCACACATGCGAGTTTTACGGACGTAAGAGCGCAGAATCTACGTCCGTAAAACTCGCAAAAAATACGGCACAATTATTCTCTATGCCCCTGCTCCTATTTGCCGTATTTTACTGATCAGTATTATACGGCTTTCTACGGCCGTACAAAATCGCAGCATGCTGCGTTTGTCACCGTACTGCGCAAGAAATACGCCAATGAAAGTCTATGGAAGCGTGAAAAATACGGATTACACACGGACAAGCAGTGTGACTTGCGAGAAATACGCAGCGCTGTTAGAGAGAAAAGCCGGTAATTCAGTGCGGTGTACAGTAAAATCACACTGACAGCTTACAATAGAATAGGTAGAATAAATGTGTACACATAGAATAGGTATATATATATATGTCAGTGAGACACATATATGTATATATATTACTATTTATTCCAGCGCTAGACAGCTTGAAAGCCGGTAATTCAATTACCGGCTTTTTCCTTCTCCTTCCTAAAACCCGACATGATTTGAGACATGGTTTACATACAGTAAACCATGTCTTCTCTCCATTTTTTTTGCAGATTCCACACTACTAATGTCAGTAGTGTGTATCTGCAAAATTTGGCCGTTCTAGCTCTTAAAATAAAGGATTAAATGGCGGACAAAATTGGCGTGGGCTCCCGCGCAATTTTCTCCGCCAGAGTAGTAAAGCCAGTGACTGAGGGCAGATATTAATAGCCTGGAGAGGGTCCACGGTTATTGGCCCCCCCCTGGCTAAAAATATCTGCCCCCAGCCACCCCAGAAAAGGCACATCTGGAAGATGCGCCTATTCTGGCACTTGGCCACTCTCTTCCCATTCCCGTGTAGCGGTGGGATATGGGGTAATGAAGGGTTAATGCCACCTTGCTATTGTAAGGTGACATTAAGCCTAATTAATAATGGAGAGGCGTCAATTATGACACCTATCCATTATTAATCCAATACTAGTAAAGGGTTAAATAAAACACAAACACATTTTTTAAAATTATTTTAATGAAATAAAAACAATGGTTGTTGCAGTATTTTATTCAACGCCCAATCCAGTCACTGAAGACCCTCGTTCTGTGAGTAAAAAAACATAATAAACCAACAATATACTTACCCTCCGCAGATCTGTAACGTCCAACGATGTAAATCCTTCTGAAGGGGTTAAAACATTTTGCAGCAAGGAGCTGTGCTAATGCAGGCTGCTCCTCGCTGCAAAACCCCAGGGAATGAGGCTAAAAATAGATCAATGATCTATATTTAGCTTCATTTGCGGTGAGGCGCCCTCTGCTGGCTGTTCATAGATCGTGGGAAATTACCTAGAAAGCCAGGGAGCTGCACTGAATTACCGGCTTTTCTCTCTAATATATGTGTCTACTGACACATATATATATATATATTGTAGCGATTTCACTCACTCAGCTGCGACGGCTGACACTCAGGAGACGTGTTCCTTTAAAGTTCACTGGGTTTATTGCTTCATAAACCATGTGGCAAAACAACAGAAAGCAAAATAGCCTTTAGTTCAGGCAAAGGAAAACAAGGGTCCAGTTCATCCGGCTCAGTCCTGAAGCCGAACACACTCAGGAGGGTTTCACCTCCACACATATCTGCTGTGTAAAGGATTAGCCTGTCTTATATAGGACTAACCACACCCAGTAATCTATCACATGATTAGCCATGTGGTCTGACATCACCACAGGTCCTGAAACACAAATATATGGTTATATAAAA
This sequence comes from Ranitomeya imitator, assembly GCF_032444005.1. NCBI lineage: Eukaryota > Metazoa > Chordata > Amphibia > Anura > Dendrobatidae > Ranitomeya > Ranitomeya imitator. The sequence continues at coordinate 13,702,049 of NC_091286.1, forward strand.
CAACGCAATATTCCGGGCTACATTACAGCAACAAGGCACTTATGTGGCACATACCTCCCGTCGACTACACACCCTTTAGCCATGCTACATACCTCCCCCCTCTGCCTAAAGCCGTGGGGCTTGGCACTTTCTCCCACTAAACAAGGGATTCTTGATAGGGCATCCGCATTACCGTGCAGCTTTCCGGCCCGATGTTCCACATGGAAACTGAAGTCCTGCAGGGATAAGAACCAACGGGTGACCCTAGCATTTCTACCCTTCGTTTCCCTCATCCACCTAAGTGGGGCATGGTCGGATATCAGTCTAAATTTACGTCCCAGCAGATAGTACCGTAATGTGTCCACTGCCCATTTTATGGCCAAGCACTCCTTCTCAACGACTGAGTAGTTCTTTTCAGATGAGGACAGCTTCCTACTCAGATAGAGAACAGGATGCTCCTCCCCATGTAGTTCTTGGGAAAGGACTGCTCCCACCCCAACATCTGAGGCATCTGTCTGAAGAATAAACTCTTTCTTGAAGTTTGGGGCCATCAGAACGGGTTGCTTACACAAAGCGTTTTTCATTTCTTGGAAGGCTGACTCTGTTTCTTCGGACCACTTAACCATTACTGGTTTTGTCCCTTTTAGCAGGTCAGTCAGAGGCGCAGCCATCGTGGCGAAGTTTGGGATGAACCTCCTGTAATATCCCACGATTCCCAGGAAGGCTTTAACTTGCTTTTTGGAAACTGGTTTTGGCCACGTTTGAATTGCCTCCACTTTACTGATTTGGGGTTTTATTTCTCCGTGACCCACTATGTATCCAAGGTACTTAGCTTCTTCTTTACCCAAGGCACACTTCTTCGGGTTTATAGTAAACCCGGCCTCTCTTATAGCATCCAACACCGCTTGGACTTTCTCCAGATGACTCTCCCAGTCCGGGCTAAAGATGACGATATCATCTAGGTACGCAGCAGCGTAGGCCTTATGGGGTGCAAGGACTCTATCCATAGCCCTCTGGAAGGTCGCCGGAGCTCCCTGTAGGCCAAACGGCATCCGGGCATACTGGAAGCATCCATCAGGTGTCGAAAAGGCTGTCTTCTCCTTGGCTTCCTGCGCCATGGGGATCTGCCAATACCCCTTTGTCAGATCCAAGGTGGATATATATCTGGCGTGCCCAAGCCTTTCGATGAGCTCATCAACACGGGGCATGGGATAAGCGTCGAACTTGGAGACCTCATTCAACTTCCGATAGTCGTTGCAAAACCTCCACTCTCCATCAGGTTTTGGGACCAGGACAATTGGGCTTGACCAACCGCTCTTGGATTCCTCAATGACTCCAAGCCTCAACATACGCTCCACTTCCTTGGAGATAACTTCTCGACGAGCCTCAGGAATACGATAAGGTTTCACATTCACCCGCACATGGGGCTCTGTTAGGACCTCGTGCTCTATGACCTTCGTGTATCCTGGCAATTCTGAAAACAGGTCCCTGTTTTTCTGGAGTAACTCCCGGCACTGCTGTTTCTGGGTTTTCGATAGCGTCTCTGCTATAGTAACCGCTCCAACCTCACCTTCTGGGTTGCTTAATAATGACGGAGTTACTGTCGGCTCTCTATCTTGCCATGGCTTGATGAGGTTGACATGGTAAACTTGGAATGGTTTCCGTCTTCCTGGTTGGTGAATTTTATAATTTACCTCACCAAGTTTCTCGACAACCTCATATGGCCCTTGCCATTTGGCCAAGAACTTGCTTTCCACCGTTGGAACTAACACCAGAACTCGGTCTCCCGGATTGAACTGCCTCACTCTTGCAGACCGGTTGTAGACCCTGGCTTGAGCTTCTTGTGCTTGGAGAAGGTGTTCTTTCACGATAGGCATCACCTTTGCAATCCTCTGCTGCATCAGGGCCACATGCTCAATGACGCTTCTGTGGGGCGTGACTTCGGCTTCCCAGGTTTCCTTGGCTATATCCAGGAGTCCTCGTGGATGTCGGCCATATAGAAGCTCAAACGGTGAGAACCCTGTGGAGGCCTGTGGAGCTTCACGAATGGAAAACATCAGATAGGGTAAGAGACAATCCCAGTCTCTACCGTCTTTCTCTATAGCTTTTCTCAGCATGCTCTTTAGAGTCTTGTTAAACCTCTCAACAAGACCATCTGACTGGGGATGGTACACCGAGGTCCTCAACTGGGAGATCTTCAGGGCTTTGCATAACTCCCTCATCACCTTGCTCATGAAAGGTGTACCCTGGTCAGTCAGGATCTCCTTTGGCAGACCTGTCCGGGAAAAGACATGGACCAACTCGCGGGCTATGCTCTTTGAGGAAGAATTCCTCAAGGGAATTGCCTCAGGATAGCGTGTGGCATAGTCCAGGATGACTAATATATACTGATGGCCCCGAGCTGATTTAACTAAGGGACCGACCAAGTCCATGGCAATTCTCTCGAACGGTACCTCAATAATGGGCAGTGGCACAAGGGGGTTCCGGAAATGAGGAGTAGGAGCAGTTAGCTGACATGTAGGGCAGGACCTGCAATAGTTCACTATTTCCCGGTGACACCCAGGCCAATAGAACCTCTGCACAACCCTTTCCTGCGTTTTTTCCACCCCTAGGTGTCCACCCAAGATGTGTGAATGGGCCATGTCCAACACTTTCCGTCTATACGGACCCGGCACTATCAACTGCTCTACCAACTCCTCCCTTATTTTCGTGACCCGGTACAACAATTCCCCCCTCAACAGAAAATGGGGAAATCTTTTGTCTGCCCCCGGCTCCTGTACCACCCCGTCAATAACTGTGACATTATTAAAGGCTTCCCTCAGAGTGGGGTCCCTATGTTGGGCAGTCCCAAAATTTTCACCGGTAACCTCTAACTCCAGAATGTCAGATGTAGGGGATACTTCCTCCTCATCCCCAACCAGAACACAAAAAGGAAAGCTGTCTGCCTCTGGGTGTGGCGATACCGTTCCAGGGTTCACTGGTTCCCTGCCAGGGAGCTCAGAACCCTTTCCCCACAAATCCCAAAACAAACAGAAATCCCGGCCAATAATTATAGGGTGCAACAAGTCCTGAACTACGCCGACCATGTGGGATTCAGTGCCACATGCCCTTTCAATGTCCACCCTGGCCATAGGGTAGTCCTTTGCATCACCATGTATGCACCGCACTCCGACCTTCTTTCCTGGGAGCAGGTGAAGAGGAAAAGTGGCCCTCACCAGGGTCACTAGGCTCCCTGAGTCTAACAGTGCCGTTACTGCTTGACCGTTCACCTTTACGGGACACGCTTGAGGTCCCTCGTTGGATGGAGAGTTCACACTACAGACTGGATACGCATAGTATGAACAACGGCGTCCCATGCTGCAGTCCATCTGCTCAGTGGCTTGGGAACAACGGGCAGCTATATGTCCTGGCTTGTGGCACCTCCAACAAATAACATCACCCGTGGGGACCTTGGGCACCACCTCCCCCGCCCTTTGTGACCTTGGACGCACCACCCCTTTTTGGGACTCAGCTGCCCTCTGGGACCCCCAGTACGGCATGGGCTGCCTCCCGAAGGAGCCTTCCAACCCTTGGTATCTCTCAACCAGTCCGATCAGCTCGTCGGCATTCTGGGGATCACCCTGGGCAACCCAAGACTGTATAGGCCTCGGGAGGGAATGGACAAACCGATCCATCATCACCCGTTCTACCATCTGTGCAGGCGCAGAGGTCTCTGGCTGCAGCCATTTCTGGACCAGGTGCAACAGATCAAACATTTGGGAACGAGGTGGTTTGTCCCGGTGATAGCCCCAGGAGTGAACTCGCTGTGCCCTGATAGTCAGTGTCACCCCCAGACGTGCGAGAATCTCGGCTTTCAATTTGTGATACTCTTTGGCATCCTGCAAGGTCAAATCATAGTACGCCTTCTGGGGTTCTCCCGTCAGGTATGGCGCCAGTACCTCTGCCCACTGCTCTGGCGGAAGTTTTTCCCTCTCAGCGACCCTCTCAAACACCGTCAGGAAGGCCTCAACATCATCCCCGGGAGTCATTTTCTGCAATGCGCGTCTTACCGTCTTCCGGACGTGGGTGTCATCAGCCAAACCTGGGGTTGGGGCGCTCGCCTTGCCCTGGATGGCGGTTGCCAGAAGCTGCATCTGCTGCTGATGCTCCTGCTGGCTCTGTTGTAACTGCTGCCGTTGCTCCTGCTGGCTTTGCTGCATCTGCTGCCGTTGCTCCTGCTGGCTCTGTTGTATCTGCTGCATCAACAGCCTGTTGGTCTCTTGCTGCCTTTGCTCCTGCTGGACCAAGTGTTTCAGCAGGTCCTCCATTTTCTCCGGCAATGCTTGCTGGCTTGCAACAGCCTTGACCCAGGACATTCAAAAATAAACTCACGTCTCCGCTGGGAACGCTGCCTGCATTCTCCACCAATTGTAGCGATTTCACTCACTCAGCTGCGACGGCTGACACTCAGGAGACGTGTTCCTTTAAAGTTCACTGGGTTTATTGCTTCATAAACCATGTGGCAAAACAACAGAAAGCAAAATAGCCTTTAGTTCAGGCAAAGGAAAACAAGGGTCCAGTTCATCCGGCTCAGTCCTGAAGCCGAACACACTCAGGAGGGTTTCACCTCCACACATATCTGCTGTGTAAAGGATTAGCCTGTCTTATATAGGACTAACCACACCCAGTAATCTATCACATGATTAGCCATGTGGTCTGACATCACCACAGGTCCTGAAACACAAATATATGGTTATATAAAACAACGCAATATTCCGGGCTACATTACAGCAACAAGGCACTTATGTGGCACATACCTCCCGTCGACTACACACCCTTTAGCCATGCTACAATATATAGACAGTATATATATATTTTCTTTTCTTTTTGGGACACATGGATCACTTCTATAGCGGTATGTTGGTTTTGCTAGCCTGCGAGAAAACCACGCAGTACGGATGCCATACGGATTACATACGGAGGATGCCATGCGCAAAAAACGCTGACACACCCTGCCTACGGAGGAGCTACGGACCACTTTTTTCGGGACTTTTCAGCGTATTACGGCCGTAATATACGGACCGTATTGTTTTACGCTGTGTGTGACGCCGGCCTAACACTCTCACACCCCTCCAATCTATTCTAAACTCTGCTGCCCGACTAATCCACCTGTCCCCCCGCTATTCCCCGGCCTCTCCCCTCTGTCAATCCCTGCACTGGCTCCCCATTACCCAGAGACTCCAGTACAAAACCCTAACCATGACGTACAAAGCCATCCACAACCTGTCTCCTCCATACATCTGTGACCTCGTCTCCCGGTACTTTCCTGCACGCAACCTCCGATCCTCACAAGATCTCCTTCTCTACTCCCCTATTATCTCCTCTTCCCACAATCGCATACAAGATTTCTCTCACGCATCCCCCCTACTCTGGAACCCTCTACCCCAACATATCAGACTCTCCCTAACCCATCATAGGTGAAGGGGGGATGTGCATGTTACCTTAGTCTCTGAGGCATTCATTTGCTTTGGGGTGGGGGGAGGTCACCATTGTCTTCATCTCCCTAGAGCACCGATATACTTTGTCCTGGCCCTGGAGCGAGTAGTGGGAGTTACGGGGGTTTGTGCCCGTGTGCACATTCTCCTTATTTGCCGTTGCTGCTTGCACTTAGCGGCTTAGCAATGAATCTCGATTTTCCGGCCGGACTCTGCGGCTGTCGGGATTATTGTCTTCTCATCGCTGCCAAGTTATGGAGAACAAAAATAAACAATTTTATCTGTGCTTCTCAAATGAGCATAAAAGATGAGCAGAAAAGCAATAAATGTTCATCTGGATCGGCACATAAGACCTGGGATAATAGGGAGCTGGCAGCCAAGAGCGCCAGGTGGCGGAGGGCCAGCAACAACTGATCTGGGCACTGGCCACATAGGGGAATACTTACATTACCATCGTATGGTGAGGATGGAGTTTTACTTAGGAGGATATATATACTGTATATACACTGCATGCTGTATATAGCTAAATGAATAAACACATGTTAAAAGTATGTACTCACATACAGACACATACATAGAAATATATCCCATAACATGTACTCAATATATACATACAGTCACATCAGTATGGTGTATACAGTACATCTATACATAAGCTACATACAGTACCTGCATTATATATATTAAAGATGAACAAATCTTTTGAAATTTGATTTAAACAGGTTTTTGACATATTGTTTCCAAAAATTAGATTCAGAGCAAATGAATTTGCCATGACTCAAATTACTGCAAAGCATCCTTTACAAAAGACATTCGGAGGTCTCCTAGTCCTTTATCCAGCTCCTGCCTCTTTAACAAAAACACAGTCTTAGTAATATCAAAGTGACCTCAATATGAATTAATTGTAGCCAACAGTCCATTTTACCATTTAGTAACATAGCCCACTGACAGACTTTTCACCTTTTTTAATTAAAAAATATTCCAAAAATGATCCCTCTTAATTATTTGCAGAACACTGACTCCAACTGACAGAGTCACTTTCAGAGGTAACATCAACCTGCTGTGACAAAGACAAGTGATGCACCATATATTCTGTTATGCCCTCACACCTACACTTTGTGGAGTAGACAGTCAAAGTCTGGATTTTGGGGAATTCTATCTTGTATTTATAAAAAAAAAAAATATTCCATCCTTTACAAAAAACGATTGCACAAGAAATGCAATCAGTTTAGGTAATTCTGTCAAGCAGCAATACCCTCTCTGACAATTTCAGATAAATATTTTTTGTAAAACTATAGTGGTGCCTCGCTGCTGCTTTCTAGTACATTAAGAATTAATATAAAAATTGTCTAACTGCAATTCCAATGTAGTAGGACAAAAGCAGCTCCTGCAGAGCCTGGTGCTGCTTCTGGCTCCTCTCTTATCTCATAGCCCACTGACAGACTTTTCACTTTTTTTAGTTAAAAAATATTCCAAAAATGATCCCTCTTAATTATTTGCAGAACACTGACTCCAACTGACAGAGTCACTTTCAGAGGTAACATCAACCTGCTGTGACAAAGACAAGTGATGCACCATATATTCTGTTACGCCCTCACACCTACACTTTGTGAAGTAGACAGTCAAAGTCTGGATTTTGGGGAATTCTATATAAAAAAATTATTCCATCCTTTACAAAAAAACGATTGCACAAGAAATGCAATCAGTTTAGGTAATCCTGTCAAGCAACAACACCCTCTCTGACTGATAACAATTTCAGATAAATATTTTTTTGGAAAACTATTGTGGTGACTCGCTGCTGCTTTCTAGTACATTAAGAATGAATATAAAATTAGTCTAACTGTAATTCCAAAGTAGTAGGACAAATGCAGCTCCTGCAGAGCCTGGTGCTGCTTCTGGCTCCTCTCTTATCTCTCTCCGCATATCAAATGAATCTCTGAATTATTCGCAGACTGCCAAACTCATTTTCTTCACTGCTGCAGTTGTACTAAATGTTACTATCTAAAGTATTTGTGCAATGTTTCATGGCTTTCTCTCCCTATCTCTATTGCTAAACTGTGTTTTCATCTCATTTTCCTAATTTTACCCCCAAATGCCTGCTGCATTCCCTGCCTCACTTATTACACAGGCTACGATAGTCCCTCGTGAGCGGCAGCTCTATATCACATGATGAGACTGCTGCAAGGCATTTTGGGAAAGCCTATACTGTCTTGCTCTAGTTCATGTCAGATATCTGTGCAAGATGGAATCTTCTGTTTAGTGCAAAACTCAAGCAAACATCTTTTTTGTCAATTTATGCAAAACAAATCACAAACTGTTGGAAGTCGATTGGACCATCCAAATCTCTAGGAATTATATATTGTATATATTTATTTATATTTAGATTTATATATGCAATTGGTACATAAGCAATGTATACATGCGTGTGAAAGAATAGTATTTAATACATTCAACTATTATACACAAAGTTACTGCACTCACAAATATTATTATACATGCAGTTAGGGCCAGAAATATTTGGACAGTGACACAATTTTCGCGAGTTGGGCTCTGCATGCCACCACATTGGATTTGAAATGAAACCTCTACAACAGAATTCAAGTGCAGATTGTAACGTTTAATTTGAAGGGTTGAACAAAAATATCTGATAGAAAATGTAGGAATTGTACACATTTCTTTACAAACACTCCACATTTTAGGAGGTCAAAAGTAATTGGACAAATAAACATAACCCAAACAAAATATTTTTATTTTCAATATTTTGTTGCAAATCCTTTGGAGGCAATCACTGCCTTAAGTCTGGAACCCATAGACATCACCAAACGCTGGGTTTCCTCCTTCTTAATGCTTTGCCAGTCCTTTACAGCCGCAGCCTTCAGGTCTTGCTTGTTTGTGGGTCTTTCCGTCTTAAGTCTGGATTTGAGCAAGTGAAATGCATGCTCAATTGGGTTTAGATCTGGAGATTGACTTGGCCATTGCAGAATGTTCCACTTTTTGGCACTCATGAACTCCTGGGTAGCTTTGGCTGTATGCTTGGGGTCATTGTCCATCTGTACTATGAAGCGCCGTCCAATCAACTTTGCAGCATTTGGCTGAATCTGGGCTGAAAGTATATCCCGGTACACTTCAGAATTCATCCGGCTACTCTTGTCTGCTCTTATGTCATCAATAAACACAAGTGACCCAGTGCCATTGAAAGCCATGCATGCCCATGCCATCACGTTGCCTCCACCATGTTTTACAGAGGATGTGGTGTGCCTTGGATCATGTGCCGTTCCCTTTCTTCTCCAAACTTTTTTCTTCCCATCATTCTGGTACAGGTTGATCTTTGTCTCATCTGTCCATAGAATACTTTCCCAGAACTGAGCTGGCTTCTTGAGGTGTTTTTCTGTCTATTTTTGGTATTGATGAATGGTTTGCATCTAGATGTGAACCCTTTGTATTTTCTGTCATGGAGTCTTCTCTTTACTGTTGACTTAGAGACAGATACACCTACTTCACTGAGAGTGTTCTGGACTTCAGTTGATGTTGTGAACGGGTTCTTCTTCACCAAATTAAGTATGCGGCGATCATCCACCACTGTTGTCATCCGTGGACGCCCAGGCCTTTTTGAGTTCCCAAGCTCACCAGTCAATTCCTTTTTTCTCAGAATGTACCCAACTGTTGATTTTGCTACTTCAAGCATGTCTGCTATCTCTCTGATGGATTTTTTCTTTTTTTTCAGCCTCAGGATGTTCTGCTTCACCTCAATTGAGAGTTCCTTTGACCGCATGTTGTCTGCTCACAGCAACAGCTTCCAAATGCAAAACCACACACCTGGAATCCACCCCTGACCTTTTAACTACTTCATTGATTACAGGTTAACGAGGGAGACGCCTTCAGAGTTAATTGCAGCCCTTAGAGTCCATTGTCCAATTACTTTTGGTCCCTTGAAAAAGAGGACGCTATGCATTACAGAGCTATGATTCCTAAACTCTTTCTCCGATTTGGATGTGGAAACTATCATATTGCAGCTGGGAGTGTGCACTTTCAGCCCATATTATATATATAATTGTATTTCTGAACATGTTTTTGTAAACAGCTAAAATAACAAAACTTGTGTCACTGTCCAAATATTTCTGGCCCTAACTGTACATTATTACAGATACACACAGTAAACACACACACACACATATCTATATATATAAGAGGCATCGTGATTACTCGCTAATCCCGCCCCCTGCACAGTAGCTCCGCCCCCACCACATCACCACACATAATCCCGCCCCCACCACATTACCACACACAATCCCGCCCCCCACCACATTACCACACACAATCCCGCCCCCCACATCACCACACATAATCCCCCCACCACATCACCACACATAATCCAGCCCCCAACACATCACCACACATGATCCCGCCCCCCACCACATCACCACACATAATCCCTCCCGCCCACCACATCGCCACACATAATCCCGACCCCCACCACATCACCACACATAATCCCGCCCCCCACCACATCACCACACATAATCCCTCCCCCCAACACATCACCACACATAATCCTGCCCCCACCACATCACCACACATAATCCCTCCCCCCACCACATCACCATACATAATCCTGCCCCCCACCACATCACCACACATAATCCCGCCCACCACCACATCACCACACATAATCCCGCCCCCCACCACATCACCACACGTAATACCGCCCCCCACCACATCAGCACACATAATCCTCCCACCACATCACCACACATAATCCCGCCCCCCCACATTACCACATGAGGCTCCATCCCCACACATTACCACACGAGGCTTTGTCCCCACACATTACCACATGAGGCTCCGTTCCCACACATTACCACACGAGGCATTACCACAATGAGGCTCCGTCCCCACACATTACCACACAAGGCTCCGTCCCCACACATTACCACACGAGGCTCCGTCCCCACACATTACGACACGAGGCTCCGTCCCCACACATTACCACACGAGGCTCCGTCCTCCACATTACCACACGAGGCTCTGTCCTCCACATTACCACACGAGGCTCCGTCCCCACACATTACCATACGAGGCTCCGTCCTCCACACTACCACACGAGGCTCTGTCCCCACACATTACCACACGAGGCTCTGTCCTCCACATTACCACATGAGGCTCCGTTCCCCCACATTACCACATGAGGCTCCGTCCCCACACATTACCACACAAGGCTCCATCCCCGCACATTACCACACGAGGCTCCGTCCCCACACATTACCACACGAGGCTCCATTCCTCCACATTACCATACGAGGCTCCGTTCCCCCACATTACCACTCGAGGCTCCGTCACTACACATTACCACACGAGGCTCCATCCCCCCACATTACCACACAAGGCTCCGTCCCTACACATTACCACATGAGGCTCCATCCTCACACATTAACACACAAGACTCCGTCCCTACACATTACCACATGAGGCTCCATCCTCACACATTAACACACAAGACTCCGTCCCTACACATTACCACATGAGGCTCCATCCTCACACATTAACACACAAGACTCCGTCCCTCTACATTACCACACAAGGCTCTGTACCCACACATTACCACACGAGGCTCCGTCCTCACACATTACCACATGAGGCTCCATCCCCCACACATTACCACACGAGGCCCCGTCCCCACACATTACCACACGCAGCACTTCCTTTCTATGTAATTCAATCACTTCAGCCAAGGTAAACGTACATTTAATTGCCTCCACATTCTCCCAAACAAAATGAGCCAAGAAGAGTCGCCAGGTCCATCTCACAGGCCGCAGGAAAATCCGGACAACGATGCAGTAGCTGATCGACAACAACAATATCGACAAAATCGTAGGATTGGTTATCAACAACGAACACCTGAGCAGATTGATGAGGACAGAGAGAGATATCACAAGGTTTATATCAACCGAGTGACAGAAAGAAGGGAAGCTTATACATATAACCAGCATCAACGAAGAAGGAATTTGACACCTGTGGAAGTTGAAAACAACAATGCCCGTCGACGTAAACTGCCACCACCTTTGAGGTATGTGGCAAGAAATCCAGAGAATAAACCCAGTGAACACCACGTGGGAAAGCGAGACGTTACGTGTAGTGATTGCGGTGCTTCTCGCTATTGGAAAGAAAAATTACACAGTGCAAAGTTTGCGTCGTGCTGCGGAAGTGGTACTATACACTTACGTGAAGTAAGTGACTATCCTCAGCAGTTTCAAGCATGGTTAACTGAAGATATGAACGAGGCAAAAAAATGTATTTTAAGTTAATATACCACCTGTGTAAGCGCTATTGAATGTTGTCATTATTTACTTTAGTTTAATCACCAGCAGCGTTAATTAGATAGCAATGAGCGTGCCGAGCGCTAGCTGGCTGGAAACAGCTAGTATATATATATATATATATATATATATATATCTTTAAATACTTTTTTTTTACCCTTTCCATGCTTCAATAGTCTCCATGGGAGACTAAAAGCTGCAGGTTTCTGTTTGGCTCTGCTACATAGAGGTGATGATCAGATTGACTGTGTGTAGCAGAAATGCTCACTTTCTATGAGCGCTGACCACCGGGTGGCGCACATAGCTATCTGGCTATGACAACCATAGAGGTCTGCTGGAAACCTCTGGTTGTCATGACAACCCATTGGTGACCTGCGATGACGTGGCAGGATTTCTGGCGCTCTTCCGATAAGCGTGAGTTAAATGCCACTGTCAGAGATTGACAGCAGCATTTAACAGGTTAATATCTGCGGGTGGATCGCAATTCCACCCCCGGCTGTTAGAGGCACATGTCAGCTGTTCAAAACAGTTGACATGTGCTGGGAAACATGTGGGCTTCCCGCCGGATCCCACATAAAAGGGAGGGATTCCTACGCAGGCGTATTATTACGCCCAACATCAGAAAGGGGTTAATAATAAATTGAAAATTGTCTTCCTGTTTCTACATAGAGCTTAGAAGGTTTCAGCTCATCAGTTTTTAATCCTGTGATGTTTTTGACATAATAGAAAGCAGGAGATTTACCTGGGTAGAAAGGTAAAATGAGCAATTGTAAGTACACAGTGCTAAATAACACAGGACTGTGTTCAGGTGCCAATGTTTTTTTGAATGGATTTAGGGTATTTTTAGGCTGCTGTTGAAGTGGAAAATCTCATTAATCATTTATAACTCATTATGAAAATAATGCATTCCCCCAATGCGACTTGTGAGTGATCACAGATGCAATCGCGTTGGTCTTTGGACCCTTTATCAGCGTCTTAGGTAATGAAATATCCCATATAACTATTTTCTATTTCAATTTGTAGCTTACAATGCTAGAAAAGCCAAAATTCTACTGTCATTAATTAACTATTAAATATCTCAGATGATAGAGCCAATCTGGAAAAATCAAAGTCCTATTGTTAATCAGCTCCATAAACGTAATATAAAACCGTTCAGACATTGTTGGCACGAAAAATCTCTGTACACCAGTGCGATGTGGTGATTGCAATGTATTTAGGAGGATAAACATTTTGATGGGAGGAGGAGGAAGAGGAGGAGGAGGAGGAGTTCTTTAAAATCAGATCTAAAGGACAATGGTTTGAGCTCAATACAAAAAAGAGCGAATCATGTAATGAAATACTAGTATATGCATCCAAAGTGGATGCAGCAGTCTGAATAGAGGTTTAAGGGCTCATACTCATCTACCAGAAAAACGGATGAGTACAATCCGATAAAAAAAATCACGTTTCACTCTGACCAATGTTAATCTATGAGTTACAGCTCATTTGCCATTTTTTTCTCAGCTGAACTCGGATTGAGAAAAAATTGCAGCGATTGTCCTTGTATCTCAGACGAGACTCGCCAATGCAAGACAATGGGTGCGAGAAAAAAAAAAATTGCACGGCATGCTGATCATGAGAGTGCCGTCCAACTTTTACACAACAATGTCCTTTGAAAAGCTGGCAATTCATCTGCCACTTACAGTAAAATCACATTGTAACCCTACAGGATAGGATAGATAGAATAGATATATACACATAGAATAGATATAAAGATGTCAGTGACATATAATTAGTACAGTGCTTGTGTATATGTATTTTTTTACATACAAAATTATTTTCAGAAAAATGGTGTGGGCTCCTGCTAATTTTCTTAACCAGCTGATGGAAAGCCGACGACTGATGTTTATAGTCTGGGAAGAGGCTAATACCCGTGGAGCTTCCCAGGCTATTAAAATCAGTTCACAGCGCTATACTTAGCCTTTACTGGCTATTAAAATGGGGGACCCTCAAAAAAAGATGTAGGGTCCCCCTATAATTTATAACCAGGAAAGGCTATGCAGACAGCTGCGGGCTGATATTAATAGCCTAGGAAGGTGCCATGGATACTGCCCCCACCTCAAGATAAAAACATCAGTTCTCAGCTTCCCCAGAAAAGGTACATCTCTAAGATGTGCAAATTCTGGCACTCAGCCTCACTCTTCGCATTTGCCCTGCAGCTGTGGCAAGTGGGGTGATAGTTGGGGGGTTGATGTCACCTTTGTATTTTCAGGTGACATCAAGCCCCGAGGTTAGTAATGGACAGGCGTCAATAAGACGCGCCCATTACTAGCCCCATAGTCACATTGTACGAAAACAAACACCTAGAATAAAGTCCTTTAATTTAAAAGAATGACACAGACTCCTTTAATAAATCTTAGTTAAACCATACTTATGTCATTGCCCATTCCACCGACACCGATGTCTTCTGCAAAAGAGTTAAAATAAAAAACAACAATATTCCTCACCTTTCTGCAGAGTTGATGATAATCTATTTGTCCCACGATGGGACTAGCTCAGCTAGATCTAGATGGCAGGCTGCATGGTTGCATGATGTGACCATACATCCTGTCATCCAGCAGAGAAACTGAGCAGCATGTGCCCAAAGTCTCACAGTGAACTCCTATAACCTGTCTGACAACAGGGTACACAAATGTGCACAAAAGTTACACAGATGATGATGGCAGCAGGTTACACGGATGATGATGGCAGCAGGTTACACAGATGATAGCAGCAGGTTACACAGATGTTAATGGCAGCAGGTTACACAATGATGGCTGCAGGTTACATAGATGATGATGATGACTGCAGGTTACACAGATGATGATGGTTGCAGGTTACACAAATGATGATGGCTGCAGGTTACACAGATGATGATGGCTGCAGGTTACCCAGATGATGGTAGCAGGTTACCCAGATGATGATGGCAGCAGGTTACACAGATGATGATGGCTGCAGGTTACACAGATGATGATGGCTGCAGGTTACACAGATGATGATGGCTGCAGGTTACCCAGATGATGGTAGCAGGTTACCCAGATGATGATGGCTGCAGGTTACACAGATGATGGCTGCAGGTTACACAGATGATGATGGCTGCAGGTTACCCAGATGATGGTAGCAGGTTACCCAGATGATGATGGCTGCAGGTTACACAGATGATGATGGCTGCAGGTTACACAGATGATGATGGCTGCAGGTTACCCAGATGATGGTAGCAGGTTACCCAGATGATGATGGCTGCAGGTTACACAGATGATGGCTGCAGGTTACACAGATGATGATGGCTGCAGGTTACCCAGATGATGGTAGCAGGTTACCCAGATGATGATGGCAGCAGGTTACACAGATGATGATGGCTGCAGGTTACCCAGATGATGGTAGCAGGTTACCCAGATGATGATGGCTGCAGGTTACACAGATGATGATGGCTGCAGGTTACACAGATGATGATGGCTGCAGGTTACACAGATGATGATGGCAGCAGGTTACACAGATGATGATGGCAGCAGGTTACACAGATGATGATGGCTGCAGGTTACACAATGATGGCTGCAGATTACATAGATGATGATGACTGCAGGTTACACAGATGATGATGGCAGCAGGTTACACAGATGATGATGGCTGCAGGTTACACAGATGTTGATGGCAGCAGGTTACACAGATGATGATGGCAGCAGGTTACACAGATGATGATGGCTGCAGGTTACACAGATGATGATGGCAGCAGGTTACACAGATGATGATGGCAGCAGGTTACACAGATGTTGATGGCAGCAGGTTACACAGATGATGATGGCAGCAGGTTACACAGATGATGATGGCTGCAGGTTACACAGATGATGATGGCAGCAGGTTACACAGATGATGATGGCTGCAGGTTACACAGATGATGATGGCAGCAGGTTACACAGATGATGATGGCTGCAGGTTACACAGATGATGATGGCTGCAGGTTACACAATGATGGCTGCAGGTTACATAGATGATGATGACTGCAGGTTACACAGATGATGATGGCTGCAGGTTACACAGATGATGATGGCAGCAGGTTACACAGATGATGATGGCAGCAGGTTACACAGATGATGATGGCAGCAGGTTACACAGATGATGATGGCTGCAGGTTACACAGATGATGATGGCTGCAGGTTACACAATGATGGCTGCAGGTTACACAGATGATGATGGCTGCAGGTTACAGAGATGATGATGGCTGCAGGTTACACAGATGATGATGGCTGCAGGTTACACAGATGATGGCAGCAGGTTACACAGATGATGATGGTTGCAGGTTACACAGATGATGGCAGCAGGTTACACAGATGATAATGGCTGCAGGTTACAGAGATGATGATGGCTGCAGGTTACACAGATGATGGCAGCAGCAGGTTACACAGATGATGATGGCTGCAGGTTACACAGATGATGATGGCAGCAGCAGGTTACACAGATGATGATGGCAGCAGCAGGTTACACAGATGATGATGACTGCAGGTTACACAGATGATGATGGCAGCAGGTTACACAGATGATGATGGCTGCAGGTTACACAATGATGGCTGCAGGTTACATAGATGATGATGGCTGCAGGTTACACAGATGATGATGGCAGCAGGTTACACAGATGATGATGGCTGCAGGTTACACAATGATGGCTGCAGGTTACATAGATGATGATGACTGCAGGTTACACAGATGATGATGGCTGCAGGTTACACAGATGATGATGGCTGCAGGTTACACAATGATGGCTGCAGGTTACACAGATGATGATGACTGCAGGTTACACAGATGATGATGGCAGCAGGTTACACAGATGATGATGGCTGCAGGTTACACAATGATGGCTGCAGGTTACATAGATGATGATGGCTGCAGGTTACACAGATGATGATGGCAGCAGGTTACACAGATGATGATGGCAGCAGGTTACACAGATGATGATGGCTGCAGGTTACACAATGATGGCTGCAGGTTACATAGATGATGATGACTGCAGGTTACACAGATGATGATGGCAGCAGGTTACACAGATGATGATGGCTGCAGGTTACACAGATGATGATGGCAGCAGGTTACACAGATGATGATGGCTGCAGGTTACACAGATGTTGATGGCAGCAGGTTACACAGATGTTGATGGCAGCAGGTTACACAGATGATGATGGCAGCAGGTTACACAGATGATGGCAGCAGGTTACACAGATGATGATGGCTGCAGGTTACATAGATGATGATGATGACTGCAGGTTACACAGATGATGATGGCTGCAGGTTACACAAATGATGATGGCTGCAGGTTACACAGATGATGATGGCAGCAGGTTACAGAGATGATGATGGCTGCAGGTTACACAGATGATGATGGCTGCAGGTTACAGAGATGATGATGGCTGCAGGTTACACAGATGATGATGGCTGCAGGTTACATAGATGATGATGACTGCAGGTTACACAGATGATGATGGCTGCAGGTTACACAAATGATGATGGCTGCAGATTACAAAGATGATGATGGCTGCAGGTTACACAGATGATGATGGCAGCAGGTTACACAGATGATGATGGCTGCAGGTTACACAGATGATGATGGCAGCAGGTTACACAGATGATGATGGCTGCAGGTTACACAGATGATGATGGCTGCAGGTTACACAGATGATGATGGCAGCAGGTTACACAGATGATGATGGCTGCAGGTTACACAGATGATGATGGCAGCAGGTTACACAGATGATGATGGCTGCAGGTTACACAGATGATGATGGCTGCAGGTTACACAGATGATGATGGCTGCAGGTTACACAGATGATGATGGCAGCAGGTTACACAGATGATGATGGCTGCAGGTTACACAGATGATGATGGCAGCAGCAGGTTACACAGATGATGATGGCTGCAGGTTACAGAGATGATGATGGCTGCAGGTTACACAGATGATGGCAGCAGGTTACACAGATGATGATGGCTGCAGGTTACACAGATGATGATGGCAGCAGCAGGTTACACAGATGATGATGGCTGCAGGTTACACAGATGATGGCAGCAGGTTACACAGATGATGATGGCAGCAGCAGGTTACACAGATGATGATGGCTGCAGGTTACACAGATGATGGCAGCAGGTTACACAGATGATGATGGCAGCAGCAGGTTACACAGATGATGATGGCTGCAGGTTACACAGATGATGGCAGCAGGTTACACAGATGATGATGGTTGCAGGTTACACAGATGATGGCAGCAGGTTACACAGATGATGATGGCAGCAGGCTACACATCATGTGTGGGGATTTACTGCACAATGATATAAAGAAATGCAATAAATCCATAGTATGAATTCTGCTTATACTGCTCTGTGCCCATCATGTAAACTCATGTGTTGCAGTCACTATCCTAGGGGTCATTGACAATCAGATTTCTTTTGCACAGTGTCCAATAGTAATATTGCTTCATAAAAACACTGTATGGTGTCTGCTGAAGCCAATAAATCACTCAGATGGCAGGTCCTGTATGTGTAAGAGAACAATATAATATACGGCTATTAAAGCGGAGGCGGCCATATCATTTGTGGAACCTGTGCAGCCGCTCAGGGCCCCAAGAGGTCAGGGGCCACTACTGCCTCCAAAACATGTGACATTATGCATTATGATGAGCTATTGGGCTGTAAAGGGCCCATATGTTATTCCTGCACCGAGGCTTCTTCTGTCTGTGTCCACAGTGGTGTAAAGTATACAGCGTATACCATGGATGCTCCCATTGAGCTTTCTATGTATTTTCTGTTCTCTGGAGATGAGCTGCAGCAGGTAAGTAAAACTTTTGAATTTATTGTTTGAATATTAATTTAGGAGGCTGCAAAATTCTCTATTTTTGGAATTGTAACATCAGGAGGAAATCTTCTTCTGTCTTTCACGCTCCTTAGATCCCAGCACATTCCTACCTACACTCGTCTTCGCTGTTTTTTTTCCCTATAGTCGCCTGTGTTATATGCTGGATGTTTGCAGGAGTTAAGAGGAAGAATAAATTGAGCAAATTCCAATATTTCTGCTCTCGTCTCTTATTATCCTCCATCTGCTCTTCGGCTGCAATCTTCTGATGCTGATCTCCGTCCTCCCACAAGTGCGGCTTCTGTCTGCAGGCGCGTTGTGTTCTTAGTTCAGTCTGGAGCTCAATATCTAATTATTCATCAAACTCCCAGAATGGGGCACAGCACCTCGAAGCCTGGCCCCGCAGCCGCCATGGTCAGCGGCCATCACGTCATCACTTGACCGATGGCCCTTCCAGGCGAGCTAGCAGCTGTATTAGCCTCGGTATTAATGGAAAGGTTATTAAGCTATCGGGTCGGGAAGATGTTTCATTCTGCTTATAATGTTCTGAATTCTGCTGACTATAATCTTATTATAAAGTGTTTTATATACACCGCACAGTGATACCCGCACCGAGCACACGGACATGGGGACAGTGACGATGATAACTGTAAAGCGCTGTGGAATATAGTGGCGCTATATAAGCAAAGCATAATAAATACCGTAATGATAAATAATATATACCGTACTTAGGAAAAGAGTGAATACATTATTGCCGCCCAGATCTTAGATAGAGAATGGCATCAGTACGCTAACCCCTGTCCTCAGTGTGCTAACCCCTATCCTCAATGCGCTAACCTCTGTCCTTATTGTGCTAACCCGTCCTCAGTGCGCTAACCCCTGTCCTCAGTGTGCTAACCCCTATCCTCAATGCGCTAACCTCTGTCCTTATTGTGCTAACCCGTCCTCAGTGCGCTAACCCCTGTCCTTTGTGTGCTAACCCCTGTCCTCAGTGCACTAACCTCTGTCCTCAGTGTGCTAACCCCTGTCCTCAGTGTGCTAACCCCTGTCCTCAGTGCACTAACCTCTGTCCTCAGTGCACTAACCTCTGTCCTCAGTGTGCTAACCCCTGTCCTCAGTGTGCTAACTTCTGTCCTCAGTGCACTAACCTCTGTCCTCAGTGCACTAACCCCTGTCCTCAGTGCACTAACCTCTGTCCTCAGTGTGCTAACCCCTGTCCTCAGTGTGCTAACTTCTGTCCTCAGTGCGCTAACCTCTGTCCTCAGTGTGCTAACCCCTGTCCTCAGTGCACTAACCCCTGTCCTCAGTGCACTAACCTCTGTCCTCAGTGCACTAACCTCTGTCCTCAGTGTGCTAACCTCTGTCCTCAGTGTGCTAACCCCTGTCCTCAGTGTGCTAACTTCTGTCCTCAGTGCGCTAACCTCTGTCCTCAGTGTGCTAACCCCTGTCCTCAGTGCACTAACCTCTGTCCTCAGTGTGCTAACCCCTGTCCTCAGTGTGCTAACTTCTGTCCTCAGTGCGCTAACCTCTGTCCTCAGTGTGCTAACTTCTGTCCTCAGTGAGCTAACCCCTGTCCTCAGTGCGCTAACTTGTCCTCAGTGCACTAACCTCTGTCCTCAGTGTGCTAACCCCTGTCCTCAGTGTGCTAACCTCTGTCCTCAGTGTGCTAACCCCTGTCCTCAGTGTGCTAACTTCTGTCCTCAGTGAGCTAACCCCTGTCCTCAGTGCGCTAACTTGTCCTCAGTGCACTAACCTCTGTCCTCAGTGTGCTAACCCCTGTCCTCAGTCCACTAACCCCTGTCCTCAGTGTGCTAACCCCTGTCCTCAGTGTGCTAACTTCTGTCCTCAGTGTGCTAACTTCTGTCCTCAGTGTGCTAACTTCTGTCCTCAGTGCGCTAACCCCTGTCCTCAGTGTGCTAACTTCTGTCCTCAGTGAGCTAACCCCTGTCCTCA
Organism: Ranitomeya imitator; assembly: GCF_032444005.1. Taxonomy (NCBI): domain Eukaryota; kingdom Metazoa; phylum Chordata; class Amphibia; order Anura; family Dendrobatidae; genus Ranitomeya; species Ranitomeya imitator. The sequence continues at coordinate 13,722,619 of NC_091286.1, forward strand.
GTGCGCTAACCTCTGTCCTCAGTGTGCTAACCCCTGTCCTCAGTGCGCTAACCTCTGTCCTCAGTGTGCTAACCCCTGTCCTCAGTGTGCTAACTTCTGTCCTCATTGCACTAACCTCTGTCCTCAGTGTGCTAACCCCTGTCCTCAGTGCACTAACCTCTGTCCTCAGTGTGCTAACCCCTGTCCTCAGTGCACTAACCTCTGTCCTCAGTGCGCTAACCTCTGTCCTCAGTGTGCTAACCCCTGTCCTCAGTGTGCTAACTTCTGTCCTCAGTGCGTTAACCTCTGTCCTCAGTGTGCTAACTTCTGTCCTCAGTGTGCTAACTTCTGTCCTCAGTGCACTAACCTCTGTCCTCAGTGTGCTAACTTCTGTCCTCAGTGCGCTAACCTCTGTCCTCAGTGTGCTAACTTCTGTCCTCAGTGCGCTAACCTCTGTCCTCAGTGTGCTAACCCCTGTCCTCAGTGTGCTAACTTCTGTCCTCAGTGCGCTAACCCCTGTCCTCAGTGTGCTAACCCCTGTCCTCAGTGTGCTAACTTCTGTCCTCAGTGCACTAACCTCTGTCCTCAGTGTGCTAACCCCTGTCCTCAGTGTGCTAACTTCTGTCCTCAGTGCACTAACCTCTGTCCTCAGTGTGCTAACCCCTGTCCTCAGTGTGCTAACTTCTGTCGTCAGTGCGCTAACCTCTGTCCTCAGTGTGCTAACTTCTGTCCTCAGTGCGCTAACCCCTGTCCTCAGTGTGCTAACTTCTGTCCTCAGTGCACTAACCTCTGTCCTCAGTGCGCTAACCCCTGTCCTCAGTGTGCTAACTTCTGTCCTCAGTGCACTAACCTCTGTCCTCAGTGCGCTAACCCCTGTCCTCAGTGTGCTATCTTCTGTCCTCAGTGCACTAACCTCTGTCCTCAGTGTGCTAACCCCTGCCCTCTGTGCAGTGCCCTCTGTCCTCTGTGCACTGCCCTCTGTCCTCTGTGCACGTACCCCTGTCCTCATTGCACTGACCTCTGTCCTCAGTGCACTAACCTCTGTCCTTCCTGTGCTATCCTCTGTCCTCAGTGCAATAACCTCTGTCCCTAGTGTGCTAACCCCTGTCCTCATTGCACTGACCTCTGTCCTAAGTGTGCTAATTCCTGTCCTGAGTGCGCTTATCCCTGTCCTTAGTGTGCTAACCTCTATCCTCAGTGCACTAACCCTTGTCCTCGGTGCACTGACCTCTGTCCTCAGTGTGCTAACACCTGTCCTAAGCATGGTAACCTCTGTCCTCAGTGCGCTAACTTCCGCCCTAAGTGCGTTAACCCCTGTCTTCAGTGCCCTAACCCCTGTCCCCAGTGCACCAACCTCTGACCTAAGCATTCCATCCTCTGTCCTCAGTGCGCTAAACTTCTGTCCTCAGTGCCCTAAACCCTGTCCTGCGCTAACCCCTTTCCTCAGTGCACTAACCCCTGTCCTCACTGCGCTAACCCCTTTCCTCAGTGCACTAACCCCTGTCCTCACTGCGCTAACCCCTTTCCTCAGTGCACTAACCCCTGTCCTCACTGCGCTAACCCCTGTCCTCAGTGCACTAACACCTGCCCTGAACTTGAACATCGGATTGCTACAAGACAATACAACCGTACCACAAAATCTTCCTGACAGGTTTCCTTTATAGTAATACATTGTATACAGAGGACTCTCTCTATGGTGATACATTGTATATATAGGACTGTCTCTATGGTGATACATTGTATATAGGACTCTCTCTATGGTGATACATTGTATATATAGGACTGTCTCTATGGTGATACATTGTATATAGGACTGTCTCTATGGTGATACATTGTATATATAGGACTGTCTCTATGATGATACATTGTATTTATAGGACTGTCTCTATGGTGATACATTGTATACAGAGGACTGTCTCTATGGTGATACATTATATATATAGGACTTTCTCTATGACGATACATATATATAGGACTGTCTCTATGATGATACATTGTATATATAGGACTGTCTCTATGATGATACATTGTATACAAAGGACTGTCTCTATGGGGATACACTGTATATATAGGACTGTCTCTATGGTGATACATTGTATACAGAGGACTGTCTCTATGATGATACATTGTATACAAAGGACTGTCTCTATGGGGATACACTGTATATATAGGACTGTCTCTATGGGGATACACTGTATATATAGGCCTGTCTCTATGGTGATACATTGTATATAGGACTGTCTCTATGGGGATACACTGTATATATAGGACTGTCTCTATGGTGATACATTGTATACAGAGAACTGTCTTTTTTGATAAGTTTTATACATTGTTTCTCTTGTCTATTCCCCTGGAGGGTCAGATATGTTCCGGCATCTTCTGACCTTTTCCTTCTGACATGTGTATAACCCGCTGCTCCTAGCTGACAGGTATCAGATCATATCTACATTATTAATGAGGATTTTTTGAAGCCTCGGTATTGTGAAGATGACATTATTCCAGCGGCAGAGACAGATGTCACTTACTAGTGGTCACCGTGCAGTGATAAGACGTCCGCCGCTGCTCATGTCGTTACTGATCGTGTATCTGTAGAAGGGTTTTATTATCTCCGGCTGCTAAATATGCAGCATTTATTACGGTATATGGTACTGTTATGTTAGAAGTGTGAGGGCAGCAGAGCCGAGTATGTCAGCTGGCACAATGATGGTGAAGTACCTGGCAGGGTTGCTAGTTAATTATTGAAGGATAAGACCACTTTGGACAACCCTATGCTATAGAAATAATAAC